>NC_051863.1:119831427-120431427 GCF_015732765.1 Culex quinquefasciatus | reverse complement strand
GCATGGAGGTGGAAGACTCCCAAGAAGGAGGAGAGGACGGAGGCGAATTTCGTCCCGTGGTCAAAGTTCGACGCAGGAAGGCTAAGGAGGAGATCAACGACGGCAATGGCCAGGAAGTGGAGAAACTGCTCAGCAACAACAAATTCAGCCCGCTGGCGGAGAAGAGCAACAACAACAACAATGCGAACCCAGCAGCAGAAAAACCACCCCGTGGTACCAGCACCCGGCAAGTCGGCCGGGAGAAGAAGCAACCGCCGCTGGTGGTGAAAGAAACGAGCTTCGCCCGCCTTGCGAAGGTGATGGCGACATGTGATGTCCAGCCGGAACACAAACTGACGCGGTACGGCACCAAAATTACGTGCTTCTCGAGCGACGACTTCGACACGGTGCAAGCCCACCTGAAGAAAAACAAGGTGCAGTTCTACACGCACGGAAGGCGCAGTGCGAGACCGCACCGGGTAGTAATGCGAGGTCTCCCGAACGTGGAACCGGATTACATCAAGGAGCTGCTCAAGACGGAACATCAGCTGGACGTCTTGGCAGTACACGTCATCAGGCGGAAGCAGCAGCTTCCCGCCATCGATGAGACGCCTTTCATCGTGCTCTTCCCCAAGGGCACACCAGTTTGAAGGAGTTGAGTAGCAAGGTAAAGAAAGTGGGATCAGTCGTCGTCCGGTGGGTGGCCTACCGCAACAAAGAACCGCACGTGACCCAGTGCAAGAACTGCTTGCAGTTCGGTCACGGAACCAGTAACTGCCATCTCAAGCCAAGGTGCAGCAGCTGTGGGGATGTCCACAGCACGGAAAAGTGCAAAGCAGAAGAAACGCAAGCCAAGAAGTGTGTCAACTGCTCTGGATCCCACGAGGGTCTGGACCGCAGCTGTCCCAAACGTGCGCAGTTCATCCAGTCGAGGCAGCAGGCGTCCAAGCCGAAGCCGCCAGCATGGAAGGACAAACAGACTCCGGCAGGAGCCGCGTTCACCGCGGCAGATTTTCCTCCGCTACCTGGAGCGGTGCCGTCCGTCGGGACGGAAGATAAACATCCTCGTCCCGCAGGAAGAAGTCGAGAAAATACTGGCGCCGGCACCGCTATATACTTGTTGATACGCTATATACTTGTTGATAGTCTGCCTGTGTGGATCAATCGAACCGCGCACTGGACTCACAATCCAGAGGTTGCTGGTTCGAATCCCGGGGCGGACGCAAAAAATTCTAAGTGTAAATATAGGTATTCGGTGCCCTCTCCCCGTGCCCATACTTTCACACTTAGGAGACCCGGGAGGCGGAGTCTTGTCGCAAAAAGAACGATACACGCCTGTGGATCCGTTGACGAAACCGCAAGGTTTAAGAGGGCCACATTATAAGGTGTTACGTCGATTCCGTTTTTTTACTTGTTGATACTGCTTGAGACCGTTGAATCCACAGCATCTCCTTCAAGCATCACGTGAATATTTTTTTTTTTTTTGGTTAGTAGGATAAGGTATTGGCTTTTCGATGCCTCCCGAGCTACGACGCTATGGGGAGGACTTTCATAACAGACCCGTCGGCGAGCCTTCCGAGCAACGATGCTATGGGAAGGTCTTTCTGGTTAACACACAAACTCACTCACACACAGTTATTTTGCTCCACTATTAACTCAACGATCCAAATTGTCAGTGCGTCTTTCGATCATTATATAGAAATGGCTTTTTCACCGCAAAAAATAAAACCTTAATCGATAAATTTAAACACAATCCAACCGACGCCGTGCCTTCCGATCAACAATGATATAGAATGAAAATCACAAAAAATCACTTTTCACTCCGAATATTTTTTTACGACCACGCGCGCCCTTTGCCAATTATGCACTAATGACGCTGCATTTTCAGAGGGTAATCTTCTCCTCGCAGCACACAATTGTCGAATTGAACACACACAATTTTCCAGCAAAAAAATCTAAATCTAGCCAAAATCTCATAAATACCACTGATTACAAAACAACTCATTTACCTGTAAAAAAAGTCATGCTTGTGCTTCAACAGCTCACGAAAAGAATGCTCAACTTTTCCTGACCGCGTTCCTTACGATCTGCATACCGTACTTTTCAAATGTTTTTCATATTCTTTTGTTTTTTTAAAAGGTGATTTTAAATGAGGAAGATTTCGATAAAGTCATCTATGATTACAAGCACATGGGTAATGCTTATCTTCTTTTTAGAAGCCCGGATCTCAAATATTTTTAAATTAAATCTATATGAACTTGTGGGGGACCGGCTCCGTGGCTTAATGGTTACGGCTTCTGTCTCACAAGCAGAAGGTTCAGGGATCAAATCCCGGTCGGTACCTTTGAAATTTGGAATCATGAATTTGAACTTTGAATATGAACAAAAACGAAAATAAATCAGGTGGGATTCGAACTCACACCTTTGGATTGGTGGTCTGAGACGCTAAGCAGTCGGCCATCAGAAGGTTTACACTCTAGTAGTGAATTGATCCGTAGTGTTGAAACATGCTATCTTCTCATATTAAATTCGCGCTGATCCCTGATTTGCCTGCGGGGATTGGAAGTCTAAATATAGATCGAGTTTCCTTCAGATGCTTGCTTCTATGTTTAGGCGGGGCCGAACAATGCCCAGCGACCTCGGAAATGGACCGCAAGGAGCTCTGTCATTCTGAAACGGGTCGTTGGAAGCAGCGCGAGGGCTATCACCACCTAATACCCGGGACTGAGATAAGTTGTATCAGCATTCAGCATATACAAAGTCTGATACAAACTATACTTTCCCATAATTTCGCTACCGGTTACCGGGTATTGGATTGGACCACACACACACACACACACAAATCTATATGAACTTGTGGGGGAGGTGCTAACAACCGTTAGGTGAAATAAGGTAACGTTTTGTCTTTCGCTCAACAACACTTTTTGTTTAAACAAAACGATCCCAGTGATCAGCGTCAAATTCATACCGCCATAATTACTGGGTTTTTTTTTTTGGGGTTTCAAAGCGCTAGGGTTTTCAACAATAAATAATAAACGAACAAACCAATTTTAATTGGACTAGAAAGTGAATTAAAATGTCTTTATTCGCATTTTGTTCGCTGGTGCAACAATTTTAAACTTGCCGTTAGCAAAGTTCTTTACGTTAAAATATAAGTTTGAGTAGTGAATAGTATTGGGGAGAACTGCGTGTCGTAGTATATTAAGTGGCAAAGCTTGTTGTCGTTCTTTTTCTTGCTGTTGTGCTTCATTTCCGGCAGCGGCGACTGCCGAAGTATCTTTGTTCGAGCGTGGACTAGAGTTAGTACGGTTCTAGTAGTGACCTTGCCGGCGAACCAGCCTATTATTCCTGCTTTGGTTTCTTGTAGTACCAGGCGGCCAGGAAGACGGACGTGCTGAGTACGGTCGAGATGCCAAAGTTGGCCAGCAGCATGCGGTCGGCCGAATCCAGCAGGATCGTGTAGATGCGGGCTAGAAGGGGTGGAATTGATGCATTAAGAATTGGTTGAGGGTTGTTTTAGAGAAAAGGGTTTGGCTTACTGGAGTTGGTGAACGCCGAAATGCCCCACGTGATGAGGCTAACCGATTGGGAGTTCTTGGACTTGAGGATGGCCACGAGCTGCATGACCTTGCTGGTGGCTCCGACCGGAGTGGTGAGAGGCTGGAAGAAGTTGAAGTCAATCAGACTACTAATCATTGCTTACTTTTTCCAGCAATAAGAACCTACCACAAGCATCATCAGCAAGCTACTGGGGATGATACCGCTGGCGAAGCCGAAAAACACCCCGGCGTAGACGCCAGCCCAGATTAAGGCCCGCTTGCCGAGAAGATTCTCGTACTTTAGTACGACATAAACCAGCACGTACTCCTGAACGAGCAGGATCGGATACTCCATGTAGGAAAGGAACGCGTACCCGTTGGTGAAGTTGTACAGCATGGTCACCGTGTAGCTGCAGAGTTCCATAAGCAGTCCATTGATGGAGAGGCCGGTCGCGGACTTGAGTGTCTGCACCGTCCGGATCTGCGGGACCTTCGAGATGAGGCAGGAAGCGATCGTTACGATGGAAAGCAGATCCGCTATGATGTACAGGATGCCCCGGTCGTCCAGGAGGTCCGTCATCTTGGTAGATTATGTAAGTTCTCGGGTCACAAGCTACTTTTCCGAATTTTCCCGTGAGGCGTACGACACGTTAGTCTTTGTCGTCAAAACAATGCTCTGCTATCCGTCGACTCAATTTGAAGGGAATAGCATCATCAATCGGTTGGCAGGCTGACTGTAAAAATAGAATGAAACCCAACAAAAAATTACCAAATCTGAAAAGATGAACAGGTTGACGATTCCACTTTTCACAGCGTAATTCGCAAACAACAATTGCACCAAAAAGATAGTAAAAATAACAACCCAAGGTAGATGTCTCTTTTTAGAAATTTTTAAAGTTCAACTATTGTGACCTTGTAAACGCATCTCTCTGCTTGTGAAATGGCACCAACTTCCTACGTAGATTAGCGCCTCAATTAGAGTTCAAACACTAAAACCCAATTCAGCAAAGACTTACCAATCTCTCTCCTGCTATGCTGCTGATAGAACGTAGAATTTTCGTGTTGATAACCGTCGGACGGTCGGTTGGACTGCCAAAATTAACCAACACACCTGCGACCGCGCAAATTATGATTCCGTCATCGTCGTCAGCTGCTGCAGCTGTAGAGACTTGTTAATTTGGAGGGTTTGTGAATGTGCTGTGGAGGTATTGGTGAATGAATGGTTGAAAGAATAGAAACAAACACAGTGATATCAAGCCGCTGATGTTATGAATGAAGGGTTTGGAAAATGAGGCGTTGGCAGGCGATAAGCTAATAAGAACACAATTTGGTATTCGGCTGGGCACTGTGTTTTAAAAAATGATTTAAAGAATTTTTGCTTGAAAAATTCACTGATTGAAATTGAATTTGGATAAAAATTTGAAAATAACTTAACAAGCTTAAAAAGCATTTTTTACAGCAAGATTTAAAAACACCTTTCAATTCACCAGCTTTTTTGATTAAGTAGTTTGTGATTATTGGAATGTTCTTTTGCTGACGTTACGAAAAGTTCAACTTTTTAAATACAGAGAAACCTCTTTTTACCAGGTGGCGTTACGCTTTTTATTTCGTCGATTTCTCTAAAACCATACAATATTTTTGCAATCTTCAATATTTTTGCTTTCTTCAAAAGATCTGAATAAAACCTACAAATTGCTTTTAAAAGATTGCAAAAATGTTGCTTCGTTTCAGAAAAAAATCGACAAAATATAAAAACGTAACAAACCGCGTAAAAAGAGGTTTCACTGTACAACTTTTTTTTTGCGCTTTGCGACATTGTGGAAAGTTGTACTTTTGCAACAAGTTGCAGAAAGAAGATTTTTTCAGCACGAGTTGTACATTTATCCAACAAGGTTTACCGAGCGTGTTTTAAGTAAATTCACCGCAAAAAAAAAATAAATAGATATTGTCGACTCTCTGGCTGTCGATCTTCTCGATGCATTCAATAACGATAACGAGAAAGTTAAAAAATACGACGAGTGCTGAAAAATTGAGTTTTGCAAAAATTTACCTATTTTTGCACTGCCGCCCAAATCAAGTCAGTCCCATATGTAATTTCGTCAATTTTCAGTTAATGATGTAGTCGGGCTCAAAATCATCTGAACTATCAGAAAAAAAACCAATAAAATTTAGTAGTTTATTCTAAAAAACCGTAGAAAATTCACTTTTTCGAAAAATTCTGACACGTAACCTTATGGGGTATTTCCATATAAGCGAGCGGCAAAAAATATTTTTTTGCTTTTGTTGTTTGTACTTAGTATAATGAAAACAAATGAAATTTGATATTTTTCCAAAAAAAAGTTTAATTTTCGATTTTTTCATATATTTGAGGCCAGTGGTGAATTTTAATATTCTTGCTCTGTCTATTTGATGCATGGAATGGCGGTTTATGCTATGTTAAAGTTTCTGATTTACGTTCAATCTCCCTCCCCTTTTTCTTGAGTTAAAATCCACCTCTCTTTGAATAGGAATTTCTAATTTTATTAAACGTACCTAAGTGCCAACAAAATCATGAATATCAAATCAATTTCAAAACATGCATAGCAGGTACGTCATTTCTGCCTCCGCAGGTAAATAATGTGATTTTAACCAAGCGTATACGCGAAATCATTAATTTCGTTGCATGAATCAAAATGTTAAAAATGGCATATAACTCAAAAAGTGCACATAAGTGCACTTTGAAATTTGGAGACAAGTTAGGACATGGTTCAAATTTTAAGCTGCAAAATTTTCAGATCGCACAAATGCACACAAAAAAAGTACTTCATTAACAAAGTTGAAAAAAACTAAATTTTGAATAAAAATCCATCTTTTTTGATTTTTATTATTTATTTTAGCCTGTAATTTTTTTTTTAGCCTGTAAAACAACATTTGATTTTAATTTTACTAACTTTTGATTCTCTTATCTCTCAAAGCATTTTCACTCTTTTCTATCAATTAATAATGCTGTAACAAACTTTGTTTTGTTTTTTTTTTCCTTAAAAATATTTTTTTCCTTAATGTACTAGTAATATCAAGTCTATTTATCATTCGCCTAATCTTTTTTTGATTTTATTGCGAATTTATTTATTTGAATAATTCTTTATCTGTCCTATAAATTATCATTACTATAATCTAAGCTTGTTTTGTATCTCTATTTATTAACTATTGTCTAATTTTACATCTAATACATCTAGCTTCTCATTTTTATTCTTCAAAATACGCTCATCATTCTCTTACTATTGATACTTGATTTTTATTAAATAAATTCTCTTTTACTGTCAATTGTTTTCAATCTTCACCCTTTTTTCAAACAAGTGAGGTTTGAGCCCTTACTCAATTTATGGAATGGTTAAAGGATTAACACAAATATTACTATTGTATTTTTGGTGAACTTTTTAACATGCTTAGGACCAAAAATTGTAACAAAACACCGCGACAAAAGAAATAGCAACAGATAAACAGACTCAACAATAGGGAAGATTTCAGCAGAAAACAATACACAGTAAATAACAATAAGTTTTTGAATTCAAACTAAAAATAAAACAGTTTTTGCATTAATGAAAGTTGATAGGCACACTATAAATGGTTAGGCGCTTATACTTACATCAAACCCTACGTAATGTACCACCCCCGGCCGAGTTAAAATGCGTAACCGGAAAAGAAGGTGTGCATGCCTGGCACGAACACTCAAAGCGTGTTCTAGCGTGCTGTTCGTACTGACTCAGAGCAAGGGTGAGATGTAGGTGTAAGGGCAGTGCGTGTTCGTCGGGAACCTAGTGCATAAGATCGGTCAAGGCCCGTTCTTACACTGAAAATTGCGAATTGCGAACATTAAAAATATACTGATAAGTCCAGCCCATAGCACTACTGCTCGGCTGGCACGCGTTCGATAAAAAAAAACATTTTAAATAATCAATTATCTATCTTTCCGCAGCCGGCTGCCTAAGATTTATAATTTTCAACCGATAAACAAAATGCTCATGGTCACATCCGTCACATCACTGCCACTCGTGAATCCTGACCTCATACCCATCTACTAACCCCCTCAAAACTCATGTGATACTTTGGTGGAGATGCAGTCGATTGGGCGGTCTCTATCACTCAAGTATCGGACTAACATTCCCATCCACTTCCCCGTGACCCTACCACTGGTCGTGGCCGGCGCCGGTATTGAACAGCATGATAGGGGCCTTTGAGAAGTTGCGAAGCGAGGAAAGATAGCTCCCACTCATCTTCCACGGCTCGTGGATGTAACTTCTGGAGGTCCTGGTCAATAACGGAGTAGCAGCTGCGGGTGGGCACCTATGCCTATGCTTAATGATGCAGTTTGGTTCAAAATCTTGTAAACTATCAGAAAACCCAATAAAATGTAGCACTTTGTTCTAGAAAGCCGGAGAAAATCCACTTTTCGTGAAATTCTAACACGTAGCCTTATGGGCGGGACAACTTTGACACGCGTTTTTCTCGGCTTGCTGTTTTTACATATGGGACGGACACAATTAGAGCGGAAGAAGTGCAATTCCGTCGTGAAACTGCTTACTTTTACTGTCTTGGTCGATTGACAAAATGGCCTACTTTTCTGTACCAAAAATAACAGAAGGGAAAATTAACCTTTCAATGTCAGTGCTAAAAGTTATACTGGCTATAATAATTGTCCATAAAAAAACTTTTTTGTATGGAGCGTGGACAATCAAATTGATGACAAAAAAAAAAAACTTGGCAAAAATAACTTTAAGTCTAGATAATCAGTTTCATACATTCATACATTTTATAAATTGTAATCAACTTTCAAGACTGCTCAGTAGATACCATGGAGATATTCCCATAATACTCTGAAAAAAGTAGAGCATCAACGCTTCCCTTCTTCCTAATCCCTTTCCTTGTCCCTGGTGCGCGGTGGAGATGGGAGCGGTCGGCAATGGACGGCTGCCATGGTGGTGAGAATCTGGTTCAGGTGGAATTGGTTCTACCTATTACCAATTATCGATTTCCAGGCAACTTGGGCTTGGGATTAGAGTCTAATCTAGTCTGCAATCCGCTAAAATCCGAGGAGACTGTGAAAACGAAGCGAAGCAAAATTTTAAAACTGCTCAGTGAATAGCTCACAAAGCTATCTTCAGAGAGCTTCTTTATCGATTCTCGCGTGCAGTGGAAAAACGTCACCCAACTCGCAGGAACGCCGACAAAGAACCACGTCAGAAAGCGAAACGCCAAACGGTAAAGGAAAATCTCCACGCAAAATTTTGCACGCAATCAGCAGCTCATAAAGTTCCTCAATTCTAGCCAAAAAGCCAGCGGAAATGTCCACCCGAAACCGTCACCACCACAAAGGCAACGCGCAACCGGCCAACCCGTGGAATCGGGGAAACAACGCGGGGTCGACGGATGGCCAGCAGCAGCCAAAGGTGAAAAACGTCAAAACACCGGCTAACAGCGGTGGCCCATCGAGTTCGCTGAAAAAGTCCGAGGAAAAGTTCGCTCAGGCCCACCAGAAGAACCTGGAAGCGGCCAAAAAGTACGCCGCCCAGCAGTCGTACGAGTCCAGCGAGGATGAGGATGAGCGGGGTGGAAGTGATGGCCCGACGCAGGACATTTTGGGATCCGTGCTGAAGAACTACGGAGGCGGTGGTGGGGATATTGGCAAGACCCAGGAGTACCTGCAGAACCTGCTGGAGTCCCGTTCGGCGGTTTGTTTGATCTGCATTGGCACGGTGAAGCGGGCGGACTCGATCTGGTCCTGCAAGAGTTGCTACACGTTCTTTCATCTGCTGTGCATTCAACGGTGGGCGAACGATAGCATTTCGCAGAAGCGAATCTCCCACGAACAGCAGGAAGGTTACTACAACAGTCGGGGCGAGTACATCCCGAAGCCGGCACTGTCGGTGCACTGGGACTGTCCGAAGTGCCGCAAGGAGTACGAACCGGTGGACATTCCGCGCCACTACGAGTGCTTTTGCGCCAAGGAGTTGAACCCGGCAAATCACCTCTGGTTGATACCGCACTCGTGCGGCGAGACTTGCCGGAAGCGGCTCGTGCCGGACTGCGGTCACAACTGTGTCCTGCTGTGCCATCCGGGACCGTGTCCGCCGTGTCCGCAGACGGTCGTCGTGTCGTGCCAGTCGAACGCGAAAACGATTCGTTGCTCGCAGCGATCCTGGACCTGTCTGAAGACGTGCAAGCTCAAACGGAACTGCGGAATCCACGAGTGTGGCGGTGTATGCCACGCGGCGTCGGAGTGTCCACCGTGTACGAGCCGAAGCAAACAGAAATGTGCGTGCGGTTCACGAACCAAAGAGGTGAACTGTTCCGAGTCGCGTTGGTCCTGCGGGAAGGTTTGCGGCAAGAAGTACGCGTGCGGATTGCACAGCTGCGAAAAAGTTTGCCACGAAGGTGACTGCGGCGAGTGTCCGTTGGGATTGCCTAGGACTTGTCCTTGTGGCAAAACTAGCTCCGTCGCGTCTTGCTCCGAGGACATTGGAACGTGCGGAGATACTTGCCAAAAGTACCTGGAATGTGAACAGCATCGCTGCAGCGAACGGTGTCACTTGGGGAAATGTGGCCAATGCTTGGAACTGGTTCGCAAGGCCTGCCGCTGTGGTTCCTTGAGCAAGGAAGTTGCTTGCCACAAAGTGCTCAATTGTGACCTGAAGTGCAAGAACGTACGAAGCTGCGGCAAACATCCCTGTAACCGTAAGTGCTGCGACAGCCAATGTCCTCCGTGTGATAAAGTTTGCGGGAAAACGCTGCCTTGCGGCAAGCACAAGTGCAATTCACTCTGCCACCACGGACCGTGTTATCCCTGCAACCAGAAAGCAACCGTCAAGTGCAGGTGTACGGGCACGACCCAGGAGGTTCCGTGCGGCCGCGAGAAGAAAATCGGCGCTCCAAAATGCCGACTTCCCTGTCGAATCCACTCCAAGTGTCACCACACGAACCCGCACCACTGCCACCAGGGCGACTGTCCGCCGTGCCAGAAGATCTGTGAACTCCCCAACGATACCACCAACTGCGCCCATCCCTGCGCGGCCAAGTGCCACGACGCGGTCCGCGTAGTCACCAAAGACAAAAACTTCAAACCCGTCGGTCCGTGGGACGTTCCAATGGAAATCGTCGAGATTAAGCAGTTGCCGCACCCTCAATGTCAGGTCCCAGTCCCCGTGACCTGCATCGGAGGTCACGAAACGGCGCAGTGGCCTTGTTACAACTCTAAACCGGCGTCCTGTGGGCGCGAATGTGGTCGCGCTTTAAAATGCGGCGTCCACACCTGTCCCCTCCAGTGTCACGCCTTCAAGAAACGCGACACAACCGAAGAAGACCCGAGGTGCCAGTCTTGCACGGCGGGTTGCATCATCCCGCGTCCCGCCGGGTGTTCCCATCCGTGCAAGCGACCGTGTCATCCGCCACCGTGCAATCCCTGCCAGGCGCCGACAAAGGTGGCCTGCCACTGCGGACTGACGCAGATCTTCTACAAGTGTCATGAGTTTTACAGCAGCGACAAGACGGAGCAGGAGTTGGTGGCGTTCCGCGAGGGGATTCTGAGCTGCGGGCAAAAATGTATCAAAAATGTAAGTTTTATAAATGTTAAAAACAGGAACATGATAAAAACAACAATTCTTCCTACCTCGCAGTTCCCCTGTGGCCATCGCTGCAACTCGACGTGCCACTCCGGCGACTGTCCGAACCCGGAAGCGTGCACCAAAAAGGTGAAAATCACCTGCGAATGCCGCCACCGGAGGCTGGAGGTGGCCTGCAGTGCGGCCCGCACCAACCCCCGGTCACTGGAGTGCGACGAAAGCTGCAAATCCGTAAAGGCCGCCAAGGAGCAGGTGCTGACCGAGCGCGAGCGCGCCCAAAAGGAGCAGGAGGAGGCAGAAAATCAACGCGAGTTGGAGGAGTATGAGAGAAAAGTAGGCGGCCGCAAGAAGCACCGCGAACGTAAACGAGTTCAGGTGGAGGAGACCAAAGAAAGTAACTGGATGGTGATGGTGGCCGTTCCGGTCGGAGTGCTAGTGCTTGCCATGATTGTTTATTTCACTTTGTTGCGTTAAGCGGTTTTATTAATTTGAATTACATGACTCATCTTGCAAGTCACTTGTTCTTTTTGCTCTGCTTGCTGCCCACCAACGGTTGCTGCTGGCCGGATTTGTCCTTCCGAACGAGGTCGTAAATTTCGAACCGAACGTCGTAATCGAAGTGGATCGACCGGAAGACCATCAACGCGACGAAGCTAATCAGCATCATTACCAGCACGTACTCGGCGCGATTCCTGCAAGCAACCCAAGAAAGAAAGCCCTCAATCAACGCACAATCCTCTAAACCTTCGCAAAAGCAAGCAACTCACTCGAACGGTGTCCCGCAGATTGTGTACCAGTAGGAACCCTCGCGCGGAGCCCGGTCCAAACAGTGGAAATCAAAGTACTTTTCGTCGTAGTCCTCGGCGCACAGGTAAGTTCGTTTATCCAGCGTTTTGAGCACCGTGTGAACGGGCGTCCTGGCCGTACAGTCACCGATGGGTTCGTGCAAACCGGCTGCCACCACGTCCTCCGGGTTGAGAAAGATGACCATCGCGAAAAAGGTAGAGTAGTGCAGCACCAGGTGGGTCATCAGGGCGCGGCCCATTGTGTCGAGTCTGTAAGAAGAAGGGAATTTAGAAAAAAAAAATTGTTTAGTTTCGACTGTCTTTAACGGAATTCATTCGTATTTAAAATTTTACCAAATTTGAGTCATACATTTGTATTTTTGTAGTTAATAAAAATATGAATGTTTCTATTTTCAAACGGATAGGTTTCTTGGTCTCGTTTTGATGTAATTTAAAATGTCAAAGAAGTTAAAAATGCTGTGGACATGTCGAATGTCGAGAGTGGTAAGAAAACGCAAGCTGAAAGTTGGCCAATTTTGTGCATTTTTGGTACTAGAAGTGTTGGTAGAGTAAACAAAAAGATCGACTGCTTAGTAACGGTGTCAAAGAAAGAGTGAGGTCTTATTCACAAACTAAATCATAGTTTACTAAGTAAACTAGTGTTCAATTGTCATTTTAACAAGAAGTTGACGTCGACATTTGGGAAGACCAAAAATCTTTTAAGCCAAATATTTTGAAAAATTGATTAACGTCATAATTCAAATTCCCGGGCGCTTCGAAACCCGGACACCTCATCTTGTTTTAACAATTATTTGGATATAAATTTGCATTGTGAATGTCCAAACTGTGTTATTTGATGAATTCTAACGTCAACTTTTATTTAAAGTTTTTTGACATTAGTCAAAACAATTTAATAAATTAAAATTATAAGATAACCAATGCGAAACATTTCACTGAAATATTTCCTCATCAAGAACGCAAGAAGGCAAAGCCGATCTTTATGGTTTTGATTTCCATAAATTCTAGCAAATTTTTATATAAAATATCGATTGATTTGATGTTAACAGAGCAATTCTCTACCAAACCCGGAAATGGATTTTATTTGTATTTTTTTATTTGACTCACAAAAGTGTGGGCCTTCCCTATGACAAAATAAACTATTTTGTGTGATTGGTTCATCCATACAAGTCTCCATACAATTTTGGTTGCTGTCCATACAAAAATGGTATGTAAATATTCAAACAGTTGTAACTTTTGAGTGAATTTTCTGATCAATTTGGTGTCTTCGGCAATGTTGGACTTTTGAGAAAAAAATAATAACACGGAAAAAAAATTAGGAGACAAAAATCCGCAACTTTTGAGCCATAGAGAAACATGGTCAAAAAATCTGCCGCCGAGTTATGAATTTTTGAAAAAAAGTGATTTTTGGAAAAAATCGAAGTTTCATGCAAAAACAAGTTTGACATTATTTTTTAATGCAAAATTGTATTTGCAATCGAAAAATAGGGGAAATATGCCCATTTTAAGCCTAATAAGCGGTCGTGTTTTAATGATACTGGATAATCTGGATTGATCCTTGAAATTCACTAAAATCTAGTACACCAACGAGTAGAGCAACTTTTTGTGAACGTTTCTGTTTATTTTCAGTTGTCCTAAAAGTTGTTCTATTCCTTTTACAAGCATTTTAAAAAAATATTTCCAAAATGCATTCTAATCAATCGAGTTCTTCTTTTTTTCCAGTGCTCTTTTGGGTCTAAGTGACGAATGACCTCTCAAGGTTAAAGTCACGTTAATAAAATAAACAACAACAACTTTTGGGTCTGCTTAGTGCTGCCAAAATGGATGAAATTTTAAGCGAACACTCACGAAAAGTAGCATTCATAGCGAAAGTTTCCTGGCAGCACTAAGCAGTTGGTGGTGTTGGTGGCCACCCTTTGTTCTTTATTTGCCTTCGCTCCTCGCTCGGTTTTCTTCGGCCTTCGATTGGAATGTGTAGTCAAAATTGAAACGTCAAAAGACTTAGCGCGTTTGTTTTTTTGATGGTGCTTGCTAATTATTTACATTTTTCGGGATTTTTTTTCAAGTGAGTGACTAAGTAATGGTCAAAAGAACATGTTACCGGTAGTTGGAAGCAATTTTATATCTTAAGCGCTTTGAAATCGTTAGCGCAAGTGAAAAGATATTGATGCCGACTTTCGTTAAGCAGTTATCCTCTGGACTTACGTGTGGATGTGTGTGCCACCAAAATGACGAGAAATGGTCTTGCAAAATAGAAACAATGATCAAAAGTGCATTAAATTTGATCTTTGCGGCCAGAAAATGGCATAAATTTGCGTGCTTACTCGAGTTTATAGCCTAAATAGTATTTTTGGAGCTTAAATCGAGCATCAAACTCTCCATATGACGAAGATAGGTGTTTGATTAGAAAGGGTATATTTCCCCTACTTTAAAGATTTTTTGATTAAGGGCTCCGTTTCCAAAATATAGCCACCGAAAGTTTGATTTTAGCGAAATATTTGCAGTTTTTCAATTTTTAAAAATAGTCATCTATAATAAAAATGATATGCTACTAAGTATCCGGATTTCGAATCATGACGTTATTCAATATTGGCAAATTTCAAAAATTATTTCAGATGGGACAAGCAAACTTGCGGTTGATAATCCGTTTTTTTTTAAACAAAGTGGTAAATATTATCAGTGCAGCTTAAAGAAACACAACAAACGAAGCTATTCCCAAATCTAACTCGAAATCGACAAAAATGCATATGGGACATTTTTGCGAACATGGGCAGTCTAGAGTTTTTTAACTTTTAAATGGTTCTATTTGCTATTGTTCTTATATGTTTATAGGACCCATTAAAAAAAACTCTAGACTTAATCTTCTCAATTTAAACCAAAATCTCTTTTTTGAATAACTTTTGACGTACTTTCAAAAAAAAATCAAACCATCCACATTAACGACCCCCGGGTCTTTTGTGGTCTCTATTGCAAGTTTCTGCTCGAACCAAGGAGTCCGAAGGCTTGAATGGGGAGAGCACACAAACCTCTTTCTACTCCAAGGAACCTTCCACCCCAGTGTTTGAACTGACGACCTTCGGATTGCGAGTCCAACCGCCGCCAGCGATTCCACCGGAGTAGGCTTGGTTTGGTGTGTTGTTTGTACTTATGGCATGGAGATGACTCCTATTAGGTTTTACAGCGTGACGTCACGAGTGCACACGCACACACATTTTTACTGAGACACACGTGCAAAAAATGTAAACAGTGCAGCCAAGCTGTCAAATTTCTAACCTCAAAACCAAGTCGGCGTAAAACCTAATACCTTGGAATGACTTAACGGCCTAACAACAAACCAAGGCCGGGACCGACATTTTTACTTCCTCATCCGATGGAAGGTTGTTGCAGATGGGAATCGAACCCATAATCATCCGTTTACAAAGCGGACAGCGTAACCATTCGGCCACGCACTGCCGGCTGCCGGCTGACGTACTTTAAGTAACTCTATAATTTCCCCCGACTATAACGAATGATCATGTACAAGTAGAGTAGTACGGGGCAAAAGTGCGCACCAGCCTTTTTAATAGTTAATTTTAACCCAAAAATGTCATATTTGGGTTTTCGACTTGTTTTAGGGTCAATTTTATGTATTTACAAAAATAAAGTGAAAAAACTGAAGTTTCTGAAAGTTATTGGCAAAAGTCACTTTTGGGCAATTTTGATCTAATATTTGAAGTAAGGTTTACAAAACTTCAGGTTCCAGAAACCTTTGAAACCATTTAACTATTGTTTAGCCTAGCCTACCTTGATAATCCTTAAAGAATTTTTGAAATTCGTCTTCTTCTAATTTTTTACCATTATTTTTCTAAAAATAAATTTGCGGGACAAAGGTGCGCACCAAAATTTCCATACATTTTTGTATGAAAAAAAAAACTCAAAAACATTTTATAACTTTTATTTCTGATGTTATTGAATCACCAAAAAATAGTGTTTCTGCCAAAATAGGACCAACAAATAATAACTTCATAGTTGAAATAAGCCAATTGATCATAAAATTATCTTGATTGAGGGTAAATAACAACCGCCCATTGAAAAAAATAACTAAAAAATCTAAAAACTAAAAATAATTTTGACCGACACTTACTAAACAGACGATGACTCCAAAAATATTGATCGGACCAACTTCATATTTTGAGCACTTAATCTTGAGATAGTTTCTTAATTATACCCCAAATTTTATCCAAATTCATTCACAACAACAAAAGTTTCAGGGGTTTGAATTTTAGAGCGCCAAAGGCGCGATGTCATATACTTTCGACCAAAAAAAAACCTTACGAACTGGCCAAAAGTATAATGACATTCGAGACATTGCACATCAACTCTCGGATGGCATGTACTGTTGGTACCTATTGAGCTTTAAAATTTGTTAGGGATAAACTAAAATTGTCTACTTACTTTTCCGGCAACCGGCGGTTGCTCTTGCGGTCAAACTTCCACAGCGTCGTCAGGAACACAAACAGCAACGTCACGGCCGTCACCTCACCGGGCACGCCGAAGAAGTCATGAAACGGATGGTACAACGGAATAAACAACAGCGCCCCTCCCGGGAAGGAGAAAAGCGCGGCCACCATCACCGCGGCCAGCTCCGCCTTCAGCGATCCAGCCTGCCAGCGGTCCAACTTGCGCCGATCGATCCATTTGCGCACGTTGTGGAACCAAAACGAGAACGCAAAGGCAAAGGTCGCGTGGAAATAGTACGAGTTCCACGGAACCCAGTAGTGGCGATCCGCGATGTTCGGATCGGTGTCGTGCCACGTCCAGTGGACAAACTTGACGCTGACGATGTCGTACGGCATGTCAATCAGGACCACCAGCAGACCGGCGGCCATGTGTTCCGACCAGCGGCATTTCAGGTGCAGCTTCGATACGGCCCAGTGCGCCTGGTAGTAGAACACCGGGTCTGTAAGAGTAGAGATTAGCTATAATCCATCAAATTCGGTTCAACAAGCGCAGAGGCACAGGTGCGTTGAACTCACAGAGAAAGATAATGTACAGGGGCAGCCGGTGGCCGATGAAATCGATTGGTGTTTTAGAGTGCCAAAAGTTATCGATGCTCGGCACAAAGTAGGAGATAAGTTCGACGACCAGCCCGTGGCACAGTGCACCCAGGAACAGGTACGGCCAGCGACCACCCCGCTTGAAGGCGTGAATCAGGCAGAGCAGCGCACCCAGCAGAAAGGCCGCCTGACACCAGATGTAGCTTGGATGGGCCCGGTACAGCTCGACCGGGTCCTGGAAGTTGACGAGCCATGGCGGGAAGGTCTGCAAGAAGAGAGATGTTTATCGAGGCTCTGCAAGTACATTCGATAAACATACTGACCTGCTCGACTTCGGCGAGGGTTTTCTCGATGCCGAACGTGCTCAAATTGTGGTGATTCATGTTGATGAACCCTCAGCAACCACCGGTTAAGCGCGCTATTCAACAGGCACACCAAGAAAGAATGCCGGGTCGTACGCGTTTAAAAGGTGAGTTGTTTTGATTGTTAGCTTTTATCGCCAAATGTTGGGACGATGGAACGAATACTAAGATCGCGGCGTGAGTAGACATATTGAAATTTTGATAGAATTAAAAGATAGAGAGGGTGGCAGTCCATTGATAATAAGTGTCACAAATACGGCAGTACCAGACGTCCCCTACAAGCTCCAAGTCGAATCGCGTTGATATTTTTTGAAAGGTCAATAAACCAAATTTCCAGTTTTTGCTTTTTGGGTGTTTTTGAAACCGCCTTGAGTCAGGGGTGTTAAAAACACCAAAAAGCAAAAACTGAAAATTTGGTTTATTGGACCTTTTCAAAAAAAACTCCAGATTTGATTTTTTATTTGAGTTTAAAAAATGTGCCATTTTTTCACTAAAATGCCAATGACTCCCTTTATACTTAACCTGTTGGGATTCTTTGGCATGCATTTTGTTGCAATTCCATACCCTTTCAGATGCATTTTGATTTTTTTAATTTAATTGAATTTTACAGCCTTTTATTAAAGTTACAGCATTTGAAAGGTTTTTTTACATTTTTAAGCCTTCAAACTTTGTGTCCCGATTTGTCCCTCTTCCCCTTGACCTAAAGTGCCCATTATTAGCCCAAATGCTAGTTTTAGCGGTATACGCACTTCGGAAGGAACCGGTCAAGAAAAAAATCAAATGGGTAGCAGCGGCAGCGCAAGCAAGTCAGAGAGGGAGAGCCCCAAGCAATCGCTCCCTCTCCTTTGTTCTGCTGTTCGTAAAGCTGTTTCTTGACCCCTTTCCTTCCGATCTGCATACAAGCCTTTTATATGCACAAACAACCCAAAAAAAGTTTTCAGGCAGATTTGTGAGGTCGATGCGAGATGGGTATGCTTTGCTCGGGAGTCCTGTTAAATATACCATTGTTGTTCTTTATTCAAGGAGCTATTAGACTATGGCAAACAAATAAACAAACAAACTTGCACTTTTTTGTGTTGGTCAGTTTGCTGCCAAACTCGCAAACATAGTATGCAAATTGACGTTTCTGCAAACAAATGCAGGCAAAATGTCAAACTGTCAAAAAGTTTGTTTGTTTGCGAGTTTGTTTGTTTGTTTGTTTTTGACCGTCTAAAACGTCATTTAATCAATACCAATGGGTAATTCTCTACCAACTCACGAAATCGGGAAAAGTTGCCCCGACCCCTTTTCGATTTGCTTTTGTCCCTGATCACGATTCCGAGGTCCGTTTTTTGATATCTCGTGACGGAGGGGCGGTACGACCCCTTCCATTTTTGAACATGCGAGAGCTGTTTTTCAATAATTTGCAGCCTGAAACGGTGATGAGATAGAAATTTGGTGTCAAAGGGACTTTTATGTCAAATTAGACGCCCGATTTGATGGCGTCCTCAGAATTCCGAAAAAACGTATTTTTCATCGAAAAAAAAAAACACTAAAAAAAGTTTAAAAATTTTTCCCATTTTCCGTTACTCGACTGTAAAAAATTGTGGAACATGTCATTTTATGGGAAATTTAATGTACTTTTCGAATCTACATTGACCCAGAAGGGCCTTTTTTCATTTAGAACAAAATTTTTCATTTTAAAATTTCGTGTTTTTTCTAACTTTGCAGGGTTATTTTTTAGAGTGTAACAATGTTCTACAAAGTTGTAGAGCAGACAATTACAAAAATTTTGATATATAGACATAAGGGGTTTGCTTATAAACATCACGAGTTATCGCGATTTTACGATAAAAAAGTTTTGAAAAAGTTGGTCGTCATCGATCATGGCCGTTCATGGTCACCCGCGACAGACACGGACGTTGAAACAAAGTGAAACGCAAAAAGTAACTTTTTCAAAACTTTTTTTCGTAAAATCGCGATAACTCGTGATGTTTATAAGCAAACCCCTTATGTCTAGATATCAAAATTTTTGTAATTGTCTGCTCTTCAACTTTGTAGAACATTGTTAAACTCTAAAAAATAACCCTGTAAAGTTAGAAAAAACACGAAATTTTAAAATGAAAAATTTTGTTCTAAATGAAAAAAATGACCCTTCTGGGTCAATGTAGATTCGAAAAGTACATTAAATTTCCCATAAAATGACTTGTTCCAAAAAATTTAACAGTCGAGTAACGGAAAATGGGAAAAAAAATTTAAACTTTTTTAGTGTTTTTTTTTGATGAAAAATACATTTTTTTTTTTTGGAATTCTGAGTACGCCATCAAATCGGGCGTCTGATTTTACATAAAAGTCCCTTTGACACCAATTTTCTATCTCATCACCGTTTCAGGCTGCAAATTATTGAAAAACAGCTCTTTTTTCGCATGTTCAAAAATGGAAGGGGTCGTACCGCCCCTCCGTCACGAGATATCAAAAAACGGACCTCGAATTCGTGATCAGGGGCAAAAGTTCCGAATAACTCTTCCGAATAATTAAACATTATTACAATTAAAAAGAAAAAATAATAAAACCAGCAAAATTGCTTGCAATACGAATATATAAGAAGAAGTTAACGGGTGTGGCGATCTTCAATTATGTCCCTCCTCTTACTGGTCCAATGTAATGTTTTCCGTGGATCAAGGCTACTCAAAAAGATTACCTGAACAAGGAAACGAAGAAAAAACTGAACAGGGTAGGGAACATCCTGTCATTCTCGAGCGAAGAATCGGCCTACTTTCCTCTACCAACAATAACTTAAAGGTTCTCCTTTTGAGCACTGAACTGCCGTTCTACGCATAATTGTCCCATGTCATTTTTGACGATTCTGACTTTTTATCATTTTTAAGTTATACTTTAAGAAAAACACATAAAATCTAGTGCTTTGTTCAGAAAATCATTGAAAATAACACCAAGTCTGTTTGTCCCATCGTTGAACTTCTACGCATAATTGTCCCGCCAAGTATTTTCAGTCACGAAATCGTGAGTTTTTCGTAGCATTTTGTCTTGTTTACCTGTTTACCTGCAACAGGATTACAAATAAGGGTAATATAATGTTAACCGGGACAATTATGCGTAGAAACACAGGAATCGATCGAAAAATTTCAATCGCGTTTTTCTCATTTGCTCTTTTTTGAACATGGGACAATTATGCGTAGAACGGCAGTGAACTGGTTGCAGGAAAGTTGAACCTTTTTGTACTAGTATCGAAAAGTAACATTTTCAAATATTTGTTGGTATTGATCGGTGAATTTGGTGAATTTTCTTAACACATAAAGCAGGCCAAGGGTGCATGATACTGATGATACTCGTAGGTTGACACCCAGGCGAGGAACATCCCGGAAGGAGCCCAACTACATCCGTAGTGCTGTTTGGACAAAACAGCATGGCTCTGGTTCTTTGCAAGTGTCCTATTTTCTTACCTCCACGTTGGCTTGGTTTAGTCATCATGATGACAAGGTGTAACCTAGCTGGTGGCCTGTGGAAACGACTCGTAAAGCTTTGACCAGCAATGGTGAGAGTCGAGACGGCTAAAAGAAAGGGGCGCGCCAATGTGGGAAAAGGAATTAATTTGTGATTGTAGACGGTATTGTTTTGATTCGCAGTATGTTGAGTCAACTGCTGTGGATGTACCTGAAACATCGCACAACGGGGTTTCTCTTCTTTCCATTTCAGCTACCACCTATCTTCTGTTTATTTAGTTTTACTAACGCGGCTTCTGTTTACTATCCTCCATTTGATTTCGATTTTACTCATTTGATTTTCTTATTTCTCAACGCTTTTCCACTCTATTTTACCAATGTATGCTGTTGTAACAAACTGTCTGCTTTCCCTTAATTTGGCAGCGATGTAAATTTTTTTTATCATGTGCCTTTTCTTTATTTATCTATTTGAATAATTTCTCATCTTTCCTGTAAATTGCCCTCAATACAATCTAAGCTTGTTCGTTACCTTAATTTATTAACTATTGTTAATTTCTTTATCTACTTCATAAATTACATACTATGTTCCTTTTACTATTGATTCTTTACATAGTACATTTCCTTCACTGTCCATTGTTTTGAAACTTCACCTTTTTGTAAAGCAAGTGAGGTTCGAGCCTTTACTCAATTTATGGAATGTTCAAAGGATTAACACAAATATTACTATTGTACTTTTGAAAAACTTTTCTAAACTGCTTAGGACCAAAATATAACACCGCGACAGAAGAAATAGCAACAGATAAACACGACTCAACAATAGGGAAGATTTCAATTCAATTCAATTCGGTTTTATTTGTGAATAATCAAGATACAATGAGTTATTTTGAAGTGCATAACAGAGTTTTGGAGTTCCTTACAGCTGTGTGTTGCATCATAATCCATTTAGGAACAATTATTTCTTTAACTAAAGCACTAGCAAGAGTACCCTGGGCCTTGTCAAGTCAAGGGGAATGATTTGATCCTAGTGCATTAGTTAAAATTTGGGTATAAATTCTTTTTTATAAGCACTATGGACACCACTTCATGCTACGAGAACTCGCTTTGCCGCAGCCCCAGGGCTTAAGCGTTGACCGATAAGCTGTCTTCGTGAACTAGGTAGTTCTCCGATAGTGAAAATATCACAATTGCACAAGACACCGCTGCTTCTGTGACTTTTTCACTATCACAATGTGGGATTTAGGTTGGGACTTCAGGATAGTACAATTGATTTGTTGCTTAGCATTAGCATTTAAAATAGATCTGTATCCTTTCCAAATCTTTTTGATGTTAAATTTAGTTGCAATTATTAAGTTAGAGTAATGCTGTCAATAAACTTTGATTGATGTAGAATACTAGGCATTCTTTTATGTCAAATTGTCCATAGAGTCTCGATCAATCAATAATGTAATGATATCGGACAAAATTCGTTGATCTGTTGAACTAACGGTTTTCGGATTATGGTTGTATCGACCATTGTTGCGAATCGAGGAACTACGGATCTTTTGACGTAAATGGTCATTTCTTTTTCAAATCGCGATTCTGTCCTATTTGTATATCAGTTCATAATTTTTTATTGTTTTTGATAAAAGTAGTACTACAACAGTTAAAGGAACGTTTACTTTTGAACATTAAGTTTAGAGGATTTTAGATAAAAGTTTAGATTTTCAATTTAAAACAGTTAGCAAATGAATATTTGGACTTAAATGAATAATTGAACATTTTGGACTTATGAATAACACTCAACTGTGCATTTATCTAGAGTCAGATCCATACAGCGTCAGTGTTTATTTGGTCGAAGTGTACTAATTCATTGGCAGATCTGATTCTAGTTGTAATGTACGACAAGACTATTGACGGACGTGACAGGACGAGGGCCCAGTTTAGAGGTTTCAACATCAACGATGTGCGGCTGGACCACCCTCCCAAAAAAAAAAAAAGAAAAAACTAAAGCACTAGCAAGAGTAAAAAAAAACTATAAAAAAAAACTTACAGAAATTGCAAAGGAAAGGGGATAGAGGAAGAGAAAGCTTATATCTAGATCACAGGTAATTTATCCTTTGTAGATGTGTTTGATCATCAGTTCCCCAAGGGCCAGGAATTGTTCTGCCTTGTTCCGGCAGCTCCGAAACCGCGTCATCATCTCCCCCGCGAGAGCAAAGAACTCCGGCAGGGTGAAGAGATCTTCCCCGGTGACTTCTTGCTGGGCCGTACTGCCGCTACCGGCAGCGACCACGCTGGCGAACGAACGCCCTCAACCAGGAGGGAACGCTGAGTTTTCCGCTGGAACCGTACGCTGTCCAGCTGCAGGAACGGCTGCGCTCGTACTTCGCTGAGGAGTGTGGGACGCTGCTGCTTTCTTCTTTCTCTTTTCCTGCTCCTCGAGGTAGGCCTTGCGCGCGATGCATTCGCGGTAATTGCCGGTATGGTTGCCGTCACAGTTCGCGCACTTTACACGCGGCTTGGTTTGTTCTGCCTTGTCCCCCAAGTCCGCCTTTCGTGGCAGTGCGCACGCCTCCGAGAGGTGTGACTCACCGCACTTCACGCAGCGGGGCCGGAGGTTGCATTTCCGCGAGCCGTGGCCAAATTTCTGGCAACGGTGGCATTGCGCTACGTCCGTCGGGTTCTTGGTGTAAAACCGCCAGTTTACCCAAAAATCGTCCAACGTCTTAGTCCGCCGCAGGTCTTGGATCTTGACGGTGCCGCAGTCGAAGTACAACAGGTACAGTGTGTGTGTACCTGTTACCGTTGTCTTGCGCGAGAGCACTTTAATCTCCCGCGGTTTTATTCCGGCGTCCGAGAGGTGACCCTTCAGGTCGGAGATCGGACGGTCTTGATAACCCTGCAAGACGACCTTAACAAGGGGCTTCTCTGGGTCGTATGTGTAAAAGTTGAAGTTGCTACGCTTCAGTTCTTCAAGCACCAGGTCGAAATCTTTTTCTGTTCAGTGTGATCACTTGCACTGCCGACTTACCGATTTTCAGACAATATCCGAGGCCTTCCAGCAACTCGTCAACATCGTCCGCCAACGTGTCCAAAACAAAAATTGGAGGTGGTCTACGTTCCGTTGGAGAATTATTCTTTTTTGGCGTCGGCACTTTTTTCCGTGCACGACCATCGTCGTCGTCGTCAGTAGTGGTGCTACCGTCGGTGTTGCTGTTTTCTTCGTCGTCGCTCAGCATCTGGAACTCGTTCCTGATGGGAATGTTGGCGGATGTTGATGTGCCACTGGTCGTGGCACCGGAGGTACCCGAACGGGTTCGCACTGGTGATCTTGGAACATATCCGGGGTGTAGTAACTTTTTGTCGATTCCTTCTGCGCTCACGCTCCCCTGCGCGATGGCGGCCGACACGGCGTTGGTTTGTTTACCTTTTTGCACACGGCCGGTAGACGAACTTCGCGGGTTTTTCGAGGCCGTACTCGAACTGCCACAGCCACGGCCGGCCTTTGGCATGCTGCAGGAGCAAACTCGCGGGTATTCACAATCAACTACGGCGAAAAAATCCGAAAAAACGATGGAGCACTGAGCACTAGCTGCATGCTCTCGTGCGAACACGGAGGGAGCTGTAGGGAAGATTTCAGGATAAAACAATACACAGTAAATAACAATTAGTTTTTGAATTCAAACTAAAAATAAAACAGTTTTTGCTTTAATGAAAGTTGATAGGCACACTATAAATGGTTAGGCGCGCTTATACTTGCATCAAACCCTACGTAATGTACCACCCCCGGCCGAGTTAAAATGCGTAACCGGAAAAGAAGGTGTGCATGCCTGGCACGAACACTCAAAGCGTGTGCTAGCGTGTTGCTCGTACTGACTCAGTAAGCAAGGGTGAGATGTAGGTGTAAGGGCAGTGCGTGTTCGTCGGGAACCTGGTGCATAAGATCGGTCAAGGCCTTTTAAAGAGCGTTTTTCGGAATTGCAAAAAAAAATTGTAAGTAACTCGTTGCAAAATATGATTTTTTCAGCACTCGGTAAACCTCGTTGGTTAAATGTACGACTCGTGCGGAAAAAAAATCTTATTTTGCATCTTTTGGCATAAGCCACTGTTTTGGTGTTTATTGAAATATGAAGTCGTTTTCAAATAAAGGATTTCTCATATTTTCTGCGATTAAGCACACCGATATTATCTTTGCTAAATAGTAGTGAATGTATGTATAGTAGTAGTATCAGTTTGCTTCAGCATTTTTTAATCAATCTCTCACCACAAGATATCTCTATTTAGTCATGTAAAACGGGACCATTTCCACGCAAAGAATCTCTTACTACCCTTCGAGTGTAATTCTACAGTTAGCCTTCGCCAGCACTCTCTACCTCATTGTGTTTCTGGTTGCATGTATTTGAAATCTCTACACCCACGCGCTACGCGTGATCACTGGACTCTGGGGGAGGGTGATAAAACCTGCACAGTTTTTTTTCTTCTAGCTGTTGCAAATTGCTTTCGCGCTCTCTCTCTTACAATCTACCAATAAATATTATTATTTGTTTTGAGAATGTTTGCTGCAGCTCGCACACATCACTATAATATAAGGGGAGAAAGCTTTTCGTTTTTTTTAATTTGCACTGTTGCTTTTAGGCTTTTCCTTAACTCTCGATTCAAAACTTTTATAAAACTAAATCAACGTTTAATTCCCTTCGCCAAAGACGCTTTCGTCAGAAACCAAATTTTCAATAGATTTTTTCCACAATATTAAAGAAAACTAAAACAAAATATATAGAAAAACTCAACCTAAAGAACACACGCACATACCGTTGCTGCTGCGGTTGTTTGCTCCGTCTCTACCTTTAAAGCCGGGTAGATCACACAGCACACAGAGAGTCGATACTAATGGCTTAATGAATGGTAATATTAAAAGTGAGAATAGCTTCTGGAACGTGGGACGAATTTGCTTGGAACCTGTTCTGCAGCGGTTGTAGTTGTTGTTTGGTTGTCACAATTAAAACAGTGATCTGATCTTACCCGATTCTTTCATCAGCAGTGACAATGGCGGCTTTTTAGGTAAAGACAAAGTCCGTATCGCTGGGAATCTCCCACGGCTGCTGGAAAAACTCCCGCGGCAACGGCGTGCAGTGGGTGGACTTGAAGTCTTGCAGGTGCTTCTTGATCTGGTGGGGAAATTGACGAATTTTGAGAAAAAGTTTGAGGGTGAGTCGGGGAAAAGGAAAACTTACCAAAAACTTTGCCATTGAATCTCGCTGCTCGCTCGAGTACTCGTCGCCGATCTCGATCGGATAGCTCCGCGAGGTTCCGTTGTTGCCGTTGTCACTCAGGTAGGACATTAGCAGCGAGAGGCAGAGGTCTTCAGAATCTAGGGGAAGGAAATCGAGTTTAGTTTTTGTGAGAAACGAGAACCATTTAGATCTCACCATTTTTGAGGAATTCGAGTGGTTTGCTGAGAATATCTTTGGCCAGATTCTCTTGCTCTGGCTTGAAGATGTTCGGGAATCGACACTTGAGCATATTGATCAACAGAAAGTTGCCCCGATTTGTACCAAGGTTTCCGTCGCTGAAAAAAAATATGACCATTCAAAAATCTTCAACTTCAAAAATTTCAACCGCACTCACTCTGAGCAAATAATTTCATCCTCGAGCCGCCGGATCAGCATCACCGGCCCGTTGTACTGCGAGATCAGTTCCGTGTTGTTCAGGTTGACGTAGTCACGGATGGCAATCTTAACAATGTTGGAAATACTCTCCGGCATTCGCGGCAGCGCCAGCTGCAGCACGTCGTCAAACGTTGCGTCCAGCACGACTCCTTCACGTCCGGATACTGCGAGGCCGCGTACAGCGTCGAGTACCCACCAATGCTCCACCCGTACAGGATTATGTTCTCCGGCGTAAAGCCGAGATCGGTTATGGCAAACTGCAGCACCGCGTCGATGGCATTCTGATCCTGGTCCGGATAGGGACGACCCTAAAACGAAACAAGCAACATTCAACACACGGTCGTTCACACCATCCAATCGTCAAACTTACGCTACTCCCGGCGAACCCGGGATGGTTCCACCCCAGCACCGAATACTGCAACTCCATCGGCGTAGACATGATCCCAATCTCGTAGAACCCGGCGTTCCCCTCCGAGCAGATGACCAGCGTGCGCCCATTCGTACTCTTCTCGCGATTGTCCACAAACATGGTATCGATGCCGTTCCCGTCGGCCGTTTTCACCTTGTTCCGGCGGCCCTTGTCCTGCGTTATGACCTTGGTGCGGCCCTGCAGCAGCATCGGTTCTGGAATAAAAAAAAAAATGAAAATGAGTCACCTTTTCAAACACTGCGAGAATTGGAGCTTACCGATGTAGCTTTGCAGCAGCTGCACCGAGCCGGGGTAGATCATGCGAATGCCGAACGTGTGGATGGCCAGGTAGGCCAGAATCTGGCACGGTAGCGACGAGATCCAGAGGGGTTTGTTCCGGGGTGCTTGCGCTCGTTGGCTGAAGTGGGAAAATGTTAAACTGGTTATAGACAATTAAAAAAAATCTAAAAAAATATTTAAAATCAGGGTGGCCACTCAAGTCTAGAAATCGGGAAAGTCAGGAAACAGTCGGGAATTCGCCAAAATCCGCCGAAAATCGGGAAAAAGTCGGGAAAAGTCGGGAATTCCAAGCATTCCTGTTTGATTTTTTTAGCTCTTGAATAATTTTGTAGTATTTTGTACAATTTTCAAATTAAATTCACTCCATTCTGCTTTAGAGCAATTCAATGTCAAATAGGGAATCGGTTGTACCCGACCCTCTCCGATTTCAATTTTCTTTGTAGACATATTATCCTACGCTTATATAAGCCATTTTTATGTTTATGAAGCTAGTTTCACTCGATAATGACATTTGAGAAGGTAATTTACATATTGCTGTATCTCGAAGCCGTTGCATTGTATCAAAAAGTGGTCCAAGGCAAACTTGTAGGAAATTTGACGGGCTTTCCGAAAAAATACACTGAAAAAAAACACTCCACTTTTATGAGAATTTTTGATTTTTAAGTTTAAAAGTCAAATTTGAAGGTGAGTCCACGATTTTTTTTTGTTCAAAATTTTGGTGAAAATAGCCTAAGATGTTACAAAAAGACTCACGAAAAATGCAGGATGGAGCATCTCACCTAAAAAAAATACAAAAATCATTTACTGAAACTGTTTTTTTCCAAAGTGCTCTAAACATCAAAATTTTCAAAAAACGAGCACGAGAGTCGATTCTCCAGACAATTTTACTGAAAAGTCTCCATATTGACCATTGTTCTAAGTCTAATCCTTGTGAAGTTACAGCGGTTTTAAAAATAAAAATGTTGGAAAAATAGGTTTTTGATGGTTTTTGGCAACTTCTATATGTCAGACTTGATTTTTCAGTCTCGAAAATATTTTTACCGGAAAGCTCGTCTAATTTCCTAATTTGGGTGGGTCTCGTGGCGCAGGGGTAGCGGCTTCGGCTGCCGATCCCGATGATGCTATGAGACGCGGGTTCGATTCCCGCCTTATCCACTGAGCTTCTATCGGATGGTGAAGTAAAACGTCGGTCCCGGTTTCTCCTGTCTCGTCAGAGGCGCTGGAGCAGAAATCCCACGTTAGAGGAAGGCCATGCCCCGGGGGGCGTAGTGCCAATAGTTTCGTTTCGTTTCTCGTCTAATTTCCCATAAGTTTGTCTTTGACCACATTTCAATTGGATGCATGCGCTTACAAATATAAGCTAATTACATTGCTCATAACTGGAAATATAATATTTTTTTCAGTGTAGTATACTGCCGTTCTACGCATAATTGTCCCATGTCAGTTTTTGACGATTTTGACTTTATGCTATTTTTAAGTTTAGTCTGATGTGTACTTTAAGAAAAACACATAAAAACTGATACTTTGTTCGGAAACTCACCAAAAACAACACCAATCTGTTTGTCCCATCGTTGAACTTCTACGCATAATTGTCCCACCAAGTATTTTCTTACACGGAATCATTAGTTTTACTAAGCATTATGTCTTGTTTACCTGTTGTATAGCAAGAGAATCACAAATAAGTGTGATAAACTGCTAACTGGGGCGATTAGGGACACATAGGGCTAATAGGAACCCACGGGACAATTATGCGTAGAAACACAGAAATCGGTCGAAAAATTTCAATCGCGTTTTTCTCAGTTGCACTTTTTTGAACATGGGACAATTATGCGTAGAACGGCAGTATAGTAACCTAGATAGTAAATAAGCTTAAATCATCAAAAAACGAGTTATTTTCAAAAGTGGTCATAGACAATCTTATGGGAAATTGGACGAGCTTTTCAGTAAAAATATTTTCCAGACTGAAAATCAAGTCTGTCATAAAAATTGTCAAAAACCATCAAAAACCCTATTTTTTCGACATTTTTATTTTTAAAACCGCTGTTACTTCACAAGGATTGCACAAGGAGCACTTTTGAAAAAAACAGTTTCAGTAAATGATTTTTGTATTTTTTTAGGTGAGTTGCTCCATCCTGCATTTTTCGTGAGTCTGTTTGTGACACCTTAGGCTATTTTCCAGGGTGGCCACTCAAGTCGGGAAATCGGGAAAGTCGGGAAAAAGTCGGGAATTTATAATTTTTTGTCAAAAAGTCGGGAAAAGTCGGGAATTCTGAGCATACTTGTTTGAAAATTGTGTTTTAACTCTTGAATAATTTTGTAATATATTGTATAAATTTCCAAATTGAATTCACTCATTGCTGCTTTAGTAACTTACTTTAAATTTAAGGTTCTTTTCACTATTTCAATATATTTGAGTATGAAAAGCAGTTTAAGACGAAAAATCAAAATCTTAATGAATATTGGATTCTTTGACACAGATTTTCATAATTTTTTGTATGAATCAATTGATCGCTATTAAAAACAAGAGGTAAAGTTAATGAAAATTATATAAAAATAGAGCCTAATGACCAGCTTAAAATTATGATTCTATTTAATTTTGTCACATAATTGAAAATTAAACAGATTCTAACTTGAGTTTGGCAATGGTTTTTTTTGGTAAATATTTTTAATTGTTTAACTAAATTCAGTAAGTAATTTAAAATATGTTTTTTTTTAAATGCTGCCCTTGAACTTTTTTTTATGAGTATGGGTAAATTACTTACCATAGATAAAGCTTGAATCATCGGAAAACTCAAATATCGAATAAAATCCAAAATTGAAAAACTTTTTTACGTTTTGAAAACATAAAGAAAATATTGAAATTGCAAAAAAAATAATCCAAGAAATTTTGAGTTATTGCAAAATTGTCTCTTCAACATTTTGCTTAAAATAAGTTGTTGTTGTTGTTTGTTCATTTATTTATGGCAGCATTAACCAGGGTGGTCATTCGCTGCCCCTTAAAATAAGTGGAAAAACATAAAATCATAACAAACTGAATTATCATTGAAAAAAAAACAGTTAAATACAGACCACTAGATAAATTAACATTGAAACTAATATCAAAAATTACAAAATTAATAAGGAAAGTTGGCAAAAACATTTTTTTTTATGAATTCCTTGACATTTTTTTCCAAATCCTTTGAATGAATGATAACAGCAATTATGTTTTAATCATTCTTTGATTTAAAATGATGGTGAAGTTAAAAAAAAAAATAGGAACGATATTTTAAGTTCAGTTATCTTTAACTTTTTGTTATTTCCAGTTGAATCGTAGTATCAAAAACTATACGTTTGCCAATTTAAAAAATAACATGGAAGTTATAAGTATTTGTTGAACTTCAGATTATTTTTTCAAATACTAGTTGTTTGTGTTTCTACTCTGAATCATGATAATGAAATCCCATTTATGAAGTTTTTTTATTGGTTGTTTAGTTTCTGTGTTTACAAAAATGCCTATACTTGATTTTTTTTTAAATTCATTGAGATTTTTTTTTTGTGGTTAATATTGACTTTTCTTATAGAAAGTTTTTTGTTTGATATCATTCTTTAGATAAGAAATGCCTATTATTTGAGCATTCTGGAAAAGTCTGGAAAAAAGTCGGGGAAAAGTCGGGAATTTAAAAATGGAATTTGGGTGGTCACCTTGTATTTTCACAAAAAAAATTGAATGAAAAAAAATCGGGGACCTTTAAATTTGACTTTTAAACTTAAAAAACAAAAAAAAATCATAAAAGTGGAGTGTTTTTTTTTCAGTGTATTTTTTTCGGGAAGCCCGTCAAATTTCCTACAAGTTTGTCTTTGACCACTTTTTGATACGGCTTCGAGATACAGCAATATTTAAATTACGAAATACAAAAATATTTAAGACACTTACGCCCATCTCAAATGTCATTATCGAGTGAAACTGGCTCCATATACACAAAAATGTCTTATATAAGCGTAGGATAACATGTCTATAAAGTTTCATTGAAATCGGAGAGGGTCGAGAAAAAAGCACCTAAAAAATTCCTGTTTTGGGCTGAAATTGCTCAATAGTAATTTATGGTTTTCACTATTTAAAAAATATATATATATATATATATATATATATATATATATATATATATACAGCAATTCCATTTGAAAAGAGCCTAAACCAAAAAAAAAGTTCTCCGATCGGGCTCAAAATTTTTCTGGGGGTTCCTTGGCCAAAATAATTAGACCCGTATTTTTTTGTTTGGCCATTAGGGTGGCCTACATCGTGCTAGGGTGGTTCAAAAAATGGCAATTTTCGTCATTTTTCGCAAAAACCACTTTTTTCTAAAAATCATATCTCCGCGCCATTTCATCCGATTTTAGCTGTCTTAGACGCAAAAGAAAGGTGATGAGTTTGGCTATTTGGGAAAAATAGTAAAAAGTTCCAAAAATCTAGCTTAACTATTGAAAAAGTCGTATGAAAACTTAAAATGGCGTTTTGACCGTGTCTGGACCAAAGAGCCTATGTCTGAAAATATTTTTATCGGATTCCTCGGAAAATTTCACATAACATATCAAAAAATTGGCGATGTCGAACCGTAAGTTTTGGAGATACGATTTTTTGAAAATAAAAACTGCGTTTTTCGACGCGCCACGCGCAAAAACGGGAAAATGACGAAATCGGCAAAAAATCAACTTTTTTCACTAAAACTGCGATAACTTTAAAATTTCAGCGATGACCTATACATGTCTGGGTACCAAAATTTTCGTAATTGAGAGACGCAACTTGGTACCATAACATCTAAGTAGTAGTACTATAGTAAGTAGTAGTACTATAGATAATGAAATTGAAAAAAAAACATTAATCCAAGAAATTTTGAGTAATTGCAAAATTGTTTAAAAAAATGGTCTCTTCAAAAAATTTGCTTAAAATATGTTGGCAAACATAAAATCCTATCAAACTGGAGTTTTATTGAAAAAAAAAAAACAAAAATAGTTTAATACTGATCACTAGATAAATCAACATTGATTACAAAAATCAATATCAAAAATTATAAAATTGAAAAGGGAACCTGGCTGAACATTTTTTTTTGTGAATTCGTTGCACCTTGAAAAAAAAAGGATTGAAATTTCAAATTTAGTTATCTTTAACTTTCCATTTCCAGTTGAAACGAAGTATCAAAAACTATACGTTTCCCAATTTAAAAAATAACATGTAGGTTATAAGTATTGTTGAACTTTCGATTATTTTTCAAAGACTTATTGTTTGTGTTTCTACTCTGAATCATAACAACGAAGTCAATTTTGGAAGTATTTTTTATATGTTGTTCAGTATCTGTGTTTGCAAAAAATACCTTTTTTATTTTTTTTTTTATTCTTTTAGATTTTTTTTTTTTCGATGGTTGACATTGACTTTTCTTTTAGAAAGTTTTTTGTTTGAAATCATTCTTTAGATAAGAAATGCCTCTTACTAGAGCTTTCTCTAAAAGTCTAGAAAAATACGGGAATTTGAAAATGGGATTTTTTTTTTTTAGTTTTATTATAGAGACTTTACACCATTGTGCATTCATCTCTTCAAGGTGGATAGTAAAATGGGATTTGAGTGGTCACCCTGTTATTTATAGAACCGACCAGTTTTCTCTAATTTACTTTTATGTTATTTATTTCATACTCTATTTAGTTCCGAGCCAAAACTAAATTCAACAGTCTTGTCTAGAAACAATTGATCATGGGGTAAATATACACATTCCCATAACTCTAAGCGGTGATGTCTGAATGATGGTCGATAATCCGGGGTGCTCCTTGAAATGTAATAAAACCAACCAACTAAAACCAACAAGTAAAGCAGATTTTTGTGGAATTTGGCTTTTACCCAAAGTCATTTCTACTTCTTTTCTTTTACAAGCATTTTACAAGCATCAAAGCCGATTCTCGTCTGACGAAAATGTCTGCCCTAGTAACATTTTTAAACTTACAGGTTTTATCATGGTTCTGAAAACCCTCATACGGCCTAAAAAGGCTTTTATGGCCCAATTAAAACCTAAAATGTTACAAGGGTGTTGCCCACGCAATTTCTATTATTAATAATTATTCATTTTTTTCTTTTAGCACACTTTTGTGGTTGCCAGTTCATGTTATTTGTAGCATATTTTTTCAAAAGGTCCTATGTACATAGGAAACCCATGGAACATAGGTGGTTTTGAAAAGGTACTCTAGATTTAAAGCAAACATTTAGGATTAACCCTCTACTGAACACATTTTTTCGATTTTTTTTCTTTTCTCCCGCTAAGAAGGTCATTTTGAGCAACTTTGGTTCTACGAAAATCTTAGCTTCTTTTGTTTTATGTTTTTCTTGTTTTATTCTTAGTATTTTAACTTGCATTTATCTTGTTTAGTTTATATTTCTAATTTTCTATTTTTTTTTTCTTCAAAATCCGGGGTTGGGGTTTACACTCAGCCCCCGGTGGTTGGTCACTTTTTCGTTTGACACTTTTTTAGTTTGTACCCCGTTGGTTGGTCAAAGTCATCCTAAAAAGTGACGAACTGTCATTTTTTACACGACGCTCACGAACACTATCACAACAAACGTTTGGTAGTGTGTGTAAATTTCGTGTAAAAGGGGTGTCAAACTAAAAAGGTGAAAGTGGACGTCGGTCAAAAAATTCTATGCGACTTAAATAAATTTTTAAACTTTACAAATTGTATGTTTACAGACAGCCTATTTTGCCTTCACTTCTTGCTCGGTTTTCGTCAGCCTTCGACCAGAATAGGTAAAACGTCAAGCTACTCAGGGCGTTTGTTTTTTTGTAGCGCTTGCTAATTAATTACATCTTTCGGGATTATTTTTCACGTGAAAAGCGAAAGCATGTGCAGGAGAATATATTGCCGGTAGTTGGAAGCAATTTTATATCTTAAGCGCTGCGAAAACGTTAGCGCAAGTAGCCCCTTAGAATCGTCTGCGCAAAAACGGTCCTTTTCGGAAGCTTATAACTTTTCAGCAAAAAAAAACCTAAAAATATAGTGTCTTGGGGAAAGTTGTTATAAATTTAAAGAAAGTTCTACATCTGAGAATTCATAAAGATTGCTGAAACTGTTGCTTTTCTCCATACATTTTGACGATTATTTCCATACAAACTTCAAGCGATTAGAGGGAGAGGTTCCCGTGGTCAGCATGAGCTTAACTTTGGAATTTAGCCTAGTAATGGGTCAATCTTTGATTTCAGGGGGTAGCCCCGAGAAAGCCCGGAACCCTAGTGTAACCACCTGAAGTTTGTGTGGAATAAATCGTCCAAATGTATGGAGAAAAGCAACTGTTTAAGATTTTTAAAAAGAACATTTTTGTTCTTGTATCTAAAAGAACTACTTTTCAATTTTGTTATTTTTAGTAGAGAAAAGTACGAAGTTTCGTCGTTCAAGTTTGACATGACAAGTTATTAGTTTCACAACGGATTTGCAAAACAAAAAAAAAACAGATATTCAACATGGTTTAGAAGCTACTCACACACTGCTCGTCACGGTAAAGTCCACTGGCCAGGCCCGGAAGTCAAAGTCGTAACGGCGGATGGTACTCTTGGCCGCATCCTGGTCCTGGCTTCCACGTTTAGCATTCTCCAGACACTCGGCAAAGCGCACGTACACCACGTTCATGGACCGACCGAGACCCCGCATGCAAAGGGAAAACGCCACCAGCAGACCGATTCCGGTGCCAAACTTGGCCAGCGTACCGACCGAGTCGGCCACAAAGTAACCCCGCCGGTACAGGAAGGTTATCAGCAGTGGCGAGGTGTAGTAACCGAGGCTCCACATCAGGTTTAGCTGGCGAAGGACGGCAAAAGAGAGGAAGGAAATTAATATTAGAGGATGACGAAATTCAGGCGTAAAAAAGATCTTTATCGAATTGGTGTAAAGAAGAACCTTGAGGGTTTAATTTGCATAACAAGAATTTGGACTAGAGGCTATATCTGGCGTTACATTTAGAACTATTTTTGTTGTTAATACTAACAGCGGTCAAAAGTTGGTCACCATATTTTTCCAGCGTTCCGGGCTCGTAAACATCCTGCGAAAGTAAAGGAGAAAATTAATTGACGCTTTTAAGTGATTTTTTTTGGGAAGGTAAGCAAAAAGACAAAAACTGGCCATGTGGCAAACCTACCTTTGTTCCGTCGTACTCTTTGAAGAGTCTCGGCGTGAAAAGATATTTGTGGAATGGCATGATTTGCGATTTTTTCTCCAATATGAACTCGCAATTAAATTCAATATCCAATCGAGCTGGACGAGGAACCTTCACGGGGAAAACTTCCGACACTCGCACTCCCCCCAATCAAGTTCCCGTTATCGATCCGCGAAAACACAACTCCGGAATGTTTATTTATTTACGCCACCCGAGGAAAACCCAGCTGAAAACACTAAAGTTTTGCCAAAATAAATGTGCCTGCGCGGACCCACGACACTAGACACCGTCAAAGCAGGCCTGCCACTTATCTAATACAGCAGCATGACACACGGGGGAAAATCATTACGCGACGAATGCGACGTCAAAAGCCCCATCAAAACCAACACAAGTCGAATCAGCTGCGAAAGAAAACAAGCAAAACATTCGCACACGCACACATGCGCACGTTGAGGGGGGCAAAGCTAGCGGGACTTGGCGGCGGGGGAAACAAAAACAAAAAACATAAAATTTGGAAGCACAAAACGTGTTATGCTGGTTATGCTTTGTTGATGTGGTGGGATGAGGTGGTGCGGGAGAAGGGAGGGAAATCGAACTGTCAAACATGCTTGGCCAGCATAACTTGCGTGCAAGGTGAATGAGAAGAAAATAACACAATCATTAAAAGTTGTCGAAATTTGGATTATACTACATATTTATAAATGCAACCAAGCAAGCTGATGGTTGCCAGAAGAGCTTGAAGAAAAAAATTCAGCGGTGGTGTTATAAATTCTGTATTTTTTTTTATAATTGACGAATCTTTTCGCACTCTTCGGTAAAGTTGTTCCCTACAACACGAATTATGAGCCGAGGTTTATTCATTACGGTCGCCTTCAGAATTTTCAAAATACATTTCTTTTTTTCGTCGATTAAATCGTCCATCTCGGAGTCATACCAGGTTTCGGTGTCCACAATTGGGTACTAAAGCCCTATGTAAATTTTTATGTACAACGGTAAAAAACACGATTAAAAACCATTTGTGATGACTTTTTTTCATTTTAATGCAAAATTTCTTTTTGACAAGACAACATTTTTTCGATGGATCAACTATGGTGTCCTTGGAACGAGCTGTCAAGTAGGAGCTTTTGTGTCAAGAAGGACCGCGAGTTTAATTTTTCAAAATTGATTTAAAAATCCATTTTAAACTCTTTGCGGTCGTACAAAGGGTCATTGAACTCAGAAAAATAAGCTTTATCGCTGTAAACAATAATATCAGCAATCTAAGCTTCATTTTAGGACCCAATTGGTTATTTACTAAAGCCCAATGTCAATTTTTATGTACTACAACGGTAAACAACACGATTGAAAACCATTTTTAATCATTTTTTTTATTTTAATGCAAAAAAAAAATATTGACAATACAACATTTTTTCGCATGAGCATAACTATGGTCCCCACGGAACGAGCTATCAAGTAGGAGCTTTTCTGTCAAGAAGGACCGCGAGGTTAATTTTTCAAAATTGATTTAAAAATCCATTTTAAACTCTTTGTGGTCGTACAAACGGTCATTGTACTCAGAAAAATAAGCTTTATCGCTGTAAACAATAATACACTCAAACCCCGATGGTTTGACACCAACTGTTGTCAAACGAACGGGGTCACTTTTTAGTTTGACACCCCGTTTACACGGAGTTCACACTCACTACCAAACGTTTGTTTTGATAGTGTGCGTGAGCGCCCTGTCAAAAGTGACAGTTCGTCACTTTCTAGTTTGACTTTGACCAACCAACGGGGTACAAACTAAAAAAGTGTCAAACGAAAAAGTGACCAACCACCGGGGATTGAGTGTATCAGCAATCTAAGCTTCATTTTAGGACCCAATTGACAAAAATCAGCTCTAATTAATTAGTGTAGAAATAGTCGATTAACTGAGTCCTGCCCTGGTTCTGCCCCTCGAGAAGAAAACTTTTAAAACTGTTTTCTGTTTACACTTTAATGCAATCTGAGTTAAAATAACTCAATGGTTTTGTCTTTTCATTCTAGATTTCTTTCTCCTTTCCGTGTAAAGCCAACATCCGACTGACACGAGTAGTAAACCATCATCCCCCTCCTTCTCTTCTGTCATGCTGCGCAGCATAGCCGTTTGAATTTATGCTTTGCCTCCCGCCTCACCCACCGTTATCCGTCAGCCACCACCAAACACAGAGAGAGTGTACAAACCGCCATTGAAAGTTCGTTGCATTTTGCGCTCCCGAATTTAAAAGGTTTCTAACTAATTTGCGGTTTAAAAGGTTAACAGTTGCTCATTGTGGTTTTATTTATTTGATAGATTGGAACATCAGAATGGGCATTTTTCACAGCAAGATCGCTCCAGCTGCGATCAAAGTCCCGGAGCAGCCGCTGAATAACCAGCTACAGGATCCGCGCTCACCAACGGTAAACATCAACCGAAGTCCCATCGGAATCGCTGAGGTAGGATTTTATTTGGATTAAAAGTTACTTGGATGAATGCTAAAGTTGCTAATATTCGCCTCAGATCCTCGAAAAACCAATCATCACAAAGGTTCGCGACCTCACGGCGGATCTAACGGAAATCCTGGACAACACCCAAACTCCGATCCGTCCCGAAAATGCCGCCGGTTCCAAACTGCAGTCCCTGCTGGATCCCCGCTCGCCCAGCTCATTCGATCGCACCCCGCTGATGTTGTCCTCGGCCGGTGGCCAACACGACGAAAGCAACGCGTCCAACGTTGGCCTTTGCGGGACGTCACTCGAGTACGAAGAAATCAGCTGCGACGAGGGCACCTTCAGCGAGGTGGACGCCGTCGTCACCGAAACTCCTAGTTTGTTCAGCGACATTAGCTTAAACACCGAACTGAAGGCGGACATCGAGTGCATAATCCAGGGACTGCACGACGCCTCAGGTAAAGATCCTCGCTCACCCTCGATCAACATCCAGCGGACGCCCATTGTGTTTGAGGAGAAGGACACCAACGAAGAGAAACAAGAGGAAGACCAGAAACAGCGTGAAGAAGCCGAAACAAGTCAAACCGCGCAAGACAAATCCACTCCCATCGTCATCCTTCAGGACGAAAATGTTGTCGCCGCAGCGGTAACTCCCGTCAAGGAAAAGCTCGAAAGATTGGCCATCAACTCGGCCCCGCGGACGCCGCTCGGGTGCGTGACCAACGTGAAAAAGACCCCGGCCAATATGCGCAAGACGGCCCTGTTTGGCCAGATGAAGCAAAACAATGCCACGGCCATTGGCGGAAGTGCCGAGATTGTGGCCAAGAAGCCGCTCCAAACGCGGATTTCCAAAATTCCGACGCTCAGAATGAAGTGAATGCTGACTTTTGGAAACTGTGCCGTGATGTTTTTTTTTTTAAATGACGCTAACTTTTACTTTGTAGTATATTTCATTCCCTTTTATTGTCGGTTTTAAAAAATAATAAAACATTGAAAGTGAAATTGCATTATTTTTATTTCTCCCATTATAAAAGGTAAAAAATGATTGATAGGCAGCTATGGAGCTATCCTGTGCTATCTAGCTCCTGACAAAACTGAACAAATGACTTCAGTTTTTTTTTTAAATGTAACAGACTTTTTGATAAAGAGCACAGTTTTCAAGTTATAGCTAGGTATTTAACTGATAAATTCCAGTTTTTCTATTTTTTAAATAATGCCCATGATTTTCCATTCCTGAAAACATTTTTTTCGAAAAGTTGATAAAAATTTCCAATAACTTTACTTGAGAGACATTTAAAATTGGACCTCTGGTAACTGGTTGCTGAAAAACAGCGAATAAAGGAAAAAAAAAAACAAGAAAATTTCAGTTTTTTTAAGTCTCATACAAACAGTCTTTTACTTTCTAGTACCGTCATCAAGAGTGACATTGTTAATCGGGGGTGAGATTAATCATACAAAAATGCTGAAATTTGAATGACCCAATTGTAGGGATTATGGGTTGCAGGATTGAATATGTAATAAATTATTAAATGAGTATTTATTATAAGATTGATATAATTCATAAATAAGAGTTAAGAGCGCAACAAAAAGTGCGCACCTTCATGAATATTGCCTTGTTAGCTAATCGTGGATTGAGTGCGAGAGCGCGCTAGCGAGCTGCGAGAGAGAACAACGAGCGAGAAAACAACGAGATGCGCGCGGCCGGCGAAAGAGAGAATGAAGATTGTCAAATCAGTTTTGTGGTTAATTTCTGTGGAATAAGACGTGTTGTTTGTTGATTGCAAAATATCTGTGTTTTTATTATAAAAGAAAGTCCCCGATCACGACACCAATCTCACCCCTCAGACCCGATGTCACCCTTGATGACGGTACTAATACCTGTACCGCACGTATGGATCAATCGGACCGTCCATTGGGCTCATAATCAAGAGGTCGCCGGTTCGAATCCTGCGGTCGGCGCCCTGAAATTCTATGTGTAAATATGGGTATTCGGTGCCTTCGCCCACCATACTTCAAACACTTATGGCTATACAGCAATTCCCTGCACTGAAACAAAAATAAAAGTACCAAATTCCTTAATTCTAGGAAATTTGAAATTTTTTTTGAAGTTAAATATGTCTTTATTGAACTTTCTTATAATAATTATATTTCATTTACATTCTAAGTGGTATGGCTATATGCTCTTCATCTTTGTTATATTTTTCGTTTTATTATTAACTGTTCACATTCATTTATTAACTTAAAATTGTTTTATATGTTCTCATTTAATCGAATACATTTGGGTAAAAAAGAAAAAAAAATCACTTTAACAACTAATCCTAACTTAAAACTAAAAAAGCAAATTCATTGAAATATTCAAAATCATTAGAACGAGTAAACTACGAACTGTATTTTAAGATAAATCCTCCAAGCGTTCTTACTTGTTCCGCATGAGTTTTGCAACCACGCACACACTCAAAAAACTCCACACGTTGATGCTACGTGAACAATCACGTAACCTCGATTTTCCCCTCACTAGGCCCGTTTTACGCGAGGTTTTACGTGACACACGTAAAAATAATGTGAATGTGTTCTGGCAAAAAAAATATGTTCACTTTGAAGTTACGTGGAACCCCTTATAGTATTTTTCCACTAGGTTTATTCATGTAGCTTTTATGTGTTTTGAAATGTAACTTCAACGAGACTCGAGTGCGCCATTCTGTGAAATTTCTACGTGATTATTTTAGTATGAAAATTGATAGCGAACGGCAAAGGTCTGCAGCTGGAGTTGTTCTCGCCAAATTTATTTTAAAATGAACCAGACGGTAAGTTAAGTTAAGTTTGATTAATTTTTAATAATTACAGCTATTTTTTTCCTTTTTTGCAGAATCTGACCTCTGGAAGCAATCATCTTCATTCCCAGCGGCCACAGGAATTCTGGCCCGTTCCAACCTTAGCGGCCGGTGGTGCCGTGGTGCTCAATGCCACCGAAAATTGCATGGACAAGACCAACGGGTTTAGCTGAGTGTTCTCCGGAGGATTTCGAGTCTAGATTGCACAACTCGTTCTTGAGCATCCAGCTGGTGGTCAGATTGTCTAGGCCGGATGCGTTGCGAACGTCGTCCTGGCCTTGAAACGGGTTCCCGTGTGCATGCAGGCCGGCAGAATCGGCTAACTAAACCACTGGTAAAATGATCTCATCGGTGTTTCCGAAAAAATCTAATCTTTATAATGTTTGTAAATTATTGAAAAATATACCGAGTTTGTGCAAATTGAACTGACATCATTTTTATTTCTATTCGAAAAAATAAAATAAAGTGAGGCAAAACTGAAATCTACTACTACAAAAACCATATAACGTTTACTAAAACAAACACGTAGAAATCGTCAATTGATTCATTTAGCTTTTACGTGTGAAACACGTAAAATCGATGTGAACTGATCTGGCCAAATAAATTCCGTTTCTACTAGAGTCATCTTGTAGAAGTTACGTGAAAACTTTAGTGGAAAAATACCACATAGCTTTTCACGTAACATCAACGTGAATGTTTTTTTGAGTGTATCCCTTGACTTCGAAGTGAAAACCACGTGAGATTCGAAAGTTATGGGTTTTGAATGCGTTTGGGGAAAACTCTTCATCATTAGTAAGATGGCCACAGACGATGGTGGTTGAATATTTTCTGTTCGGTTTAAAATGCCGTTTTTTAGAAGAGATTTTGTGTTTAATAAAGATTTGTTCTTAAATTAAAAATAAGCTCATATTTTTTCGGTAAGTATTATATAAAATAATCAAATATTAAGGTTCATTAAATAATTATATTGCATCGATTTTTTATTTCCAGAAATTAATGTTCCAGCCATGAAGCCGGCTACAGAATCCGCTCCTGATTCGGTGATCCGGACTGTGGTCTTTATTCGACAACAGCCACTTAATCCCGGCCCAAAACCGGCGAGGGGTACATCCCAAGGGCCACCATCAAGTGCTTTTAGACCCAGTGCAGACACGGAATTGCAACTACACCTCCCGACGCAGTGGCCGTTTAGAATTTTGTGATAAAAATCATGTGTATTGTATGAGTTTTAAAAATGTGTTACATTTATTTATTATATTTATTATCGAAACTGTGTTGAAAGTAAATTCAAACATAAAGAAAATGCAACTCAATTTTTAACGCAAATGAATATCACTGGAAAACCATTTGAATGGCACTACAAAATCGTAGCATTTTCATAAGCTCAACATTGCAAATTCATGTGAGCTTTCACGTCAAACTAACGTGATTTGCACTTGGATTAACAAAAGTTGCCCGATGAAATTTATCAAGTGCATTCCACATGAAGCTTACATGCCAAGCCGTATGGGGCAGATTCATGTGGAAAACATGTTATATTACTATGAGCCTTTCTTTCAGTGTAGTTCTTGTGGAGAAAACAGGTCACTACTGCCTTCATCCGTTGATGTTAGAGACCCTAAATAGGGAGACTGGTCAAACATTGCTAAATCGGTCTGGCAACGTATGTTTTGAGCTTGCCAACACTGCCAAGTTTTGCTGGGCGTAAAGGCAAATGCTCCTTTGGATACGTCAAACTCGTGTCTGTTTGGGTACCTCAAATTCACTTCGACCAGTCTCCCTATTTAGGGTCTCTAGTTGATGTTGGTTGGTTTCCCCTCGGTTGCTGACTGAAGCCTGGAGGTGTTGTATTCTCTGCAACTTTTTGCCGCTGATTCAACGGCAATGGCTGCAGATTTGGAACCACTCGAACAGATCCCGCTCCAGGTGACGCCAAAGCAGGAAAATCCACGTCCGTGAAAGTTGGTGGTGTTTTGCGACGATTTGGTTGGTGCCTCGTCGTCGCTTGCTGCCGAATTTTCACAAACTCAGCACGTTTTGGGCAGCTTCGATTCTTGGTCGAATGGTCGCCGCCGCAATTGAAGCATTTGGCTTCGATGTTCTCGTTGACAGGCTTGCCACAAAATACAGATTTTTCAGCACAGGCCCGAAACACAAACGAATTTTTTTTACAGTTAAAATAAATTTGAGCAGTTTTTGTTAAATTGGCCAAAAAGATAAACATTGTTAGCATCTTTTGACATGTTCAGTTTTTGGTAAGAATATTATTCTTTAAAGTTATACTCGATTGAGTGTTTGGTATGTGCCAAAAAAATCTGTATTTGTGGCAAGCCTGCTCGTTGATTGTTTCGCAAGCTTGAGTTTAGTGCTCACCTCCGCAGGTTGCACAACGGCTCTTGATGAAACAGTTTCTTCCACCATGCCCAAACTGCAAACAGTTCGAACATTGTGTCACGTCACGGTGCACTGGACGATAACGTTCCCAAGTCACGATGATGTTGAAAATTGCCCGAACTGCTTTCAGCTCAGAAGGTGTTGTCGATCCTTTCTCGAGATGAACCAGGTACAGTTGATCACGATACTTGATGTCCTTGTTGTGTCTCGTCATCTTGAAGACTTCGATCACGTTCAATTTAAGAGTTTTGAGCTCTTCTTTCAGCACACTCACATCCATGTCATACAGGCCAGGGAGGACCTGTTTTATGGGGCGTTTACCTGGATCGTCATGGCTGTAGTATTCAATCTTTGTGTTGTTCAGGAAATCCCGAACGTAGTTGTAATCCTTTCTGGTAGGTAGCAGAATTTTGAGTCCATCAGCACACAAGCGAATGGAAGCTCGTAAAGCACCAGATTTGATAAACCCGGTCAGCCACTTTCGCACCGAATCCGATGACGATGTTTTCACAAAAATGGGTGGCAACTTTTCCCGTCGTTCAAATTCTTCCTTCTCGCTCACGTCCACAGGGAGGGTAGCGAACTGGTTTCCAGACAATTTTTGAGCGTCCTTGCTCAAACTGCCTGGCTTTGCAGGTAGCGCTTCGGCATTCTTTAGCTTCTTCAAATCTGCCGATCCTGCTGGTGAGGACCGCCTCTTTTTCTTGCCGTGAGGCATTTTTTGCACTTTTTACCACTTTTGTGGTTTGTGAGGGACGCACGTCTGACTCGCTTCTCTGCTGATCGCAGACTGTCCTTAATTCTAGGAATTTTGGCTCCTTTCCTTATTTAGTAATCCAAAAAACCCGATTACTAAATAAGGCAAAGAGGCAAACTTCCTAGAATAAAGGAATTTGGTTGGAATTTGGTACTATTTTTTTATTTCAGTGTACGAACACAGCATGATTGGAAAAAAACGTTCTTCGATCGGGCTCAATTTTTTTCTGGGGGTTCCTTGGCCGAAATAATTAGACCCGTATTTTTATTGTTTGTCCATTAGGGTGACCTACACCGTGTTAGGGTAGTCCAAAAAATTGACATTTTCATCAATTTTCGCAAAAACCACTTTTTCCAAAAAAATCAGGTTAGTTTGGCAATTTGGGAAAAATAGTAAGACATTTTAAAAGTCTAGCTTAACATTTGAAAATGTCGTATGAAAACTTAAAATGCTGTTTTAAAAGTCTCGGGAAAATATGTTTACCTGATTTCTCGAAAAATTTTAAATAACGTATCAAACAATGGTGAAGTTATGTTTTCAATATTCTGAGATACGATTTTTTGAAAATATAAACTGGGTTTTTCGACGCGCCACGCACAAAAATTCTGGAGTTTTTTTTTGAAAAGGTCCAATAAACCAAATTTTCAATTTTTGCTTTTTGGGTGTTTTTAGAACCGCCTTGAGTCAGGGGTCTTCAAAAAAAAAAAGTAATATTGAATGTTTGGCCCTTTTAAAATGTTAGTCATGGTTTAAAAATTTTGAAAATATTTTTTTCGAAAAGATCCGAAAATTTACGAATGTTTCATATTTTAACATTGAAAATCGGACCATTAGTTGCTGAGATATCGACATTAGAAAATGGTGTGTTGTTTGGATGGGACTTAAAAAACATCAATTTTCCTGTTTTTAAACCTTTGCATGGCAATATCTCAGCAACTAAGGGTCGTATCAACAAAGTTCCAAAGGTGCAAAATATAGAGAATTTTCTCAGCTTTTCAAAAATATTTTTTCAAAGGTGGGCAAACATGTGCACTAATTTAAAAAATGAAAAACTGCGACTATTTTCAAAAAAGTCACTTAAAAATGGATTTAACTTGAAAACGGTGCACTTTATCAAAATTTCACAAAAGTACTTTTTGATTGCAAATTTGATTTTACATCGAAAAATGAAATTGAAAAAAATTTGCGACCAATTTTTCGGTTTATTCAGTATTGATTTTTTTTTTTCAGATTTTTTCAGTATTGATTCAAAAATTCATAACTCGCTCAAAGAAATTTTGCACAACCTGGAAATTTCTGAAAAGTAAAAAAAAATAAAAATAGTGTTTTTTGCAAATCAAGTTTTAGTGACAAAAAGTTAAATAAAAAATCACCAAAAATTTTTTACCGTGTATCATTTTTTTCCAGTGTAGTCCGTATCTATACCTACAACTTTGCCCAAGACACCAAATCGATCAGAAAATTCAAAATGGCTTCTTTTGGCATACCGAAGGCACCATAAAAGTTTCAGCCGGATTAGAAAATACAAAAAAAAATCGAATGACCGAAATCTCAGAGAATTGCTTTACTAAAAAAATGCGTTCATTTCGGAACTCCCGAAAATGTAACACACAAATGAAAGCGGCCAGCCCTACTGCGTTATGTTCTTTGCAGCGAGAATTCTGTGAACGGATTCAAAAAATCTACAGGGGAGGAGGGATGCGTGGACATACCGTACCAAACGATAAGGCACATCCACATAACATTTCTGATCACATATGTATTTGCATGCTATAAGCTGTCCGAGAAGAGACTCAGCCATAAACTTGTTTTTAGAACACAAATGCAAGACGGACGGAAATTTTTGATCACGATCGACAAATTTCAATCAATGGCAAAGGGTCAGTATTTTGTATTTCGGATAAATAAAGAATAAAACATAAATTTGACATGCAATTTTTCACAATAGTTTAAATTTATTAGTTGCATCTTTCAATATACTTTTCCAACCTTAAACTGTATAATATTATAACTTAGCGATTATACACATCTCTAAACTGGCTGTGATTATTTGCATCTTCATTCTCTGTTTTGCACAATCGGAAAACTCTGGCATCGACAAAAAACATCAATATCGGAATAAAATCTGTTCAAAAATATATTTATAAACTACTCTAACAATGAAAAATACAGTAACACCATCTGATTGTTTTGTTTGTGTGCTTGTTTGTTTGTTTGTTGTGTGATTGAACTGTTGTTGCTGTTTGCTTAACAATGCGAACGGAAGGCTGTTTGTTAAAAACGAACAACTCGTTTTCTAGTTTTTAAACGAGATGGGAAAAATTCCTAATTGGACAGTTGGTAGAGATGTAATTTTAAAGTTTGTTCGCGCATAAACTATCTTTAGTATAATAAATATTAAATAGAGCATTCGAATTTGAAGAACTTGATATTAAAAAATAAACATTTGAGCTTATCCGAGGGGAGATAACGTTAAGTAATGTTTCAATGTTTGATTGTTTGTGTGCGTGTGTGTAAATATAGTAAAATGTATCCATGTATCCGGGACAAATACATAAACTTTGGATGGATTGTTGTACCGTTCCGGCGCGTCCCGCTCAAGCTTGCTCAGCCTACCAAAATAGAATTGGTATTCGTAGACGACGTTGATGCACACATTACTCGAAGCACTCGCGGACCGAACCGGCGGCGCGTTGGTCGGAGAGGAGATACACGGTTGTTGGTTCACTTTTGAGAGTTGCGCGGGCCGCCCGCTTAAGCTTTGTCGTTGTTGTCAATGTCGATGTCGGTCATGTGCAGACTCTGCACCGAGAAGGGCTGCTTGGTGATCGGGGTCATTTCGACGACCTGCATGGGCGCCTCAACTGCGTCCGCCTCCTGGACGGGCTCCTCGCCGAGCAGCCGAGCCAGGTTGCTCTCGCGCCAGCGGCCCGAGTTGCCGTTGATGTTGCGATCTTCGCAGACGCACAGGAAGAGCGTGTCCACCACCATCTGAAAGGTAGATTGTGTTGATCTTGTTCTGAAGGGTTCAACTCTAAGATCACGTTACCTCATACAGCGACAGGATGATGTGCGCGACGAAGAACGAAAACACGGTGATGACGATGACCGGCGCCATGTAGAAGTTCACGTCCGGATTGTCTCTTAGCATCAGGATGCTAATCAGTCCGCAGAGCGCGGCCACGGCCAACTTTCCGAGGAACAGCACGAAATCGCCGATGCCGTTGATGGTGGCCACTTGCAGTGCGTTCGTCACCAGTGCGTTCCATGCCTGATTGAAAGAAGATCCTTTAATAAGAACAGATTCAAAAGAGCAATGTTCAGACTCACAATCTTGGCCGCCGGACAGAAATTCACACTCGATCGCGATCACGGTGTACGCGTTGTGGTTCAGATACCGGATGAACTTCTCCAGCAGCCAGAAGCTGCAAATGCAACACTTGAGACAGCAGCTGGCGCACTCGGAACCCTCGTTCTGGTGGCGTTTCAATCTGGAAGAAGTCGGTTATGAAAAGACGTCACATTGTCTTCAACGGTCGACCAACTCACTTGGTGTACAGGTAGGTCAGAATCAGCCGGGGAATCTTGAACAGCGTAATGATGAACGATCCCTTGGCCACCGAGCCGAGATGGTACTTGATCAACTTGCCGATCGACTGCAGCACCGGAGTGTCGGTGGGCTTGCGGAAGTACCAGTACGCGACGGCGCCGGCGATCGCGAGCTGCTGGCACGCGAAGATGAACTCCGTCGTCCAGATGAGACCGATGATGTACAGCCAGAGCATGTGGCGAAGGTAGTCCGCTTCCGGGTATTCAACGAGATCGAAAGCTGCGAGGGGGGAAATGGGAGGTTAGATCGCGAACTTACACTTTGAACCAGTTGAACTCACTCTTGTAGGTGTTGTTGTCCGCGGGAAGATCGCCCGGTTTGGGCGTCACACTAGCATTGGCCGGGTTCTCCTTAAGCTGGGTAAAGGGCAGCAGCGGACGAACGTTCGGGTAGTTTGAGGTAGCTAAACACACGATCACCACCACCCAGAAGGTGAGGAAGATCGCTAGAGCTATACAGGCCAGCAGCGGTGGTCCAGCAAGGCCGGGCAGTTCGATCATACACTTGCCGGCTTCCTCGAACAGAGCCGCCAACCCGCTGAGTTTCTCGCGCAAATAGTAAATGATAACGAGCAGAATGATCATGATGCAGGTCGCCAGGATCGCCAACACGTAGATTGTGCTTTCGTTACGAACGAGCTCCTCCAGATAAGACAACTTCGCATCCGTATCCATCGAGTGCTTGGCCTTGTAGTAACTCCACCAAAGGACCCCCGTAATACCAATGCTAGCCACCGCAACAAAGATACAAATCAACCACGAAATGATCGACGTCAACCAGTGCAGCATCGTTATCAAAATGATCGAAAAGATCAAACTCAACCCGCAAACCAACACCACCGTCGGCCATGTCTTATAAAGATCGCTGAACACCTGCTGCGCCGCACCCAAGAGTTGATCAACGCGTACATGTCCTTCACCTGGTGCAACGGAGCATTCTTCCCGCTCGGAATACACCGGTGCAGCACCGGCTTCGACTTGTACACCGGGATCGTCGGACACGGGCCCGCGAACGCAAAGTACTTCGGATCGCTCGACTGCTGCGTCTTCAGCAGGCTCATATCAAAGTCATACCGGCAGTACTTCGTATCCCTGTCCTCATAATACTTGTACAACTCCATCGAACTGTTGATCTGCTGCTTTGGACATTCCTTCACGCAAATCTTCAACGTCTGCCGCAGCTCCTTAATATCCAAGAAGAAAACATAGGGCTTGTCCACCGTATTCATCCCGGACAGCGGAAATTTAGCAAACTTCTCGTTACTTTTGACGCCGCACGTGTTTCCAAACGAATCGTACCCATTGATGATGCGCAACGGGTTGCCGTACACGAACGAAAAGACCGCCACCACCAGCTGGAACGAGAACAAAACAAAAATGAATTTTAATTGCAAACATTTAAAAGTGAGCGGCACCGGGAAGAGGAAGTGCGGGGCGCGGTGCGCGAGTGTGACACATAAACTTGAATTTGAGTCATACTGTGGATGATCGTCGTATTCGATCTTCGTAGTTGATGCAAGCGGATCATGCGATCTTGTTTCGCGGGGTTAAAATGCTGGGCGTAGATCTGCTAAGGCGAAATACCTCCCAGACACGAAATATTCTAACAGAGCCGGTTCTGCGAGAACGCTACTAGAAATCTGCTAAATTCGCAATTGGGTCCTAAAGTGAAGCATAAATTTGTGATTTTTTTCTGTTCACAACGATAAAGCTTATTTTTCTGAGTACAATGATTCTTTTTACGATCGCAAAGTTTGTATGTATGTATGATCTCCATAGAGTTATCTAAGCCCGCTCTCACAAACACTAGCACGCCATTTGTTTTGCTGGCTGGTACAAAATTTAACCTCAATCTTTTTCGTGTACGTACACACAATACATGTGCACGTAGATAACTCTATACCCGCAGGCAACTTGGTCCTGGAATCGAATGTGAGCGCTTGGTGAACAATTCGATCATCTTTTACTCCGTAATCTGTACACCCACGTGCATAGGTTTTTTTGCACAAATTTTAATGCTACAAACAGGCGCATAGATCAAACGGATTCCCTCTTCCCTCCCCAACCGCTGGAAATTTGTAGCGGGTGTAGGAACACTTTGTATAGACGCCCTTGCTCCCATCACGTCACTAAAAGACCCTTTGTGAGCCGCAAAGGATTTAAAATGGATTTTTAAATCAATTTAAAAAAATAACTTCGCGGCCCTTCTTGACAGAAAAGGTCCTACTTGACAGCTAGTTGCTAGGGGACCATATTTGATCCATCGAAAAAATGTTGTCTTTTGCATCACGAACACAAAAATGCAAAAAAAAAAAATAATAAATTACAAGACAACATTTTTTTCGATGAAAGAGAAGAACCTTTTCTGTCAAGCAGGGTCGAGAAGATATTTTTTTTTTTTCAAATTTATTTCAAAATCCATTTTAAATCCTATAGAATGGGTCATTGTACTCAGAAAAATATGCTTTATCGTGGCGCGGTGGTTAGCGGCTTCGGCTGACGATCCCTAAGTTGCTGTGAGCGTGGGTTCGATTCCCGCCTTATCCTCCTGGCCTTCTATCGGATGGGGAAGTAAAACGTCGGTTCAATTGCGTAAAAGAGGTTTTGGGTGACTCACAACATTCATAACCTTCGGACGCCTACAAATGAGCAAAAACTTACAACAGAGTCCACAAAAGACCCGGGGGTCGTTAAAGTGGATTGCTTTGCTTTGCTTTTTTTTCGTTGTGAACAATAATATCACATCAGCTTAAAAGCTTAACTTTAGGGCCCAATTAAGTGATATTTTTAATGCGAACAAAATTTTAATTGTAAGAACTATTCAAAATCTAATTGTAATGTATAATATGTTGTTTTCTCAAGAAATCTTCCACATAGAGTTGCGTCGTGTTCTTCTGTTTCTATTTTTTTCTGTCGCGGTGTTTTGTTGTTTTTGTCCTAAGCATGGTATTCAAAACTTTACCAAAGAACAAACCATAGAAACAATAATAATATCTGTGTGAAGGAGCTAACGTCATGATTCGAATTCCCGGACCCTTCGAAACCCGGACACTTCAACTTGTTTAATCAATTACTTGGATATAAGTTCGCATTATGAATGTCAAAACTGTGTTATTTGATGAATTCTAACATCAACTTTCATTTAAAGTTTGTTTGAACGCTGTAGTTAATGTCAAAACAATTAGATAAAATAAAATTATAAGTTTACCAAAAATGCGAAACATTTCACGGAAATATTTCATAGGCGTCCGAAGCACCGGGAATGCAAAGCAGAAATTTATGTTTTCGTTCATATTCATCATTTCAAATTTCTGTGTTCTTAACTTTCTCGTTGGGAGCAGATGGGATTCGAACCCATGTTCACCGACAGTTACATAAGCAGTTAAAACCCTTATTCTTCCACTTTAATTTTTGATCGCGTTTTCGGTTTACACCTGAACAATCTTGAAATTATTTATGCGGATTTGTGATTCCTCGCGTTCTATTATTCCCTTGTACAAAATGGAGCACCCGCAGTCGAGCAGTTATTGACAGCTCGCTCCATAAGAAATACATTGTAGAAAAAAGCAAAAACTGCTCGAATGGAAATGCTCCATTGCTACGGATCTTTTCCGGGAGAGATCCGGAAAAAGATCCAGCAGCAATTTGCTGAGGGTGCCGAAAAGTTTGTTTATGTTTTGATTGCCAAAGACAAATAAACAAACAAACTCGCAAACAAACATTTTTTTTACAGTTTACCTGCTCTGTATGTTTGCAGAAACGTCAGCTTTTGGCTTTTTTCTAAAAAATAAATAAAATAAATAAATTGTTTGCTTTCGATTGCGAGATTCCTACTCGAAACAAGGTATCCGAATGCTTGATTGTTGAGGCAATTGTAAACCTCTTTGTACACTTAGGCTTCCCATCCACCCCGGGATTCGAACTGAAGACCTTTGGATAGTGAGTCCAACTGCCTACAAGCTCCACCGAGGCAGGACCCAGGGAGATGAATTCTACACATGGACTGAGCTAACGACCTAATCTCTAGATTAGACCGGGGCCAACATTCAAACAAATCTCGTCCAAAAAATAATGCCACCGGGACTATCTGGGATCGAACCCAGGCCGACTGAGTGATATGCAACTACGCTTACCTCTAAACCGTGGGTCCCGGCAAACACAAAAAAACGAGTTTGTTTGTTTGTTTGCCGTAGTCTAATAGTTCCTTAATACGTCCTTAATTTCGGACCCGAATGACTCTTGAGTTAAGTGGTCCTTAAACGCAAATAAATAAATAAATACGTCCTTAACTCCTTGACATTGATCATTCAATATATTGAGTAGGGGATAGCTTAAAAGAGAGCATACTGCATAAAGTTTGATACTAAAAGAAGAATTGTAAGTTTGAAATTAAAAAGAATAAATTTCAGGTAGTAATTGAAAAATTTAATAAAATCATTTACAAATGGTGGATAGAAATTGATGTCAACCGAAGAGCATGCAACAAGGTCAGTTCCATAGAGCTATCTACGTGCGCATGTATTGCGTGTACGTACACGATGGATTTTTAGGTTAAAATTTGTGGTCGCCAGCAAAAACAAATGGTAAGCTAGTGTGCGTGAGATCGGGCTTAGATAACTCTATTGCACTACAAATCTATTTTGAAATTTGGACTGTGTGGTGCTCACCTAAGGCGCCAACATCTTGGCAAATTGTAAAACTAAGACACACACATACACTGAAGATAAGAATTACACCAAAAAGTGTAGAATCCAACCATTTTCGCACAAGACCACGCTTGAACCATCGCGCCGAGTAAACAGCCCGGAACACATTGGCTGGATTCTGGGCAGAAACGCATCCAATGTGTAAATTTTGATTCGGCAGTAGCCCCCTGGTGGCAAAAATGGAAAGCTCTTGGATAGCGGGAATATTGTGCTGCCACCTGTTGTTGAATAGACACAAATTGTTTTGTTTAGTTTTCATCTAAAAAAAGATTAAATTTCTAAACGTTTATTTAGAAAAACATTAGTTCTACAAATTTTAACAAAATTCAAATCACGAGACGCACGCGTCCAATACGCTTTCGAAGTTCAGCCAGCTGGTTCGTCGCCGGGTGGTTTGATGAAGGCGCAGTGCAGATTCTGGTGGGGACGGCCATTTAACGCGGAAGGAATCTACTGTGCTGGCAGCACATCCGCAGCCCACGGCAGCATGGCTCCGGTTGTCATAGTCGGTACTGTTGGGTCCTGAAAGTCGAACACCTGGTTGGCCCCGAGGAGTGAGTTTTCGGGGCAGTCGATCATGGCCAGGTACCAGCAGTGACTGCTTGTTGTGGTCGCGTCGGAACGGACGGTTCTTAGGACTGCGGGTTGATAGCTCCCAGAAGACGCGGAGGTGTGGTCCTAAGTGGTACATTCAAGTTTTATCGCATTGTTTTTTTGACATATTTTTGCAGATTAACTTACCATCAAATTGTACATCATCAGGTTGATTAGGTTGCCGTAGTCGATGAACTGGACCTTGTAGCGGCGACCGCGGATAGCTTTGCGGACGATCGCGCGGTAGAACTTGTTGTCCTGGTGGAACTTGGCCATGCACGGTTCGTTGTCCGAGTAGAACTTGTCAATGGCGCTGCTGTCGGCGAACTTGGCGTTGATTACCTTACGCAGGGCGTTCAACACCGGTTCCTGCCCCAGGTAGATGAGGCCGTTGTTGTCCACGTAGCCGGGTTTGCCTACGAAGATGTTCTTTTCGATGGGTTTGGCTGGGAGCTGGGAGCCATCAGTCGATTGGCGTGTGCTCGTCCGTAATGTCGTCCTGGTAGGTTCCGCACGAGTGCGTCAGGTTGTCGTCTTCCTGCTGTTGTGGATCAGGTTTTTCCTCCTTCATGTCCACGTCCAGCTCTTCGAGGAACTTGTCAAAGGATTGATGGTAACGCTGGAGTTCTTCTTCGATGGAGGCCGTCTCCGCCTCCGGGGCTTGAACTTCTCCTTGAGGTGGACGTAGCCGTATTGACCGGTTGTTGATGTTGGTGTACAGGTACATCTGCGGGTACAACGCCTTGACATTTTACTCGGTCATGCCCTACAAGATGACGGGGAGGGCGCCGTGAAAGCTGGGTCCGTGCAGCGAGATGGAGAAGCGCTTGAACTTGCCGCACGTTACCTTGAACGCGTCAATGACCGACGAACTCCACGACTGTTAATTACCAATGGGACCAACGCACGCCAGGAAGCACCGGACGCTTCGAAACTATCGTCGGAAACACCAAACAGTACTCGCCCTTCTTTCAGTCCGCCTTGTCACCCGGCTCCTTGTCCTCCACCACGTTCTGGAATTCCATCTGCATTCGCTCGATCCCCGTCCTGCTGCAACGTCACGTCAACTCACCCGGATCGACCAACCGCAGAATCGACACCGTCAGCACTGACTTGGTCCGCTGCTGGCTTTCGTACTTTGTCTGCGCAGCGTTCGATTCCCTACTTCCTTAACCGACTTTTGCTCGACCGCCTCCACCCTCACAACCACAACCGCCCCCTCATCATCTTTCTCCGGAATGTCCTCCTTGATGCGCTCGACGACCGCCGATACGGACCCACTCGACACGGCGAATCCCTCCTTCACCATCCCGTTGACGCAAATGTCGTGCCGCTTCATGAAAATCTCGTAGGAGCTCTCCTTTAGCTGTCGGTCCCCGACAAACGCCTCAAACACGTACGACACGCTAGCCGTCCGAATAAAGTACCGCTTGGCTTCGTCCGTCCACGGTAGCCGTGCTGCTTGAACGGTCGCACGCGCATCAATGTACAAGGCCGGCCCGACGCACAGCGCCTGCGGCAAGTAGCAAATTTCCTACCAGGGCACCACCAACCGGTGACCGGTGTCAACGGAGAAGATCTCGCAGTGCGCTGTAACGAGAGATAATGTTAAGACGATTCAAGGGACCACACCACATCCAACTCACCTTCCCTACCTTGTTGATACGACCGCGCTTCCTGGTCACTTGGTACACCATCGAGAGTGAGCCGAAGAACGGCTCGGGTTCATCATTGCGGTTCCGAGCATGTTCGCGGGGATTCATCAACTCCAAAATGTTCGGTTTTACGTTCATCTCCTGTAAGCGCCAAGCTGCTACTGCTGCTGTTATGGCTGGGACATGTTGGCTGCAACTGCGCAGAAGTGGGTTGCGCGACTGCTAGCTGCGGTGGCGGCGGGTTATTTTCTTGGTAGTGCTGCTGCTCGGTTGTCGTGCTACGTCAATAAGGTGACGCCCTGTGGCGACCGGGACGGTTGCTTGGCGGTCGTCGGAATGCGGAAGATGGAGTGGACGCTTCGTTCCTGTGAAGAATGTGCCTTTCAAAATCTATTTTAATGATCCCAAGTGGACTCACCTTTCGCTCGCGGCGGCCGAATCAACTTGCACATTCGATTCGATCTCGATCTTGTCCACTCGCTGGATCGCGCACGGTCGTTGCCGGCTTTACCCGCTCTCTGCGGGGATCGTTCCGGTGGGGACGGTGGCAGGACCGCGCCCTCGAACTTGTTGTTGCCTGGACACAAATTGTTAGTCGAGGCTATTGACGTTGAGTTGTTCAGCGTATAGAAGAAAACGCGAATCCGTTCCGCCGACGACCGAACTCAGCGGCTAGCCGGACCAAACGTTTGCAGTATTGGTTGCTGTCAAGATTCTGTGATTGGAAAAAGAAATAAATCAGTGTCAAACTAAAATCCAATCAACCCAAAACAAACACTAACCTTCTTGTGGTTTGCGGACATGAAGTTTTAAAGCTGGTCCTGGTGGTTGGGCGGGGTGTGCCACGTGAGCGGTGAACGCGCTATCGACCGGTCGCTCGACTTGTGCGCCAGCTGTAGTGGATTCCAGGTCGAGTTCAGCTGACCGAGCCGCCCGTAGGATGAAATGTGGCCGGATATTTTGGCGGAATGCCAGCAGCGACTCCTTGTTGTGGTGCGTCGGAACTGATGGTTCCGATAAGCGCGGGTGTACAGCTCCCTCAAGGCACAAGGATGTGGTTCGAGCAGCAAGCTTCATGTTTCAGTAAAATGTTGTTTTGTTGATTATTTTTATTGCAGATAAACTTACCATCGACTTTTCCGTCTTGGTTACCGGTTGACCACGTTGAGCATCGTCCCGCGTCCGGCACTTCTGTAGGTGTTAGATCCACTGCTCGAGTTCCAATTCGAACCTGGTCCGCTGCTCAATCTGCCGGGCCATGTTTTGAAATGCTGCACCATTTCGTCTGGCGCCGGATGGACAGTAAGCTGCCATCCAGCGTAACATCTTTCGGCAGAGGTTCCGGATGCATCCGATTCGAACACCTTCTGCTTCATATTTGCAAGCGACCGAGTGCGTTCAAATATGCTGCAAGTTTATTTATAATGATTGGAACTTAGTGCAATTATCATCAAATTAATTAATACTTACCAGAAAATTCACCAAACTAACTTGCACAAAAACCGCATGTTTTTTTTCCTTTCCGTTTGACGTCTAAGTCTGACACTGGTGGCGACACCCAACGGCAACTATGGTGAAGCAGGCAACAGAGCAGTTTACGCATTGGATGGCTTTTTGAGCAAAAACCAGCGCGATGTGTAGAATCGACACATCGATTTCAAAACAACGCGGTTAAACCATCCAATGTGTACCATCGACACATTTTGGTCGTAATTTTAATCTTCAGTGTACACACGTCCCTGGAAACCCGAAGTAGGTTCCCACAGACCGAATTATTTCAGCCTCACTTTCACACAACAATATTTATTATCGTACTTTACTGCCGCTCCAATCTAGTCCGTCCCATATGTATTTTTGTCAAAAAATGAGATAAACTTCACAAAAGTCTTGTTGTTACATATTATTTTAGCCTTTCGAATAAACAAGGCATGTTTGTTCTAAAAATGCCAAAATAAATATGACTTTCGTGCTGTCCCATATGCAAAATAATAATAATTATTTAGAAGCAAAACTCAACTTAAAATGCGATAAGCGAGAGAGAACTGCGAGAAAATTTGTATCATAAATGGATTGAGACGCTTGTTAAGTTGTGTTATCAGAAGATTATGGTCAATAATGTAAAAAAAAAAACTTGCTCACACTGTGTTTGCGGTATGATTCTCCTTGTTTTTAACTAAAAGCTGTTGAATTCAGAGAATTATTTACCTCACATGTCGAAAAAAAGCAGGTGGTTATGTTATACAATAAGAACACCAATATAAACAAGAGCATTGCAAAAATCTCTTTTTAGTTAAATTTCAATAATTTTATGAAAAAAATTTGGTCAGATTCAGAAAAAGTGGAAATCTCAAATTTATTGATCATCTCATGATTTTATTCTTTTTTTTTTGCAAGTTGATTAGGCCAACAACATATTTTGCTATAGCATATGTATGCTCTCAGAAAATTAAGTTCAATTTTGAATGAGCAGAACTTTGATAATATCAAAATACCTACATAGTTGATTGATGCATTTTTGTATAGTTTTGTACTTGCAATAACTGTTCAAGAAGGCAATTCTAAACTGGATATCAACAAGTTACGGATGATTGCATCGATACGAAAATTTAATACGCTTTTCTAGTCATCATCATAATGTACGAGCGAATATATTTTCTTCTGCTGCTATTCTGCCTCGACAGTACAATAACACTTTGCCCGCTATCCAAGGGTATTTGCGCGATATTATCAAGATTCCACACAAAGCATCATATCAACGCCGTCCGGTCCCTTTAAACACCCTCCCGCCACCCACTTTCCCAGTTAAGTTACGTTATGCTGAACCAAAAGGCTCCATTCTGTCCCATCCCGGCTGCTCTTTTTCCACGACGACGTCATCGCGTTTTGCCACGGCGACCCGGCCCGGGTGTGGCCTGCCCGCAAAGATCCATGTTAGGAAATAAAGTCGACGTCATCGTTTTGTGGTCGGCGGAAGTGGTGTGACTTAAGTCTTCCCTCTCCCACCTAGATTTTAACTTACCAGCGCAATCCAGAACAGAACGTAAACGACGAGCCAGAAAATATCGGTACAACCGCGAACGGCCGTAGGCTGGTGCTGCTCGCTGGGTTTGCTCTCGAAGCAACCCATCGCGACTTCCGGGCCGGAGTCTTCTCACCGGGTTTTGAAACTCTCAAACTTCTTCCCTCACGACCGGGCTCTATTAGCACTCTCTAACGCAATTATCGACTGTGTCCCGCCACTCTAATTAAACCACCTTTTACAGCAGAAATTCCATCGGAGTGACGCGATCGTTTCCGTCTTCTACACACTACGTTGCGGTTCTGGGTTCTCTCCGCGAATGCGATGATGGCCGCTGAATGCTGATGCTCCTCATGCTCCTGGCCTGGCTCACCCCCACCGCGACCGAACAGACTTTTGTGAGTGTATTTGTTTATTGTTTTGATGCGCGAGGCGGCGTCGGTTTTCAAGCGTACACGATGAGGTGGAACTGCTCAAAATTTAGATTAATTTTAATAATTTATTTCATATTCTCTCCGGAAGCCAAAAGTGATTAAAGGCTAGTCTGCAGATCGGAAGGAAAGGGGTCAAGAAACAGCTTTACGAACAGCAGAACAAAGGAGAGTGAGTGATTTCTTGGGGCTTTTCTTCACCCTCTCTGACTTGCTTGCGCTGCCGCTGCTTCCCATTTGAATTTTTTCTTGACCGGTTTCTTCCGAAGTGCATACCTTACATAAATATGGTTCTAAAACCCTACACTGACCCTGACACAAAAAAGTGTAATCGCAGTTGAACTGAAAAAAAATGTATGAAAAAGTGCGAAAACGAACTCAGGAAAGTGCGATTTTCAGTTACAGTGTACACTCGAACCCCAATGGTTTGACACCAACTGTTGTTAAACGAACGGGGTCACGTTTTAGTTTGACACCCCTTTTACACGGAGTTCACACACACTGCTAAACGTTTGTTTTGAAAGTGTGCGTGAGCGCCGTGTAAAAAGTGACAGTTCGTCACTTTTTAGTTTGAATGGACGTCAGAAAATGATTAAACAGTGTGGCGTCCGACAATTAAATAAGCAGTTCAAAGCCTTATTCTTCCACTTTGATTATTGATCACGTTTTCAGTTTACACCTGAGAAATCTTGAAATTATTTATACGGATTTGTGATTCCTCTCTTTCCACCATTCCTTGCTCAACCCCGGTGGTTGGTCACTTTTTCGTTTGAAACTTTATTAGTTGGTTGGTGAAAATCAAACTAAAAAGTCAAAGTAGTTATGTCACAGACATAACCGGAATGGCGTAGACTACGTAAAGTTTTGAGATGTGGACATAGAGTTTTCCATATTTTAATTTTGAAGAATTAGCTAGATACTTGAAATACATTAACGGAATAAGAATGTAAATGGGAGATGGGCCCCCGACAAAACAGAACTTACACACTCCAGTCAACTCAATCGAACCGCAACTGCCATGTAACCATACTTTGAATGTGTTGGTAAATCTTTGACTAGAAAGCCTTATTTAAACAATGGAAACATCGAATGGAGGAGAGAAAAACGAAAAACGATTTTTTCGCGAACCGAATGAAAGTTTGGTAGCATAATGTGGTGGAGAGAGAGGGGTTCAGAAAGCTGTGCAATCTGTTACCCCCGAAGACCAACACTAGTTCCTGGAAGTCTCAACCCCCTTCCTGATTGTTTCACAACCACGGCTTGACCCACGAGAGGCAACTGTTTGGTGAGACGGCAGCAGGCGCGTGCCTCATCCTGTTGCTGCCTCGTCCCGGGTGGGACCAAAATTTGTTCCTGAAATTTAAATTGAAATTAGCTCGCTGCCTCGTCCCGGGTGGAACGAGGGATGAAAGCAACTCTTTTAACAGTTTGGAATTGGACACGACGCAATTCTTTCAGAAGCGCTCGCCGCGAATGCAACGAGCTAGTTGTTGTTTCACAACCACGGCTTGACCCACGAGAGTCTTTTCAGCGGAAGGCAGCAGGCGCGCGCCTCATCTCGTTGATGCCTCGTCCCGGGTGGGACGAGGGACGGGGAGTGAGGCAACTCCGAAACACGGCAACCACGAAAGATCCAAACGGTCCGGCCATCGAGAGGCAACTGGCTGACGGTGACGACGAGAAGGCGATGCGCGCTTCTTTTCCAGTTCTGGTCCCTCTCTCCTGCTGCTGCTGTTCTGGTCCCTCTCCTGCTGCTGCTGCTCTGGGCTGAGCTTTCCTGCTGCTGCTGCTGCTGCTGCTGCCGGTCCGACGTCTGAGACGTGAATGATAGAATAGGCTCTGGCGCGTTCTTATATAGCATTTCGGCCCGCTACTTCCCCTCCTTTTTCGCGACCGACACTCGGTCGCGTTGGTCGGATGATTTTCCCCTCAAAATAGGTACACTCAAACCCCGATGGTTTGACACCAACTGTTGTCAAACGAACGGGGTCACTTTTTAGTTTGACACCCCTTTTACACGGAGTTCACACACACTACCAAACGTTTGTTTTGATAGTGTTCGTGAGTGCCGTGTAAAAAGTGACAGTTCGTCACTTTTTAGTTTGACTTTGACCAACCAACGGGGTACAAACTAAAAAAGTGTCAAACGAAAAAGTGACCAACCACCGGGGGTTGAGTGTACTTGACATTCCCGTCCGTGAGTTGGAAGCGCTCATTTTGCAAAATCTGTGCATTTTGAAAACATTTTAAAACATTCAATTGTTTCAATAGTTAAACTATTTTGCCAACAATGAAAGTTTTATCGAGAAATTAAAAATGCAACATGGAGTTAAACTTTCTGTCAAGCTTCTGTGAAGTTTACCATGACAGTTGCGAAAGTTTAACTCCATGTTACCGGCTCACATCTCTCTTTTTAATATCTCGATAGCAAATTGGGTCCTAAAATGAAGCTTAGATTGCTGATATTATGGTTTACAGCGATAAAGCTTATTTTTCTGAGTACAATGACTCTTTGTACGAGCACAAAGAGTTTAAAATGGATTTTTTAAATCAATTTTGAAAAATTAACCTCGCGGTCCTTCTTGACAGAAAAGCTCCTACTTGACAGCTCGTTCCAAGGGGACCATTAGGGTGTAATATGGTTGTATGGAAAAAAATAAAGTTGTCCAAATTTAGCGAGCACAGCAATTTTTCAGTTCCTTTTGGGGTCCTAAACAACTCCCCAAAGTTTGGGAACGATTGGTTTAGTCCTCACTTTGCGCAAAGCGATTCAATTTTCCATATAAATTTGTATGGGAAAAACCATTTTTTTTTGGATTTCGATATTTATAAAATCCACGTTTCACGCTGTACTAAAACCGGATTCATATTCGGATGCTCTGGAAGGTGCTCTACAACTTTCCCGAAGAGAGTATGGTGCTAACTTGCTCCTAAAAAAAGATACAGCGTGTTCAAAACTCGTCTAAAACGTGTTTTTTGCTCGAAAATCACGTTTTAGACGAGTTTTGAGGACGCTGTATCTTCTTTCAGGAACATGCTAGCACCATACTCTTTTCGGGAAAGTTGTAGAGCACCTTTCAGAGCATCCGAATATGAATACGGATTTAGTACAGCTTGAAACGTGGATTTTATAAATATCAAAATTCAAAAAAATGGTTTATCCCATACAAATTTATATGGAAAATTGAATCGCTTTGCGCAAAGTGAGGACTAAACCAATCATGCCCAAACTTTGGGGAGTTGTTTAGGACCCCAAAAGGAACTGGAAAAGTGCTGTGCTGGAAAATCGACTTTGATATTACACCCTAGGGGACCATAGTTGATCCATCGAAAAAATGTTGTCTTGTCAAAAAAAAAAATTTGCATTAAAATGAAAAAAAGTGATCAGAAATGGTTTTTAATCGTGTTTTTTACCGTTGTACATAAAAATTGACATAGGACTTTAGTACCCAATTGCTGAATAATTTTCGAATCGATTGGAACATAAATCGTGTCGATTCGATTAGAGGGAAGGAAGATATAAGCGTTTGACGGATGACGCAGTAATCCAGGGCCTTCGGCCCGGGTTTTTTGAAATGGCACCCCAATACCTTCGACAAAGACGTAAGTCTACGTCAAAAGTGACGAACTGTCACTTTTTAGTTTGTCGAACTGTCACCCTTTACACGGTGCTCACGCACACTATCAAAACAAACGTTTGATAGTGTGTGTGAACTCCGTGTAAAGGGGTGTCAAACTAAAAAGTGACCCCGTTCGTTTGACAACAGTTGGTGTCAAACCATCGTTTGAGTGTACATATATGGGGTGGCACGTCATTTCGTCAGTGGCAAACTTTGACGATTGGATGCGAAAAAACTCATCTGAAATAGCGGGATTCGAATGGAGCACTTCCATTCGAGCAGTTTTGCTTTTTCTACAATGTATTTCTTATGGAGCGAACTGTCAAAAACTGCTCGACTGCGGGTGCTCCATTACCGAGGTTCCAATAAGCGAGATTCGAGCTAACAAATCGACTCTGAGTTGCTACTTTTTGAACTACTCAAAATTAACTCCAAATTAAACAAGGCTGCAGAATTGATTACCTTTCGCTAACCGTGTAGACGTGAGATGTGAGCCGATTTGTATTCTCAAAATCTACCCCCTTGAGTTCGGCCCATTGAGTTTCCAATTTAGGTAAACATGTCAAAAGTTCTGTTTAAAACCGCGTGTTGTCGTTCAAGTTTCACTCGTGCTGCTGATTTCGCTGAAATTTCACGGAAATTTCGTATTTTGTGATAATTATAAAAAACTTCCCGGCGCACCGTCATGAAGGCCAAGCTGGACGTAAAGAAGGTCAAGCCCAAAAACAAGAAACAGAAGGAGAAGGCCGCCAAGAAGCGTAAACACGAGGATCTGGATGCCTCCTCGGAGGACGAGGGAATTCACCTGAAGGAAACCCGAACCTCGGACGAACCGGTGCCCAAGAAGGTTTGTGAGGGTCTTGTTGGGTTAGAGCGTTAGAGGATGGTTTTCCTTAAAGGGGGTTTCTTTTGTTTCAGACCAAATGGGTTAACAAGCAGCGCGTGTTGGTTCTGTGCGCCCGCGGTATCAACCACCGGGACCGGCACCTGATGAAGGACCTGAAGACGTTGATGCCGCATCACCGGTCCGAGCCCAAGATGGAACGCTGGAAGACGCTGTCGGTGGTGAACGAGATGTGCGAGATGAAGCACTGCAACAAGGTGGTGCTGTTCGAGGGTCGTCGCAAGCGGGATCTGTACATGTGGCTGGCAAATGCTGGCCAAGGTCCGTCGGTGAAGTTCCTGATCGAAAACATCAACACCATGGGCGAGATGAAACTAACCGGCAATTGCCTGCGTGGATCGCGTCCACTTCTGTCGTTTGATCAGAACTTTACCAAACATCCGCATTTGGCCGTCATCAAGGAACTGTTGACGCAGATCTTCGGCGTCCCGAACCACCACCCGAAGAGTCAACCCTTTGTGGACCGGGTGGTGAGCTTCACCTATCTGGACAATCGCATCTGGTACCGACACTTCCAGATTCTATCCGAGGACGGGGGCCTTGCCGAGGTGGGTCCACGATTCGTGATGAATCCGATCAAGATTTTCGAGGGCTCGTTCACCGGAGATCCAATTTGGGAGAATCCCAACTACCAGAGTCCGGCCAAGCACCGGCAGCTGCTGCGAAAGTCCGCCAAGGACAAATATCTGAACAAGCAGCAGCAGAAGGTCGATCAGGAGGTGAACGCGCCGAAGGTGACGCACGACTTTGATCCGCACGCGGAGGTGTTCCAGGGTGACGAACAGAGCAAGGCCAAGGAACTGCTCGAGAAGGAGGAACAGCGGGAAGCGCAGGAGCAGGAGCGGCAGGCCATCGAGGAGGAGCACAAGCGTATGAAGAAGAAGGAGGAAATGCGCAAGCTGAAGAAGATGGCCCAGGCGAAGACGAAGACCGGCAAGAAAGCGTTGACGAATGGCAAGAAGAAGGCGATCAAGGCCAAGAAGGCAAAGGCCAAGGTCGATGAGGACAGTGAGTAGGTGAGGTTTTTTTGTTTTTTCATCAAGAGCTAAAAATATAATTACATGAAATCAATCAAAACTTGTTTTTTTACTCTAGGCAATTTTGAAAGAAAGATTCACAGGAGTAGACTAAAAAAATAATAGTTGAAATTTAATAATAGGCAAGTTGGGGAAAGATGGCCACCCTAAAGCCTTATTTCTAGATTAAATTTTCAAAAGGTCCTATCTGCATAGGAAACCTATTACGGATAGGTTGTTTTGAAAATTAAATCTAGATTTAAAATCAAAACTAATACTTGTTTCTACCTCTAACCTAGTACAGATTCTAGTTGGATTACTTATTGATAGAAATGATCGAACCTGATATCTTTAAAATAAACTTTTCTTTCCTCTACAATCCACAGATGTTGGCAGTCTCTATTGCAAGATTTCTACTCGAAGCAATGCGTCCGAAGGCTTGGACACCCAAACCACTTTTACACCTAGTTCCCTTTCACCTCGGGATTCAAACTGGTGACCTTTGGATTACAAATGTAACCATTTAAAAAATGTGAACTAAATATTTCTCTAGAGAGAGCGAGGGAAAACACGACTGGTTGTGGGGAAAGTTAAATGTGGAATGAAGTTTTATTGAACGGAAAACTTAAAGTTAATGATCACCGATTGTCATTGATTACTTCGATCTTCATTACTCCTCCTCAATCAGTGATCTTGAAGTCCCATAGCAGCGCGATGTAACTCCAGTTTCTGCTTCTGTAAAGGCTTGGTCAATCCATCGGCTACCTGCACTTCGGTGTTGATATAGGTAATCTCGACATCGCCACGATCTAGTGTGTCCCGTATAAAGTGGTGACGAATGTCAATGTGTTTCGTTCTGGAGTGGAAACCACCGTTCTTCGAAACGGCTATGGCGCTCTGGTTGTCGCAGTAGATGACGATCTCCTCATTCTTCTCGATCCGGGCGCGTAGACGTTTCCACCACAAAGCTTCTTGTACTGTGGCAGACAAGGCCATGTACTCCGCCTCGCAGGTTGACAACGCCACGGTTTGTTGTCGTTTGCTGCACCACGAAATAGCTCCACCTTGCGCGATGAAAACGTATCCCGTTACAGACTTCCGGCCCTCGCAGTCTGCGGCCCAATCAGCATCCGTGTACCCTTGATGTCTGCGTTACCGTCCTTCCGATACGTCAACTTGAACTTCGATGTCCCTCGCAGGTACCGCATCAGGTGTTTGACGGCGTTCCAGTGCTTGTCTCCGGGGTTGTCGTTGAAGCGGCACAGAACGTTCACGGCGTGGCATATATCTGGACGGGTGCACTGTCCCAGATACATCAGGCAGCCCACTGCCTCCTTGTAGAGTACGTTCGCCATCCGCTTGGCTTCTTCAGGATCGGTTGGTTCCATCGACTTGGTCAGATTTTCGGCGGCGTTCATCGGTGTGGCAACCGGCTTGCAGTTGGACATCTGGAAACGAGCCAACACAGACTCAACGTACGCCTCTTGGTCCAGTGAAACGGAGTCCTTGGTCCTTGAAACACGAATGCCCAAGACGTGCTTAGCTGGGCCAATATTCTTCATCCGAAATTCACCACAAAGTTGATCCTTGACCTCCTTCCTCCAGCGCTTGCAGTTGCTGAAGATCAGCAAGTCATCCACGTACAGCGCAAGAAACAGAACCTTCTCTCCGACGACCTTGTAGTATACGCACGGGTCGTAGTCGGCACAAGTCAGACCAAACTTCTTCAACGCAGCATCCAGCTTGAGGTTCCACACGCGGCTGGACTGCTTCAAGCCGTAGAGTGCCTTCTTGAGTCGGCAAACCTTCGTCTTGTCTTGGTCGTCAAAACAGGGCGGCTGTTCCATATAGATTTCCTCGGTCAGCTCACCTTGGAGGAACGCGGTGATGGCATCCATCTGGTCGATCTGGAGATTCATCCTGGCAGCGAGCGCAAAGAGGTATCGCAGGGAACTATGACGAACCACGGGGAATAGGTTTCTTCATAATCCACCCCTTTCGCTGAGAGTACCCTTTGATCACCAGCCTTGCCTTGTATCGATCCACCTTGCCGTCAGCGTCAACCTTCGTCTTGTACACCCATTTGCATCGAATCGCCTTCCGATCAGCTGGTAGTTCCGTCATCTCCCAGGTCCCGTTGCTGATGAGAGCATCGTACTCCTCCTGCATCGCACGTCTCCAGCCAAGGGGAAAACCACTCTCATCAAAGAGCCCTGGGCACCATCGGGCACGTTCTCGGGCACTTTCGGGCACCTTTGGGCACCTTCGGGCTCATATGGGCAAGTGTTCGGGCACATTTCTTTCAATGTGAAAATCCAAATCAAAATATCAAAGTTTTCAGGATTCTGTCCAAAACATTTTAAGTTTTCAGAAGTACTTTTCCTGGGTGCAAGCGCATTTGTTCATTTAAATGAGTTGTGTTCTAAACCATTGTATTTTTCGTAAAATCATTATGTTAACATTGTTTAGATCATGTGTGTGTAATGAAAACATGGAAAATATTTATTCCATGCTGAGGAAAATCTTACAACAAATCTTCAAGATGAATTACTAATCTGGGCATTCTTATTCAAGATCAATTATGGAAACAAATTTTATGTATGTTCAAAGGAAAGTAATTTTAAACTATGACTTTATAATTATTTAACCCGCATATCTTTTCTAGATGCAGGAAAACAGCTCGGTCCTGAGGATCAATTGAAGCTAAATTTCCATATTTCTGAACTCGGCTTCGGAAGAGCTTCATTTTGAAATATGACTTTTTATTTGTACATGAATAAAATTAATGGCAAATTTCTGATGTAGTTTTTTGTGGGAAAAATTAAAAAGATTACGAACGAAGTTAGAGGTCTAGAAATTGTTTATGTCTCGTTACACCCTGTTGCGTTGCGAAAGCCTGTTAATTGGAACGGATTTCCGTTTCGGATTAGTGAAAATTAGAGAATTCATCATTAAACCATTATTAAAACAAGTTTTCTTTTATTTTCCATAAAATTTTATTGAATTGATAAATATCGATAGGTGATCATTTCGTCGAAATACCCAATAAACAGGGCGTATTTTTGGCCACATGGAACAACTCTTGAACCAGCCAGGGTCATCGCCGAGTTATTTGTAAACAGGATGAGCTGGGTGCTTGGCTGATCGGGACCTAAGAGGAACCTAGGGCGGGACCGGAATTACTTCCTTCGGGGGATTCGTTTCCTAGCTTCGAATATAATTACAAACTTTTCCAGTAAGTTTATTCCACGGTTTATTCCAAGTGTGTTTGGTTTTACGAGATTTATTCTATCTTTTTCCTGAAAGGGCAAAGTACCTTATTAAATAACATTCTATAGTTTATTTAATGCTTCTTACCAACAAAGAAATGAACAAATTCCGCAGCACTAGAACTATAACGTCCAGAATAAAAACATGAAATTGATTTACTCGTTTACGCTGACAGGATTGTAAAACTATAAACAAATATTGTAACACGGTTGCTATGCACCGTCTTGTTTTTTTCTTGGCTTCAGGGCTCTATCGGGCACCTTCGGGCACATTTGGGCAACTTTAGGGCACAGCCTACTCGAGGGCAATGAGCAGAGTGGTTTTCCCCTTGTCTCCAGCGGTCGGAATCGTCACGTGTCAATGCTTCTTGGTGTGTACACGGATCATCGAGATTGCGCTGTGAACAGTTGGAACCAGTATCGCCATCGTGGACATCAACATGGGAATACTTGCCGTGGGGTGGGCACCCCCTATCGTTGAGCATCAACCCATGTTGGAAAACGTCGTCAACTGGTCTTTGATTTGATGACGACGGGGGTGCAGTGCTGGCAGCATTCTCTAGTCGGGCAGCTGAAGTGGACGGTCCGTCCATCATCGGGGCATCTGAAACACGCGAAGAGCGCTTACCACTGCACTGGACATTGAAATCTTTATACTTGCCAGGGATTGCGCGCTCCCTACCGCTGCGCCTCAACGCCTGTGACTGGGGCGGATGTGAAGATTGTCGCGGCGGGAGCGCAGGAAGTGTCACGGAGTCATCAGCATCCTCGAACTCGTCCGAACTTGTATCGGATGCCTCCTCTTCTTCCACTTGCTCGAATTCTTGAGCAGGTTCCGGTTCTTGAACAGGTTCCGGCTCTCGAACAGGTTCCGGCTCTTGAACAGGTTCTGGCTCTTGAACAAGTTCTTCAAAGTCCAACCTCACGTACGTCGATTGTGGCCCGTTGGTTACTTTGAGAGTTGTCCTTCCGTCGCGATCCGCCAATCCTTCATCGAGGAAAGTCACGTCCCGGCTCATGAAGATCTGCTTCGATTTCACGTTGTAGAGACGATAGCCCTTCGTCTCCTCGTCGTACCCGATCAGGATACATTCAACCGCCTTCGGATCCCATTTGCGCCGCTTCTGTTTCGGGACATGGGCCATCGTTGTCGTCCCAAACACTCGCAAATTGGACAGATCCGGTTTACGACCAGTCCAGGCTTCTTCTGGTGTCGTCTGAATCCCCGTGCACGGAGATCGGTTGATCAAATACACGGCAACAGCAGCTGCTTCCGCCCAAAACGTCTTCGGCAAGTTGGCCTCGAATAGCAAGCAACGTGCCTTCTCGACGATCGTCCGGTTGGCCCTCTCCGCTAGACCGTTTTGCTCGGGTGTGTACTCAACGGTGGTCTGGTGGCGAATCCCCAGCTGACTCAGGAGCTTCTCGAAACCCTTGTTTTTGTACTCCGTCCCGTTGTCCGTACGCAAAACCTTCAGCTTGTGTCCTGTCTGCCTCTCTGACATGCTGTGAAAGTCCTTGAAGCAGCGAGTCACCTCTTCTTCGGATTTGTGACGCAGGAAGTAGATGAACATCTTCCTCGTCCGATCGTCGATGAAAGTGATGTAATATCGACTTCCACCGATGGATACCTGCTCCATTGGTCCGCAGATATCGGAATGCACCAACTCAAGCACCTCGGTCGCTCTGGTTCCACTCTTGTTGAAAGGCAGCCTGGTCTGTCGCCCCATGGGACAGATTTTGCAGCCAGCAGCACTATCAGCCTCCAGGAATTGGACTCCAGTCACCATGCCGTTGCGCAATCTGGTCAAATTCTTGATTGACAAATGACCGGTACGCTTGTGCCACAGCTCAACGGTTGTCAGCTGACACACCAGCACCTTGGGTACGTCCTGTTCCAGCTTGAATAGTCCGTTCGAGCGACTTCCGGTCGCGATGCACGTGCCCTCGAGATCGAGCACTTCACAGCCCTTCTGGCCGAAAACAACGGTGTGGCCACTATCGACAATTTTACCTACCGACAGTAGATTGACTACCAGTTCCGGAATCAGCTGCACTCCGTTGCATTTCGTCTTTGTTTGCGGCGAACATCTTCCCATCTGCTTGATGAGCGTCACGCAGCAACGACTTCGTCCGGGTGAGATGGCAAGTGGCTCCGGAATCGAAGAACCAGTCCTCAGTCTTCATCTCGTCCATCGTCGTCAGCACGGCACCAAATGCACGACCTGGCTTGCTACCACCTTTTCTCTCCGGCGGTTTCGACGACGACTTGGCGGGACAATCCCGCGCGATGTGTCCAAACTTGTGACAGGAATGGCACTTTGGACCCTTGGACTGCGGCTTACCAATATTCTCCTGCTAGTAGCTCGGCTTGCCCTTCACCGCAAACGCTGGTTCGATGGTCTCCGTCGGCTCGTGATCCTCCTGCAGCAACTTTGTCTTGATCAGGTCGCCCGTAATCTTCGAGCCAGAGTTTTGTAGCGCCATCACCATCGGCTTGTAGCTTTGAGGCAGGCCAGCAAGCAGCAGCATTCCAACCCATTCTTCCGAAATCGGGAATCCGACACCACCGAGTTGGTTTGCGGTAGCAACCATTCTCGTCACGTACGCCTCCATGGATACGGAGTTGGTCAAGTTCATTGTCATCAGCTTGTGCAGGAGACCCCAGCGACGCGTCAATCCGTTGTCTTCGTAGGTCTGCTCCAGCTTGTCCCAAGCGCCTTTGGCCGTTGTTGTCCCCTGGACATGGACGTACAACGAAGGGTCGAGGCCAAGAATAATCTTTCCTCGAGCTTTACGGTCCTTCGCCTTCGGAATTGCTTCAGGCGTACCGTCATCCTTCAGGTTCGGTTCCACAGCTTCCCACAGCTCCTCCGTTTCCAAGTAGGTCTGCATACCGAATTTCCACGTGCACCAATTCTCCCTGCCGAGCAATCGTTCGACGACCGGAGATGGTCCCGTAGCGTGCGCCATTCTTGAGGAAAACGGTTCTTCAGGAAAACTGCTTGCGTGAACTTCTTGTTTAAAATTCTTGGGGAAACTTCTTGCGAAAATTTTCAATCTTCTAGAAGCTTAGACACTTTCCACCCACACCTGGGCCCATAACCTCTAGAGAGAGCGAGGGAAAACACGACTGGTTGTGGGGAAAGTTAAATGTGGAATGAAGTTTTACTGAACGGAAAACTTAAAGTTAATGATCACCGATTGTCATTGATTACTTCGATCTTCATTAATTTCAAAACCTCAAAAGTTTAAAAAATTAAAATTCATTTATTCAGAAAACCAAAAAAAAATCTAAAATTAAGAAATTCCGAATTAATAATTTCGGAAAAAAATAAAAATCTGTAATTTAAGAATCTACCTAAACATTCAAAATTCAAAGAAATGAAAAATATTACAATTTAAAAATTCAATGTTTTAGGAGTTAATACGAGAGTTCAAAGTAGTTTAGCAGTTAACGTAGGAACGGAGAGCTTGTTATTTTTACAAATAAACTATTAACCTGTGAACCCTTACCCGAACCGGACGTACTTTCTTCACGCAGAATAAAGTTTTGTAGAATCAGCCTGTACGAGGTTTGAATCAACAAAATTTTTGTTGAATATAATCAACGCCGATTTTGCGTTGAAACAAACCTTGATTTTCTCGATTCCACAAAAGTCTTTTGTTGTTTTGAAAAAGCTGCTTTGACGTTTAGCGTTGAGTCAACAAAAATTATGATTTTTAAATCAACAAAACGTTTTGTTGATTCAAATATGTCTTATTTTTCTGCGTGTTTGAATTACAACTGAAACCTAGAAATTCAAAAAGGAAGAAATAAGAAAGAAATTTCAAAAAATCCTAAGATTTAACAATTTAAACAGTTAAAAATTTAAATTTTCAGCAGATTCAAAATTTTAGAAAATTATAAATATTAAAATTCAGGAATCCAAAATTAGGAAATTAAAATATTTAGCTATTACACAAATAACAAAAAAACTATTTTTTATTTGAAGACTCTAAAACTGAGAAATTAAACAATTTAAAAATTAAAACAATCTTTTATTGTAAATTTCCCAAATAAAAAAAAGATTTACAAGGTTTAGGGTTTGAATTTTTTTTTAATATTTCAATTAAATTTATTTAGAAACATGTAAATTCAAAAAGTAAAAAATAAAAAATAAATTAAAAAAATCAAACAATTTACAATTTTTAAAACTGCATATATTTTTTTTTTGAAGTTAATGTCCCTCGACTCTGATCCAAGTCGAGGAGGGTAGGGTAGGGACCCTAAATAGGGAGACTGGTCGAAGTGAATTTGACGTACCCAAACAGACACGAGTTTGACGTATCCAAAGGAGCATTTGCCTTTACGCCCAGCAAAACTTGGCAGTGTTAGCAAGCTCAAAACATACGTTGCCAGACCGATTTAGCAATGTTTGACCAGTCTCCCTATTTAGGGTCTCTAATCCGGCCAGCAGTAGCAGAATTAATGCATCGTGTGGTGATCAGTACCAACTTGCGGTGTCTTATGCCTTTGCTGCCGGTCGAGCAGTACCAGGATCGCTGCTGAAACCTTGATTGTTGCTGCCCGCTACATTACTGTAGTCCTGTTCAAATCCAGAAGTCTTAGAAGAATTACGATTCAAGTGGCATTTGATGATAAGTTCAAATCCTGCTGGAGCTGTTAAATCTTGATTTGGTGAGATCTATCCATTTTATCTATCATTATTTGATAGATGATATTACAGTCGACTCTCTGAGTTGTCAATATCCAAGGGAACGTCGAGGAAGAGAATCATCAGTTTACAGAACGATGCAAAACAAAGGCTCGATTGAAAATATTTTTTTCTTGATACAAGCATAAGAAAGTGAAATAATTGCCAACATTTCAAAAAAGCGCGTTTTGAGAAAAACGCATTTGAATGTTGAGCATCATTCGTCAATTCCCATTTTAATATAAAGGCAAAAGACGATGTTCTAATGATAACAAACGATGAAAAACGTTGTTTTTATTCATACTTGATCATCATATTCAATAAAACACTATTTCCGTCATTTTATTTGAGAAAAACAAGCATAACTTCTTTTAAAATTACCAACGATTATATCACCCTGCTGTCATTGAGGGGGGCGCTTTGTTATGATTCGCTTTTCGTCGGCGAATGTACATGGCGCTTTTTCATGTTGCTTTTTTCGTCACGAGGTTCATGTATCACTGAGCAAAACTTACACAGCTCAACGAAGTGTTCTACACATGATCTGGCCCTGCTGTACAGAGCACTCAAATATCAATCGCAAAACACTTGAAATTTCGGTGATTGGCCATGAAATAATGTCAATAGCCAAACACTTGAATTTTAAATGGTGTTGAAAAATAAAATTACGTACAAGCGATTTACAGGTTCTCGCTTGCTAGTCGTGCACGCTACCACTGCGCCGGCCGGCCAGTTGAAGACGGGAGAGTTTTTTGTGCTATTGGTTCTTGCCTCGCTTCTAGCCTTCGATGAAAGTCGCGCAAAAATCAATCAGTGAAACAAATTAAATTCATGTGGATAATCACGTTGACTTTGAATAGTGCCTGTTTTGGGTAGATCTTAAGATCATTTTCAAGTGTTTTGCTCATCACTTTGAATAGTTCAAGAAGGTGGGACAAATTCATGAGCAAAACAATTGAGAAGCTTGAGCCACCCGAATGAAAATAACATGTTAAAAAATACCAAAAAGTCAACCGCCTAAACACTTGCATTTGATAGTGGATTGGATTGATGTTGAAACACAAACCAATTAGATCTACGATGTGACTTTATTCAATCATTCAAGTGTTTGGGCACTTGAATAAAAAGTGTGGCATGTTTTCAGTGTAGTCTTTTATTTGACAGATGGACAGGGCTATATAAACAAGTATTGCTGATGCCAGAGATTTTGTTTATGTTACTTTATTTGAAATCATGATTAAACAGACTTTACTGAAGTAACTTTTGCTCATTTTTGGTGGAGAGGTAGCTTATGGGGAGTACTTTTAGAATATGCAATAACCCAGAAAGTGTCAAAATGTACATGATGCCTTTTGAAATGTTGCCGTCGAGACGCCAACATTTCAAAAAGCATCATGTACAAACCATGCGTTTTGAGAAAAACGCATTTGAATATTGAGCATCCATTTTCAATTCCCATTTTAATATAAAAGCAAAATAAGATGTTCTAATGATAACAAACGATGAAAAACGTTGCTTTTATTGATACTTGATCATCCAAATTCAATAAAACATTATTTCCGTAATTTTATTTGAGAAAAACAAACATAACTTCTTAGGAAATCACCTGGCATTGAGGGGGACGCTTTGTTATGATCAAGGGGCTGGAAACTCTAATATTTCTTTAAAATACTGAGTATATTAACGATATTCCAGTATACTTGTTAGTATACTAACCGAAAAGCAAAAAACTGTTAGTATATTAAGATACTCTCAGTATATTGGTAAGTATACTGGCGATATGTAAAGGAAATAATAAGTATATTAACATATATTTTGATATACTGGTTGACATAATAATTATAGCTCTAAGAGTTTCCAACCCCTTGGTTATGATTCGGTTTTCTTCGCCGAATGTACATGGCGATTTGTTCATGTTGCTTTTTTTCCGTTACGAGGTTCATGTAGTCTTTTGTTTGACAGGTTGACAGGGCTATATAAACGATATAAACAGAGACTGCTGATGGCAGAGATTTTGTTTATGTTACTTTATTTAAAATCATGATTAAACAGACTTTACTGAAGTAACTTTTGCTCATTTTTGGTGGAGAGGTAGCTTATTAGGAGTACTTTCAGAATATGCAAGAACCCAGAAAGTGTCAAAATGTACATGATGTCTTTTGAAATATTACCGTCGAAATAGATGAATTAATCGCGTGATCTTCTACCAGTCGTCATATAGATAGGTCCTCAACAATAACTACAACTTTGTCGAAGACACCAAATTGATCAGAAAATTCACTCAAAAGTTACAGCTGTTTGAATATTTACGTACCATTTTTGCATGGACAGCAGCCAAAATTGTATGGAGACTTGTATCAAAAAATACAAATAAATTCCATTTCCGGTTTTGGTAAAGAATTGCGCACTTAGCTTATGCGAGAGGTTTTTTGTTTATTTCGATCGTTACCACACAAAATTTGATTTTAATAACGATTTTTGATGGATTTTAATAATGACCCCGAATCGAAATCAAATGAAGGATCAATCTTTGTCACCAAAAGTAAGAAACACGTTTGCAAATTTCTGGCAGGCTTTCTAATATATTTTTTCCTATCATTTTCCACCGCCGTTCACGGCGGCTTCAAACTGTCGTCACGCCGTAGTAACTAATGCAGTGAATACACTTAGAGATATTCTGATTAAGATGTGTTGTTGTAGGTTGATTTGCGCCCCCCAAATTACGAATCTTGTCCACGGAGCTTCCACATCAATAAATATAAATACGTTATTCTGGTTGGTTAGTTTGCTTCGAGTTGCTTAATTGTTTTGTTTTTAAGATTGTTAGCCTTGGTTTGCGGTATCGGTGTATTGTGTAAAAATAGTTTTTTGTTGTTGTTTCATTGAGTAACGTTAATACTAGACTTTTGTTTGTTTTTTCCTTCTTCTCATTTTGTTAAATGTTCCTACTTCTTCGACCCGCCAAACCCGGCAAAGCCCATCACGGCGGCTAGCTCGGAGGGGCCCGCATCGGCGTCGTCCACCTCCTCGATCTTCCGCTTGCGTTCTTTCCTCTTTTCGCGCTTGTACTCGCGGTAGCGCTCCTCCTCCTCTTTGGCCTCCTTGACGCGGCTCTCGAGCTCGTAGTCCTTTTTTTTCTCCTCGGTTTTCTTCTTGTTAACCTTGAACCGCTCCTTGACCTGGTCCAGCGAGCTGCGCTCCACCTTCATGGACATGCCGAGGTTGCGCTGGTGCTTCTTGCCGTTGATGTGGTCGAGGAAGTTGATCGAGTCCTTGACGACGCAATCGCACACGTTGCAGTAGTAGCCGCCGGACTGGGACGACGGGGTGCTCTTGTTGATGACCATGCTCTTGCCCAGCTTCGAGTCCAGGTCGACCTTGTACTCACGCTGCTTGAGCAGCTCCTTCGTGATGGGTTCCTCTGTAATAGGTATTACGATACAATTATATGGAAGAAAACGGGACGATCCGGTCCTTACCATCTTCGGTGGTGCTTTTCGTGCTGTCCAGCAGACGCTCCTGGGCCAACCGCTCGTACTCCTTCCGGTCCCATTTGCGACGGTGGTCATCCGGACGCATCGACATCTTGGAAAGTTGCTGGCGAGCTTCTCCTGGCGAGCGTTTGTTAACTTGATGAATCTGCAATAGAAACTTTTAACTGATTTTCGCCTGGGAAAACTTGTGAAACAGCTTTACTCACCCAAAATATTTAGAACGATTGTTAACGTTTGAAATTTCTGCAATATTTGTCTCAAAACGAAAATAATTATTATTGCAAAAGTTGCAAGAATTGTAAATTTTTGACGTTTCTTTGTTTACGAAAACAGCTTGCTGAAAGTGGGAACAACGAGATGTGAGACGACATTTCAACCACTTTCAATGTACGCAGAACAGAATCGCTCTAATTTTTGAGTTTGAAACGCGGTGAACCCTACAACAGCTCGCCTCCTCCCAAACTTGTCAAAAACGCTCACTGACATTTGGCTCAGTGCACTGGGCTGACTGCACTTTCGTACGAGTCATTTTCATTGTTTGCTGTGCAAGTCCGTCGTGAAAAACGGTTCCCGTTCGTGCCGAATCCCCTGTTTTTTTCGTCGGAACAAAATCCACCGGAAGAAGCCGTGCGTGAGCAGTTCTTCCGTTCGCGAGTGGACCGTTTTTGTGCCGTTGAAAAGTGTTTTGTAGCTTGGCAGAAAATTTGCCAACGCAGAAAACCATTTTGCTTTGATTTGCCAAGAGGCTGCTGTCAAAGTGGGCAGCAAAAGAAAGGAAAAAAGTGATTAGAGTTCAGAGCTTAGCTCAGAACAGAAGGAAGGAAGGAAAAAAATCTTTATTACTTTGTGTTGTAAGCGATAAGAGAGTGGAATTTTGTCACCATCCGCCGCTGTCGGACGGGGACTAAGAAATCCTGACCAGACCTGATCCGGACGCCTTCCCACCAGATTCGCACACGGATTAAAAACCGCGAAACCATGGACGGAGAATCCGAGAGACAGCCCTGCTCAAGCAATCGTCCCAATCCGGCCCGGAGGAAGCAGCGGCGGAACGACGTAAGTGAAAAGAACGAATTTCTCTGGAGGGAGAACCTTGCGGGGCTTCCCTTTGAGGGGCCTCACACCGTATCAGGTTCCGCCTCAAAACTGGGCATCATGAACAAACTGTCCTTCATTATCATCGGCGGCGGTCACCACCAGCAGTGGTAGCAGTGTGTGTACTTAGCTCTGAATTATAAGAGGAAGAGGGGGGAGGGACATAGAAAGAAGCAGCAGCAGGGCACACACACATTACACATTATGAGTCACCCAAACTCAACACAAAACACAACACACTCCTGCTAGTCAGTGGCATGCACAGCGTTTCGGTGCCCCTCTTTCCACCTAGGCTCTGTTTGGTGGTGGAGTTTTGTTGTTGTTTTCATACACTCGGATAAGCATTTTTTGTTCTCCACCACCACTTGCCTCATTTTGCCTTCCCTGCGGGAGGTTTCGTTGGATTCTTGCTGAAAGATGTTCTGCAATCCGAGCAAAGCTTGGAGCTTATTTGTAAGGCGAAAGCTGTAGAATTGATCGCTGATTTGCTGAAATAACCTGATTGACTGTTTTATGTTTGAATTATCCTCTTCTGACCTTGTGTACTTTATTTGGTATATGTAACTAATAAAATTTTAAAACAATTATGAGCAATTTTCTACCAAAACCGGAAATGGATTTTATTTGTATTTTTTGATTTGGCTCAAACTTTGTGGGGGCCTTCCCTATGACCAAATATGATATTTTGTGTCATTGGTTCACCCATACAAGTTTCCATACAATTTTGGCAGCTGTCCATACAAAAATGGTATGTAAATATTCAAACAGCTGTAACTTTTGAGTGAATTTTTTGATCAATTTGGTGTCTTCGGCAAAGTTGTAGGTATTGTTGAGGGCTTATGAGAAAAAAATAGGTACACGGAAAAAAAGAGGATTTTTTTATAAACTTTATTTTCACTAAAACTCAATTTCCCAAAATACGTATTTTTTGATTTTCGAGATTTTTTGATATGTTTTAGGGGACAAAAATCCGCAACTTTTGAGCCATAGAGAAACATGGTAAAAAAATTCTGCCGCCGGGTTCTGAATTTTTGAAAAATAGTGATTTTTGGAAAAAAAATCGAAGTTTCATGCAAAAACAAGTTTGACATTATTTTTAATGCAAAATTGAATTTGCAATCGAAAAGTACTTTACAGATTTTTCGATAAAGGGCTCCGTTTTCAAGATATAGCCACCGAAAGTTTGATTTTAGCGAAATATTTGCAGTTTTTCAATTTTTAAAAATAGTGACCAAAAGTGACCATTTCTAAAAATATTTTTTTGAAAAGTTCAGAAAATTTGCTATAAAATTGTCTAAGAGACATTGAACATTGGATCTCTGGTTGCTGAGATACAGCGGCTTAAAGAAAAAGAAACACGAAAAATGAAGTTTCCTAAGTCTCACCCAAACAGCCCACCATTTTCTAATGACGATATCTCAGCAATTATTGGTTCGATTTTCAATGTTAATACATGAAACATTCGTGAAATTTTCCGATCTTTTCGAAAAAAATATTTTGAATTTTTAAATCAAGACTAACATTTCAAAAGGGCCAAACATTGAATATTACGCCCATTTAAAATGCTCGTCTTGATTTCAAAATTTTCAAAATATTTTTTTCGAAAAGATCGGAAAATTTCACGAATGTTCCATGCATTAACATTGAAAATCGGACCATTAGTTGCTGAGATATCGTCATAAGAAAATGGTGTGTTTTTTTTGGTGATATTAAGAAAACTTAAATTTTCGTGTTTCTTTTTCTTAAAGCGGCTCTATCTCAGCAACCAACCAGCAATTTTTAGAAATGGTCACTTTTGGTCACTATTTTTAAAAATTGAAAAACTGCAAATATTTCGGTAAATTCAAACTTTCGGTGGCTATATCTAGAAAACGGAGCCCTTTATCAAAAAATCTGTAAAGTACTTTTCGATTGCAAATTCAATTTTGCATTAAAAAATAATGTCAAACTTGTTTTTGCATGAAACTTCGATTTTTTCCAAAAATCACTATTTTTTCAAAAATTCATAACTCGGCGGCAGAATTTTTGACCATGTTTCTCTATGGCTCAAAAGTTGCGGATTTTTGTCCCCTAAAACATATCAAAAAATCTCGAAAATCAAAAAATACATATTTTGGGAAATTGAGTTTTAGTAAAAAAAAAGTTGATAAAAAAATACTCAATTTTTTTTCCGTGTACCTATTTTTTCTCAATACGACGGTAACATTTCAAAAGGCATCATGTACATTTTGACACTTTCTGAGTTATTGCATATTCTGAAAGTACTCCTAATAAGCTACCTCTCCACCAAAAATGAGCAAAAGTTACTTCAGTAAAGTCTGTTTAATCATGATTTTAAATAAAGTAACATAAACAAAATCTCCCTGGAGATGGAGCCACACGTTGCCGTCGTTTCAGGGCTACTTGCAAAGATGGTTTCCGATGTTGATATATATCACACATTTATTTTATATTTATATACTTGTGTTGATAGAAATCACAGCTTTTATAATATGTAAAATTGCAAGATATTGATTTTTTTTATTTGAATCTCAATATTCTTGTTCGTAAAATCTGTTAGGAACAGGTTTAAATCTGTTTAATAATGGGGAGGAATAATTAGTTTTTTTTTTGGAAACTTTTTTAGGTTGTTTAATAATAATTATTATTATTCCAGACTCCAGCTATGTGTAAGCCAGTTTAGTAATACTATCAGCATCTCTGATTCCAATTGAAGTGGTATACTAACCATTCTGAATTGTAAAAAAAACCATAGAGTCTCGATCAATCAATAATGCAATGATATCGAACAAAATTCGTTAATCTGTTGAACTAACGGTTTTCGGATTATGGTTGTATCGACCATTGTTGCGAATCGAGGATCTATTGGAGTTTTGACGATCAATTAGAGCCTAACATTTCAAAAGGACACACAGGTGTGAACAGGATTGTGGCTCTTTCACTCAAATGATAGTGTACATAAGGTATGATAGGGATAAACTCTTGTTTGCAAAGCTTGTGTGCCCTAATGAAATGGAAGGCACGAAATAGTCGTATTAACAATGTTGCAATGTACGACAAGACGACATGACGAAGCCCAGAAAAATGCCCTTGACAAGTTAGTTTTCATCTTTCATTTTCCAGTAAATTTATTTGATTTCCTTTAAATTTGAAATACATCATAGGTTCCCTTTGTATAAATCTCAAATTAGTTTTAGATTAAATCATAATTTCAGATTTCCTTTATTCAGTTTTAAAGTTAGATTAACGTAACTGCTCAAGTCATCAAAGTTCTTACTACTCACACCTACACTAATTTTTCTTTCACCTTCCCCCTTTCGATCCCCTATATCTTCCGGTGGTGTTCATTTGGTATGCAATACTAGTTCGGCCACTACCCTTTTTTCCACAAGAAACCGGACTTGGACTGACTTGAGGCCACGTCCCCCACCTTGCTCCGTAAAACGAAAACGAAAGTAACATAAACAAAATCTCTGCCATCAGCAGTCCCTGTTTATATAGCCCTGTCAATCTGTCAAACAAAAAACTACATGAACCTAGTGACGAAAAAAAGCAACATGAACAAAGCGCCATGTACATTCGGCGAACAAAAACGAATCATAACAAAGCGTCCCCCTCAATGACAGCAGGGTGATATAGACGTTGGTGATTTCAAAAGAAGTTATGTTTGTTTTTCTCAAATAAAATTACGGAACTAATGTTTTATTGAATTTGGATGATCAAGTATCAATAAAAGCAACGTTTTCCATCGTTTGTTATCATTAGAACATCTTATTTTGCTTTTATATTACCCTGGGCTTTGTCATAATGAGTGTCATAGGTTTGATGCTTGTTTGGCAAAGAGTATGATTTGATTCGATGTGGAATTAAAATCGAAGTGTTCAGTATATTGCTGAAGCTTCCATTTTTACTCATGGACACCACTTCATGCTGCGAGAACCCACTTTGGCGTAGTCTCAGGGCTTAATCGATGGCCGGTAAGCTGTCATCGAGACAAGGAGGTTCTCTGGTAGTGGAAATATCACATTTGTACAATGAACCGCTACATATGTGATTTTTCCCTATCTTAATGTGGGTGTCAGGTTAGGATGCGTGTTTAAAAAAATAGTGTTTGTAGAATTTAGGATTTTAACTATAAATATCAACTTTTTATACTTTGCCTTTAGTTATTTAGGGACAAAATTAGTAACATTGAATTTAGTAATTCTATCAGAATCGGTGATTTTCATTCAAGTAGCATAAAAACCATTCTGATTTGTCAAAATTTCCATAGAGTCTCGATCAATCAATAGTGAAATTATATCGGACTAAATTCGGTGATCTGTTGAACTAACGACTGTCGGATTATGATTGTATCGACCATTGTTGCGAATCGTGGTTCTACTGGAATTCTGACGATCAAATGGCCGTCTCTTTTTCAATTCACGACTTGTAAAATATGAAATGTTAATCTATTTTTTTGTGTTTTTTTTAAGAAGCCAGACAGGTTTTAAAAGAAACGTTCTAGATTTTTTGGCTATTAATTAAAATGTCGGGGATTTGAGATAAGAGTAGCTTTCGGATAGGTTGCTTTAAATCTTGTATCCAATTCAAGTTAGGTAGTTATCCGCAAATGAATATTTGGACTTATATGAATAATTGAACATTTTGGACTTATGAATAACACACAACTGTGCATTTATTCTAGAGTCAGATCCTTACAGCGTCAGTGTTTATTTGGTCGAAGTGTACTAATTCATTGGCAGATCTGATTCTAGTTGTAATGTACGACAAGACTACTGACGGACGTGACAGGACGAGGGCCCAGTTTAGAGGTTTCGACATCAACGATGTGCGGCTGGATCACCCTCCCAAAAAAAAAAAAAAAAAAAACATCTTATTTTGCTTTTATACATATTAAAATGGGAATTGAAAATGGATGCTCAACATTCTGATGCGTTTTTCTCAAAACGCATGGTTTGTACATGATGCTTTTTGAAATGTTGGCGTCGAATAGTCCTCAACAATACCTACAACTTTGCCGAAGACACCAAATTGATCAGAAAATTCACTCAAAAGTTACAGCTGTTTGAATATTTACATACCATTTTTGTATGGGCAGCTGCCAAAATTGTATGGAGACTTGTATGGGTGAACCAAGGACGCAAAAAAGCTTATTTGGTCATAGGGAAGGCCTTCACAAAGTTTGAGTCAAATAAAAAAATAAAAATGGTCGAAATCGGTCGATTTCGTAATTTGCCATTTTCAGTGTAAGAACGAGCCTTGGCCGAAAAAATATAAAAATAAGTAGAAATTTTGGTTGTCTTTGTATACTAAGAAAACTGTGGCCCATTCTGCCTTTAAAAGGATTTTTATTTAAAAAGCAGTTTTTGTAGTTTTTACTCGGTTTGTTCTAGAGTTCGTATCAAGGTGCACCGATTTGGATGAAACATTGATGGTTTGACTTTTTCTCATAGCTTTTGTAAATTACTGTTAAAAATAAATATTTTTAAAACTTTAATATCTTTTCTTCAAACAAGTGGGGTTCGAGCCCTTACTCAGTTTGTGGGATGATTATGAACACAAAAAATATTACTATTGTACTTTTGAAAAAACTTTTAAAACATGCCTCAGGACCAAAAAAATGTAAAGGAACTATTAGACTATGGCAAACGAACAAACTTTTTGACAGTTTGGCAGTTTGCCTGCATTTGTTTGCAGAAACGTCAACCTGCATACCTACACACTTTTTGAGTGATTTTATAGTCTTTGCTCAGTGAGGAATGCAAAATTGCGATTGGCCAAAAAGTTAGTAAGGAAAATCGAGCCAAACATTTCATTAGGGCACAAAACCAAAAAACGGGATTCGAGAAAATCGCTGGCAAAAAGTGGACAACTTGTTTCAATTCCTATTTAAAAAGAAAGCTTGACTGGTGGTATTTTTACTGATGATACGATAAAACACATCATTATCCTCAACTCTGCATTAATGCTTCTAAATTTATGTTGATTTTTGCAATAAAAATCATAATTTAAAAAAAATCTCGTTATTAGGCCCTTTTAGCTTTCCAACTGCTGTTCATAATAGGCCCTTTCATAATGCAATTTCGAAGAGAATTAAAAGGGCACTAAAGCGCTGTCACCGGATTGTTGTTTTGAATGATGTTTACGGGCCCTTTTGTTCAGTAAGAAATAATGAGGAATTGGGTACTAAAGCCCTATGCCAATTTTTATGTACAACGGTAAAAAACACGATTAAAAACCATTTCTGATCACTTTTTTTCATTTTAATGCAAAATTTTTTTTTGACAAGACAACATTTTTTCGATGGATCAACTATGGTCCCCTTGGAACGACCTGTCAAGTAGGAGCTTTTCTGTCAAGAAGGACTGCGAGGTTAATTTTTCAAAATTGATTTAAAAATCCATTTTAAGCTCTTTATGGTCGTACAAAGGGTCATTGTACTCAGAAAAATAAGCTTTATCGCTGTGAACAATAATATCAGCAATCTAAGCTTCATTTTAGGACCCAATTCAGTAGAAATTTTGATTATTGGTGAAGTTTTGTGATCGAATGGTGTAGATAAGGTATGTGAAACATAAAAATTCTTCAAAAGTGTACTGAACAGCAGCCGCGGACCGTATTAAATATTGTATTTCGACGAAGTTTTTTTTCTGCAGAAATCCTTGGTGAAACGTAAACCAAACTTTGTTTTGAAGTGAATTAGTGTTAAGAATGTATGAAAAGTTCACTTAATAACATAGAAAGTTCCTTAACCACGAAAAACTAACAAAAAAGAAAAGGGCACAATTGAACTTTTTTTCTGGTTTGGAGTGAACATTGTTATGTGCCCTTTTGTTTTTTTTTATTTTTTCAATAGGAAATTGTTTGCTATCAATCTGATTCTTGGAGGGCATGTAGGGAGTGTAATAATGAATGGAATAGTGGAATAATCCTAAATGTTTACGTTTTGGTTTTGTGCCCTAATGAAATGTTTGGCTCGAAATATCCCCATCTCCAGAACTCTAAGCCAGTCCATGACCGTCCATCTCCAATGTTCACACACAAATGAACAAATTGCTGTTGTATCATCGGCAACTGCACGCTGTAACCACTGCTGCCATAATTGATTCAAATTATTGCACACATGCGATATAGCTGACCAGCGCGGAGGGCCTCTACTGAACTGGCAAGCGCGCGTTTTGTTATGCTGCACTCGCGTTTTCTACTACGATTCGTCCTGTGTTCGAAAATTGTACGTATTTGATTGTGCAGCTTATTCAGCTGGTTCATATTTGATATTTTACTAGCTTGTACGGTATTGCCGGAAGATGGCCAACCGTTCTCAGTAATCAGTGTTGTTACATATTGATTATTACGAAATTGATAAGGAGGAAACTAAAACAAGAGTTACATGCCTCGAGATGAGTTGAGATTGAGAGTCTGACTTGTCGTTATCACGGTTCAACATTTAAAACATAACGTCATTACGACGAGACGAGCTGTGAGTCATCCGCGAAACTTTCAAGTCGGTCCAATTTAGACAAAAACATAATGCATTCCTTTGATTTCTCCATCCCGCCAGCCACCGTCGTCACAACGTCGTCAATTGGGCCGGACGAGGTGCCACCGTCGTACCAGCAGGAACAGCAAAACAGCGTGATCGTCACTTGCCGCGTCTGCCAGGCCCTGATCGACATCTCCTGGAAGAAGGAACAGCACGTCGTCAAGTGCTCCCAGTGCAATGAAGCCACGGTAAGTGTGTTAATCCAGTATGTACAAAGAGCGTACAACTGAAACTGAAAACCGGCGTCGCTGGCTCAGAGAGATAATATTCCTCCTCGTGACAAGTTTATTGCGCCCTTCTCCGATTCCTGGGCCACTTTCTTTGCCATGGCTTTCAGCCGTGTGTTTACCTTCGTCTGCGAAACCGTGCAAATGATAAACCGACCTTCCAGGTTTGATTCACTTTATGAAAATGAATTCCATTCAACCCGTACAAGTGTGTTGACGAAAGCCCCCTTCTCCCCTCACCCCTTTTCCAGCCCATCCGGAACGCGCCACCGGGCAAGAAGTACGTCCGATGTCCCTGCAACTGTCTGCTCATCTGCAAGAGCTCTTCCCAGCGGGTCGCCTGCCCGCGGCCCAACTGCAAGCGCATCATCAATCTGGCGCCGAGCCCGGTGACGCCGCCGCTGCTCTCGATGCCGGGCATGTGCCGCGTCACCTGCGGTCACTGTCACGACACGTTCCTGGTAAGTGTATCGTGTTTCACACGCTGGCTGGGCTGTGTTCATTCACGAAACTTGTTTTTTTGTTGTTGTTTTAGTTTGACACGCTGAAGAACAATCTGGCCCGGTGCCCGCACTGCCGCAAGGTGTCCTCGGTCGGGGCCGAGTTTTGCCGCAAGCGGCGCAACCTGCTGTTCTTGGGCGGGCTGATCTTCCTGGCGATCGGGCTGGGCGTCACGTACGGGACCATGTCCTACGCGAAGGTAAGTGGAGAAAGCATTTCGACGAAGCACTTTGTCTTAGGGCTCTATACAGGGTAGCTTAGATGAAACGCCGTTTCACCTATGCTTCTCTCAAGGAAAACTAAGCACCCGGCTTCGTTCTGCCCTCAAGCGCCACAAAGTGGTGGCTTTGGGAACTAGCTTTCTCTTTATAAATAAGGGTAGATCCGGTAGATCCCACTTTTGACTTAATTCTCAGGAAGGTACTGTGTCCTATCCCTCGTCAAGACCAGACCAAAATCCATGAAAAAGCTGTCAGGCCAAATCTGTCAGACCAAAGAGCAAAAAGTAAACAATCTTGGTCTTCGACGTAGGTGCATACAAAATAAGAAAAGAATATCTGAAAAAGAAGTTTATTTTTCCAATTCAATAACTGGTTTTGGGCTGCAAAATTAGTTGTACGCCAGAAAATGATTAAAAAGTACGGTGCCCTGTACACCGACAGTTAAATAAGCAGTTAAAAGCCTTATTATTCCACTTTAATTTTTGATTGCGTTTTTGGTTTACACCTGAATAATCTTGAAATTATTTATGCGGATTTGTGATTCCTCTCATTCCATCATTCCCTTGTTAATTCTAGGACCCAATTGGGATCATTGCCAGCAGGGTGGCCACTCATGTCGGGAAAAAGTCGGGAATTCGTCAAAATCCGCCAAAAATCGGGAAAAAGTCGGGAATTTATGATTTTATGTCAAAAAGTCGGGAAAAGTCGGGAATTCTGAGCTTTTTTAACTCTTGAATAAATTTTGTTATATTTTGTACAATTTTCAAATTGAATTCACTCATTTCGGCTTTAGTAACTTACTTTAAATTTAAGGATATTTTCACTATTTCAATATATTTGAGTATGGTTTTCCATACTGTTTAAGACCTTTAAAATCTTTATCTTTATTGGAGTCTTTGACACAGATTTTCATAATATTTTTTTATGAATCAAATAATCGCTTTTAATTATGGTTCACAAAGCAAGAGGTATAGTTGATAAAAAACTAATATAAAAATAGAGCGTAATGGCCAGCTTAGAATTATGATTCTATTCCATTTTGTCACATAATTGAATATTTGAAACAGGATTCGAACTTGAGTTTGGCAATAGTTTTTTTGGGTAAATATTTGTAATTGTTTAACTAAATTCATTAAGTAATTGAAAACGTGTTTTTTTTTCCAAATGTTGCCCTTGAACTTTTTTTGTGAGTGTTCGGTCTACACCCGAACGTTCTGCAGTTGCGCGATTCTACCCAACTTCGCGCATACTGTTTTCAGCGTGCAACCGACGCAACGCTGCCAACTTGACAGCGACGAAAGAGGAGGACAGAAAACGGCGCGCGTTGACAAGCAGGAAAGCGCGCGCTGTCAAAATTTTTCACACTCGTCTCGTGGAACGCGTACAGTTCGGACGTTCCCTACCACTTTTACTTCAATAAATAGTTAGTAGTTTAGTTTTAGTGGAAGTGTGTAGTTTTTCTTCTGTGGAATCGCCCCCTAAACACAGTGTTTACAGTCCACTAAATTCCGCCGTCATAATTTCACCGCCGACCGAGTTGCGGCGTGAACAGTGAGTATGGGTAAATTACCTACCATAGATATATCTTGATTTTCAGTTTGCGGAAAACTTGAATATCAAATAAAATCCAAAATTGAAAAAGATTTTTACGTTTTGTTGAAAACATTAATAAAATATTGAAATTGCAAAAAAAAAAAAAACCAAGAAATTTTGAGTTCTTGCATAATTATTTAAAAATAATGTCTCTTCAAACAGTCGCTTCAAATAAGTGGGAAAACATAAAATCATATCAAACTGAATTTTCATCGAAAAAAAAAAAAAACAGTTAAATACTGACCACTAGAAAAATTAACATTGATTAAAAAAATCAATATCAAAAATTACATAATTAAAAAGGAAACTTGGCAAAAACATTTGTTTTAATGAATTCCTTGACATTTTTCTAAATCCTTCGAATGAATAATAACAGCAATTACGTTTTAATCATTCTTTGATTTAAAATGATGATGAAATTAAAAAAATATCAAAAACTATACGTTTGCCAATTTAAAAAAATACCAACGAAGTTGTAAGTATTGTTGAACTTTCGATAATTTTTCAAAGACTAATTGTTTGTGTTTCTACTCTGAATCATAATAACGAAATTACATTTTTGAAGTTTTCTTTATAATAAAGAAATAAATTAATAACAAATTTTGTTGTTTAGTTTCTGTATTTTCAAAAAATGCTTATATTTGGATTTTTTTTTTAATTCATTGAGATTTTTTTTTCGATGGTTAATATTGACTTTTCTTATAGTGTTTGAAATCATTCTTAAGATAAGAAATGCATATTATTTGAGCATTCTGGAAAAGTCTGGAAAAAAGTCGGGAAAAAGTCGCGAATTTGAAAATGAAATTTGAGTGGTCACCCTGTTGCCATTATTTAGAAAAAGTAATCAGACATTTCATACCGTTTTTATATATTTCTCATTTTTTTTACTCTATATCATCCCCTCTACTAAAGTCACCCCTGCTGACGGTACAGAAAAATAAAAAATCGCAAAAAAGTTCTTGAATTCCCCTGTGGTGAATTTTATTTGCTTCAAGCGCTCCTTGCACACTCGCCCCGTGTTACCCATTTCCGGGTTATGTTTACTTAAATTTCGTTGTAATTTTATAATAATATTACTCAGAAGTAGCCACACCCAAATTTCAAGAAAGATCAATCAGAATTCAGCATAATGTGACAATATCAAAAGTTACATAAACCCTCACCACAAAAACTTGAAACAAATTTTGCAATGGAGCAATTCTCTACGAAATCGGTCTTTTTTCTTCAATTTTAATTTTTGTATTTTTTAATCCGACTGAAACTTTTTTGGTGCCTTCGGTATGCCCAAAGAAGCCATTTTGCATCATTAGTTTGTCCATATAATTTTCCATACAAATTTGGCAGCTGTCCATACAAAAATGATGTATGAAAATTCAAAAATCTGTATCTTTTGAAGGAATTTTTTGATCGATTTGGTGTCTTCGGCAAAGTTGTAGGTATGGATACGGACTACACTGGAAAAAAAATACACGGTGAAAAAAATTTGATGATTTTTTATTTAACTTTTTATCACTAAAACTTGATTTGCAAAAAACACTATTTTTAATTTTTTTCATTTTTTGATAAGTTTTAGAGGACATCAAATGCCAACTTTTCAGAAATTTCCAGGTTGTGCAAAAATCATTGACCGAGTTATGAATTTTAATCAATACTGATTTTTCAAAAATCGAAATTTTGGTCGTAAAATTTTCAACTTCATTTTTCGATGTAAAATCAAATTTGCAATCAAAAGTACTTTAGTGAAATTTTGATAAAGTGCACCGTTTTCAAGTTATAGCCATATTTAAGTGACTTTTTTGAAAATAGTCGCAGTTTTTATTTTAAAATTAGTGCACATGTTTGCCCAGTTTTGAAAAATATTTTGAAAAGCTGAGAAAATTCTCTATATTTTGCTTATTCGGACTTTGTTGATACGACCTTTAGTTGCTGAGATATTGCAATGCAAAGGTTTAAAAACAGGAAAATTGATGTTTTCTAAGTTTCACCCAAACAACCCACCATTTTCTATCGTCAATATCTCAGCAACTAATGGTCCGATTTTCAATGTTAATATATGAAACAATTGTGAAATTTTCCGATCTTTTCGAAAAAATATTTTCAAAATTTTCAAATCAAGACTAACATTTTAAAAGGGCGTAATATTGAATGTTTGGCCTTTTGAAATGTTAGTCTTGATTTGAAAATTTGAAAATATTTTTCGAAAAGATCGGAAAATTTCACAAATGTTTCATATATTAACATTGAAAATCGGACTATTAGTTGCTAAGATATTGACGATAGAAAATGGTGGGTTGTTTGGGTGAGACTTAGAAATCATCAATTTTCCTGTTTTTAACCTTTGCATTGCAATATCTCAGCAACTAAAGGTCGTATCAACAAAGTCCGAATAAGCAAAATATCTCAGCTTTCAAAAATATTTTTCAAAACTGTGTGCACTAAAAATGAAAAACTGCGACTATTTTCACTTAAAAATGGCTATAACTTGAAAACGGTGCACTATCAAAATTTCACTAAAGTACTTTTTGATTGCAAATTAATTTTACATCGAAAATGAAGTTGAAAAACGACAAAAATTTCGATTTTTAAAAATCAGTATTGATTAAAATTCATAACTCGGTCAATGATTTTACAACAAATTGAAAAGCATTTTATGTCCTCTAAAACATATCAAAAAAAAAAATTAAAAATAGTGTTTTTGTAAATCAAGTTTTAGTGACAAAAGTTAAATAAAAAAATCACCAAATTTCCGTGTATTATTTTTTCTAGTGTAGTCCGTATATACCTACAACTTTGCCGAAGACACCAAATCGATCAAAAAATTCCTTCAAAAGATACAGATTTTGAATTTTCATACATCATTTTGTATGGACAGCTGCCAAATTTATATGGAAAATTATATGGACAAACTAATGATGCAAAATGGCTTCTTTGGGCATACCGAAGGCACCAAAAAAGTTTCAGTCGGATTAAAAAATACAAAAAAAATCGAATGACCGAAATCCTAGAGAACTGCTCAATGGCCTTATTGGGGATCCTAAATAGGGAGATTGGTCGAAGTAAATTTGACGTATCCAGACGAGCATTTTAGCCCAGCAAAACCTGGCAAGCTCAAAACATACGTTGCCACACACAGGGTTATTACGGACGGCGCGAATCGCGCGGATCTGGCGCGGATTTGCTGGCTAATTTTGCTCAGGCGCGGATTTCGCGCGGATAGCATTTTCGATAAACAAAATAATTGAGAACGATAGAATTTCTTTCAAATTACTTAGGAAAATATTATTAGGAATTAAATAAATTCAATCTTTTTCGCTGAGTGCAAAAACATCAATTTCTAAGCAGTTATTAATGAAGAAAATTTTCTTCTAAAAATTATTGATTTTTTTTTTTCTTAATACGAAACTTCGAAATAATATTCAAGGAGCGATTTTTTTAAATGTATTGAGATTTGTTATATAAATTTAAAACATCTGCTTAAAAATTCAAATTAATAACAATTTTATTAAAATCAAAATAACAAAATTCGAAAAATTACAGAATTAAAAAAAATGAAAGCTTTTGGTTTATTAAAAAAATTAAAAATTCTGTTGCAACTCTAATTCAGGTAGAATTGATTCTACTCCCAATTATCACAAAATCTAAAAATCTAAAAGCGAAATGTAATGTTAAAATTAAAAACAATAAGAAATCTGGAATTCAACAATTTGGAATTTCAGAATTTACATATTCAAATAATAATAAAAATTGAATTCATAATTTGAAATTGCCAAAACTTACAGAGTCAAAAAACGTAAAAAATTACGAATAATTAAGTTATCAAATAATCAAATTATTAAATTTTAAAATTAATTAATTAATAAATAATTCAATGATTAGATCATTATATTATTAAATTATTAAATTTTTAAATTATTTAATTATTAAATTATTAAATTATTATATTATTAAATTATTAAATTATTAAATTATTAAATTATTAAATTATTAAATTATTAAATTATTAAATTATTAAATTATTAAATTATTAAATTATTAAGTTATTAAATTATTAAATAATTAAATAATTAAATTAATAAATTATTATTTTTTGCCATTTTCTTAGTTCGGATCATTTTCGAAGTCATATTTCAGTTTAGAGAAATTTAGAGAAGAAAATGATAGAAATTTTGTGTTTCGATTTTCCAGAGTAAAATTTTGGCGAGAATTATCAAGTACAAAATCCCTAGATTTTTTAATTTGGATAAATATGGTTTAAAGTTTTTAAATTTTTAAATTTAATTTTTTTTCCTGAATTTGTTTTTAAAGCAACGATATTTAAAGTGTTACAAGAAATGCTAATATTGTTTAAGAAGTAACAAAAAAGGTTCCACTTGGTGCAGGTGGGATATTAATCCACAACTGATCAACAAAAAAAAAAAAAAAAACGGTTCTGATCCAAATGCTCATTGTATTTTTCGTTTTTCGTTTAAAATTTCATTCATTATGTTACTTTCTTCTATGTTTATCGCGAATTTTTTTTTATATGGCGCGGATTGGGTTTTGGGGTTGGCGCGGATCTGGCGCGGATTTTTTTTCGACTTTTCCGTAACAACCCTGCACACAAAAAAAAAAACTGTTCGGTTAAAAAATCCGTAGAATGCTCAAAATTGTTGTTCACACTACGTTTCGGCAGCGCCATGTCTCGATAATCTCGTCCTAGTCCTCGAGAGAATTGACCACCCATCCCGGGCGACCACCACCGAATGCAAACGGTTCAAATCCACATCCCGATCTTTGGCAAACGCATTAACGGCGTCCTACGAAACAAACAAAATCAATCACAAACTCCACAAACAAACCCAAGCTTCCTTCTTACCCATTCCGGTCGTGAAACACCTGGAAGCTGACCTTGTCCACCAATGTCCACCAACCAATTTTCACCTAACCCCTCGACCTCGTCCAGCACAAGCATCACCCTCCTCTGAAGGCTTTTCGTTGCTGCTGTTTGGCTCACGAAGCTGTCTGCGTCCGAGTCCTGTTTGTTTATATTTGGAACTTAGGGTTACACGGTTACACGAGAACGAAAAAATGAAAGAAATTATACCGTCGTATTAAAAGTTGAGACTTTTTAACCAGGAGGAAATTTTCAAAAACCTTAGCAGTAAACTTTTAATGTAACGAACTTTGACCACTTTTCATTTCAAAAGTTACTTACTTTTGTCATTACAGTTATTTTGTTGTTTGCAGGTCGATTGGGCAAAGTCAGCAAAATTAAAGCAATATGGTATTGCGCAAACCATCCATTGTTATACCTCAAAAGTTTCGTTTTTGCACCAGGACTATTATTCCGATGAAAAATCACAATACAAGTACTGGTGGCCGGAGTAGAAGTATCAGATTTATCCGATTGTGAACTATTTGTTTGATTCCGAATTTCTCACTCCACAGCAAAGCTGGGAACGTTCACCTACCCCTATGTTTATTTTGAAGTGAGGCTCGGATGGCTTGCACAATCCAGTGAGATATAAATCTCCGATACGCTTTCTTCTGCCATGAATAGTCATGCAAAACAATCCTATGATAATATTACCATAGGACCCATCAGAACTGGATCCACCGATGTCCGGTGGCCTCAACCGGAACCGCAAACTAGCGAACTTCTTGTATCTTATGTGCGAGTGGTAACGATTGTTTGCCTTGTTGTTCGAATTATTCGTGTGTTCTTATTTCTAATGAGAAAGCTATCAATTTTTCTCATCTGTTTATTGTATTTAATGAAAAATGCCTGTCTAGGTACATTGAATATTCGTAATGATCATCAAGGGTCCTGATTGCTCCAAAAAGACTCAGTCACTCGCGAGCACAAACCTAGCGCGACGAAAAACTGCTCTAATGTATTCCACCGTTTTTCACTTGCACACCAATCGCTACTGAACAATCTCGCTTTGCTCTCCTCTCACTCCAATCGGGTTGTACAGCAAATGGTTCAGAGAGACCAATTTCGTTGAGTAGCTCAAAGCTGACTGAAAAAAGTTTGCGATCGGGCATCGCTTTGATCAGTAATTTTTAGGTTCTTGCCTCTCTGAGCATGTGAGTTGTTGCGATTCGTTCGGTGATGACTGAGTGATTTCTGATCTTTGAACTGATGATGATCGATAAATGTAACAGAAAGTTAAATAAAAAAAAAATTCCAGTTTGTATAAAATTCCAGTCACAGTTTAAGTAAATCTTTAAAATCTTTATCGTTTCACTAATAAATTATTGTAAATCGTTAATACTGGTCTTACTTTTAAACTTGCACGTTAAATATTTCAACAAAATAGTATCAATATGTCTTTCTTTCATTCAATGCCCTCCCGACAGGACCACAGCGGCATGTACATCGCGTACGTGAGTTTGTTCTTGGTAGCGCTGCTTCTGTTCGGCAAGACGATATACTACTGCACGCTCAAGGTGAGCACCGTTGACGGGCCGATCTAAGAGTACGGGGACGTTGTTTTCCAGCGGGCTCGGCTGCGGTGCCATCCTGCGTGGCCGCAACACTGATCAAAATAGCAAATCGCGCTCGCGGTGCCTGGATGTCTGGTCACACCTAACAAACAAACAAAAGCGAAAAGTTGAAAGAAAGATGCAATGATACTGAAAGAAGAAAAAATGATACATTATACACACATACACAACCGAACGCCGCTCTCACAAACATACAACATATGTACACACATTCCTAGCAAATTGGGTGGTATTCGGTTTGATTGGAAGCCATTCAAACCGTACATTTGATTAAACAAACGTGGATTGTGGAGAAAATGTAAAATCAATGATCAAAACTAATTTGGTTAGAATCGCAAAAATGCGGCTTAGGATAAGAGTAAAATGATGGAAAACCACAGATATACCCATACTGATTATGATTTATGCTTATTCGTATTTTTACACTTTTTTACAATTGTAATCACTCTTTCTGAATTTATATATCCTGTATAAATAGTTTGGATAAGTGATAGAAAGTGATGTTTTCTTGTGTTTAATGGTTATATTTAAGTTGAAAATATGGAATAAAAACAGCGCGAAGGAAGGAGTGATAAAACGAACAGAAAGAATTGAAGCAAGTTGCATGCAAACACGAGCATTAGCCGACGGTTTAATACAGTCAAATATCCAATATAAAAAATAAAATTATTACTACATACTAGCAACACCTTCGTAAATATTTTGGTAAATACGAACTGAAGCAAGGGCGGAACAAATCATATACCACACATACTTGTAATGCATAACAATTTACAGTAGTTGGAATCAAATCAAGTAATTGTGCTGTACGAATACAGAAAAAACACACACACGTAACGAAAAACAGTTAAAGCTCATCGCAGATTTCTGTCCCTGTCCGCCGAATATTTTTTCCCATTTCCAGTTTTTAAACAAACCCAATCGCAAGATTCTACTAGAATTAAAAAAAGGTTCAGTGCAGGTCAATGAACGAAGAAACGGTCGGAATGGCAAATTACACATGCTTGCCTTTTCAGAGTAGTTTGGATTTCTTTTAGCCAGACTTAGCTAGCTAAACATTTTGCCCCCCGAATTTGGTATCGAATTTTCCCAACGAAAACAAAAACCCACACCTTTCCGATCATTTCGCAGTGTTGTAACATATTTTGCTTTGCCTCTAAAATGATATTAAATCTAGCGAGTAATCAACCTAAAATGCAGTCGCAGATGCTACAGTAGACAGTAAACGCTTTGGAAACTGGGAATAATAGATACACCATACAGCTCTACAAATAGACAGTCTCTTTTTAAAACAACACACTCTCCCTCTTTACTGTGAAGTTATTATTGAAAAGAAAAAAAAAAAACAATACTAATCTATAACGATAAACAAAAACACACACTATACATACAACATGCAAGAACACAACTGAGTTAGAATGAAAATAAAATGAAAGTTTAGATAAATTGTAACCGTGGTTAAGCTCGTATGTTGTTTGTGCGATAGAAGCGAAAGAAATTGCCCATGGTTTTGTCTATCAAGTATGTACTAGTCAACCAAAATCTATCTTTGTTTCATAACGTGTTATGTCTTTGGGTATTCAACAATTTGTGGGAGACTTAATTTCGTGAAACATTATTGAAGAATCATAGGCCAAATTCGATAAGCAACTTTGTAGCTCTACACAAGTTTTTTTCAAAGTAAAAAATAATCCCGATTTTGGCTATGCTTTAAAATGTGTTAATAATTTCACAATTTAGGATCACGTGTTTAATGCACGAGCTCTGATGACAGGTTAAACTATTTGGCAAATTTCGATACAACAGACACACTTTGAAACAAAACCCGAGAGTTGAAAGGTAGTTGGAGAGGCCATTCAAAACATAAAGGACAACTGGGGTGTGAAGCAACCACTCTTACCACTACACCACCAATTCCGGTAGTTTGACAAATCATTTGCTGAAATTATAAATGTTTCCAATGCTGTTTATGATAGATATCTAGAGATTTTTTTTTGAAAAGTTCCTGTACTGCCCTGTTTGCATAAATGTCCGATATGCATTTTGGTCGATTTTGAGTTTCGTACGAAAATAGAGTCCATTTTGGATTTACTTTGTGCTACACTTACCATTTTCACAACTTTGTTCTGAAAAATTGAAAAACAACGCCGGTTAAGTTTGTCCCATCTTGAGAATGGCCTTATCCAGGTTTTTAACAATATGGATGAATACCGAAGGTAACGCTTGTAACGGTACGGGGGTACTGTCAAACCAATTTTGTAACGCACGCGCACGTCACGTCATTCCTGAACGAACTCCTGTCATAAATTTTCACCAAGATGGCGTCTCACATTTTTGCTTCCGCACCGCACCGTCCGCACACAACAATTTTTTCTGCTGCTGCCCGGAATATTGTCGAGAGAACCCGTTTCTCTACAAAAGCAGCTACCCAGGAGCAACCCGAGACAGATCCGTCTTTACCCGCTGGCCGGATCGTGAGACGATAGTGCCAGAAATAAACCGGAGACAGCAAGGCAGAAAGAAAGATCGTGAAAGAATCCCAGCTTCCTGCTAACCGCCAGCAGGAACCGTGTCCGTGGCTAAGAAAAACATCAGAGGCAACATTCGCTGGCCACTGGCCGTAACATTGCGAAAGGCGCGTGGGAATACTCGACACAGAACCTGTTGTTTTCGAGCAGCGGCTGCCGGTAAAAACGGTGTTGTCTCGGGGTCGAGTGTTTTTCTTAGCCACAGACACGGTTCCAGCTAACAGTTCTGTCGCGAGTTTGTTTCTGGCGTCCTGACTCTGGTATTTTTCTGGTTCTCGGGTTTCCGGCCAGTAGGTTTTGTCTGGGGTGTTTCCTCGTGATGTTTCCCACTTACTTTGTTGCAAATTCCATTCGCCAACCCACGCCCTGGTGGATCGTCAGAGCGGTATGCAGCTAGCAATCACCCGGTGAGCCGCCCTGTCAATGTCAAATATTTTCACCAACATGGCGACGGAGCGAAACAAAGCCAAATTTTCTCAATCATTTGCCAACTGTTCTACCCGACCCGCTGACTTTATTTGTCCCATCGAGCGGAACCCTTCGGACTTTTCTTCGCATTTCCTGGTCCATCTTCCAAAAGCGGTCCCCATTCCGGAAGGAAAACACCATCTCGAGTTTTAAGGTTATGATGACAAAACAAATCGAACTGTTGTGTGCACTTAACCGTACTTTTACGAGATGTTGTTTTTCTTCCGGCACAGAACAGGCTCAGTGTCCGTAACACCAAAGAGCATCTGAGAATAAACGTTTCTGCCGGATGACAGCTACCGGGAACAAAGAAGAGCTCGTTGAAAAGTGGAAAAAAAATCGCTAGGAAACACCCCAGACAAAACCTTCAGACCAGAAACCAGAGAACCAGACAAATACCAGAGTCAGGACGCCAGAAAGAAACTCGCGACAGAACTGTTAGCTGGAACCGTGTCTGTGGCTAAGAAAAACACTCGACCCCGAGACAACACCGTTTTTACCGGCAGCCGCTGCTCGAAAACAACAGGTTCTGTGTCGAGTATTCCCACGCGCCTTTCGCAATGTTACGGCCAGTGGCCAGCGAATGTTGCCTCTGATGTTTTTCTTAGCCACGGACACGGTTCCTGCTGGCGGTTAGCAGGAAGCTGGGATTCTTTCACGATCTTTCTTTCTGCCTTGCTGTCTCCGGTTTATTTCTGGCACTATCGTCTCACGATCCGGCCAGCGGGTAAAGACGGATCTGTCTCGGTTGCTCCTGGTAGCTGCTTTTGTAGAGAAACGGGTTCTCTCGACAATATTCCGGGCAGCAGCAGAAAAATTGTTGTGTGCGGACGGTGCGGTGCGGAAGCAAAAATGTGAGACGCCATCTTGGTGAAAATTTATGACAGGAGTTCGTTCAGGAATGACGTGACGTGCGCGTGCGTTACAAAATTGGTTTGACAGTACCCCCGTACCGTTACAAGCGTTACCTTCGGTATTCGTCCATATTGTTAAAAACCTGGATACGAGTCCCACCTGGAAAATGTTCGAATATTTGTCCCTATCTTCGTAATTACTTACATGATAATAAAATGAAATTTAATTTGAAAACAATTCTTTCAACTAACTTTTTTTACTTCAAAAAAAAAAAAAAAATGTTTAGCTCGAAAAAAAATCACCAAATTTGTTTACAACTGCTGGTACCCTTGACACCATGCTTTGATCGGGCTGGTATGCGAACATTTTGATGATCCCGTTCCGCGTACTTTTGTCAAATTGAAAGAAAGAAATCAAGAGAGATTTCAATACTAACATCTCATAAAAGCATAAACAAGAAAATTTGTGAGATCCCTGTTAAATTATTTTTAGTGAAATGGTTGGTTTTTTCGAAAAGATCGGAAAATTTCAAGAATGTTTCATATTTTAACATTGATAATCGGACCACTAGTTGCTGAGATATTGACATTAGAAAATGGTGGGTTGTTTAAGTGAAACTTAGAAAACTACAATTTTAGTGTTTCTTTTCCTTAAAGTGACTGTATCTCAGCAACCGGAGGTCCAATCTTCAATGTCTCTTGGACAATTTTATAGCAAATTTTCTGAACCTTAAAAAAAAAAATTAGAAATGGTCACTATTTTCAAAAATCGAAAAACTGCAAATATTTCGCAAAAATCAAACTTTCGGTGGCTATATCTTGAAAACAGAGCCCTTTATCAAAAAATCTGTAGAGTACTTTTCGATTGGGAATTCAATTTTACATTAAAAAATTACGTCAAATTTGTTTTTGCATGAAATTTCGATTTTTTCCAAAAATCACTATTTTTTCAAAAAATCACTATTTTTTATAAAATCACTATTTTTTCAAAAAAATATAACTTGGCGGCAGATATTTTGACCATGTTTCTCTATGGCTCAAAAGTTGCGGAGTTTTGTCCCCTCAAACATATAAAAAATCTCGAAAATCAAAAAATACGTATTTTGGGAAATTGAGTTTTTGTGAAAAAAAAGTTGAATAAAAAATCTGCAATTTTTTTTGCGTGTACCTATTTTGTTGTCAATAGTCCCCAACAATACCTACAACTTTGTCAAAGACACCAAATTGATCAGAAAATTCACTCAAAAGTTGCAGCTGTTTGAATATGTACGTACCTTTTTTTGTATTGACAGCTGCCAAAATTGTATGGTGACTTGTATGGGTGAACCATTGACACAAAATAGCTTATTTGGTCATAGGGAAGGCCCCCACAAAGTTTGAGCCAAATAAAAAAAAATACAAATTAAGTCCATTTCCGGTTTTGGTAGAGAATTGCTCAAGTGGATTTATTTCAGCGTAGCCAAAAATCGAATGGTCCTAAGCACCTGAAATTGAAGCACAAATCGCGAAGACCCAAGAAGCACTTACGACACTCTGATTTAATTTACTCAAACTGAGTAGAAAGATAACTTCCAATATTCATTCCTGGTAAGGCGAACTGATTTCAACTAAATCTGAGTAAGGAAAACCTAAAAAAGCGTAATTTAAAATAAGCGTGTCTATTTTTTGTAATCCTAAATCCACCAGATGGGCATGCTCAAATTTTGACATGTTATTGTTGTGCACGCATGCGGCTTATTTTGACATTTCGCTTGGTTCGTGCTATATCTAAACAAATTTTACATAACTAGTAGTTTCTGTAGTAGAATCAAGAAATTTTCTAAAATCCTCGGGAGTATTCTACATAAAAAGTGACGTCAAAATGGCAACGATAAAGTACATCGGTAGGACCACCGACTTCAAGGGCAAAACGCTGTGGGAGATCGTCGGAAACTTGAAGAACTTTGGAGTTGGTCGGGTTGTGGTTCGCAGCATGTTCGAACGGTATCCGGAACCGAGCTTTATGCGCATTGTTAAGGTTGACGCTCTGCCTAACGAGGTAAGTGGGATTGTCATATGAGGAATTAACACTAGGAACTGGAAAAAAAACACGATTTAATTTCAGGAAACACGCAAAGTGAAGGTCACGGTGGAGAAGACATTCCGCGGCCGAAAGTATCCGAAGCTGGTCGAGATCGACAGCGTTTCGTACAAGGCGGACTATCGGTTGCTGCACAAACACGAGGAGGATGCGTACTGCCGTGGCCAGGCCCGCGCCGAGAAGATAATTCCCAGCGAGATTGATTTGCCGCCGCTGTTGCGCGAGTTTGTCCAGCGCGAGACGGGCAAGGTCGACCCGAAGATTGTGGTCAAAATGAAGCCCGGACACAACAGCATTTATCGGCTGGCGCGCGAGGGCGAGAAGCCGAACGTGGACATCAGCATGGGGCTGGGAAAACCGGCCAGCCCGAGTTTGTACGCGAATTGTGAGTTGTAGAGTGAGAGGGGGATTAGATTGATAATAAACATTTGATTAGCTTTAAAAATCTTGTTATTTTTCCATTTTCGGATGTAATGGAAATATAAATGTTTAAAGAGTTCAGCTTTGAAAATAACAAAATTTAACATTATTTGGTGTCAATACTGCCAATTCGTTTCCGCAAAATATTTCAGTCATCCCTCCAGGTGACCTCGACTTCGTCCGTGCGGAACCGTTGCGTAATAGTAGCGTCCTTCCAGGCCATCCGCGTTCCACTCCGGAACTGTTCCCAGCCGGCGTGCGCAATCATGACGCCATTGTCGATGCAGAACCGTTCGTCGGTGGCGAACAGTTTGGCGCCGCGTTCCTCGCACATGATGCCCATCATCTGCTGAAGTCGCTCGTTGCATCCGACACCGCCGACGATCAGGACTTCCTGCGAGCCGGTGTGGGCCATGGCCCGTTCAGTGGTTTCGACCAGCATAGCGAAAAGGGTTTCCTGTAGCGAGAAGCACAGGTCTTCGTCGGAGAACTGCTCCGGAATGGCGTCGGTTGTCTTTTGCTTCTTTTTTTGGTTAGCCTTCGGGCGCGCCTTTTGCTCCAGGAAGGATAGAATTCCCGAGAAGCTCACGTCCATCCCTTTGACGGAGTAGGGCAGGGGAAGGTACTTGGTGCCCTTTTTGGCCATCTGTTCGATGTTGTAGCCCGGGCTCGGGTCGTTAGAGAGGCGGATGATCCGCGCAAACCTATCCAGGCAGTTACCGATGGCGATGTCGATGGTCTCGCCGAAGATTCGGTACCGTTTGCAGGCATAGCTGATGACCTGGGTGTTCCCACCACTCACGTACAAAACCGTCGGATTCTCCGCCTTCGTAATCAACCGACCCATCTCAATATGGCCAATGCAATGGTTCACGCCCAAAATCGGCTTGTTCCAAATCAGTGCCACCGTTCGGGCTACAATGGCCACGGCCAACAATGGCGGTGCCATGCCCGGTCCCTTGGTGTAGCAAACCACGTCAATGTCCTTCGGAGATATTCCGGCGACGGCCAACGATCGCTTCAGAATGTCGTGTATCTTGGACCGGTGGTGCTGGGCAGTCTCCTTCGGAAGGAACCCTACAATCAAACACAACATTTTTAATCATTTTAAAACAAACCTCCCCCCAAGTGCGGACAACTTACCCTCGCCCGGGGGCGTGATGTAGGTTTCACGCACGTTGGCCAGCACCTCGCCGTCGCGAATGATTCCGACGCCGATTTTGTTGGCACTTCCCTCGAAGCCGATCGCAATCACCATTTTGTCACTTGTACTGCTGCTGACTAATGCAATAAATTTGAGAATATCCGCTCCGGCGCAATTTATTTTCGGCTAACCAATTGAATTGAATTTGCGTTTTGTTTTTGTCGGTGTGAAATGCCGGCTTTGACGTTTCGCCCACAGACAACGAGAGCAGACAAAGAGGGATGTGAAACGTATGCGAGAGCGCAACCTGGTGGTGGGTTGGGGACCGTGAAAATTAAACTTTAAAAAAAATTGTTGAATCCTGCACACGTGGAAGAAATCCGGATACAAAAAGCTGGAAAAATTTTGATTGCGAGTCCAACCGCCGACATGCGACTCTACCGAAGCAAGTTTGATGTTTTGTGTTGTTTCGCATTCGCATTCGCATTCGCATGGAGATGGTGATCTTAGCGGGTTGCAGACTGGATTTCGTGATTAGAGGGAATTAAAACCAATTCTACCAGAACAGGAAAGGTAGCACCATGAGAGCCATCCATTGCCGGCCGCTCCCATCTCCACCATTCACCGGGAGAGGAATAAGGATTAGGAGCACGGGAAGTGTTGATGCTGAATTTACTTAGAAAAAGGTAGCGAAACCGCAGGCTCTTTTTCCTAACCTTATTGTGGAACTCGATCAAACTGACCATTTGATCAAATTTAATTGAATTAAAACAACAAGGATGCGTAAATGTCGCGTGGAGTTGGTAGTTTTGATGGGTAAAGGTCTGGGATTCGCCCTAAGCAAGCGATACGACGACTTCATAAATGAAGTTAACTGCTAGATTTTTATTCTCAAGGCAAGCAATCGGATGCTGCTGTTGAGACAATTCCCGTTTAGATTAAGTAAAGTTTATTATTTTAACAGGATTGAGAATTTATTCTCAAAGCAAGCAGTCGGATGCTGCTGCTGAGAAAGTGTTATTATTATTTCAGTGTATTTTATATTTTAATCCCGACGCGAACATTTGTTTTTTTCATTTCATTTCATTTATTTTTTATTTTGGTGGGCAAAAAGCCCCCTTGAGCTGTGTCAGACACATTCTCAAGAAGGCATAAAAACCACCTCATCTTAACGCATCAACAAGTTTACAAACTCCAATGATACAAGATTTCTTAAACTAATACATAGAACACAAATAAAACTTTCCCTAATCCTAACCTAAACTAAGATCACAGTTGGATATCACAAGTAGAAAGCTTCTGGTAGCGATGGGTCAAGTTTTAAAATGGTTTAGGAAAAGTTTCCGAAGTACGTTGCGAGACAAATGGAAGTCAAAGTGCACGTAGCAATCGTTAAAGACTCTACACATGCTCGACACGGCCGCGTTGCGACCGTAGTTGGTCGATGCGCGTGGAATTCTAATGAATTGGTGAGATCTGATCGTACGGCGTTGAATGTAGAAGTTGACTTGCTCAAGAATCTCAGGACAGTCAATTGAAGACTTTAACAAATCAGACACGAAGATTGCTTTAGCTACGTCACGACGAACAGATAGAAGGTCAAGACCAAGGAATTGCAGCGATCTGCGTAGCTAGGTGGATTTAGTGGGTCCACTAGGGGGATGTGGCGAAGCGCATACCTAGTGAACTTCCGTTGAACCTTTTCAATTCGCTCGATACCGTTTTGGTAGAACGGAGCCCAGACCACCGAACAATATTCTAGTGTCGAGCGAACCAGTGAGCAATAAAGTGCCTTCAAACACGAAACTTGACGAAAATGTTTAGCCACACGAAAAACAAAACCAAGAACTTTGGATGCCTTAGAGACGGTGTAGGAAATATGTTCAATAAAGGACAATTGACAGTCTAACACAACACCAAGGTCTTTGATAGATGACGAACGACTAAGACTAGTATTTGATAGATTATAGTCAAAGGATATTGTCGATCGCTTGCGGGTAAAGGTAATCACAGAGCATTTCGAGGCGTTAAGGACCATTCTGTTGTCGTCACACCAGTGGGCGAAGATGTTAAGTTGGTCTTGCAGCAAGAGCGCATCGTTGCTAGAGTTTATGACAGCAAAGAGCTTGATATCATCAGCATACGACAGTTTGTGACACTTAAGTAACAGGTGGACATCGTTCATGTACAACAGGTAGATGATTGGACCGAGATGACTTCCTTGAGGTACACCGGAGAAAACAGCAAAAACTGCGGACAAGACATCACCAATTTTGACACACATTTCACGGTCAGAGAGGTACGAGCACAGCCACTTAAGAAACGATCCACAAAAGCCTAACCTTTCCAATTTAGCAAAAGCAATCCGATGATTTATCTTGTCAAAAGCGGCGGAGAGATCTGTGTAAATGGCATCTACTTGCTGGCGTTTTTGCATAGATTGGGAAATAAAGGAAGTGTAGGCAACAAGGTTGGAGCACGTCGAGCGTTTTGGCATGAAACCATGTTGCTCTTGAGCGATGTAGTTGTTGCAGTTAAGTTTAATGTGGTCAAGAACAATCAACTCAAACAACTTGCTGACGGCACACAGAGCAGCAATACCTCGATAATTTCGAACATTTCGCTTAGGTCCTTTCTTATGTACCGGAAATATGTAGGATTTTTTCCAGGACAGTGGGAACACGCCAGATTTGAGGGAAATGTTGAACAGCTTCGAAAGAGGGAGAGCAAGACTGTCAGAGCAGCTCTTCAAAACAGCTGCGGGGATGCCATCCGGACCGCTGCTGGTGGAGTACTTCAAAGCGCTGCAAGTTCGGCTAACAGTGTCGGGATCAACGAGTGGGTGCTGGGCAATAGTATCGCGATCAGGAACGTTTGATGCAGCTTGTTGTACCGTTATATCATCCAAATCCTCATTAGTGAATACGCTGCTAAATTGAGAGCGAAACAATTCGCAGATGGCAATTGGTGAAGATGCTTCTCTGCTGTCAAGTTCCATGACGCTTGGTAGGCCAGTTTCCTTCCTCTGGCTGTTAACGTGGTTCCAAAACTGCTTCGGGTTCTGCTTTAGGCGATGCTGGATGCGGCGCTGGTATCTCAAGAACAAAGTGTTGTTCAAGCGGCTGTACTTTCGGTTGATAGAGTTGTATTGGACCTTCCAGCGACGCGTTGGGTGCTTGTTGAACTTCTTGAGGGCTGCCCGTTTCTGAGTTTTCAGGCGTTTCAGTTGATCGTTGGACCACGCCGGGTGACACGCTGGCAGGTGTAACTTCTTGGGGATGAAGATGTTGATAGCTCGTAACACAACCTCAGTGAAAGCAACAACAGCGGAATTAGCATCACGGTCAGCTAGAAGGTGGTTCTAATCTTAGACAGTCCGCTGTGGAAAGAAAAGATCCAAAATAAGAATAAGTTAATGTTAGTTTTTTTTCAGATTATAGGGGAGAGTGGGGAGACTTGATCCCCGGGGACACTTGATCCCAAGCCTGTATCTCGTCAGCATGTGGGTAAAACAATTAGCTTTGTTCTAGAAAGTTGTGCGAAATTAACTAAAACTCATTGTAGAAAACAAAGAAAAAAAATAAAAAATGTTTAGATTCAGTTACACACATTTTTCTAAAACGAGCTGCAAAAAACTTCCAAGAGATCTTTTTTTCTTTGTGTTGATATGTATAGAAAACACTCAAAAATTATTCAAAAAAATATGTTTTATACATGAATTGTTTGATAAACTTATCAACTCCAAAACCCTTACGCATTTGATGTTAAATTTATCGTCATACTATTTTTACAATCAATTGTTTAAAAAAGTGCGTTTAGGGAGACTTGATCCCTGCATTTTTACAGTCACTGGAATCAGCCTCAAGATTCATTAATTGAGCTGGGTTTTCATACATAGTTTCCTTTAGTATAGTTGTACATAACTTACTGCAGTTTGAACCATTTTTCAAAAGTTTCGTAAACAAAAATTTCCAGCTTTTGTAAACATGCTTAATTTTGGTCTAAAAATAATATTTTAAGTTTTTAAATATTTAACATAATAAACTTGTTATATTTTGAACACAAACGTACAGGTTTTATGTGAAATTGCTGTAACTTATAGAAAATTAAAAGTTTGGATGAATAAGAAACATTTTGCTTAAGATTTCTTCAAAATGTTGAAAGGGGATCAAGTTACCCCTAACATTTTTAAAATGCCAGTTTAAAATATTTTTTTAAAACGCTTGGCATGATTCGAAGAGTTCATCTGATGAAATACCCTTATTAGCCAAACATAGATGAATGTTTAAGCTTTCATTTCATGCAAAAAGTTTATAGTTTTGTGAGAAATTGACAGAGTTATGTGCGATACAAAAAAAGGGGATCAAGTCTCCCCACTCTCCCCTACAGCCTGAGCATTTTAGATGGAGGCGGTGAAATAAATAAATAAACATTAGGGATTTTTTTCTCATGGTACGTTAATCAAACGGCTCTAACTCCAGAACCACATGATGAACCTGGATGAAAATTTAGGAGGTTGTAGAGTTCAAAAAATGCAATTTTTGAGACAAATAAAAGATATGAAAATGGAAAAAATTTACCATATTTTCATTTGAAAACTTTGTAATTCGTTGGAAAATCATAAACTTTGAAAAATATTTGCAACGGTCTAAATTAAAAATCACAAATTTTTTGTGCCTTGTTTCATTTTTTAAGTGTAGTCCTTATCCATCCTAGAACTTTGCCGAAGACACCAAATCGATCAAAAAATTCCTTCAAAAGATACAGATTTTTGAATTTTCATATATCATTGGTCAGCTGCCAAATTTGTATGGAAAATGATATGGACAAACTAATTAATCAAAATGGCTTCTTTGGGCATACCAAAGGCACAAAAAAAGTTTCAGGCGGATAAAAAAATACACAAATTGAAATAAAAAAGACCGGTTTCATAGAGAACTGCTCAATGAAATCATTTTTTTTATATCTCGCTGCTTTGCTCAATAAAAATGAAACTGGGATGTTAAAACTTGTTCTCTTATTATTTAGGCTGGGCTCTCCGAAAATATTTTGATTTTGTTGTACAATAAAGCAATTATTTTTCAAAATGGTAGTACAGAGAAACGTCTTTTTACGCGGTGGCGTTACGCTTTTGATTTTGTCGATTTCTCTTAAACCATATAATATTTTTGCAAGCTTCAAAAAGCGTTTTGTAGATCTGAACAAAACGTACAAATTGCTGCTATCCCAAATCGGAAGCAATAAATCAAGATTGTTTAGGGATCTCACACAATGAATGTATTTTCAGGGGATTGCATTTATGATATTTTTTCAAACTTTCAAGCTCGTATTCTTTGATGCGAACGCGGGCAGTCAAGAGGTTTTCGGAATGCTACATTTAAAAAAAGCAATAAAAACACAATTATTTTATACAATGTTTCTTTATTTTCATCATTAGTTTTCAAAAAAAAAAAGCTCACTTTCATTATTTTTTTTCCTTTCTTCTCCACTAAATATAATAAGAATATATAATAGTTTAATAATAATGTTCATAATAATTGTTTTTTTTTCTTGCTTATTTTTCTGCGTTTTTCTCCCTCGCTTCTCGTCATCCAACCGTTCATCATCACTTATAATATTGTTTTCTGGTTGCTTCACTGTTTTTTTCTCATTCTTTTTTGTTTTTTTGCATTTTGCCTGAATCCGTGTTTTTACTTATTTCCGAAGCACGTGGTTGCTGCTGCATACAATAAATACCATCCTTTTTGCACCGTCGTTCCTCTAACTTTTTATTCTTTCCTCTTTCTAAACGACACGGTGCAATCAAATCATGACGAATAATTACGTTCAGTAGGTTTAGCATGTTTTTGTGTTGCTATTTTTGTTTCTCTTGGAAGAGTTGCTCTAATCTCTATGTTCTTTTCCTTCTCTTTTGTGTGTTTTTTTTTCTCTTGATGTTGTTTAATGCTATTTGGAAATTTTGCGCTAAAGCTGCGGCTTTTTTTTTAACTTTTCTTTTTACATTAGTTCAAGTAACGAAATCGCACGCGACTGCGGATGACCGCTGTGTTTAGTTAGTTCGTCATAGTGTCTTTTTTATCCTCATTTAGTTCGCGTCGCGCTTCTCTATGATATGAGATCATTCTGAATGTTTTTGCTCAAGTTTTTTTTTATCTTTTTGCTTCAAATTATTGTATATGGGCAAAAAGAGGACGTTTCGATTATTTTTCCAGCGTCTTTTATTATTCATGATTGCTTTGAATTTCTACAAAATATACTCCTCTCTCCTCTTTTGGCATCGCATGCATGCTCCTTTCTTGTGGGGATTTCTTCAGCTGGTTGCTTAAACGTGGTAAATAGTGAATGAACTACTTTACTTTCTTCGAAGCATATGAGATTACTCGGTATTATGTGGTGTGTTTGTGTTTCTGTGGTTTGCGTGTATGTATTTTTTAGGTGGTAAAATTGAATAGCAAATATCAAACGAATCTCAAACGAGAGATTGATGAGATGTTTTCTACTACGATACGTTCTCTCAGGATTGGAACGAAATAAACAGCTTCTTTTGGTATATTTTGCTCGCGCAGCTTTTTTTCTCCTGGGCGAAGTGTAATAATCTTCCAAATCTACTACAAGCCTATCTCATGTTTAATACGTATATTAATTTTCTCAATATCTAACGTCTTTTTCAAGTTTCACATTGTTGTCAATTTTGTTCTGGTTGTTTCCGAAAAATATATAACTATCTTATTTTGCTGCTTTTGCAGCGTTTTTTTTTCTTTATTCTTTTAACAATATTTTACACTCAAATATGGCATCTTTCGATTTGTTCTTACATTTTCACGTTTTTCGATTTTTGCTGGATCTCGCCTTTTGGAAAAAGAGAATCACTTTTTTTTGTTCTACTCACTATTACAGTATATGTGGGTGTGTAGGTGTGTGAATGCTACGTTTCTCTCTATTTATGATAAATCAGTACAATCACTAGGGCTTACTTTTGCTCTGTACACAGTTTGATTGATATCGGTTAACAGGTGAATCAAGCTTATTGTTTGAAACGTAACTTTCGGAGTTTGATCGGTAAACAGTTTTTTTTCAACTCTCAGTTCTTCGATTTTTCTTTCACTTTCAAATTTGGTGGGACCAATTGGTAAAAATGGATCCACGCTGAAACTAAACAAAAAAATGGAACAAAAAATAAAACAAATTGGAAATTTTGCATCAAAAACTGCTTTTATTCATTTATTGTAAAATAATTGTCCACGTATTCCGTGTGTGTTTGTGTGTTGAGTATTCATTACCTAACGCATGCTTCTTTTTACGGGGGCATTTTATAATGTTTAATCAATATGGCAAATGTGTCCTCTCCTTCTTCGCTCTATGCTTACACAATGTCTTTCACGCACCGCATATTCTTTCTCTCTCATTGTAGGGCTCATTATTTGTTCATATTTTACGTTTTGTTTTGCTTAATAACATTTCTACGTGTTTTGTTTTGTTTTTACATCTACTAATAATGGTTTGTTGTTGCCATATGTTTTTTGTATTTTTTAATTGGGAGCAGAACACGAAATAAACGCGTTTCGTGAGAAAAGAAAGCAAAGGGGGGAAAATCAAAAGAACAAACGTCAACAGAAATGTTTGGATTTGCTCTTTTTGTATGGCCAAAACTTAAGCGCGATCCTGCCCTCTAACTTAATCGTACGAGACTTCTTCGGGTGCACGAAGCAAAAATGATACTCTTACAAACTAACGTATAATTTTAATGACGAATAATCGCTGTACTTATATGCTTAAGTGTGTGTGTGTGTGTTTGTTTGTTTGTGATTTTCTTTGAATAGATTCACTTCGTTACCGTGTGAGTGTTGTCAATAAATAGTTAAATAAGAGTTGGTTTTAAATAATTGATGATTTGATTCCTTTGCAGAATTAAACAAAAAAAAAAAACGAAAAAGAAAAACTAGCATGTTTCATCCTAACTTACGATGAGAAAGGGGGGGAGGGGGCATTTGTTGTTTTGTTTTTGCTCAGTTCTTTTATTTGATAAAACTGATTCGAGTTACGGCTTCACGGGGTGTGTTGTGTTGTCTTTTATTTGTTTCAGTTCACGACGATTTTACTTTAAAAAGGAGGGTAAAACGATAAATATTTTTAAAAAGAATTGTGTACAAATACTACAAAAATACGACAAAAACAAGAAAAAAGTGAACTACATTAATTAAAATATTAATACTTTCCATCTTTGAAATATTTCCGTTCGCTGCAAAAGCATTAGCGTTTGCTTTCGCCTTTTTGTGTGCAGTCGCGATTCTTACATGCGTACTTTTTTTTTCATTAAACCTAACAAACTAGATAAAAAATGGGGAGGGGAGGCACCGTCAATGACGTGACGGCGGAAAAGTATGAAATGATTTAACCTAGGAAATGTGTGTGTGTTTGTTTGTGTATAAAATTATGGGAAAAATCTTAAATATTACTAGTTGGTTGGCCTAAGAACGAGTAAAGATTGGAAAAGGGGGAGAGGGGTTTCGTATGTACAGAAAAATCAAAATTCTATAACAGCTTCGAATTGATTAGTTTAAAAAGTGTGTGACCTTTCACTTAGAAGCAAAGTTGGCGCGGTAAATTGGAGCTAGAGCGCGCGCACGTGTTGCGTTCTCCCAAGGGGGCAGGAAGAACTTGGTTTTCCGTTTTCCCTGGGGAAAAAATGTTGAGAGTTTTTTTCTTTCTTTCTTTTAGAACGAGAGCAGTTTCGTTTGTTTGTTTTTGTTTTGCGTCATTTTGGTAGTAATTTTTGTTGATGGTTTTGTCTTTTTTTTTACTAAGCAGCAAAGAATCAAGAAGATTAATGCAGGAGTGTGTCGCGAACAGCAAGTATTTTTGAAGTTTTGGAAAGAAAATTTGTTGGTTTCACGCATTTTTTTAACACAATTTCGAGAAGGTTCAAGATTGTGTTTGTGTGGATCAAACAGTCAGATTTTTTTTGCTTGTTTGTGTGAGTGTTAACAATTTGTTTGTTTTGTACTTTTGGCTTCGATATAGACTTTTTGTTTTTTTTTTGTTTACGTTAAATTTGCTATTTTCGTTTTCTCTAAAATATTTGATTTCTGTTCAAAAGTTTGATATACTCCCTTTTTCTGTTTACAGAATAGCGTGTGAGTGTTTTAGTGAGGGTGTGCTTGTTTGTGTATGTTTTGATCTTTGAGAAACTAACGAGAAATTGAGATTTTTGTTTTGAGGTTTCACAGTATAAAACTAAAACAAGTGAGAAGAGATTTGAGCACTGACTGGGCAAAACTCAACCCAAATGCTTATCACAAAGTAAAATGTATAGTACAACAAACTAACCTTTTTTTAAAAAAACATAAATCTTAAGCTTAAAAAAAGAACAAACAAACAAACAATTTGTGTTTTGTCTTTTGTCTTTCCTTTCGTTCAAAAATACTGGAGCGTACGTGTATTGTTCTCCCTCTCGAAGGTCCGAACCTTTCATCAACCAAGATCCGCACAGCTTCGTTTCAATAGTAGTAGTAGTAGTAGTACTGGTTGGGATCGTGCCGATCGTGGTGGTGGTGATGGTGGTGCGACTGGCTCTGCAGTCCCGCCGGGGGAAGCCATTGGTGTGACAGCGACGCCTGCTGGTGGTGGTACGATCTGGAACTAGACTGTTGCTGCGGCAGCGACTGTTGCTGTGACACCAATGGAACCGACGCCGCCGCCGGCATCGACAGGGCCGATGCCGAGTAGGGGTTGGTGGTATTGGGGGTGGTGTTGGTGGTTTTTTCCGTAATCTGCTCGTCCAGTGTTGGTCGACCTGGCGGCAGATTCTTCTCTCACCACTAGACACCCGAGTACTCCACGTCCATCATGTCGTGTTCCTGCAAAGGGAGGGACAAGGAGGGGGGTTATTAAAAAGTCACCTTTTTGGCGGGAGACTTCAACGAGCGTTAAGTCACGAAACCTTAAATTTAACTGACAGTTGGGCTATTTTTGTCTTATTTTGAACTAAATAGTGTAATTAATTGTTTGTAAAAAAGATATTACACTACAGCAAACTTTGCTTTTAAAATTATTTGGCAAGCTGTGTCGAACTAACATACAAAGTATTTCTTTTGAAACAAAGTTTAATGTTGTGTATATTCTAGGGATTTTTTTTCTTAAAAATCATGAGTCTGGACTAATTTCTTTTAATTTCCGTTAAAAAGAGTAAATTATTAGTAATCAGAATCGCCATGTTTGTTTGAATTTCATTGTTTTATTTAATTAAAAAATAAGAGGAAATTTTAATGTGAAAATTCCATTGATATTTGGGTTATTTTTTCTTCATTTCCTACAAAAGGGTTTATATGAGACAGTTGAGCAATTCTCTGAGATTTCGGGGCTAAACATTCAATATTACACTTTTTTAAATGTTAGTCATGATTTATAATTTTTTTCGAAAAGATCGTAAAATTTCACGAATGTTTCATATTTTAACATTGTATATCGGACCATTTGTTGCTGATATATCGACATTAGAAAATGTTGGGCTGTTTGGGTGGGACTTAGAAAACATCAATTTTCCTATTTATAAATCTTTGCATGGCATTTTATCAGCAACTAAGGTTCGTATTAATTTCGAAAAAAAACTGTACAGAATTTTCTTAGCTCTTCAATAATATTTTTTTCACATGTGGCAAACATGGGCACTTATCAAAAAAAATAATAACTGCGACTATTAAAAAAAAATCACCTAAACATAGATTTAACTTAAAAACGGTGCACTTTATCAAAATTTCACTTTAGTACTTTTTGATTGAAAATTTGATTTTACATCGAAAAATTAAGTTGAAAAATTTTTGCGACCAATATTTCGATTTTTTGAAAAAATCAGTATTGATTCAAAAATTCATAACTCGCTCAATGATTTTTTGCACATTCTGGAAATTTCAGAAAAGTTGGCATTTAATGTCCTCTAAAGATTATAAGAAAATTAAAAAAAAAAACAGTATTTTTTTTGCAGATCAAGTTTTAGTGACAGAAAGTAAATTAAAAATTAGCAAAAAAAAAATTCATATTGTTTCACCAAAAAAGTTTCAGCCGGATTGAAAATACAAAAATTAAATTAAAAAAAGACCGATTTCGTAGAGAATTGCTCAGATATTTCAAGGGTTTTCATTAGCGTTTTTCAAAAAGTGTTCAAACTTGTATAAAAAACGATTAAAATAAATTGCAGGGTTTGAGTTTTCAATAGGCTTCTTTTTGGGTCAAAATGGCCTTGTTAAAAAATTTCAGCCAAATCGTTGCAGACTTGAAATTGAATTGCCCAAGTAAAATTTTTGAGGATTTTTCCGGGGAGACCTCAACGCAGGTTAATAAACGAACCCTGAAATTTAACTAACATTTGGTCTATTGTTGTCTCAATTCTGTTATGAAAAGTAGATCTTGATGAGCAACGCAGTTTTGTGTTTTACGTTGTTTGTAACTAAAAAGTTTTCGAAAATACATTTTAATGAGAATTAAGTCACGAACCACTGAATTTGACTAAAAAATGTGGTCTTTTTTCGTCACAATTTAAACGGAAAACAATGAATTTTGGATGCATTATCAAATTACCATGTTTGTTAATATATTTCTGGAGTTTTTTTTGAAAAGGTTCAATAAACCAAATTTTCAGTTTTTGCTTTTTGGGTGTTTTTTAATACCCCTGACTAAAGACGGTTTCGAAAATACTCAAAAAGCAAAAACTGGAAATTTGATGATTTGGACCTTTTTTTAAAAAAAAACTCCAGATTTGGACTTGTTTGGATTGTTGACATTTTTTTAGTTCAAGTTGTGACAGATGAACTTGAACTAAAAAAATGGTTGAATGAATATAAATTGTGAAGACTTTAAGGCAATTTAAGTCATGAACCATGAAATTTAACTGTCATTTGGACTATTTTCGACTCAATTTGGTTTAAAAAATTTAATCTTAATGACTATTAAAAAAAAGCCACTCACATCCCCAATGTGCCGCATGTGGTGCAGCTCGTCCAGCGGTTCCGCCTTGATGTCGTCCAGCAGCATGTCCTTGTCGTCGATCGGATCGTTCACCGCCAGGCCCAGCTTCTTGAGGCGCATCTTTTCCGCCCACTCGGCGATACCGTGCTTCGGCCGGTTCAGGTTCCGGTGCTGGTAGAAGATCAGCGTCATCCGGGTGGGGTTGAGGCGGTTCGGCTTCTTGACGGCCGTCGTCGAGTGCATCTCCAGCTTGGCGCACTCGATGACGACGCTGCCGTGGGGCAGCGCGATCGCCACTCCGCCCATCTGGGGGTCCTCGAAGCAGTCGGTGTTCTCGTTGGATTCGGTCACCTCGCCGAGCGTTTCCTTGGGGGGTGGAGGAGGGGCCGGCGGTTGGACGGCCTGCTGCATGACCGGGGTGAGATCTTGCTGCTTGGAACCGAGGTGGGACGCGTGCAGCTGGGAGGCGGTAGTTGGGGCGATGTGGGATTGGTGGTGAGGGTGGGGTGGGTAGAGGTTCCAGTTGGAGGGTGGTGGTGGAGCTGGGATTACCGCGGTTGGCGGTGGTGGCGGCGCGGGACCGGTTCCCGCTAGTTGGGTCTGCGTGGCAGGGTACATGTTGTGATATGTTGGGTGGTAGCTCTGCGGGGGATAGCCGTAGTTGTAGTTCTGGTACGGATCGTACGGGGTGTACGGTGGATGGTAACCGTAGCTCATGGCGGTGTTCGGGTGGTAGCCGTAGCCGGGGTTGTAATCTGGAGGTTTGGGCTTGACGAAGCCTTGCTCTGGCTGTTGGAGCGTGTGGTAGGTGTTTTGGCTTTGCTGCTGACTCAACTTGGTTGCACTGTAGTCATCCATGTGGATCGGCGTTGGCGTCTTTGTTGGGTCCGGGATGCTGGGGCTGAACGCAGAGTTGCTGCTGTTGCTGCCTGGACGAGTCGTAGTGTCTGGGATCTCCTCGTTTCTTCCCAACATCTTGCTAGGATCAGTCCTGTTGCCGTAGTAATCCGTTGGCCAGTTGTTGTAGTACTGCCGATTGTCGATGTACTGACCGGTGTTGTAGTCATAGCTGTACGGCGAATCAAGCACCGTGCTGGAGATCTGATTCGACTGAAGTTGCGCATCCGTAAAGTTGTCAATCATGGACGCCATATCAACCAGCGTACTCGTACCTCCATTATTATTCGGAGAGTTGATATTATTAGGTGCCGTGAACGCACTAGTTGAGCCATTGTTTGGAACTACTGCCGGTACCTGCCCATTTCCAGCTTTGTTAGGAACATTCGGCACGCTACCACCGCTGCCGCTACCACTTCCAGCCGATCCGCTCGACTTTGTGCTGTTGTTACCCGGTGTCTGTGCCCGCGGTGAGCCCGATCCGGTCGAGCTCTGACTGTTCTGGTTGCTGTTGCTGCCGTTCGAGTTGCTACCATTGCTGTTGGTCGTCGTGTTGGTCGCACCACTGTTCGACGATCCCTTCTTGCTCTTCGACTTGCTTTCCTTCTTGGTCGGCGGCGGTGGAGGTGGCGGCGTTTCCGGCACGGAATCCTCATTGTTCGAGCTGTTGCCGTCTTTGTTCTTCTCGTCCTTGCCATTGCCACGCTTCTTGCCGTGTCGCCGACACGGTTGCAACGGAGTGGACCGCACGCGAACTTCGGTAGTGAATCTGTAAAGGAAACAAATTGATATTCCGAGTTAGTATTGACGATTCCGTCACCCGCGGTGGACTCTTGGGGGTAAGTTAAAAACGGAAACCAATGCTTTACACTCACTTCTCCAAGACTTGCACGGCTCCGGTTTCGGCCTTCTTCTTCTGGCCCTCCTCGCTGTCGAACTCGTCCGTCGTGTCCATCGTGTACAGCGGGAGTATGTGCAGCTGCTCGTCGTCGGGCTTGACGCCCGGCGGCAGTGGCTTCAGCAGCGTTACCTGCACCGTACACCCGTCCTGCATGTTGTGCAAATCACGGTGGGTGTGGGCGCAAAAGTCCAAACAGCAAGTGACACCTGGAGAGAGAACAAGCGGAGTTGTAGCCGAACGTCATACCCACGCGAAGACGCAAGCACAAATTACCTGAAAAAGGCTTGCCGGGCTTGAGGCCCAGCCGACAGTCGGGCGCCTCCCGCTCGTACTGAACCTGGTTCTGGAAGGCTTGCGGCGCGACCGTCACGTACAGCGGACTCAGCATCGTGGCGAGCACGTTCATGCGCTCCTCAATCTCCGCCTCCTCGTTCTTGACGGACAGGCGGAACTTGCGCACCGTCTTGGAGCGCGCGTACTTGCACCCGTTGTAGTACATGGACCAGCTGCAGCCGAAGCTGTACGACACGCCGCACGTTTCCGGGTCCAGACCTGTTGGTTTCGAGGAACGGTAAGGGTTAGCTTGGGGGGTTGCTTATCACGAGGCGAAGATTCAAACTTACCCTGGCAAGCGCAGGTTCGGTTCTCGTTCGTCGCGCAGCGACGCACCGTCGGCAGACCGTACTTGTTCAGCTTGACCGCCAGCATCCGGTAGACGCTGTCGGCTTCCTGCGTCGGGATGCCGTCCCACACGACGATACATATCACAATGAAGGACGCCTTGCACCTGTGTTCGCGAAAGAGATTGAAGGTGGGATTAGTAAAGGCTGCTCACTTGGCCGGCGTTGCAAAGGGGGTGTGGAGAAAGAAGTTCCGATCCGACCATATAGACTCACCGATGCCCTTGTCTTCGCTTGACCACGAACAGTAGCTTCTCCTCCTGGTCGACGCGCCGGATGACCCACTTGGCGATAGGGCAGCCCTGGCTGCTCTTGCCCTCCTTGCCGGTGTACACGACCTTCTCTATCCGCAGCTGCTTGCCGGTCAGGCCGACGCGAGCTTCCGTCTCGCGGCGCAGCTCCTCGAGCGTGCTGGCGGAACCTGCAAAATCAATGCGTTAGCATCGTTGTTCAGAGGATTCAAGAAATCAACAAACTCACCTAGATGCGTGTAGTAGCTTCCCGGCTCGGACGGTGCCTTGTTGTCGGTGGAGTTGAAGCAATCGCAGTCCGGAGCTTCCGGCTTGTGTGCCTTCTCGAGCTTTTCGTCCTCGGCCTGCTTGGCCGCGGCGGCCTCCTGCTCTTTCTTGGACGCTTTGGGTTCCTTCTTCTTGGATTTGCCACCGGAGGTGGTACCGCCCTCGGTTTTGATCTCAACTTCGCCGCCGGCAGCTTCCTTGTTGGCTTTGTCTTTCTTGTCGGACTTTTTGGACTTGCCGGTGGTGGGAGTTGGCGTGGTTTGGGCCGCGGGTAGTGGTAGCTCCGGTTCCGGGGTGATTTCCGGTGCGAGAGGGGCGGACTTGCTTGGCGGAGGTTCGTTTAGTAGGGGATCGATCGGGGTGCCCGATCCGGCGTTGAGATACGAGTTATCTTCCGCTTCCAACTTGATGGGGACGTCCGGTTGGGGTAGGTTGCTGTTCTTGGGGATTGGGTAGGTGTGGGCTGGGATTTGCTGCTCGAAGTTGGTTTGATGAGCGACTGGGGTGGTTATGGCCGGAAGGGGGATGCTCGTTTCCGGCGTCGAGGAAAGCGTGCTGGAAGTGCTGTTGAAGTTCTGGTTGTGGTAGTTGGGATAGTTTTGGTATCCCGGGTAGCTACCGTAGGGGGAGTAGTAGCTGTTGTACTCGGACTTGGTGGCACCGGGTAGACTAGAACTGCCGTGTTGCGGCGGTTGGCTTTGCGGCGGCTGGCTGCTATCGTTGTAGTCGCCGTAGCGAATGAAGTTTTGGTAATTCTTCTCGTACCCGTCGAACTTTGGTGCCGGCTGGCCATCGTCCAGCAGGCCGGGCTCCTTCTTTACGCTCATCAGGTTGTAACTGGAGGCTGTGCTACCGGAGGCAGCGCCACCACCTGCCGGATGGTGGAACGCCCCGGCCGACGATTGCTGATGCGGTAGGTGCGGATTGAAGCCGCTGTTAAGGTTGTCATGTCGGAATCGGTTCAGTGGACTCTTGTCGTCCAGTTTGGTGTCCAGGTGGCTCGGGTAGCCACCGAGGTTACCACCACCACCACTACTACTACTACTGCTGTTGCTGCTATGATGATTGGTAGCTGGATATGTTTGATTAAGATTCGGATACGGCGACGACGACGAAGATGACGACGAGTGATGTTCGTTCATAAAACTACTACTTGAATAGCTATTAAGATTATTGGAAGATTTGTTAGAGTCTATTTGTTGATTCATGTCGAGATGATGATTGTTTTTCGATTTGCTATGCTTATCGCTACCCTTATGGCTACTGCTCTTGGATTTCGAGGAGGAGGACGATGATGAAGACGACGATTTGGAGGAGTTTAGCTTATGCTTAATGTCATGTCCGCCGCCGCCACCGCTATCGTGATGGTGTCCGCCGCCACCTCCTGGATCAGTATTATTCTTGTCGATTAGTTGCTGCTTCTGCTCAAAACCCTGATGCTTACTACCGTGGTGCAACTCACCGCCCATCATTGCTCCGTGATGGTGGTGATGCTGCTGCTGCTGCTCGTGCTCTGCTCTGTTTGCTCCTCCGCTATTGCTCTCTATTCCAATTCCCGGAGATTTGCTAGTCTGCTTCCAGTTGGGATCGACAATGTTGCTGATGCTGTTGATCAGCCCGCCGCCACCATCTCCGATAGTTCCATCGTTGTTGGATGCACTATTACTGCCGCCTACACTGCCCGCTCCCATCATGGCTGAGTTCGGTGCCGGCGACTGGACGCCAGCCGTAGGCGTTAGACTGTCTCGGAGATGGTGGCTATACGATAAAAAATGACCGGTCTGCTGTTGCTGCGAAGCCGGTCCCTGGCCACCGAGGTGACCCATGTGCTGCTGCTGCTGCTGTTGCCCGATGTCCTTGGGGTCGCCCTTGTTCATGATCATCGTTTTTATCCGCGAGTTCAAATTCACCCGGTCCGACTGGTTGAACAGATCGGCCGACTGTTGCTGCTGCTGCTGTTGCTGCTGGTTCCAGCCCCAGTCCTGACCCTGCTGCTGTTGGCCACTTCCGTTCATGTGGTTCGGCGACGCGTGATTGTCTGGTGTTTGCATCGGCGACGGGGTGTGCATGCCGGTATGCGTTTGCTGGGCGTACACGTTGCTGTTGGCGCCACCGTTGTTGTTGTTGTTGTTGTGGTTGGGTGACTGCTGCAACGCGGTGTTGTTGTTGTTGCCGTTGTACGGGTTGGGCGATTGCTGCGCGTACAGCTGCTGGTTCGAGTTGGGACGTGGGGGTTGCTGTTGTTGCTGGGTTTGCCGGTTCGGCGACTGCGGAACTTGCGCCGGAGGATGCATCGGGGCTGTGGTGGCGCCGGTGCTGGTGGATGTTCCGTTGGCGTTCGTTACGTTGGTCGCGTTAGCCGAGCTGGCTTGGGTCGTGGTTTGGCCGCCATATTCTTGTTGGCCTGAATATCCATTACAATTGAGTGAGCGCGGCGGTACGCTGTTCACCCGTGGATATCCAGGCATGTCGTTTCCCGACGTCTGCTTGGCGAGCTGCAGATTGAACTGGTCGGCCGCGTGCGGATTGTGGGACACGACGGTCGCCGGGCCGGTCGAGACCTGGCCGGCGTACGTTACGGTCGGTGCGAACGAGACGCTCTGCAGCGACACCTGGTTGATGGGGGTGATCTGGTTGGTTTGAAACTCGTACCGCTGTACGGTGGGTGGGGCCGCGTACGTCCGACCGTAGTTCGGGTCGAACCCGATGCCGGCGGTTTGCACGTAGCCGTTCGGTTGGTACGCAGCGTAACCCTAGAATGGTTCAGAGATGACTCGGGTCAGAGAGACGTTGGAAAGTTGAGACTGTTTGTGTTTGAGGGATTAGAGGGTAGCTTTTGTTTCGTCCAAAATCATAATCGAAAAAGCGGAAACAAAAATTTTGACGTTCGTTTCGTTCGTGTAGGGGTTGGTTGGTTAGTAGAAAGTGTTGGTGATCGGAACCACCCGCTCCGCGTAGTCGAACTGGTCTGGCGGGTGGTGGTGATGATGGTGATACAGTTGCGGTTGCGGGTGGTGTTGCGCGATTTGGTGGTGCACAACGGGATGGTATTCGTAATGTACCTGTGGCTGGAACTCGAGCGAGTTCAGCGGCGTGATGGCGGGAGTGTTTTGCGGAATCTGCTGGATGAACTGGTTCTGCCAGCCCTGGGACGGGTCGGCCTGCCAGGTCGGGTAGAACGCCATCGGTGCCTGTAAGGAGAAAGAGGAGATAGAAAATTCATGAGTAATTTGTTCGCGATGGCTCTCCCCGGAAGCTGAACTTCTTCGTGTGGTCATATTTCAGCAAGTCTCATTACTTTGGAGCACGTGCTCGCGACCTCCATTAGAGCCATATTGCGCGTTCTTGGCGTCGCAGTTGTGCTTTCTTGGCTCACTTTAATTTTGACGTTTTCAGTGTAGATGTGTTAGTGAGAGATCACTTTTGTGTTTATGCAAAACAAATTTATTGACAAAACAACATTGCCGTGAATCAATCATATAGTTATCTACGTGCGCATGTATTGCGTGTACGTACACGATGGATTTTTAGGTTAAAATTTGTGGAAGCCAGCAAAAACAAATGGTAAGCTAGTGTGCGTTAGATCGGGCTTAGATAACTCTATAGATTTATCTAAGCCCAATCTCACGCACACTAGCACCCCATTTGTTTTGCTGGTGGGTACAAAATTTAACCTCTTCTTTTTCGTGTACGTACACGCAATACATGCGCACGTAGATAACTCTATAGTTCCACTTGGAACGAGCTGTCAAGCAAGATATTTCTGTCAAGAAAGAACGTGAAGTATTTTTTCAAGATTTATTCCAAATCTATTTAAACCCCTTTTTGGTCGTACAAAGTGTAATTATGCTGCTAAAAATAGGCATTATTGTTGTAAACAATAACATTAGCGACTTAGACTTCATTTTAGGACCCAATTTCAGCTCAATTTTATAACCCAATGCTTTTGAAGAAGATTACAACAGATTGCCCGTTGCAATAAAACATCAGAAATCTGAACCAAATTTTGGCGATATTTAAAACAAATTAATGATGTGTATCAAATACCGCATGTAAATATGTCATTTTTGATTTTTTCTCTGGTGAAATTTCTAAGATGTCAAACTAAGTTCTGAACAATAATTTGAAAAACTTTTAATTGACAGTTGATAAAATGTAAAACTGAATCAAATTGCATTTTTGATCTCAAAATGACACAACTTTAAATGACACAACTTTAAATGTGACAAGCTAGCACGATAGTGACCGTCCACTGAATTTCCCCAGCGGCGGAAAGAAAATTTGTGGCGTAATGTTTTGAAGTAATGGTAACAATAACAAAACACATTTAGAAAAAAAGCCGGAACCAGTATTGTGCAGAATATTTCAGTAATTGAGGCAAAACGAGGGGAGAGAGTTCCTCTCGCACCGTGTGCGTCTGTGTGTGTGTTTACGTTTGTCAGAAAATGTGCTGCTGTCATGTAAAATTAAAATGGTTTGCATGTTTGTCCACTTCCTACCCCACACGTTTCTCTCCTCCACTTTGGACTGATTCGATATAGACGGTATTGTGTTAAGGTGAGGGTGGATTAGAGGGAAAAAAGGGGACACACAATGAGGGAGAAGCTGTATTTCTCAGCGAGAGTAAGAGCGCGACGCTGTGTGAGTGTGTGCGTTTCTCTAAAAATAAAAGAAATTTAATAGAGTGATTTCTATGCAAACGAGACGCATCCATGTGTGGGTGCGCCACTCACGTGGCACGCTGCTGCTATTTATTGTTATTTAAAATAATTTATTATAAAATTTGCAGGGAAATTCTTTTCGTTTCTCTTTTTTTGCTTCGCGCTCTTGCATTCCGTTCGCCACTTTCATTTTAGCGTGTACACCACCTTTGCGTGTGTTTGTGCGTTGAGCCAAACAAAAAGAAAATAGGGTTGGACCCCTCGTTTCCCTTAAACTCTAGTGTGAGTAACGATGCAAGTATTCTTCCCCCTTCTGGGCAAAACGCAAAACGACGAGTGTAGTGTTGAATGTTCGTAGAAACAACAAACAAGATCAATACCCGCACACACACACACACACACATGACACACGACATGTGTAAAAATGTTTGCGCAGTCAAGATACACACATAGAACGCGTAAGCGCCAGGATAAATAAGGAACGCACCCCAAGAGAGCGAAGATACTCGGCACGAGAGACGACGGGGGCATTAGACTTTGTTAATTGGATTCATTTTGATTGCCAATAAAGCATTCCGGGCCGGCCACGACAGGGTCTGCACAACAATGCAATAAAAATTTAATTGATTTCATAAGTTATTTTTCGACCGTGTCGTAAAAGGTTTTTGCTCAGTGTCGAGGGAATGGAAATTGCAGCAAAGTTGATTCACCTGCTTATTTAAAGGCCTTTTGATCAATTTTGCCGTAATTTTGAACTTAGCAAAAAATGACTTTTAAGAAACTAGTTAAACATTATTTCGTTGATTGATTCTACTGAATTTCTTTCAGCAAAATTTGCTAAGTTTCCCAAAGACACTGGAAGAAAAAACAGAAAATCTTAGCAAAATAATTTATTTAAATATAGCAAAACTATCAAAATGTTGTTTCCGCAATTATTGCTGAGCTGCGAAACGTTGAAAAACTTCCCTAATTTATTTAATTTAATTTCAGCAAAATTTGCTGTGTTGCGTAATCAGGCCAGAAGAACATAGGGGCAAATCTTAGATAATTTGTTTCATAAAAATTTGACGAATTGCTTAAAGTCAAGTGAAAAAACTTGTTCCAAATTCTAGCAAAAAGTTGAATCGAAATTTCGTAAAATCATCGTAATTTGTTTTAGCAATTTTTGTTGCGTTCCCTGGAGACAGTAGAAGAAAATGGTAGCAAATGTAACAAAAAAAAAAAAAAAAAACAAGTTATAATCAATTCCAAACCTTATTAGCACTTCTAAATTTTGTTTCAGCAAAATTTGCTGAGTTTCCTGAAGACGCAGCAAAATTGGTTGAGTTCAAGTAGGCAACACTTTTTAGCATAAATTCCAGCGAAAATAACTGTCACTACTTAGCAAGTTTTGCTTTTAAAAGTACGCATTTTGTTGCTGAGCTGATTTTCAAATTTAGTTTTGCTCAGATTTACCGATGGACACTCTCCCGAGAATCATGCGGTATGAGGAAGACCAATGCTGCTGGTGGGGGAGCCCCAAGATTTACGCCCCAACTGGCATTTTCTCCAAGGAATGGAAGGTGAAATATTTCCTGCAAGTGCATTGTATGCGAGTGTGTGTGTGTGTGCTGATTTATTGAAGGTTTCCTGTTTTTCGTGTATTTGTGTGTGTGTGTGTGTGCAGTGCGCAAACTTTGCGCCGCTAGAGTGAAAAACTGAAATTTCCTTTTAATGACATTAAAAACACGCACACACATACACGTGTGCACACACACTCACACAAACACGCGCGCGCCGCGCGATATGCTATAGAAAATTTCGCAGACAATAGGGGTATAAATTACGTTTCAGCGACTTTGTTTAATTTATTACAATTGAATTTTCCCCTTTTCGCGTTGCCAGTGTGGCACTGACTCTGGTTTTCTCCGGCGCAGCCGGTGCTTTTCGACGTCGTCGAACAGTCGGAGAATTGTTGATGAAATAAGGGCAGAGTAATGTTTTTTTGATAGTTTTTATTGAATTAAAAAATAGTTTACCTAAACAAAGAAACTGTACAAATTTTATATTGACAAGTTGATCAACAATGTGTCCCACAATGGCATACTTCTTTTAAAAAAGATAAGGTAAATTTTCGTAACAAGAATCCTCAAATTTCAAAAGATATATTTCAAAAGTGTGTTGGTCGCACTACTTGCATAGGGCGAATCCAATAAACTGTTCCAAAGATGTTAATTTGTTCAACACAAAAATTGATCCAAGAAATTTATGTTTGTGTCCACTGTCCAGATGCACCACCCGCTGTGTATGCCCAAGGTTTCAACCAAGGTAGCGCAGCTACCGTTCTCGACGTCGTAATTTATCGATAGCTACCGAACAGAACAACCCGACAACACCTCAAACTATTGTTCCGCACTTTGCGGGGACACCAAAAACGATTGTCGCCATGTTTACTCCGTTTAAGAGTCTTTCCGCGTCATCGTGTATTCACTTTTCGCGCGGTAAACAAACAGCTGTCACTTTTTCGAGAAACTCCCAGTTGCAAAGTTTGGTCCAACATCGAGCCTTTTTCAGTTCAGATCGGTCGGACAAGCAAAAATAGCACGCCGATTGGTTACGGGGCACTGCGTTCAAGCTTCGCATGACTTCACCCTCGGGGTTGTTTTAATCAAGCATGTTTGCAAAGTGAAATTTACAAACTGTGACGGAAAATTTTGCAGCAAACTTTCGCCACATTTCCCGCTTGATTGTATTTTTTCCGGTGAAGCCTTGCCGGCGAGTTTCACGAGATAGTGAGGACAAATTTTTGCGTCCTGTCCTGAAATTCGAGAGACGTCGACGAGATGATGATGCCCAAAGTACATCACCTTTGATGAATTTTTGGACCTTTTTTTTGAGGGAGGGAAATTTGCGCGCCGAAAATGAGTTTTTCTGAGCACGATGATGATGACGGTAGATTCGACATCGTCCTCATCAGGTCGCTCTCGCTGCGATGGTTGCGGTTTGTTTATTTATGAAATTGAAAGGATAAAAAGTTTGAGGGGGAGCGGAGGTTTGTGATGAGTAGGGCGGTGCGTGTGTTTTCGGAAGCTTCCACTTGGCTGTTTCTCTCGTTTGTTAATAAATATTAAGCATAAAATGAAGGTAAAATGTGATGAATATTGAACGAAAGTTTCGCCCGAGGAACGCGCAGATGTTGCACGCGCTTGAGCTATGTGAGTAAAAGTTTATGTTATTAATTTTTTTTTCTGCTGGCTCCGTGTTCTGCTTACACTGGAAATTATATCCAAATATTTCACTTTCATCAAAGCTGGCAGCGTGTGCGGATTATGGGCAGAGCAAACTAGTTGTACACGGAGATGAACCTGAGGAGATCTGACGGAATGATTTTTTTAGAAGATAACTAAAACATCAAACATTTGCGTTGTCTTAAATATTAAGTCTTGCAAATGCGACAAAATTGAATTCAAAACTCAGATTTCAAAGAATTTCACTCTAATTTCATACAAAAATCCATGTGTTTGTGGATTTGTAAGGGTTTAGGGGTTTGTATGAGTTCGTGGGACTGTATGATTTTGTGTGATTGTATGCTTTTGTGGGATTGTGCACAACAAAAAAAACCGATGGTAAAATCGCATGCAAAAGCATGCACATCACTTTTGTGAGCAAAAGCATGTAATATTTCATGATAAAACGTGTATACAAGAAAAAAAATCGCACAATCCAAAAATAACAACAATCTGGTGAGAGTCATCTCCACACCCAAAGTTAAAGAACGAGGGGATAGTCCTCACGAAAAGAAACGTGAGGAAAGTGCTATATTGCGAGAGTATAGTCCTCTCGCGTGTTCATTCGTTCATTGGAACTGTTCATCCTATTGAGTGACTTATATGGACAAATGACCGCCACTAAGTCACCGAACCATGGTGGCCCATACGGCAAAGGCACGGTTCAATATGCCGAAGGTCTTGGGTTCGAGTCTCGGTACCGGTACTTGATTTTTTTGATAGATGAACTTTTTTGGAAAATGAACCATGAGTAAAGTACTCTCGGTAATTTCGGGATTTATCCTCTCCGTCCGCACACAGTACCATTTTACTACCGAATCGTGCTCTATATCCTCTCGTATGCCGATGCCCAGTTCTGGGTGCAGACTACCAAGTCCGCACCCCAACCATCTCGGCTATCTCATCGTCTTATTTAAGTTTTATTCAACCCAATGTACCAATAGGTTTTTCGTACGTCGTATACACAGCAAAAAATCCGATGGTAAAATCGCATGCATCACCTTCGTCAAAATAAACACCTAATATTACACACTGCATGTACAGATTTTGCAAACACAAAAAAAAAGTTGCAACCGACGGGATTCAAACCCAGCACCAACAATAAGGACTGGCGCCTTAGCCCATTCGGCCATCAGACCGATGAAAAGCAGAAAGGATAAACGCATATATCAGCTTGACATTTCTGTCTAGTAAGTTCGCCATACTGATGGGCTACATATTTCAGGGCATAAAATAATGCAATATTTATTTTACACTTAGTACTTTTACACGCAGCTGCATTACTACTTCTTTAGCTGTGTGTACTTCTTTAGCTGTGTACTGCATTAACTGTAATACGGTGTATGGGGAGCATACAGATAAATCGGTATTGATACAAACAATTTCACAGCGGCGAGATAGCCGAGAGGGTTGGAGCGCGGACTTGGTAATCTGGAGTTGACTCTCACCGGATTGATGTTATTTTTGGGGTGTGCGAAATCTTTTTTTTCTTGCGTACATGCTTTTTGTGTACACGTTTTCTCATGCAATATTACATGCTTTTGCTCACAAAGGTGATGTGCATACTTTTACATGCGATTTTACACGGATTTTTTTTACTGTGTGTGAGTATGTTGGTTTGTGTGAGGTTGTGGGTTCGTATGAGTTTGTGTGGGGTTGTGTGAGTTTTTGTATTTGTATATATTTGTGGGTGTTTTATGAGTTGTTGGGTTTGTATGAATTTATGAGGTTTGTGTGATTTTCTAGGTTTGTGTGAGTTTGTGATTTTTATGAGTGTGTGGGTCTGTGTGAGTTTATTGGTTTGTATGAGTTTGTGGGAGGTTGTGTGAGTTTGTGGGTTCGTATGAGTTTGTGTGAGTTTTTGGGATTGTTTGAGTTTGTGGGTTTTATGAATTTGTGTGAGTGGGTTTGTATAAGTTTATAGGTTTGTGTGATTTTCTGGGTTTGTGTGAGTTTGTATGAGTTCGTGGGTATGTGTGATTTTGTGGGTATGTTTGAGTTTATTGGTTTGTATGAGTTTGTGTGAGGTGGTTTGTATAAGTTTGTGGGTTTGTGTTAGCTTGTGGGTTCGTTTAAGTTTGTGTGACATTGTAGTAGTTTGTGGGTTTATGTGAGTTTGTATGAGATTGTGGGTTTTGTTATGAGTTTGTGTGAGTCTGTATGTATAAGTTTGTGTAAGCTTGTGGGTTCGTATGAGTTTTCTGTAAGGTTGTTTGAGATTGTGAGTTTGTGTAGGGATGTTTTTGTTGTGTGTTTGTTTGAGTTTGTATGAGTTTGTGGGTTTGTGAGTTTTTGGATTTGTATGAGTTTGTGGGATAATGTGAGTTTGTGTGAATTTGTTGTTTTGTGTGAGTTATTGTAGGTTTGTGTGATTTTGAGGGTTTTTATGAGTTTGTGTAAGTTTTTGGGTTTGTATGGGTTTGTATGGGTTTTGTGAGTTTGTGTGGTTTTGTGGGTTTAAGTTTGCTTGAGTTTGTGGATTTGTGGGTTTGTTTTAGTACGGCAGCGTCCAAGTTGAACTTCTGCCAAACAATGTACGTAAGACTACCTTCGCCCAACTGGAAACTATTCCATATTCAAAGCCCGTCGTCCACGCAGAACCAGTCACGTACGGCCCAGCCCACCACAAGCGCTAATAACAGCATGTTGTTTGTATCATAATACACCTCCTACACTAATGAGTTCGATGTTCAACAAATGTATTCCACAGGATTCTACACACTGAATGCACTGACCATCAACGCACACACACCCTCGTACGCGCTAGTACATCTGTTCTGCGAATCACGCCGCGGACAATTAGCTACCGATACCGCTGGCCAGCCTACAATCGGCGTCATGTTCTGCGGTTTTCCCGTCATAACAACAGCATGACCATCCACAGAGCACGGAACTGTTAATGGGCGCCGCCAGTAGTAGCATTTCATTCATAAAACGCGACGACTCCCATATCAGTAATCCTGGCGGACGCCGGCCGGCCTGAACGCGAGATGTGTACAACATGTTGCACTACAGATATGGCGCTGGTCATTAAACACTCACGTGGCGATGCTCATTAATTATTAATTTTCAATTACGGCCAGCAGCGTGCGTGATTGCATGGCGCGTTATCGATGCGCAAGAGAAAAAGGCCAAACGTGCGCGGGCGCGCGCGCGCCATCTGTTGGGGAGTAGGGCAAGGTGGGGCTGTTTGAACGCAATTTCCGCGAGGTAAACATTCAATTTGCTGCGCGCGAGCCTTGTGTTGAAATTAATTAGGATCGCAAATATTTTCGCAACGGGCGCCGGGGAATGATGTTTGCTGAATTGGTATCGCGAGATGCATCATTCGAAAGGTGGGTGTCTGAGGGTTTCTGCCTGTGTTGACAATGTTGATGAAGATGAGATTTTTTTTGGAGCGGGGTCGCCTCCAGCGGCGAACGTAGAATTTAAAAAAGTGCGTGTTTGAGCAAATTCCAGCAAAGGACGACGACGCGTTTAAGACGGGGGCAAGTCGAGCGGAATGTAGATTAAATTTTCGGGGGAAATGACAGCATGATGAGGGTACAGAGTGTGGGGCTAGTGGGGAGTTGTGTAGTACCGAGGGGTAGGACACAAGTAAAATAATAATGAATTATGTACTGGGGGCTAGGAAATTTTCGGCAAACGAGACTTGAGAGATTTCGCCAAACAGAGTAGGTACAGAGAGACAAGTAATGAAAAGCTTATGTGTAGTGTGTGTGTGTGACGTACGTACATAGAAGGGAAGACGAGGGGTAGGACAGTACATAAGAAGGCTTCCTGCGATGATAGTGAGAGGGTGGGTGCAACTGGAGCGGGAAATTAATAGTGTTCCCCACCCCGCACCCACCAGCGTCGTTTCGACCCTCCACAAGCAATAACAACAACATTGGACCACTCAAGTGTGTGCGTTCCAGTGTGCGGGAGGGTGTCTAATGCATGTGTCGACGTGTGAGTGCGAGGGGACACAAGAAAGGCGGGTGGGTTGAGAAGACATGTCGTCGTCGTGTATCGAGAGCACGCTCTGGGTGACGTAAGGTAGGGTGGTACACATCGCTAGAGGAACACGACGGTGAGTATAATGTCTCGATCGAAATTGCGCAATTGACGTGCGCTGTGGAAGAAATCTACATACACACTCAGGCGGCAGGGCTCTCCGCGCACTCACCGCGGCTTGTCTTGTGCACCCACTGTGAGTGTGTGTGTGTGTGTTCGTGTGTATGTGCGGTGACTATATAGCGGGTACATAGAAGGGGAGGCAGCGCAGCGAGAGAGTGAGGTACCATGTTTTGCCTTTTTCTTATTATGATTTATGATTATATTGTCGACATAATAAGCAATTTATATAAATTCTTCATCGTCCTGCTGCTGCTGCTGCTGCAAGCCCGGAGCAGCATCAGCAGCAGCGTGCTGCTGCTATCCTTTCATCCTTGGACGAATAAATTTTCATTATAAATTGAGATTTTTCGTTGCTGATTTTCCACGAGCTGATGCAGAAAACATGTCAGAAGCGCGCTAGGCACACCGCGCCCCGCGCGCTTCTAGTAAGTTTAATGATTTGCTGTCCGTCCTGTGAAGAGACGTGATTCACGTCTTTAAGGGGAAAATGTTTGTGCTAGCAGCGATAAAATTTACCACGAGGACGGTTGTGGCGCCGAACGCTCTTATCATTAATTTATCGCTCGTAAAGTTTTATCTCAAAACTAACGAAAAGCTAAAACTAGTATCATTCTGTAGTATCACAGACTGGGATACATCCTAAGCAAGTCATACGACCTTAAACAATGTTATTTGGTAGTTCAAAACACACACAAGGCATAAACATTTTTTTAAAGGGGTGTCTGATGTAGGACTCAATAAAAAGTGAACCCTACATTTGTTACCCCTTTGTAAAAAAAAATCTTGTGAGGTTTTTAGTTTATTTTTAAAGTTATTGCAACTAATCATAAGATTCAATAAGCTAAAAATTTCAAACGGGACAGGACAAACTTCCCTGTAGCATCAACTTTCAAAAGACTAATCAATACACCATGCGTTGACGCCAGATGATGCAGTACACAAAGCCGGCATCAGCTGCCCAAAATGCTGATGTATTTGCTCTTCGTTAGCTGGTGCTGCCTGCTGCTGGCTGATTGGTACAAGTTTTAATTGAAAGTACACAATCGTCGTTGCTGGCGAAAAGTTTCGGTAGCCGTGCCAAGAATATCGGCGCGCAAAATCTGCTGCTAGTTGCTGTGCTGCTGATTGGTCTCAAGTGCAGCGAAAGTTTGCGCTTTCTGAGGGGAGTTACATCATCCGAAATCGATATACACTCTGAAGCGAGGATGGTCAAATTCCTGTCAAAATTGTCAGTGCAGCTATGCGTGATAAAGCTGTATCGCACGTCTTTTATTTGGGTGTAACAGGACGAAGAACTTCAGCACTGATCCGCCTTTTTTTCGAAACTTACCATCGGCTGTTGTGGTTGATCCTTCATCGTGTCGGCTTTGATTATACCGGTTGGCACTTGCTGTGGTGTTTGCTGGGGAGCCTGCTGTTGTGGAGCTGACTGCTGCTGCTGCGTCAGGCCCGGATTAGTTTGGGCAACCTGCTGCTGCTGCTGCTGCAGAGCTTGGGTTGGCTGGCTGGCAAGCAGATTGACACCTGTCTGGGCACCGGAAACGGTCACCAGCTGGCTGGACTGCACAACATTGGGCGGCCCGGCCGCTCCACCGGTAGTCGTGTTCGGCGATGGGTGCGGCAACGAAGCCGGCGCCGGACTGCTCGCCGACGTGTTGCTCTGGGGCAGATTCTTCGGGGTAGCGCCAAGATTCAGCGCCTTACGTCCGCGTCCACTCTGAAAAAAAGGGAAGGAAGAAAGAGACTAAAATTAGTACCCGGCATGATTGGAATGTGATGAGAATGGGACAGGGTCAACCGTAAAAGATAAGATTGTTGTTTGTCTCGTGGCACGGTGGATGTGCTCACTCCAAAAGCTTTGCATGCAACATTGCATGCAAAGCAGATTTCGCTTCACCAGAGTTCTTTCAATAACCCTAAAATAACACTCAGACGTTCTCGATTGTCCCGTCAAAGGTTGCGCAAAAAAAAACGAACCCATCGTAAAATCCCTTCCGAATGGTTCTACTTGGCCATTTCCCCCCTCCGGTCCCGACTACCGCGGTCCGGTTGTTTACGTTCAGCGCGCATTAAAACCGAAATTTTCCTCGACTTTCATGATTCATCGGTCGTAAATTTTCTTCAGTGCGTCGCCGCACGGTCGCCGGGTTGTTTACATTTTTTTCTTGTCGCGGGTCCGAGAATCGGTCCCATCACGATTATCCACCTAAAACGGCGATAAAATTTAAGTACGAAGCAGCAAACAAAAATGTCAACATGGGTTAAAGCGAGGAATTTGGTGGGGGTTTGCTAATAATTTAGCGGCTCGCATAAAGTTGGAGCGAGCAGCTGATTTTTGTTGTAATCGTAATTCGAGCGTAAATTGGACGCGAAAATAGAACGAGTTTTAATTGTCAGTTTTAATGAGCGTAATTAGAGAAACAGAAGTTAGAAAAACAAGTGACGCGCCCCTCGGTTGTCACGCGAACTCTTTTGGCATCTTGCTTATGTCAGTTTGACAGCTACAGAGCTGGAACGTCTTTAAAAAATTGTCAGCTTCTATTTTTAAGAGCAGAGATGTTTCTTCAAACTGTCAAACGAGGGGTGATTCACACTAGAAATTTATCGTTCTGCAAATCAAATTTACGACTGCATTGAAAAAGTCTCGTACTCGCCAACGAACTCCGCTAGTCGCACCGAGCTGCATGACAGTACCTAATAATAGTAATACTAATTAATGGCATTAATAACAATTCATTACTGATAAGTATACCAGCGCGTCTGACAGGCCAACCCAAAGTGCACCATCACCATGTACGGGCTCGGCCGAGAGAGAGAGAGAGAGAGCAAAAAGAGAACTTTTAATTATCGTGATTATTCATCCGTTATCTTGCGAGCAATTGACTTGGAGTCGTGAACCCCGAAGCTGGTCGGCGACATCGTCGTCGCCGCCGCCATTTTTGCTGCACGAAACGTCACTCGCGCTCAGCTGTCACACGCACAAGCAGTGCTGCTGCTGCTGCAAATTTGAGTTTCACGGTACATTAATTTTTCGCTGGTGATCATTTTTCGCATTTTTTTTGGCGAAACGCTTGCAACGATGGGCTCCCCCTAAAGGGAGGGGTACGGCAAGATGGCGTCGTCGTCGTCTTTTGTAAAATATATCACGCCGGGTTCGCTCCCTGGCCCCGGTCGTCTTTATATCTTGGTGATTTATAGTGTTTATATATGTATAAAATGGCACCACTGCAGTGCCGCGGTGCTGTCAGGCCAAACGGATCAGCGTCGCCAGGGGATGATTATAAATCTTGGAGGTAGATTTGGCCGGGTGTTGTCGAAGGTCGCATCGATTCTTGGCGCGGCAATTAGTTCCCACCTTTCCTCGAATATCTTGGTTTTGACAGTTCTCTGGAGCGATTCGCTGAAATATCTTTAAGGAAGTCCCGGTACGGATGCCCTTAGTAATCACGTGTCCTCAACTTCCAGAAGCGTCAACCCATAACCTCACATTTCGCCGTAACAATAATACGGTAGGGGGCGCAGTAATGATGGCCGTAAAAAGTTTAAATACACATCCTGATATTTGTTTTTCATGTTTTCTTTTCCCCGGATCGTCGCCACCCGTCCATGTATCGCTTTTAATAGGCCCGCTTCCTTCGGCGGGGGTCGTCCGAGAGCCTCCTCCTCCGAGCTTGTGACGGAGGAAATGGGTGCGGCGGCCGCACGATGATGAAGCTCGGATGGACTTTCGGTCCAAGTCTCGAGTCATCGTGGGTTATTATTACGACAATAGAGCATAGTCATCCCCGCCCGATATAGAGAGGTAGAGGTGGGTGGAGTCATTAGTGAGGGGGGGAGCGAGGCGGGGGTTAGTTGCTACCAGACAGTCAATTAGGCGAGGAAAATGGCAGGGCCGTCGAGATGCCCTGAACACCGCCAGCAAAAGCCCGTGCCTGTGCCTTTTCGGTTTTGATGGGAAAGATTGGGGCTTCTTTTTGTTCGGGATGACTTGGGAGTATTTGTGCGAAAGTAACGTTGAGAGTGTGTGCCATGCAAATTTGTGAGAACATTTTGTTGAACAATATAAGCTACTTTAGATTTCGTTTAATTCATATTGCCGAAGCTTCTGCGCTGATCTCAGTTCAGATCTGCATTCTGACAAGGCAGGCGCCGATATTGATCAAGAGCACGTTGGCAACTTCAAGCTCCGATTGCTTTGATGACAAACAGAAAATTGATGACTTCCAAATAAAACTTAGTTTGACACACTTTCAAAAACCGCCAGGTTCGCGGAAGTCGTCTAATTGATTTCGAGGAAGTGTTGCCAGTTCAAACAGGTGAAAGCACGTCCCACTTGACAGTTTGGTACCACTCCCAGCAGCAAATATAACCCGGGAGGCGGAGAAAACGGTAACAACCACGGTTGTATTGATCAAACCAGGTGTTTCGGCCGCTAATGGTGAAACTCCTTCGCGACGTGCGCGAAAATAGAAGTTCTATTTTTAAGCCACAAATGAGCGGGGTTCGACGAAAAATGGGGCCAGTGATTTGTCATCTTGTCCTTTGGTTTGGTTACTCGTTGGACAGCCTCCGATGGTACTTATCGTGCTGTCAGCAGTCATTGTGTTTTAGGCCAAACGTCAGCTTAGGGTGATTTTCACTCAGACATCAACATCAATTTAGTGAAAATTGCCTCAATCAGACGTTTATCAGACGTCAGAATCAGCTGTTCACATTTCAAGCCTTATTGTTCGATTGATTTCTGAGTTCGAAGGTTTCGAGCTTTTGACAGCTGTCATATGTCATATGTCATATATGTTCTTGATTCCTTAGGCCATTGATTCCTTAGGAACATTGTTCACGATTACGTTTACAGAAATGACTTATTTGTCGATAAATTTGAGTAAAATTTACTCAATTTTTTGTTTTGTTTTGACGAAACAGAATGTCATTTCGAATGTGCGTCTGTTTACAATGCCATTCCTTAAACATTTCACCACTGCCTCCAAAAGGAGGGTACGATTAAACTTCTTTTTCAAGACGAACGAAGGATGTAATTGAGACAGGAAAGGTCTTTCCTCAATATCTGGGTGGGGACCGGGCCGAAACTTGTTGGTCAAGAAGCGCACCGCGCTCCTTCATTCATAAAACGTCGTCGTCGGTAGCCGGTCTCCTTCGGAGAAAGGACCAGTTTTGGGAGGAGTGCGCGGAAGCGCCGTAAAAAAACGAAGAAAACTTTTTACGCACAACGCTCCAAGGGATCGGGGCGCGGAAGAAACGCACGCAACGAAACGTAAAATTCCGGAGATGTTTTTTTCGCTGGTATCCAGCTGATGCGTACCGACGATGTTTTCGGTAATTAGATATCCAGGACATTCCTGGGAGGGTGCGTGAGGAGGTGGAGGACCTCTTGGTTTGTCAATTAAGGTGCGGGTTTCACCTTGAGCAATTCTTTTGGGTTTTTTTGTCGGGGTGCCAACCGAAATATCTAGTCGTGGGCGTATCTTTAGAGGATAAATTTCGCATCCTAATTGCTTTGGTACTTAGGGTACGTCATCGCGTCGTCTTCCTGGTGAGCAATTTGGCTCCTCTAATGGTTCAGGATGGCTTCGCGAGCTGATGATGATGAGCATTGAATTTGATTACGGCGCAGTCCAGGTATTGAACTGGAGGAGGATCCAAAGCATCCTGCTAGGTGGATTTCGCCGGAATTTAAGCGATTTCGCGAGGGGCTGCAGCGCAGCAGTAATGTGTAATCTAATTGCAAATTAGCACCGATTAAATTTACATTACAGCCCATTTGTAGTCATTTTCGCGTTCGCTTTTGCATAACTTGCTGTCGTCTTGCGACGTCCGGACCCAAAGATTCCGGCAAAGCCGACCTCACCAGGATTTCGCTTTCGCCCAGAACGTGTCCAATCGACTGACGTTTATTAAAAAGTGCGGAAATCGATTACTCATCACTTCTTTATCATCGAGCTATATCGATGACCATCCCCTCACTCCGTCCAGAGCTCGGTTCCAATTTGGTTGGAGCGGGAGTCAGAATCCGGTCCATTGGCAGAAACACAAAAAAATCAACCCCGGCGCAACAATTGCGGTGGGGGCCAAGCCCATATTGACGGACCTTCCCCCTCGACCGACCGGTTTGCTATCAATTTAAAACTCATCATACACTTTGTTCAACACATTTCAATCATGGACAATTTAGAGAACTTGCGATGCGATGGATTCGAGGCGTACAAACGGGGTTAGGGATTGGCATGGAATCGAATGCACTGGAAGCACAGCGAAAAAAATTAAAAAAAAAAACGCTTCAGAAGCGTTTGCACGGCTAACGCTTCCAAATGATTTTGCGAAGAAAAGACGCTTCTCAAGCGTTTGCTTTATTGTTCTAAAAGAAACAATAACAAGCGTTCTTACTGTGCCGATCCAAACAATTTGGTAGCATTTCATCCCCTTTAGGATGTCAGTCATAGATTTCAATTGTGCAATCAGACCCCAACCTTCCACTGTTTAGGGGTAGCATCCGGGCGCTATATTTTTATTCGTCATATAAAAAATATCCAACCTGGCTCTAGACACCGTGCTCTAGCGCTAGAGTTCCGATGCCCACTTGGTAGCGCAATCGAACATGCCGGGGTTGCTTTTTTGCGCCAATTGTTTACGCTTTGCGGTGCATTTTGACAGTTGTCGTGCGTTTGTTATCAAAACAATATCCCCAATATATACATAGAGAGAGGCGCGCGGTCAATGGGGCGTCAATTGTTTGGCTATAGTTTAGAGGTTTCACCTTTCCGGAGCGCTCCGGTCCCTAATGCATTCCGATTAGAACGTTTAGCCACAGACAAATGAACGGAACATTTTCTATTTTAAATTCATTCCAAGAAGCTGTCAAACACGTGGAAACGAGCTGTGGTGAATTCGGAACTGTTGTGGTGAGTTTCTAAACATTCAAATTGTCCGTTTAATTGTCTGTTTCTCTGGTCAGCATAGAATTGTGTAAATTTTCGGCGCGTGGACACGATCGCCCGATCGTGCGGTTGTTGATGTGTTTTATTATTCGAAAGGGTAGCGTGGTGTAGGGGGGGTGTTTGTTGGTGAGGGGCGTGCCGAAACCAATATTGGTGGTTTCACGCCGATTTTCGCGCGCTCTGAATGATGCGATGATACGGTGCTGAATGAGTGTCGCGTCCGGAATGAATGGAAATAAATGTGTGCACACATACACACACTCGCGTTACCCTACATGTATAGTAAAAAGGTGGTGAATGAAAACAGCTGAAAATTAAATTTGATAGCCGAGCGGGCGCGTACTCCAGCTCGGTCGCGAATGTACACACTAAATCAGGAGCGCATTACTCGGTAATCTTTTTACCGAAATTGCACTGTAAAAGTTAGTTTTTACTGAGCTGTCGGTTATTTTTACTAAACTTACTGAGCCATCGGTATTTTTTTTCTTAAAAATACCGTACTTCAGTAAAAAAAATACTGATCTATTCAGTAAACCAGTTTTGACGGTAAACTTCTGGTTCTCGGTAATTTTTATACCGGTTGCCCAGTAAATATTTATGTGTTTAACTGTGTTGCACAGTAGATACTTATGTCATTTTCTTGCTGTCATTTTTAACTTTGAAGTTAGTCATTGACCGTGCATTTTTTTTAGATAGGTGTTGAAAAAGATAGTTTTAAACAAGAACAATTATTTTGGGTAAGTGATATCAACTTTGTAAATGTAGCTTGTTTTTTTATTAAAAGATCTTTTCAGTTTGTGTTGAAGTCTTTTACCTTGGTTTAGAACTTCGGAACAATAAATTTACTTTTACACTGTCATGCTCTAGTTCTGAGTCTGCAGCAGAATAATCGAGTTTTGAAATAAATGTATTTTCAATTTTAAAAGTCATTTTTTTTTATAAAACAAGAAAAATTAGGAAAATAAAGCTTTACTGTAGGCACGGTAAATTCTCGGTAATTTTTTACCGGGTTGTTCGGTGAAATTTTAAGCAAGCTGTCAAATTAACGTTTACCGAGCTCGCGGTAGTTGTAATTTTTACCGAGCTGACTACCGAGCGCTCGGCTGTTGAGATTTCGGTAAAAATTTTACCGAGAACAGTAAAAAAATCTAAGTGTGTATGTTTTATCAATTAAAATATTTATATTTGTGCGCGGGGTCGGCTCGGACGAAGTCGCGCCAACTTCGTTGATTGAGTTCGGAGGTACGTGTTGCACAGCACGCGGAATTAACTGACCGCTTGACAGTGTTGCAACAACCGGAGCCGGAGTGGTGTGGGTGGACGGGTTGTTTGCGGTATCAATTTATCGCTTTAAAGGTTTTTGTGTGTGTTTGTCATTTTGTCGCGGTTCGCTGGTTTGAGTGTGTGTGTGTGTGTGTATGTGTGGCGGAGGTAAATTGAAAGCGATCAATTTCGCCGAATTGGGCGGCTTGTTTTGCAAACAGAAATTGCATCGTTCCGTTTTGCGCCGGGGGTTTACAAGAAATGGAAGTTTTACCGATGAGCTGACCGAGATTGAATTCTCGCGAAAAAATTACTGGACTGTGAAAAAGAAAAAAATACGCTATCAGGGATCGAACTCAGCGCGCTGTCAAACTTGTTGTCTCTACAGCTTTACCGATTAGACCACGACCGTTTGTCATGGCATGCTTGCTGAATGCGATGTAAATATCCTACAAGTATAATAATTGATGCGGTTTGCGGCACTCCAGTTCCAAAAAGCTGGACCAAAAACCGCACAGTAATGAAATTGCTTTTCCCTCAAATTCAAACTAAAAACAGACCCGAGATCCGAACCCCGCAACAATAGAGACAAATCACTGCACAAATTAATCCGTCTCGTCTTTCGATTGGCACATGTCCGTGTGCGGTGCGTGTTCCAGGTCCTGGCCGTACCCCACTAATTGAATCCGGCAATGTCCGGCACGTGTGTGTGTGCTCGCTCCATCGGAACTCCGAAGGAAACTAATTAAATGTATACGAGCTCGGCAAACTTTTACACACACGTACGACGCACACACTTCAATTCCGACGGAGGTACACGATGTGGAAAATTAAAATCTCTTGACGTGTCGTCTCCCCCTGCACGCCACTCAATCTGGCGTGGGAGTTCCGTGGGGTACGTGGGGCGGGGGGATAAATCATTATTTTCCCCAGTAAATCCCGGTCTCAAGTTGCTCCCACCACCATGGCCGGGAGTTGCGGCAGCGACGACGAGTACAAATGAAACTAATCATCGGCATCGGAGCGGAAAACCTCGTCGAACGAAAAATTGAACTGATAACCAGAACCTGTGGGTGGGTGGGCGCGCCCCTCTTCCTTTGTGTGCACTTTGACGTGCACAGTGGGGAGAAAAATAAAAGTTGCTGGTGATGGGATTTGAACCGCGATCGACTGATTTGCTTGTTTGCAACTATAACAGCTTTAGTTGGAGTTGGCTTATTTTCAACAACATTGAACTAGAGATCCTATTTAGGGTCCCTACATTGAACGGGAGTTGTTGTTGGAGTCGTAGTAAATTAGTCGTTTGGCATGAACTGTCAAAACTTAATCCTTTTAACTGATTTTGAAGCGAATACGTCAACACTGTTTGCGGTTTCGATGAACATTTTTCTCAGTGTATACAAAAAGTTGGGTTTTTGACAGCTCTAGCGGAAAGAACAAAGTCACTGTTTGTTTACATTGTCGTCGCAAAAATACGATTTCGAGAGCGCTTTCACAGTGTATTAATGCGCGAAGTGGTTTGTTTTCATTTTTCGACTCCCCCAGCAAACCTCAAACCATACAAAATTGCTGCCGGATCTTTTTCGGAAGATACCAAAAAGTTTGGTTATGCAACTGCAAAACAATAAAAATGTTTCAATTTTGACAACCCTGGAGCAAACGTACACTGTTTGTTTACACTTTTGCTGTGCACTGTTTGGCTGTCAAAATCTCCAATTTTCAAGCGAAAACGTTCGCAAACGTCAACACGGTTAACGATTTCGATGCACAATTTTCACAGTGTGTTACCGCAAGCTTTTGTTTCCACGATGTCGTTCCTCTAAGCGGGACAAGAGATATTAAAATTTTAGTTCTTGTCGTCCGCTCGGGAACTCGTGTGTGTGTGTTGGTACGCGCTCGCCGGAGTGTGACTTGGCGTTCCGTCGAAGCTGCGTGGTGTGGCAGGCAGGGCAGGAACCAATCCGTCGTCTGTCGGTTTAGGCCTTTGTGTTCAAAATTGAAAATTTGCTAGGATGCAAATTAGAAAATAACAAAAGCGTGTTCGCCGGAGCTTGGTCGTTGTACGAGTGGGAGGAGGTTGGTCGTCGGGCTTGCACTTGTCCAATCCAGAAGGGGCTGTACGTACCGTGCACACACAATCACTGGGATGCTGGAGTATGCAATTTTCGGGGAACCGTCCGGGTACGATCAGGCTGCACAAGATGTGAAACCACACTCAAGCAATTGCATTTTCTCATTTTACGCACGCAGGATGTGTGTGGTCGATGTGTCCTGAACACACGCACCCGGACGTTTTGGGCCCAACAGGGAGAAGTGCTCACATTAATATTTGCCAGGCTCCAAAATCCATTCAACGCTTCTTGCTGCTCCGGGGGACAACGGTCCGGGACCGCTCTCGTATATGTATGTAAATAAGTTTTCCCGACTGCGCGTCCAATCAGCCCGGGTCCAGGGCGAAAATCTAATTCTAATATGTGAAAATGTGGACCTTCTTGCGGGGCCGGACTGCAATTTCCCGAAACACGGCCGCTCCCGGGGAGTCGTTCTGTATGTGGCGCGCGCACTCTGTACGTGTGAAAGCTTCCGGCAGGTTTTAGATTATAATTTTCCCTTTCTCCGTGTATAGCCTAGGCCGGGGTTGGAAATTTATGGACCCGCTTTTCCGAGGCGCTTCGGAGTCTGGTCCAACCGAGAGGTAAATAAATTATTTATCAAACACGCTGCCCGTACGGTGCGAGTCCTGCGAACACTCCAACTTGGGTCTAGCTGTCCGCGTACGCACATCCATCTATCTCCGGTGCTGCATCTTGCCTTTCTGTGCACGACGACGACTGCACAAAAGCGCACCACGCACCGACGAACGACCGGCGGATGAGTTATGGTGCACCGACGAGGAAAATGATAAAATTTATTGTGCACACCAGCACCACCAGAACTCTCCTCACAGGCAAACAAATGTTGTGTACAGAGCGTTCAGGCTCATGCGTATGTGTGTACGCAGGAAGAAGATAAACATTCGTCAGGTTAGTGCAAATACACCGTTGAACTGGACGACCAAGAACCCGTAGGAGAAACGGTGGCAAAGACTGGTCGCGTTGGAAATTGGACGGTTCGTCTCCAGCTTGTCTTTGAAGCAGGATTTTCAACTACTCAAATGTCATAGAGGAAGGTGTTCAAATACCTTTAAGGAGGCAACACAAGCAGATTTATGTCTGTTCTGCCGTATTCCGTTTGACAAATTGAGGAAATCGATCCTAAACTGCAGTCCAATTGCTCTCCAGCTTGTCTTTGAAGCGGGCTTTCAATTACCGAATATTCGTAGGAGAAAGTGTCCTGAAGACCTTAATCCATAGGAGGACGTGTCTAATGGACTGTTAATGATCAGAAATGAATATATTTGAGGTTGTTTCACCGAATTCCCTTTAAAAACTGAGGAAAGCTGTTCAAAAGTGCAGCTTTTTAGCTTGTCTTTGAAGCAGGATTTCCAACTATCCAAAAGCCGTAGGAAAAGGTGTCTTAAAACCTTATAGCAAATTCAAAGCTGTGTTTCCGTTTAAAAATTGAGAAAAACGATTCGAAACTGCAGTCCGATTGCTCTCGAGCTTGTATTTTAAGCGAGCCTTTAAGTTTCAAAATGTTCGTAGGAGATAGTTTCCTGGGGACCTTAATCCATAGGAGGACGTGTCCTAAAGACTGCTTATGATCAAAAATTAACAAATTTGCGGTTGTTCCTGGTTGGTGTTGATACTGCTGTCCGACTGCTCTCCAGCTTGTCTTTTAAGCGGGTATTTCAGTTATCTAAAATCCATAGGAGAACGTGTCCAAATGGCCTAAATCTATAGGAGGACGTCTTAATGAAAACGACCGAAAGCTGCAGTCCGATTGCTCTCCAGCTTGTCTTTAAAGCGGGTTCGTCAAATACAAGAGCCTATTGTTTTTTTGTGATCCAATTTTTACCAAAAATCAACTTTAAACCCCAACAAACCTCTGATTAATTCACCTTAAAGTCGCTTTGTTTAACGCCGAGGAAACCACAACACCGCACCGACCACCACCACCTCTTAATAGCTTCCGGAAAACTCATCTCGAAAAGTGAAGAACCAAACGAGCTGTACTTAAAATTCTTTTGAGCCAACTTTCGCTTCGCTGTGCACGGAAAGTGGATTTTCCCCACCTCCCAGCAGCTTCCAGAAGTGGATGTCAAGCGCCGGAGCGGGCGCGCGCTCGTGGAAGGAGGAAAACTTTCTAGACATGCCAGACCTCGCAAAGGACGCGGCCAATTGAGGAGCTGGAGTGCCATCTCGGCATCGTGCACGCATCTACCTTCTTCTTCTGCTTCTCCGCAGGCGTCTATTTACGCAATTCGAGGGTGCTCCACACACGTGGCCCCACCGTCCTCTAATTACGCCGACGTCGTCAGAATTAAAGCCGAACCGTTAGGACGTGGAACTTTAAGGTTGTGCACACCTGCTTCTTAAATTGGATTTCAAGCCCGAAAAGGGAGAAGGTCGTTTAATTAAATTTAACTATTTTGACGGGGTCGCGCCAGAACCGGACTATGCAGTTTGCGGCGGATAAGAAGGTGCTTAAGTAATTAAACAAGTCTCCTCTATCTAGGATTTCGGATTAATCCGCGGCGCTTCCAGGAACACGTTAGACCCTGGGAACGTCGACTTCGTGATAATAAAATTGACCAATAAAACCGGACGGACGAGGAGCCGCCGCTAATTAGGAAAGTAAATCCGAACCGGCAGGATTCCTGGAAGGCCAAAATCTAATTACCGCTGAAAAGTTTAAGAGGTGCCCCGCGTGATTGAGAAGCAAACTTAGTTACGTAGTCGTCCAACTGGCGCTTCGCCGGGAATGTAAACATTGTAAACCGGCCCCGCAGGAATGGCAATTAAAAACTGTCATTTTTGTTCGAAATTGCGCGCGTAATGCTTCAGTCTGGCATGTTATTGCAGAGAAGATGTGCGTTCCGTCTCGTGTCACCGCGTGATTGGCGTGTGAAACCTAGAAAATCCACACGAGTTTGTGCACAGCGAAAAAGAAGCTTGCGAATTTTGACAGCTCACCGTTCTCAACGAGAGTGCACGCACACAATCTTAATCTTGCACGCCATGCACCAATACAGCGTTGAAACCCGCGTGTGTAACGAAGGAATTGAAAAAAATAATCAATTTTCACTGTGCAGACAACACGCTCGTCACACTCTGCCGTACGGGAACGCTGTCTGACTAGCTGCACAAGTTTGTGCAATTAATAATTATTTTAAAGATAGCATGCTGCACTAAAAATAAGCCCAGTAATGCAACAGCTGCAGCTTTTGTGTGGCGTCGCAGCGGCGGCGACGACTGTTTCTTTGCGCGATGAGTTTCAACTCTCACATTCATATTTAGGCAACTTTTTCAACGTTTCGGAACTCGTCTAACATTAGCTAAGGTATTAAAACACTTAAATTTGTCAACAAGAACCTAAACGATTCTACGAGCCGTCCACAAAGCTTCTAAACAAGCCAGTTCCGGAGTGCAATCAAGTGCGGCTTTGTTTACCCCACCAAACTTCACAATACACACACTTTCACTTATGACGTACAGTTCGCTGAATGCAACTGATAAGCCGCGCGCCCGTGTTTGACAAACACCCGTCGCGATCGAACCTTATCTAATCTTATCGCCAAACAAACGCCATAATAGCACGCAATCAGCACGAAATGTTTGACATTTCAGCCGCGGGAACCTTATCGCCGCAAATCCGCGCTCGTTTTGCCTCAACACATGCAATACAATGTCGGTGGCGACGACGACGACAACGGCCGCAATTGATTTTAATGACCTCTACCGGTCCGCGTAGCGAAAGATCCGGAACAAGAGAGTCGGGTCAGGCGGACTTGGGCTGACTTGTGTTTTGCATGCAAGTTTGACTTGCGCGCGCGGGTGTTTCAAATCTGTGTCGCGCTCGAAAGTGACATTTTTTTTCGTCTTCTTCTTGAGAAACCGGCGCAAATTTTGCCCTCGAGGGTTTGGGGTTAGGTGGAGGAAGCAGCCAAGATTCGAGAAGAGTAGAGAGAATTAAACAGAGAAAAAAATCGTCGTATGAAAACCAGTTTTTCGTGGAGGTTAGTTTTCTTTGCGCGACGGAACTCTCGCTCGCTGTATGTGTGCGCGACTCAATCAAGACTGCGTTCTTTTCCTTGTGTTGGTGGATGAATGTGTGACGTTGTGGCGGGGGATCAGCTCGGCTTGCATGCAAGTGTGGCGTTCTCGAAATGTGAGAGTGCACTTTTTTACATCGCCACCACACTCACTCTTTTTGTCTGATTTTTCTTTGTTTGCTCTGTGTCTCGGTGTGTTTATTCGCTCTGTATGTGTGCTGGTGGTGAACTTTGCGTCGTTATATTGTTGTTATTTTAAGCTTCATCGTAGACGAAGACGGCGGCTTCCTTTCGAGGAAAAATTTATTATTTCACTCAGGTTGATTACGACTTTCAGAAAAATAAAGTAAAAAAAACACGGAAAGGAAATACCCGGACGATTGTGGTGGTCGTAAAAAGGAGAGTACCCCCGAGAACATGTCAGATAAGACGACCGCAGGGACAACAACAAAAATATTCAATTAGCAGTCGAAATTCCCAGCTGGAAGGGAAGGCATTCCACGATAACACTCAACCCGTCGAACATGTCGAAAAATTCTGGCGCGTTTTCGCTTTCGTCGAAAGAATTTGTGCGAACGCAAAAGTGAAAAACGGAGAACCACGCAAAAATTAAATGATAATCAAGATAGCGCAAAATTTAATTATGCTAAATAAAACATAAAAATGATAATAACAAGCGAGCGGTGCGCGAACGAGCGACGAAAGAGAACGGCGAAAACGCGCTAAGAAATTAACAAACAGAATGAAACAAGAGAGAGAGAGAGGGAGAGGAAAATTGCACAAGAGGGTACACAAAGGAAAACGTCGTCGGAGACGGCCGCGATCCAATGATAATAAATGTCTGGATGGAATAAATTTTCAAGGAGCAAAAAAAAAAACCTAAAACTCAAGTGTCTGATCAAGTCACAAAATGAGACAGCGCGAACAGCGAGAACAAAGAGGAAGGATTGCGGGAGAGAGAGAATGAGGAGGAGGAAGAGAAAGAGAGAAAACGACTCAAGACAGAAGAGAGAAAAAAAAATGTGGGAATTTATTGATATTTTCAAATTCCGATAGCGGGTTTCTTCTTCCCGTGCATTTCTTGATTGACTTTAGCCGTTTTTGGTCGTCGTCGTCGTCGTTTTTGTTCACGCTGATGACGGCGATACTGAGTGTAGTGGTGCAGCGTGCGCGGTGGTGGTGGTGGTGGTGATTTATATGTTTTAATCAAAATGATTTATACATTTCAGCCGTTCGTTTACGTGGAACCCCCTGAATGGGAGTGAGGATACACCGGGAGTATCCACCGAACGAGGGGATTTATTATGATTTGTTTCTCGTTGCTTTCCTCGCGGCCGCGGCCGAGGGGTCCCTCGAGGGTCATAAAAATTACCACACTTGGCGTTATCCAGACGGTTTGTCTAATTTGGTCGCTCTTTTTTTGAGGTTATGTTTATGTCTTTTTTTGTTGTTGGTCCCAGAGTAAACATGGTGGCCGCCGCCGCGGCTTCCTAGAGGCCGTTTGGGTGAAGTTTGATAGTTGTATAAGTTAATGGCTCATTTAATTATTTTTATTATCGCTAACCGAATTGAAAAGTCGTTAAGGCGATTCCCCGCGCGCCATTTCTCTATGAATCAATTCTGACGGCCGATGAGAGACGAGCGGGGAGCACCAGTAGGTGTCTAATTAGTGAGAAGATAGATCTCTTGATCGGCATTGACAGATTAATAATCTTCGCGTCGTAAAGCGGGGACAAAACGTGAGAACCTGCGCGAAGCGGGGGGCTTAAATTTAGACATATAAACTTTTAATGGCTCTTGCCAGCGCTGATTGCGAGAGTGAACATAAATTTGGCACTTCCCGACAGTGCGATTGTCATCTCGCTCTGAGATTGGTGCAAATTTGCAGTCAATAAAGCTAATCAAGCTCTTAATCCGATTCTCTTTGACAGGATTCCACCTCGTTTTTGTGGCTAGAAAATGATAGTTTGCGAAAATTGGAACACAATTTTAGAACAGCCGCAAACGTTTGGGAATCTGCTATACAATATCATCTTAAGAGAGGTTTTGAAAGCAGTCGATATTCAGCGTTAGAGTTGAGATTTCTTTCGCAGCTAAACTCACAATTGGGTACTAAAGCCCTATGTCAATTTTTATGTACAACGGTAAAAAACACGCTTAAAAAACATTTCTGATCACTTCTTTCATTTTAATGCAATTTTTTTTTTCGACAAGACAACATTTTTTCGATGGATCAACTATGGTCCCCTTGGAACGAGCTGTCAAGTAGGAGCTTTTCTGTCAAGAAGGACCGCGAGGTAAATTTTTCAAAATTGCTTTAAAAATCCATTTTAAACTCTTTGTGGTCGTACAAAGGGTCATTGTACTCAGAAAAATAAGCTTTATCGCTGTAAACAATAATATCAGCAATCTAAGCTTCATTTTAGGACCCAATTGAACTCAAACTTGTCGTGGTAATGACGACAGTACTTCACAGTTTTTGTGATCGGACAGCTTTCTCTTGCACTACGTGAATGACCTCCCTCACTACCATGGTTGAAGTCACTTTATTCATTTTTTGCATGCAGTAACATTACCAACGTCAAACGTCAAATTAGTGCAATTTTGTATGGTTTGACGTTTGCGGAGAGAGTTGAAAAAAGGTAAACAAATCACTTTGTGCATCTGCTAATAGTCTGGCATTCTCAAAAACTATCGCGTTGGCAACCTCGCGAAACTGTCAAGTGTCAAATTTGACAGTTAATGCAAAAAAAAAAAAAAACAATTAACGAACTTTGATTATCACACACTTTCTGTATGCTGCTCATATTGAGATCAATCGGAAGTTTGGTTGTCAAACTAAGGTTTTAATTTTCCGTTCGACGATTTTCGAGTACTTGTCTTTGAAAGCTGTCAGTCGTTCAAATCAACTAATTTGGACTTGCTGATTCTAAAACAGTTTCAATCGAATTAGCGAACCTGCACTGTAATTGTTTACAGTTACCAAATCCAGTTTTGACAGCTGATGACAAACAAGTCTTTGTTTTGATTGCTTTTTGTGTGCAGTGCTGCCAGCTTTTCCGGGGTTTGAAGTATTCTTAGCTGCCCTATTTTCGCAAGCGAGCACCACAAAGCGGGTACCCTTTCAAGTGCAACGATCCGCAACGAACTCGCAACGATGCGGAAGTTACGCATTCTCCAGCCTCCTTTTTGCTGCTGCGGGAAGCGTAAGTTCTGTTTTGCGTACCTAACCTTAAAATAGACACCGATTTTGTGTGCGAAATTCTTGCTCGCGCATAACTTATCTGCGATTTTGTTGTTTTCTTCTTCGGCACGGCGCTTTTGTACAACTAAACAATGCGCTCCACACTCCAAGTTGGAGTTCTTGTGCGAATTTCAAACCAACGAAATAACGACGACAACAACAAAAAATGCTGACATAGACTGATTGAGTTTGCGATGAAGACGGAGCGGAGCGCGCGCTGATGATGATGAGGACGACCCCGCTCGAGAACACAAGTTTGAGGAATGCGGACGAAGGAGTGGCGGCCGGCGGTAGTCCCAGCGCGCAAACGATCTAAAGTAGAATTGAAAGAGATGAAGGTCATTTAGATACATCAACCCGGGCTGCGAGATCGTGAAGAGAGCGAAGGAACTGCGTGCGCGTAGTTCATGGGCACGACGACGAAGTTGCGGATTCCGGAGGAGGCGGAACAACAACGAGAAGATTTCGCGAATAATCGCGTAAAGCGGAACTCTCACCGCTGCGCGGTTCAGCAAGGAGGTGGGTGGTTCGGATTCCGGAATACCACGCACACCACGGTAGAAGGAGGTCGACCGCAACCGCAAGTCGTCATCGTAGAACTCTTACTCTCTAATACGCTACATCGCTGGGGGTGCCCAGATTGTAGATATCATTGCCGGATCCACTGCGCTGTGGCGCAAAAGTGGAGCGCAACAGAAAAAAGGGGCAAACCATAAAACTATTTTTATAAATAAGGTGAAGGTTATAAAGTTTGAGATGAATGCTACAACGTCAAGGCGGCGGCAGTCTCGGCAAACAAAAGCTCGCGCAGACACAGAACTCCGCCCGGCCAGACTGCCTCGAACTTTGGATCAACTGGAACACGAAAACGCGGTGCACAGCAGCGCAGACCTTGCAGACGACTTCCAGCGGGCGAGCTAGAGCGGAGATAGCATCGTAGCAGCAGCAAAGAAAACTGCAAGGAAAAACTGAATCGATTGTGTTTTCACCTCCTCAACCCGTAGCCACCTTCATCCGGAGGGAGGGGGGTTGATCCGACCCGTTGTGGACAGCACGACCGAAGGTCGCCGTCGAGAGAAGTTCATTCTCGAGACGTTGCCGTTGCAGCACTATTTTGTGAGGTTGGTGGGGTTCTCGCGTGTCTATGGGGCATACCCTATACCCACTCTCTGTTTAATATTTAATTTTTGCGCGCAAAATATAAATGAGAAAATCGAGAGGAACGAAATGTAAATTGAAGGACGTCCCCCCCCCTCGTCGGAACACAAGCCCGTGGAATCAACCTTCGAGCGAGCGCGCGAGACTCGGAAATGTGTTTGATTAGTCATAATTTATAACTCCATATACCAAGAGTTTAATATTCATTGAAAAATGGGGCCTTTTTAGCCTGTCCCTGACATGCCGAGCGAGAGAGAGGGGGAGGTTGCGGTGTTCTTGTTGTTATTCCTCCTCCTCTAGAGAGAGATACACAAAATAAAAGAGTGTGCTGGCAGCTCTGGAAGAGCGCGGTGGTTCACCAGTTTTGTATCGGAAATGTCAATGGCCGCCACGAAGGCAAGCCGGTTCTGTCGTCGTCGTCGTCGTGGAGTCTGTTGGCGGTGCGTTTTTTGTTGTTGTCTTTGGGTTGTTCTTGTGGGGTGCTGTTTTTTTTGTAGATTTTTGAAGATTTTCAGGAATTTGACTATCTTGGAAAAAATAGTGTAATGTCGAATTTATAACTAAAAGTCACTCAATTTATAGGTTCAACTTTACCCCTTTTCTGATGATCTGATGATGATATCTCATTACAGGGTTGCCCGAACATCTAGTTCATGACTAATCAAAAAGCTCAAAAAGGTGATCGAGAAAGTTATTTCTTTCCAAGTATTCTCGACTTGAGTCACGAAATCTCAGAAAAGTGTTGCCAGATTACAAAACTTCAAATGCCTTTTGAAGGAGTTACGAAATGAAGATTCCTAAAGTAATTTTCAACTAAATTTACATCATCTCGCTTTGAAAAGTTTTAAAACTTACTTCTATGTCACGATATCTCAGATCAGTGTTTCCGGATCAAATTATGATTTATTTTAAACGGTCATTTTTAAATCTTTTTCTACTAAGTTCGTATCATCCGGTCTAGAAATGTTCCTTATACTTCAACTACGTGACGACATCTCAGAACAGTGTTGCCAGATCACCATAATTCAAATTCATATCCAAAGAGGAACAGTGAAGATGTCATTTTCAATGTAAAATTATACAATTCCACTTAAGTCACGATATTGCATGTCAGTGCACGGAGAAAAAAGAGTTCTCAAAATCGTGAACAAGCGTTCATGAAAATGGGAACCACGAACAAAGTGTTCAAATTTCATGGTACGTTTTCCAAAATCGTACCATGGGATTCGAACACTTTGTTCGAGGTTCTCATTTTCATGAACGCTTGTTCACGATTGTTCAAATCCTGACTTGTTGGAAAGGTTATTTAAAAGCAATTGGATCATCAAACTTATTGGAGAGATTCTTGATATACCTATCCAAAGATGTACAGAAGGTGGTTCCGGAAGTCATTTTAGCTAAGCTTTGCTCAGTTGACCGCTCACAAAATCAGTTTGTTTAACACCTGTCAATCAGAGAAAGGGTATTTTAATTGACACACAACTACAAAATTGATCCAAAATGTTGATTGATTTGGATATCGACTCAAATCAATGCGTAACACCTACGCACTGTCCTCGGTTTATTGCATGTCACTGTAATCTCACGATATCAGGCTGCACAAAAGTTTACAAATTGAGCTGTCCCAAATTCAACCCTACCGTGCTCAAAAATACCTCCCAACGCTCTCTGCCCTTCTTCTAATCTTAAAGCCTAATCCTAAAATATCGCCCTCGCAGCAGCGCTTAAGCGTGTCGAAATCCGGTAGCTTAAAGTATCACTTTCCACCAAATACCGCGCGAGCACCGCGGGAAACCGGCAGGAGGTTGTTTATCGCCCGCCGGATTCCGATTCCTTCGTCGAGAAAATATGCTAATTCCGCTCGGAGCGCGCGCGCGCGCCAGGCATTTCTTTAAATTCTAATCATAAACTCGTCGAAGCTCGCTCTCCCTCGCGTCGAAAAACAAGTTGTTTATGGGTAGATTTCCCCCTCCGGGAGATGGAACACACACAATTTGCAAACCCCTGCCCGGATGATGAATTTCCTCATTGTCGTCAACCGCACCCCTGCGAGTTGATGATTGCGACTAGAGAACACGAATCTGCCGGGGCTGATAAGAGCGCTGTATCCAGATAATGTGACACCATTCCAGCGCCATGTGCGCGCGCTGTACATAAGGTACGGTCTGAAACAGCTGTGACGAGAGCAAGGGGAACGCGCCGATGGCAATTAAAGCCATCATACCCCCGAACTTGCCAGGCCCGTGTCAATACGCAGGACATTGGAAATACATGAACGCCACACCACGCTCAATCTGGGCTCATCGTGGTGGCTCGTGTTGTTGTTTTGCTGCTCATCGAAGTTGAGTGCCGACACGAAATGAGCCATCTCATCAGGATGCGCAGCATCCCGGGAATGGAACAAATGGAACTACTATTTTAATATTCTCGACACACTTGAAAGTTGAGCAATCAGCCGGGAGTGGAGCGTTGCACGGAAAAACTAAATTTGAAGAAGTCATGAAATGAGCCACGAACGCGTGAACCATGATTCACGATCATGCCGTTACGCTTTGCATTTTGTCGATTTCTCCGAATCAAAACAGTATTGTTGCAATACTTTTAAAGCAATTTGCAGATTAATACACGACGAAAAATTGCTTGAAAAGATAACAAAAATATTGTTCTGTGTTAGAGATATCAGCGTAACGTAACGCCTGTGTGCATAGTCGGACTATTATGCGATGGAAATTTCAAAACCAAAGTTCACTTTTGAAATAAAAATAGCAAATCCATTTTCTAGATGGAAAACTCAAAGTCAAACTTTTAAAAGGTAAATTAATGTTTGGCATTTTTGCATGGAAGCGTTACGTTTTGTGTTTTGACAATTTCTCCGAAACGACACAACCAGTTTACAATCTTTTCAAAGCAGCATGTAGATTGGAACAAAGTGAACAGCTTAGAACAGTTTGCAAAGAATATTTTTTGTTTGAGAGAAAACGAAAGGAAACACAAAGCGTAACGCCTCTGCCTTACAGAATGGTTAAACAATTCAAATGAAATTGAATATTCACGGTGTCACGAATAAAGTTATGAAAAATGAACTTTTACTTCATGATGTCGGATATCATGACCTTAAAAAGTGTATTTGATAACACACTAAATTTTGAGGTCAATTTATGTTCATAAGTTCACAGTCATTCTCTGGTTGATCTATTCATGTTTTCATGAATAAATATTCACCCCCAAAGATAAACAAATTATCTTTTCCGTGCTCGCCCGAGGTGCGGAACATTGCCGGTGACGATTCGCCGCGCGTCACACTCCACTATTGATCGCCGGGGTGCAACATTAGCAATCAGGACGTGTCCCACCCCCCCCCCACCCTCCTTCCCAAACCCCTCGCACCGTAACGCTTCTCTGCAGCAGTGATAACACCCGGGGTTGACAATCACCGCCACCACCACCACCACCCACGTGGGGGAACGAGGCAAAGTTGATAATTTTTAATTAAAACCCAGGAAAAACACACTAACGAAGAAAGCTCCCGCGGCTGCGGGGTGTGCGAAGTGAGACAAGGTGGTCACATACACCCCCACACAAAAACACACATCCACAAGCGCACCCGTATGGGTGTGAATAGTGGAACCTCCTGCGGGGGAAAATCGCAAATAACCACCCCCTCCCCTGCTTCACGAAAATCCGACGACAGCGAGCGCTGCTAATCAGAAGAAAACGTTCAGCGAAGACGAAGAAGAAGAAGAAGAAGAAGAATCCAAAATGGGGTGGTTTTCAGCAGCAGCAGGAGGGAAAAACTGAGATGAGGGTGGAAAAGTGCTACCACCCCCTGTGAATAAAAGGAGATGTTGAGGTTGAGGTGGGGGTGGTTCAATAAATCGATAATTCTCCTTCAACTGCTGCTGCTGCTGCCGGGAAAGTGTAGTGCGAGCAAAAAGTCTCCAGCTGAGCTGCAGCACAAAAAGCAGGACTCAGGTCGTCGGGAAAATGGGATCTCTCTGTGTGTGGGTGGACTGGACGACGTCTTTTGACGAAAAGTAGAGAATGCAGCTATTTTTGGGATGGATGTCAAAAATAGTTTACTTTCTGGGTTGGACGACGGATCAATATGCGCTGGGTTCAGTTTTCTGGCTCTGGAAGGGTGGATAATTGAGGGGACGTTGGGAAAGTTTGTTGAGCTAATCTCTAGTGATGAGAGTTGGCAATTTGATAAATGTATAGCTTTAGTTTTAATTGATTTTGTGTTCTGAATAAACGGAAACTATTCTTCGGATTTTGTAATATGTTTGAGCTTCTTTAATCATAAGTATATGATTTTGTTTTATTCAATCAAATTGAAACAGTTTTTTCAAAAAACAACAACAATATGTTAGGAACCAGAGTTTGAAAACAGAAATGAATTTTTCTAAAGAATTTTGTTATGTTATTGTTTCACTGTTTTGAAAACATCAATATTGCCTTTCTTACTAAAGAAAGGTATAGGTTTTACTTTATGGCTGGACGTCATTTTCATCTTCGTAAATAAGACGATACAGCATAAATATTAATCGGAAAAATCGCCAAAAAATCACTAAGTCGATAAGTTGTCAAGTTGAGCTTCGAATACTTGCGCGAGAATGCTGGTGCATATAAGTTTTGGCTCGATTTATACTCGTTTGTAGTAGCTTGTCTACCGATGTTTCCTTCAACATGTAAGATATCGTAGCTTTTCGGTTTCTTTTGCTCTGCCCGTGTTTTGCCTAACTGTCCAATGTTTATGCTAAAACATTTGCGACTTAGTACATTCATCCCGCTACAAACAATTTGTTTCCCGTGTGCTCCTAAAATCGCCTTTAGGTAGGCTTCATTTTGTCGTGATTTCGTATGTTTATTTAACAGAGTTCATTGGATTCCAATAGGAGCTTTCTAAGCTTCTAAGCTTTATATCGTTTTCAAAGTTTTCAATGTTCGCTAAGGTTCTCGCGGTTGATTGTGTAGTGGTGCGGTTGTAAAAATAGCTATCTCTGACTCTCTCACTTTCACAGATGCTGAATGGCAAGATTCCCACTGTGCAGTTAACTTGTTCCTCGGTTTTGCTTTGCGCCTGCTTTGTTCGGTTTTTGGGCTCGTACCATAACTAGAAAACCAAAACCGCGGTGTGCGTCGTCACTGGCGCATGGGAAGCTTGCTATGCTCGCGTTTGTCATAAACGCTTGTTTGATTAAGAATTTGTACGATTAAAAATATTCTTTTGGTGAAAATTGCGTTTTCAATTTCTTTTGGAAAATACATAATTAATAATACCTTGCTTTCATCATAAGATTTTTTGTATCAAGTCGATGTTATGAATTGAAAGAAGTTAAATTCTTTAGTAAGAAAGGCTCTATCTCACCTCAGGTGGGATTAAATCGGGTTTTTTTTTGTCAAAATTTAAATGTAAATGTTTTTTTTAAACGAAACATCTTATCCTTGCGGAAATTGTCTCGTTTTTTTAAATCTTGAGATGTTTCGACGTGTTTCGGTAGAAAGTACAAAATTTACATTTTACATTCAAATTATGCATTCAAGTTGTAGATAAATAAATAGATCTTTAGAAAATCAGAGATGTTTCAACATAAACATTTTCACATAAAAAATATTTTATATATTTACGTTCTTTGATGTCAATTGATTTTTAGAAAATCAAATATGTTTTATTTTATATTTCCCCAAATCTTGATAAATTGATCACCTTTCAAGAGATGAAGGAATTTCTCACAAGATTTCAACTAGTTTAAATATTTTAGCATTTTCTATAAATTGAAATGCTCTCAATATCGAAATAATAAAAATTAAGTGTTTCAAAATGGCGTAGTCTGAAAAATGACCAAAATTCTGATTTATGTTTCAACGACTAACATTGCACGAGGAAAAAATCTTTTGAAGTTATCTTGTAGGACTGTATTTCAATAAAACTGATAATCATATATGGTTTAATAAAGTTGTATCTCTGAGTATCCAGATCAAAATTTCTATCCAGACTATTCTGATTATTAATTTTTTTCAGTTAACATTACAAAATCTGATCTTTAATGTAATTTTGATTTGTTTCTTTTAATATATTTCAGATAACATTTTGAAATTCATATTCAACAGGACGCTCAAAGAGAATCTTGACTCAATTATTCGAAAGTCTTAAAAAAAGAAAAAAAATACAGATAATCGAACCACGAACACTTTTCATTCTTCTTATTGTTAAGATCAAATTTGAGCCCAGCGACCTCAAATTAGTCAAATTCGAGTGGGATCGCATGGATAATCCCAATAGTTATTCCAGCACCGCCATATTGAACGTTATCTTGGATGACTGTTCTGAGCCATACGACCCAAAATATGAATAAGATTAAACCTCGGATTAAACTGTTTTCACTTATCGAACGATAAATTTCTGATTTATTGAATTTTAAAATACTTAGCAATTTTTATGAAACTTTATCGTACCCGTAAATTGCATCACAAGAAATTATGGATCATTTTCGTAGTTTTGCGAAATAAATAACGAAGATATTCAGAATCTGAAAATCGAATTACAAGAAATTGAGGATCACTGGTTTTCTAATTTTACGCAATATCATAGTTTATCAAATCTCATATTTCATGTGTTTTTCAACAATATTGTTTAAATCTAAAAATCTTTAAATAGTATCCAGACCACGGATCACCGAACCTGTATTCGCATTTAAGACCAAACAAGTTCAAACATAAATTTAAATTTTATCATTTCTGATAATCAAAAATCGAATATCGAAAGCCTCACACTTAGATTTTTATGCCGAACTTCGGCAAAATTCTGCCGAAATCAGAACAACTCGGCAGAAATATATGCCGAATCTCGGCAAAATGGGAGTCATTCTACCGAATTCTCGGCGAAAAATGACAGTTAATATGCCGAAGTTCGGCATTTTTCTGCCGAAAAAATTAGTTGTTTTGTTTTCGGCAGAATTCTGCCGAGCTCGAAAATCAAAAATGACTGTGCTCGATTATCCGGAGTTTCGATTTTCCAAAGTTTGATTATCCGAAGCTTTTTTTGATCGGATAATCGGTCCGAAAAATCAGGTGGCAAAAAAAAAATATTTTTTTGCAATTCCGTCGTGAAACTACTTACTTTTCCTATCATTCTGGAACGACGAAATAGCCTACTTTTCTGTACCTAACATAACAGAATCGAATAGCAACACTTTTCATAATAACTGCTGAAAAGTTCTACTTTTCAGTACTGAAATGGGTGCTGAAAAGTTGAACTTTTCAGCACTTGTTTCGAGAAGTAACATTTTTTAACATTTTTTTGATTTAAACGATTTATTGACAAAATACATGAAGATTTGACCTAAAATTTCACTCAATGGATGTTTTTGGGAATTGCAAAAAATGTTGTATGGAACTCGTTGCAAAACTTGATTTTTTCAGCACTCTTCGTATTTATCCAACTCGGTGAACCTCGTTGGATAAATGTACGACTCGTGCTGAAAAAAACCTCTTTTTGCAACTTGTTGCATAAACTACTATTTTTCAAAAAACTTTAAAATTTTAAAGGAAATAGAAGTCTAACCAACTGAAAACCATTAGTAATGCATTTTCCTGCGTTTAAAACCATATTTAGCATGTCTGTGATCGATCAACAATATTTTTAATTTTGGTGAAATTTCAATGTACAGCACCGCAAAAAAGTTTTTTTTCGACAATTTTTTTTTGAAACTAATGATTGCAAAACAACTGGGCAGGTGTAAAATGCATTTCAAAACACTTTTTTCATTCAAATGTTGAGACCATGGCTTGTTTTTGAATTTTATATATATATATATATATATATATATATATATATATATATATATATTTTACCCCCTCCTCGACCCCGACCAGAGTCGAGGGACATAAACATCAAAAAATATTTGCAACGGCCTAACTTAAACCATCAAATTGGTGTTCTGCGATCCCAATTTAGTAAAATTGGACAGTTTGATTGAATGTTAGAATAACAAATTCTTTTTTTTATATTTCATCACCGCTACTGCAGTGTGTCTGGGGTAATATTTACTCCTGGAGAAAAATAAATCATTTCGAACCCTGGTTTTTTTTCTCGTAAACTTTTTATTATTGTCGAGTTTCAATATGACCCTTAAACTATTTTAAAATGATTTAGAATGTGTAAGTCCAAGATGGCGGCTAACTTGCGGTGATGAAGTATTTATAAAAATGATATATAAATATTTTAAAATGCATTTGGTAATTTTTAAAGCAATTAACCATTTAAATTTGACTGAAATGGGTTCGCAGATCTCGAATTTAATGTTAAAAATAAAAAAAATAAAAATAAGAAAATGCTTTTTTTAGTCTAATACAAACTTTTGGACAAACGAACTTCGGATAATCGAGTCTGGACTGTATCTGAATATTCGATTGTGCATTCGTTATCGAATCGGCTTTTTGTGTTTTTGTATAACTGGCAAAGGAATCCTGGATAATTTAGACACAGGATAATTTAACTTTATGTAATTTGTAAGAAGCGACCGCGTGGTCCCGTTTGGTTGGTTGCACACACACACACACAGGATAATTTAACTTTATGTATTAATATTATTGCTCTCATCTCTTCAAAATATTTGGATATTTCAAAACGCAAAACAATGTAAACATGATTTGTATCACAAAAATATTTTTATCCAACTTGTAATTTAAGCCCCAGGGGTTTTTTTTATTTCTAAATAGTAAGATTTAGTATAAAAATTCTAAATGACGCTTTTGTTGACTTTTGACTACCACCACCACCATCACCACCATCAGAACCACCCGCATATTGCGCTCAGCCAGCGATTAGCTTATCTCCGCTTGTTTGTGTCGGAGTTTGTTCTTTCCGCAGTCGACGTTCTTATCTATCCGGGATACGCGCCGACATCCCGTCCTGTGTGTCTCGTACACGACTAATGGACAACACATCACAGGAAAGAAAGTAAATACTGAATGAATCACCTTCTTTTTCTCCTCTGCCCGCGTTCCGAAGCACTGTAGATTTTTTTTCCTTCTCTCGTGCAAATAACTCGCACTGGTTGGTTGTGCACCAAGAGGGGTTGTTTTCGATTGCTGGTGATTTTTTTTTCGATTTTTTAGTTTCGAGATTCAAGGATTCTGTTTACAAAATGCTCTCACACACGCACACAATTCGCTTCCTATCTTCCGATATCGCTTTAAAGCCTCGATTCTGCACTTGTCATGCTTACTCTCCTTCAATCACTGCTGATTCGCACTTGACTTGCACAATTCTTCACTTTGACTTGCACCGTTGCCGGTGTATTCTCACACGTGTGCGTAAACTCTGGAGTTGGCTTCTTCCTAATTGCACTTTGCCACTGGAAGCATCTTCGTCGTAGCTGTTCTGCTCGGTAGTCGTCGACGCGCCACAAGGATGCTAATTTCCATCCGACCAATTTTCCTCCTTGGGTTCTTCCTCTGGGTTCGCCGCGAGGTGTGAAGTTTCGTTTCTGACTGTTAATCAATATCCTTGCTGTGGATGCACTCGCTAGGCCGTTGTTGACTCGTTCTCGACTCACGTGTGACGCGCGTTATACGTTGCTGTCACGTTTTCCAAAGCAAAGCAGCACAACACTTTACACCTTGCTTTTTCTACCCCCGCGGTGAGGACGACTGTTTTGCTCAAATTTTACGATTTTTATTTTTATGAATGAAACATACACTCTCCCGCTCCCGTACACACAGAGATCACCCCGGGAGATTACTCGCTATTTTTATATTTTTATATCTGTTATTCACGATTCCTGCTGCCCTTGCTGCTGCCGCGCACAAAACTCTCCTCGGTGCATAATAATATTTTTATGCTGCTTTGCACACTACACTCTGCTCCTGCTGCTGCTGCTGCTGCTATTGCACTCTTCTTTACTCAGTGTTGATCTCTCTGGTGTGCTCTAGTACTGCTGCTTCTGCTGCTGCTGCTGCTACCACGAAGTGGAGACCACGACGGAAAAAATACCAATTCGTTCAATGTTTCTTCAACAACTGACTCACTAAAAGTCTGCCTTCACAAAAACCCGAATATCGACGGTGATAACATTTTTGTACACACAGATACAACGACGAGCCAAGTCGTGGCCACTCGCGGGTTCTTCTTGGGTTGTGTGCGTGTGTGTGAGCGACCATCCTCCTCCCCTCTCGGAAGAAACCTGTGGTGGTTCTTCAGAAAACGGTCTCAAAAAACTCTCGCGGCACTCGTGAGTGCCGCCGGTTTTCCTTACGGTTGCGGGCGCCGGTAGGTTGGTTCGAGATTTTGGATCTGCAAGATTCACTAGTCTGAGTTGGAACGTTTGACGAAGAGCGCGAATGGTGAAGACTTAATCCAGTCGACTTCCAGAAATTTAATTGAGATCCGGAACTGCCTCAAGAAGCCGAAAATCTTCTTAATAAGCCCCCAAGCAGGTACGGCTGAGTTGAAACGTTTGCCGGAGACCGCGAACAAATTTGATTTCGTCCAGCTAAGTTAGAGGCATTTTTCCAAGTTCCGGAACATCTTTGGGGAGCCCAACAAGACTCCTAATGAGCTCTCAAAATCACATCGCTTAGGTAGAACGTTGGCCGAAGACTGCGAACAAATCCGTAGTAACATTTCAATAGGGCGAATCCGCGTTTGTAAACAAACAGTCTATCCCTTTTGCTCAAGTGACAGTTCACGTCAAGTAAGACAGGGATAGACTGCTTGTTTACAAACGCAGATACGCCCTATTGAACTGTTACTGCGGAAATTTGATTTCTTCCAACCAAATTATAGGCATTTTTTTTTGAGTTTCGGAACATCCTCGAGGATCCATACAAGTCTCCTGATTAACCGCAAAATTCGTGAAGGTTTACCCAAGGCCGCAATCTATTTGGACGTTATTCAGTCCAGTTACGGACACTTCAAAGATTTCCGGAACGTTAAGATGACCGAAAGTCGTCTAATAAACCTTCAAGATTGGCAGGTCTGAAATGGAATGCTTTCTGACACCTGCGAACGAATTGGATTTTATCCAGTTGAGTTGCAGGATTTTCTTTGTGATCCGGAACCAACTCTAGGAGCTACTAAAGTCTCCTAAAAAGTCCCACCGTTCCGCAGGTCTAGAACTAGAAAGTTTGCCAAAGACCGCGATCGAATCCGACCTTTTTCAGCCGAATTACAGTCAACTCATAAAGTGCAGGAACACCCTCAAGGAGTCCTACAAGATTGAACCAGTCTACCAGCGTGCGCTCTCACCGACCGTCATTGTATACAGAGCGTAAACATCAACATTGTCGTGAGTTCTCCGCTCTCTCTCTCTCTCGAGCTTAGAAATATCCGGAGTGGGTGGCGCTCACTGAGCGCCCTCCGCGCGCGCACACACACACACCTCAACCCTTATGTACCAACCATGTGCTTGTGTGGGGGTCTCGCGCAATAAAGAAGCATAAACATAACTTTGAAGCGTTCTAAATTTCAATTTTCTACGCTCGCATTCTCCACACACCGTGCGGCTCGCGTTTCGTTACACACCACGACAAGCGTGCGCGACCGTGTGACGAATCGGTCGTCGCCGCCTGCTGTGAGTGTGTGCGGCGGCGGAGACTTCCTCCGAGATTTGGTTCTTGGCACTCGCGTGTGGTGAGCGGGGCGCATGTGAGTGTGGAGACTTTTTCCTTTGACGATGTGTGTGCGCGGGGCGCGGGGGAGAGCATTCAAAACATACACCCACACGGGCAGGGTTAGGGGGAGGACGTTTGGTGAGGGGGCGGGGGTGTGGAAAAGACGCGCTCTTTCTCTCTTTCGCTGGTCTCTTTTTGATTGTATTTACAAAGATAACAAAGGAATGGAAATGAAAGAAAAACATATACACAGAGTGCGGCGCGTTCGGAGAGTTTCGGTGCTGCATGCTTCTCGGAGGACGGGTTTTCTGGACGGGGGAGCGGAGGTCAACGAGGACGAAGAGTAAATAATAATAAAGCTAGGAGCGGGGTGGTGGTCTCCCCCCGCGTGCGTGATAGATTGGCAGCGATTTTCCAACTTTAGAGAGCTTTTCAGCTGCGGCCGGCCTCATTAGAGAGCCACCTCGTACCCCTTGCGGCACTCGGAGATTCCCGGTACGTTGGACGACGATCCTCACGCGCGTAATTATTGTTATTAATTTAAATTAATTTCGTCTCTCCGGCAGCAGCAGCAGCTCCAGTGTGTGACCCCGACGGGCCCTCAGGATGCTCTCGCCGTTGCTCCCATAAATAAACGTAATTATTTTCGAACCGCAACTCCCCCGCACTCCTCGGGGCGATGCATGCTGCCCTCGCGGGAGGACAACGAAGTCTACGAAAAAACTCTCCACGAAGACTTCGTCGCGAGGTTGGGAACTCACCAGTTCCTTGCAAGTGTGTGTTGGGGAGATCCCCGCCGATGTAGACCACCACGACTTCGCTGGTGCCCCTGAACTCCTCGCGTTCAACGCTGCATCTTCTTGGTGGTCCTGCTTCTATCATTCTGGTTTTCTTGCGCGTTCTTGGCAGCATAGCTCCGCTGTGTCGTCGTCGTCTTCGTTGTCCTCCTCGTCGTTCGTTTTCTTCCTCGGCGAAGTTGAAGTTCTTGTTTTAGGCGTGTGTGCCTTCGTCTTTTTTTTGCGCGCTGCGCTGCCTCAACTGGCATTTGTTATTGTTGTTTTCTCGTCTTGCTCAACTACTCTTTTTTTCTTTTGGTGTTTTCTAAGGATTGGGGAAACTGGTTGTGCGAACACGCGCTCGGCTCTTCGTTAACCGACTAATCCAGTGACTTCAAGTAGGTAGTTGTCGAGCGCGCGCGCGCAATTTTGTGACAGTTTTTCCTCATCAGTTGCGTTCTTTTTGGCACCGTAAACAAACACATGTCTCTTCTGTGACTCATCGGTCGTCAATTCGTGTTTTGTTTGGCTCCACCACGGTCCGGCGGGGGACTCTGCAGTCTAGGTTCTTGAGTCGCTGAACCAACACAATACACATCGCCGTCTTTTTTAATGGCATTTGGCGAGCTGTTGGCGTTGAGCTGGTGGTGGTAACGAGAGAGTCTAAAAATGGAATTTATGTGTACCAACAACCAGCAACAGCAACAACAACAACTTTGATGAAATATTTACATCCATTTTCACCGCGCGATGGACCCCCCGGTGCGCAGACAAGACACTCGAAACTTCCTGCTGCGCCGCAGCTAGCTCTAGGAGGAATCGCGCGATGTCAAGTCTCGCGTATCATCATAGTTGAGAGGTCTGTTAAATGGATTGGTTTTGAGCTCGGGAATGTTTTTTGCGAGTTGAGCAACTCTTGAATCTTTATTTGAAAACCCCTAGTTAGGGACCATCCATAAACCACGTGGACACTTTTTTGGAATTTTTTGGAACAGAATAAGACGGATCCGGCCAAAATTGGTTCAGCCAGTTCTGAGATAATCGTGTGGAAAAAAATCATGTCTACACACTTCCCCACAGACATTTGTTCAGAATTTGATTCTGAGTCGATAGGTATACGTGAAGGTATATCTAGGAGGTGTATTTTAGAAGTTCATTTTTCGAATGATTTTATAGCCTTGCCTCAGTGAGGTGAGGAAGTCAAAAATCGTTTTTAAACATTGAAAATTCGATCAATAGGTAGTTACCGAAACACCACTCCATAAAAACAAACAAATTATTTTCTCCTCCGTTCAGATTCGACTAGTTGAATGCAAGTTGAATTTCCAAATTAATGTCGGTGATTAGTTTAAAATTCACATTTCCAGATCTCTTTGAAGTTTTGATGGGGCCATATTTGAGCCTAATGAATTTCGTGTTATCCAGTCTGGATTGTATCTCAAGATTTTACCAATATCTCAGAATTTGAGCGATTTTTTTTACAAAATTTCTATTTCTATTTCTATTATATTCTATTTTATTGAGGTTGAAGAATAAAAAAAAATCATTTTATGTTGAATTTAAAAGTACCGTCATCTGCCAAGCTATTTAAAGCGTTGTTTTTGCATTATAGTGTAGTCCCGATTCGCCCCAATTGGCGAGAAATCATACAATCATTTTTGAAAAGACAAGTTTTCATGAAAATAATTACCTAAATAGGCAGGTTTCTGTGAAAATAGAAACATGTGTAACATTGAAAATTTTAAAAGAAATTGAATTGTTATTTTTTCGAAAGTTGAACAACATAAAATAAACAGAAAAAATATACAAAAGTGAATCAATTGCTATTCAGTTTTTGATTTATTTTAATCATTAGCTTATAAAGCAATAATTTTTAATAATAATTTTTCGGATTTTCAATTAAAACACAACTTGTATGTTTAGCTTTTTGTGTGTTTTGAATCCGCCCTTAGTTAGGGGTATTCAAAAAACACCTATAAAGCAAAAAAAAAATAACCAAATGATTTTTTGGATCTTTCAAAATAAAAGTTCCAGGTGCTTTCTTTTTTTTCCAAAAAATATTAGAAAATCTGTAACTTTTGAATGAGTTTTCTGATCGATTTGGTGTGTTGGGAAAAGTGTTAGTTTTTTTTTTTTTTGAATTAAATATACTTTATTGAATCTTTCTTATAATAATTACATTTGGTTTACATAATAAGTGGTCAGCTGTGGCTCTTCAGCTTTAGTTTGCTTTTCGTGATTTAAACACTGTTCATTTTTATAACTTTAAAAGTATATGATTTATCATTTTTGTAACACTAGGTACAATGAGGAAAAAAAAATGTTTTTAAGAAAACATAACCTAACCTAAAACTAACTTAATCTTACCATAAACTAAACCAATCCTTGAATCAAGGGGTATTCAAATATAGCACATTTTGAAAAGTGTTAGATGAAGAACACTATTCATAAAAAATAGGGTCACGATTTTTTTGGCCCTTATTTTTTTATTAACTTTTTTCACAATTTTTGATTTTTTAGGGAACAAAAAACCGCAACTTTTGAGCCATAGAGAAGTATGAAGAAAATTTTGCCATGATTTTTTTGTTATGATTTTTTTGACAAAATTAAAATTTTCCAATAAAATTGCCCAAGAGACATTGAAGATTGGATCTCTGTTGCTGAAACACAGCTAATAAAAGACAAAAAAAAAACAAGAAAATATAAGTGTTTTGTTTCTCATCCAAACATTATCACATTTTCTTATTCCAGCAACTAATGGTCCATTTTTCAATGTTGGAAAAAGAAACATTTGTGAAATTTTATGATCTTTTCGAAAAAAAAATATTTTGAAAATATTGGAATCAAAGAAAAGTTTTAGATCGGCGTAATATTAAATGTTTTGCCCTTTTAAAATGTTAGTCTTGATTCCAAAACTTTCAATGATGCATTTTTGGAAATGTAAAAAAAAATTTTTTTTGCTTAAAAAGCACCAATTTGTAACAATAACTTTCAGAATTTTAAATTAATTTTACAAGAACAATTCTATAGTTTTTTCTATATTTGTATTTAGATTCAAAAACATTTATTTTAATTTTTTACTTTTTGGGTGAGTTTGAATTCGCCATCCCATGTCTATTCAAAAACTCCCATACGGCAAACAAAAAAAAAATGGTTTATAGGACCTCTTTAAATAAAAGTTCAGTTTTTTTTCCCCATTTTTATCAATTATTGTTGTTTTTAAATTGTACTTATGATGATTTGAATGTACTTTATTTAAAATTTGTATACTTTGATTTATTTTAAAATTTCTACCAGTTCTGCAAACGCGATAATCGAATTATTTAATAAAAATTAAGCTTTTCCAAAAATGTATTACTTAAAAGATGAAGCAAAATAACAGTTTGTTTTTTTAGAATATTAAAAAAATGATATCTATTTTAAATGTATGTGTACTAATAAATAACTAATTCTTAAGTGTAAAATGTTCCAAAAACTGAAAAAATACAGTGAAAAGCACATTTCAGTCATATTTCCTTAGTTAGCTCTTCATGAAATTGTATAAATAATTATTTTCCGATTCTATATGTCTATTTGAGCTGTCAAATCAGGGTTCCAGTGAATCAACAAGACTTTGCAAGAATTTTGGTAATTTGTAATTTTGGAAGGTTGAATATGACCTCTTTTATGATGTTATTTTACCTCAATTTAGACAGAAAAAGTGACATTACACCAGAAAAGTGGTAAAATTACACATTTCCAGAGGTAAAATTACACTTTTTTCTGAAATAAAAGATGTACCCCTTCCCAGATGTAATATTACCATGATCTTTTTTTCTGTGTTCGATCAGAAAACGAAGATTCATAAATATTACTGTTAATTAAATTTAATTGAATCAGATTTAAAACCATAACAAAATTTAAATGTTTAAATATAAATCGAATGTTGTTTAATCAAAAGTAATAGAAATAATTACTTGATTGGAAGTCTGATTTGCCAGCATGATTGGAAGCCCCAATCATTCTTAATTTTGATAAAAACAAAACCATCCTTCATTTTCTAAATTTTTGAGAGACTTGAACGATAATAAGTAATTTTGAACCCGTTTTTTTTAAAAGAAATCTTCATGTCAAACAAACCCGTTTTTTGCAACCCACTTCCGACGATTCGGCCCACCGCTCTGACCCCACAATGACCCTTCCCGTTACAGGGTGGATGACTCACATCACATTTTGTGTAAAGAAACAAAAGTTGTCTCCGTTCCAGTTGAGGTATTTCTGCGCGCGCTCCGTACGCGTTTCACCGTTTTATTGCGGTGTGTGATACGCAAAATACTATCCAGGTTTTTAAGCGAAGATGGCATTCAAATGGTGAACGCCCGAATTGTCAAAATCGCGCAGTAGCACCAACATTAGAAAAAAAATGTGGCTGTCATGCCATGGCACACTTGCTCCGTAATGTTGGTACCACTGCGTGATTTTGACATTTCGGGCGTTCACCATTCGAACGCCATCTTCGCTTAAAAACCTCGATACAAAACCAAACCGACCCGTTTGGTGGATTTCAATTTTTCGAAACTTGGTTCAACACTCGATCCAGCGACCTGCCCTGCCAGCAGCAGCTGTTGAATGTTCGTGTGTGTGCGGTATGTGTGCATCGGCATGTCGGGCTGGTGGTTAGCATACAAAGGCCGGAAATTAGCCACATTACTTTTAATTGAAGTACTCATTACGTCACACACTACGGCGCACAGCGCCGCAATTGTGTCTGAGTTCTTGGTTTGGTTGATGAACAGCTCTTGTTTTTCAGAGAACTGTTTCGATTGGAGGGGCCATTTTTCGGTGCAAGTGTTGCTGTTGTTGTGGGGCGGCGGCGGTGATTATGGTGATGATGCATCGGGCCCTGAGAATAAAGACAAATATGTACGTTTTGCTGGTCAGCCCGGAGGGTTCGAACGCCCGCCCCAGGCGGGAAGGGGACATTCATTAAGATGATCGACGCTAGAGGTTAGAGGTGGAGGCGGCGGCGGCCAAAGAAAAGCTTTTCCAGTGTGCATCGAGGTCGAGACCGACCGAAGGTTTTCTTAAACAATCTCCGCACAAGGTTTTGTGTTCTGCGAGCAGAGTCGCCGGGAAAACCGACCCCCAGAACCTCAACCGCTATCCCGACCCCCTTTCGAAACTCTGTGTGTCCACACGGGAGAGTGTGTACGAGGAGATATCGTCCTTTTCTGCACATTGGAGCATGATGGGAAGAAAAACAGAAAATGAACCATCAGCTAGACCCGGCCCGGGGATCCTGGGAGGGGCGTAGGGGGATCCACGGGGTTTGGACGGGGAGGGGGTGGAAATGTGTGTGTTGATGAGATGGCCAACGCCGCTGCTCTACGAAGGCGTGGGGACCGACGGTGGCGCCACGCGCGGGGAGTCCTGAACAACACGCCGACTAGCAGCAGCACTAGCTTCAGAGTGAATAGATGAGCAAGAAATAAAGCACGTACATCTCGACGTCCTTCCCCGTCCCCGTCCCCGATTCCATTTTTCGGTTAGGCTCCGGGTCGAAGCTTCCATCATCGAAGCAGGAGAAGCAGGGAGGGGTACTATGTAAAATATGTACATATTCATTAGTCACTTTTCATCTTCTTGTACGGGCAGAGGGGAAGAAGTGGTGAAGGACGGAGAACCGTCCAAATGACATACCCTGTGATGTTTTGGGGTGTGAGCGACGATCGGCTCAAATTTGGGGGGCGAACAATGCTTTGTCAAAGACTCGATTCCTTGCTGCTTGCTAAAGTTAGCGAAAATTGTGAAAATCGGACCTTCAACGTAACTGTTTTGATGAAAACGTGGGTTGATAAGGCCAGACCTGAGATAGATGTCACTGGCTACCAATCTTAACATCTTCCATATGACCTGTGAGAGATCCTGATCAACAGTTTGAACGAACTACCAAAATTAATTTTCTAACCTTAAATATGAGAGAACGCAAAATGGGAAAGGTCAGACCTTGAATAGACGTCGCTGACCGATCAATACGATAGGATCATCAACTTCAACTGCTGTGTCGCCTCAACCCAAGTTATGATAAAGTCCGACCTCAAAATCTTGTAACATTTGCAAAGCCGGACCCCGAATAAACGTCACTGGCCGGAGACCATCACGACGGTGCACCACGTCACTCGAGTCGCGTTCCGAATTTCGAGCAGCCCAGCGTGTCCGCGGGGAAGTGATGTGTGTCTTTTCAACGCCCTGTCCCACCGAGAAAGGTTCCACCCTGACCCCCCCCCAACTCCGGGCAAAAAGCTTTTTTTTACACACAATCAGCAGAAAATTTGTTTAGAATGGGTCGAGGGACGGGGACGTCCGGATATCCCTGGAACGGAGCGGACGCGAGGGGGAAAAATCGATTCCACACACATAATCAGAGCGGTGGCGGAGGAGGAGGTGATTGAAACTTTTTGTCGGGGATGACGCGCGGGAGGAGGAATTCGTTATTATAGGCGTATGAGATCTGCGGGGAAGCCTTCTCCTCCTCCGCGCGCAGCTATTGAAGAAGTAAACTGACATCTCATGCTTTCTAATGGTTCCTAATTGACTCCATTCGTTGGGGGCTCCAAGTGCCCGGGAGATAGCGAACCCGGGAGGTCGCCTCCGAGAGAGGTACGGAGTGTGTGTAATCTTGCTGATGGTGGCCGCGAGTCCAGATTTGGTCCGTACGGAAATTGCCATCGCGTCGTCGTCGCAGATATAGCGTCGTTGGAGTGGTCTCTTGGCGCAATTGGTTGTTTGACGTTTCGTGAAGCTTCTAGCATCAAGCAAAGGAAATGTCAAACCAGCAAGTTTACTTTGTTTTGACGTTTGCTGGAGATGCCGAAAACAAGGTTATGTCATTGCGTGCAAACAAGAATAGTTTGTTTTGGTGACAGTTCGTAACTTATAAATTTGACTTGCCGAATCAGCTGGGTTGGACACTTCAACTTGACAAATGGCGACTGTGACAACAGAGCACGACCCGCACAACAACTTATACGGCCCAAGACTTCACGATATTCGGGGCAGGACCTACAAAACGCTCTCTAAAAACTGCTTGTTAGCCGTGTAATTAGAAACGATTATTTGGCGTATCTATTAATTTAGTACAGAGAGAGAGGGAATGATGGCAGCAGCACTTTTAGTACTCCGGGCATGTGGGGCCGCGCCACCGAAGTGGGGCACATCGGGCACAAAAACACTCGCTGCCCGGGGAATACGGAGCAGCACGCCAAAGAAGTCGAAGAAACGCCTCACAATTTAGATATCAATCACTAATAGCCTTTTAAGAGATTAATGGATTTCTACTCTATGGAGGTGGTTTTCTAGGCCGCGCGGGTCGTCGGACGCGGGACGCGACCCGGGAGTTCACAAGTGACCGCATGGGAAATTGATCCTATTGATTTTGGCGGGGCTCTTCCTTGAATGCGTCAAAAATCTCCCCGACATCTGCAGAACAACGCATGTTTCGAGAGCGCTCCTACACCTGTCAAATCGTAATAAATTCATCTCCGTCATTTGCGTGTACTTCCACCACCCGGTTCCGCCCGGCTACGCCAGGTCGTCCGTCAACGTGCTTCACGGTTCCCGCCGGGCAGGTTGTACACGGGCGGGGGCGGTTGATTGATTACATTTAACTTATATACTAATATATCAAGCTCCGCGGTGGCCCCGCGCTCGAAAGAAGTAAAGTTGTTGTATTTTTTTCTACGCTCTCCCTGTTAAAAATAATTCAAAATAAGCAAGCAAAATGGTTGTCTCATGAGTCTCATGCATTTGGAGGCAGGGCGCGCGCCCCGGTCGTCATCCATTATAGTTTATTGTGTTATTGCTGGTGGGTACTTGAAAGATACGATCTTTCTCACTCGGTGTGTCTCGTATACATGCATATCGGTTATAACCTGTCACGAGGGGGGGGGGGACAACAAATTGGTATCCGGCCAAGTGACGCAACGGTTAAGGTTTGTAGATGATCTATGACTCGGTTACGAATGGTGACCTCGAACGTTTGTCTTGATTTTTGTAACGAGAACCTCGTAGTTTAAATTCTAAGAAATTACCTAAATCTTCGAGTTCCGAACAAGTGTCCCCGTCAAACTGCGATTTTAAACGCAAATTAGTTCGCCTTAAGCTCACACCGAGTTGTGGTGACGCTGTTTTGACATTTCTCCCAATATCAAAAAGTGTCAAACTAGCAAGGTTGTACTAAGCTCGGAAAACTCCACCAGAATGACCCAGTTTTAAAAAGAAATTGATAATTATATTTGTTCCCCGCTGGCTCCAAACCACGGAGTCGCGCAGAATTTGATTTGTCAACCAGGAATCGGCACCAGGAGGTCACGGCGCGCGCGGTCTCCAAGACTCGGCCACGACCAAGGTAATTGTGAAAACTAATTAGAAAATTAATTATAAATAAAGTTGCTATTTTTTCTCGGGCCTTTTTTTGCCGAGCATTTCCTGTAGTTGTTTCTAATTACCTTCCTCGGGTAGCTTCACCAAATTTGCCACAGCCGCGCGACGTCATTACTCTTTCGCGGAGGATTCTCCTAGTGTTCTTGGGGCTGTCTGGTTTAAATTTGTGTACGAGTGTTGGAAATCGTACACTGAGAAAGAATTGAGAACAGTGAGACTTTGGTAGATTATTCATTAGTTCTGCCAACAACTACAAATAATTTGTTTAAATTCAAAATTAAGAAAAGATTTTTAAAGATCACTTTGTTAGAATGAATTTGAATTTGATTTGAATTGATGCATGTTTAAACAAAATTCTCATCGTTTGACATGCTAGCAACTTTGTTTATCGAGATGAGTAGCGTTATTTGGACTTACTAAAGTGATGATTTTATTTCCATTTAAAAATATTCGATGCTTACCTGGAAGAAAAAAGAAGAAAAAAAGATTTGAAATGTAGTTTAGTTGAAGTTGAAATTTAAGGAAAATTAAAAACAAATTTTATTGAAATTATTTCGAAGCTTATAAATTAAATAATTGAAAAAATAAAAACGAAAAAGAGAAACACTTTCTTTTAAACTAAACCTCCCTGTTGGTTTCACTTAACACTTTAAAGTTTGAACCCATTTGGTTTGACAAAGTCAAACTAAAAAGTGTCGAACTGTCACCTTTTACACGAAGCTCACTCACACTATCAAAATAAACGTTTGATGGTGTTTGGGAGCTCCGTGCAAAAAGGGTGTTAAACTGAAAATTAACCCCAATGGTTTGACAACAATCGATGTCACACAATCGGGGTTTCAGTGTACAGAGCGGAGTCGTTAATTCGATGAGCGAATCCGAATTCGCTAATTGGAACAACTGACACCTGTCAAAAGTACGAAATCACGTGCTCGGTAATCGACGAAAAAAGGGGACGAAATGTAAACATTAGTTTGACAACTAAAGTTTGACGTAAGATTGCTTAAGATAAACTGAATTATTAATTCATTAATTCATTAATTCTCTCACAAGTAACACGTCAAACATGGTGCTTAAACTACAGTAAACCACCACTGGTTTGACATTTTTTGGATTGTATGCGCCGTGTACGAAATCGGTGTCGAAGTTATTGAGTTATCAAAGCAAACTATTAAGTTTATTAAATGAATAAAAAAAAATCGCCGTTGGATTTGACAGTTCGGTGTTAATTTCTCAACAACGTAAATTAAAAAAAAATCTTTTGTACAATAATTTTGTCCCCAATTCCTCCCAACAGTGCCAGTTCACCGCGTCATCTAAGGAGATACCTCACTTTTTCCCGAAATCGTTCATCACAACGCAGAGGGGAGCCGAAGGGGGGCAACCATCTGGAAGGGGGGAAATTAGTTTTTCAAAATTAAAATCAAGTTTCGGGGAGCCGACCGGCGGAGGGGGAAAGCTCGCGGGGTAGTTTGCTCTCCTCTCTCTCTCTCTCTCGCGCCAGGAAGAAAAGTAAAAATAAAGATTTTCAATGTGCAGCAGCCCGACGACAACAACGACGACGACGACGAAGAACTGCATCGTCGTTGGAGTCTCGTAGAATGCGGTGCGCGCGTGTGTGTGTGAGTGAGTGAGCGAAAGAGTGGCTTCCCGAAGATGTGTGGGTTAAACGGGGGATTTGGGGAGATTGTACATAAAAACGGGAGGAAGAATGTACTTTTGAGCGAGAGTTTGTTGTATACATTGGGGACTTTGGAAAGATGCACACAACTGCATACTAGACAGAAGGGGGGGTCTACACTGGTGGTGGTGGAGTCTATTTCTTCTGTTGTTTCGTGAACGAAAGTGGACTCGTGTGTGAGTATCAAGTTCGTGTTTAGGGGGGCCACCAACACTAGAGAAAGGGCTTGTGTTTGGAAACTAATGGTTTGAAGAGCAAATATACAGGCTGATCTAATAAAGTTGGAAGAAAGTGTGCAGATGTCGCTGCATTAGACACAGTGACACTCAGAAGAAGTAACTCACATGGCTCCCTGAGAGCTGCTGTGGTGTGTTCGTATTCAGCAAGGCTCATGGAAGGATGTGCTGTGGAATACACTCTCAGAACGGATTCGCTGCGCTGCTCGAATGAATGGTGGTGTTGATTAAATTTTTATGCAAAACTAAATTGGATAGCTTTGTTATGGCTGCGACGCGGGATGTTTACTTGAGATTATTGCACAAATATACAAATATATGCAAAAGATGACACGGAAAAAGGAACGCAAGAAAAAAACAACACAAACACTCTAAACCGGACTGTGGCGAGTGCTCCAAGTGTGTGACGAAAACGCTCTCTTGCCAAGATGAAGCGAAAGAGGAAAATAAAGCTAGCATAAATAAGCGCAAACCCGCCGTTTGCCCGCCGCCAACCCGCCCCTCCCATCACAAGAAATCCTCGCACTCGTGTGTGTGTGGCGTTGTTTTGCATCGGTGTTGAGAGTAAACAAAACCATCATTCTCGAGCCTGGCGACGGCGGCGGGGATATTAAAAACCGAGACCGAGAGAAAAGACAACAAACAAACAAATCTCGTCAGAATAAATAAAGCTTCATCACGACGACGACCGAGACCGGGAACAAAAACAGCCATTGAACCGCGTGGTCTAGAAAAGTTCGGTTCGTCCCGAAACCCGGGAGGAATCGACTCTTTTCATGCGAGACCGTTGATGAGTTTGTGTGATCACTATTGTGTGTGTGATATCCACCCCTGGAAACCACCTGAAATGGACATGTTAAATTGACTAGAAAGCCTCGCGCGCAAACCGCAGAACCCGTTTTGCGTCTTCATCGTCGTCGGGAAAATCGAAAGACCCGAAAGACAAAGGCTGGCAAACCGCGACGAACCAGTGCGGCTCTCTCGCCGTTGATCGGCGGGATTAAACGAATCGGTTAAGCCGGGTTGAGTGGTTTTGGGTTACCAGGGTGGTATGCGACATTGAAACGTCGAACTGAAAGCTGTCAAAAGCACGAAACCACGTCCTCGGAAAAACGACGAAAACAAAGGGGTCGAAATGTAAACATTAGTTTGACAACTTAATTTTGACGTTTGAGTGCTTTTTTATTGAATTACGTAATGAATTGGCGAGCACTCGAATCAACGGACATTCGAAGTAGCGAAATTCAAATTAGCGAATCTGCTCTGTATTCTTGACATTGCATGACCTAAGACAATGAAGGTGATCCCGACAACATTTGACAGTTGTTTGAAGTTTTCAGTCTGTAGATGACAACAATTACTTAAATGTTGTATGACAACGACTTTTCTTGGATGGCAGAACTCTAGCAAAATAATGTAAATGGGCCAAAGTCAAAGTGTAAACAAACTGTCAATGCAGCTCGTGCTAGTTGATGTTTACATTACGAGCTGTTTAAGGAGCCGGAGTTGGAGTTGAAGTCGCCAAACGTTCAAATTTCCAATAACTTTGGCAGTTGCTGTTGGATTTGATGTCGAAGTTTATGGAGCCGTAATCGGAGTCGCCGAAAAAGATATCCGAACTCAAAAGTCATAATTGCAAAATTCCGTAGTAACAGTTCAATAGGGCGAATCTGCGTTTGTAAACAAGCAGTCTATCCCTTTTGCTCAAGTGACAGTTCACGCAAATAAGAGGGGGATAGACTGCTTGTTTACAAACGCAGATTCGCCCTATTGAACTGTTACTACGGAATTGTTCATTAACCAATCAAACCTAAGCCAGCAAACTTATCCATTTGCCGATGAATACCACCCTACCTTTCCCTGCATCTCCAAGGAAGCTCGAAGATCGCGCTTCTACGCCAAGAAGCAACCATAGCAGCAGAGGCAGAGCAGCATCAACACAGAGAGAGAGGCAAAAAAGTTAATTAAAAATATTCGAATTAAATATATAATTAAAATATCTCCTCGCGCCGCAACTCTTCCTCCAAACCTGCTGGTTAAAGTACCCACCGAGCAGTTGTGTGTGCCAATCCTATTTGCTCCCCACCGCGCGCTTCAAGACTAGATCTGCTGCTCCCCTGACATTTCCCCGCCTCTTCGTCCCGTTGGGATCTTATTTATTATTCTTACTTTGTTATTTTTTACTTTTAATGGGTTTGATTGTAAATTTTATCTCGCCGCCGCGCAGCGGCTTGTGACATTCAAAATCACGGTGCAATTAAAACCTACATGCGCGCCGCCATCTTGAACTCGCTCCACTTTGGGTCGAGTGAAGCTAGAATTCATCAATCTGTCAATGGAACGGGACCGTGACTGGAGCGGACGCGCGACACTAGAAGAAAACCTGCAACTTAGTTGCGTTTGACAGGTGCTTACCTTTAGCTTGCCAACATAAACAATGTCGAAGGTAAGCATCTGTCAGTTTTTCGATTTTTGTTTAAATTTTTGCTCTCCGTGCCACCCATCAGTCACCGCGCCGGGAGACTGACGGAGAGTGCATGTCCTGGCCGGGGAAACCAAATCAGTTCCACTTTTAATGGGTCTCCTCCGTGCGCCATACTCTGGTGACCTCCGGTCTCCTGCGGTTGGGGACGAGGGGCATGAAAATTAAACTTAATGGATGTCGGGTACGGAATTGGTTTCGGTTGGGCTGAGATGTGTTTTTCTTGTGTGCAGTTTACTTTGAGCTGCTCTTTGTGGCCTCTCCTTCCCTTGGAGTTCTGAAGTTCACTGTTTTTTTTGCGGGTAACACGATATCCCTTCCCTTCAGCTGGTCTAGCGCGGGAGGAAGCCGGGGATAGGTGAATGCACTGGTTTCGAGTTTCTTGTCTGCCCGCCCCGAGGGCCAAGGACTCTCGGAGACGTGTGTGTGTGTGTGTGTGCGCGCGCAAAATACACACCTTTGCGGTTTTTCCTTCGTCTTGATCCACTTCAGTAAACAATTGAAGGTGCGGTACGTGTGTGTGTCTTTGTAGGACTTGATTAGACAACTTCCAACCCCTCGCCGTTCGGAAACCCAAAAATGTGCTTCTTTGAGGTTATGTTCACCAAAGAAGAAGACACACACACACATCCTTTCATCCTTCATTATGAGGATAATGGATAATTGAAATCGAGAAGTGGCAAAAGAAAACCTCGTCCACCCCCGCCGTCGCACTAGTTGAAAGTTTGCTCATTTATCTTGGGGGAAATCTGCCGTACGTGTATGTGTTTGCGTAGGGAACTATCTCCCTAAAAGCCCTTGAAGATACGGTTTTGGGGGTGCAGGTTGAGGTGGGGGCGAATTGCACTTTGCACCGCAGTTGATGGTGCACCATATCACAGATATACAGAGAGACAGAGCGGGGGGTTCACAAGAAACCTGAGACACGAAAAAGCTCTTTCTTCTTCCGAGGCAGCAGCTTTCGCATACTCCGAACCTCCGAGAAGACACCATAAGATACGGGCTCCGTACGTAGATGAGCTCGGGCAGATTGGGTTGGGAAGCGAAAAAAAAGGTCTGATTTTGAGAAGTTGTTCCACAAGTAGGAGCGTTCCGTTCTCTTTGCGAGACTTCGTCTCAAGTGAGGCTCGAACTCACGACCTCGGTATCAAGCCCTGAAAGCGCTGCACCACCGCGGTAGACGCTGGGGAGCCTTGAGGAAATTACTGCTGCTGCTGTTTTTGATGATGAGGGTAGATTAGTTTAAATGAAGATTAATTTAACGCATTTTGGACGCCTTTTTCTGTGTCCAGACCAGGGTTGCCACATTTAATTCTGTATTTTTGAGGGTCAAAAATCTGTATATCTGTATCAGGGGGACGAAAATCTGTATTTGGAATCTGTATTGACATTTTTAAACAATTTTTCAAAAAACAAAATATTCTAAATTGTTTTTTAATGCATAAAAATGCTCTACAATCTAAAATTTAATGTTTGGGCTCATCGAGCAATTGAAAAAAAAAATATTTAAAGAATTAAAATTATTTGATTTTAATAAAAAATAGGGAAAATTTGTATATCTGTATGTTTTTCTTAAAATCTGTATTTCTTTATATACAGATTCTGTATGACCTCATCACCTCAAAAATCTGTAAAATACAGATAAATCTGTATTTGTGGCAACCCTGGTCCAGACCCCAGGGGGGGAACCGCAGACACTGAGAGCTTTTAAAGTGGGAAGTGCCACAGGAATATTTATGTTTCTGTTGATCGGACTAGCGAACGCGCGGACTAGATCTGTGTCTCAGATGTAGCTTGACCACTAAGTGGTGAAGAATTTATGGGGCTGGGGTCGTTTCTGCGAATAGAAACGTTGTTATTATCAAACCCCTCAGTTGTTACGCCGTAACGAGCGGATTATCCGGAAGAAATGACCACTTGGAAGACTGACAACCTCTTCATTAGGACTCAACACCCGTGCAGCGTTCATCGCGTTTCTTGTTATACATATTGCAAATAACTACCATTGTGCCTCATTAGTCCTGGACCATCTCACCTGTCCGGGCATCCTCATCCACATCATCGAGTGAGTTCAGCGCTCGTTATCTGTTTCCAGCGCAGCCCGGATCGATAATCTCGGGGTCCAGCAGCTAGTAGAAAAGCTCTTCACAAAAACTCACGATGCGGAATCGGCATCCCCCACTCCACATTCTACGCACCATATAATCATCCAATCGTGGTAGAGCTGCTGCTGCTGCAGCTGCAGCAGAACTAACAAAGTGCATAATCCGAGGCTTTCGCGAGAAAACGCACATCATTGCATCGTGATGCGTTGCGCGCAGGGGAAGGAGCTGGGAGAAATAGATTAGGAAGGGCTGCTGCTTTTTTTTTGTTTCGTTGTTGGGGGCGGAGTAAGGGGTCCGTTTGAAGGAGTGGTTTTGCACGGAAAATAAACTGGAAACAGTTTCTGCAGTTGTTATGATCAAAATCCACCAATCTCTGGCTTTTTACGGCGGTTGACTCACCGATGTAAACTTTAAGGAATCCTTGGATGAACCCAATTACCAAAAAAATAAGCAAAGTAGCATAGCGTGATCACTGAAGCTATGCGGGTATGATCTTGGGTCAAAATCTGCCAACCTCTTTCTTGTTACGGCGGTAGATTTATAGGTCTTACTTTCAGAGAGTCCTCAGATGGCCCAGGACACCCCAACATATCTGCAAAGTAGTCTACCATAATCACTAAAGCTATGCGGGTATGATCCGGGGTCGAAATCCGTCGACCTCTTGCTTGTTACGGTGGTTGACCGACGGGCCTTAGCTCCAGCGTGTCTCTATATGACCTTGAATAATTGGGGATATCTTTAATTTGAAGTTTCTCGTCAATTTTTGTCATTTTCTTTTCCGTGCACCCCTTTAGTTCCACCCAAACGATCCTCTTTTGCGCAATCCGCATCGCTGGAACGTCCCGGACCCACGCATGCCTTCAGTGCAGCAGAGAAAAACAAACAAATTTGCATCCGCCTAGTTCTAAAACCGCCTGGTCAGCAGCAGCGTTCGTCCTTGCGTTCATCCGTTCCGCACAAGACAAGAGTGCACCCACGTGGGGGTGGATGCGTGTGTGGTTTCCGGTTCCAGGAGGCGGTGGTGCAGGTCGTTAAATTTTATTCATTAATTAAGATCCATTCGACGCTCGGAACATCGGACAATAGCGAACGTTCCTGGCGGAAGTGTGGGATGCCCCATGAAGTCGACGCTGATGCTGCAGTTTGACGCAACGGTGGACGGTCCATGTGCATGTGCGTCTTATGGCTGCCGCCCTCATAGCAGTTGGGGGGGAGTGGGGACGACGAGATACGCATACTGATCCGGGGAGCGCCCGGATTCGACTTTCGATCGAAGCGAATGGGGGGGCTATTATTTGCCATTATTATTATTTTACCCAATAATTTAGCGCTCTAGCTGCTACTGGAACCGGGACGATAGAAAGGCAGCAGCACATCCAAGACGAGACTATTGGGACACGTCTCTGGCTCTTTTTGTCCGGGGCCTTTCCGTACCAGGCCTCTGGTACGGCCGGCTCGGGAGGCCGAGAGAGCCGGCCGTAATGATGGGACTCTGATGTATACAATTTTCGAAATGATGCTGACAAGGAAAATTTTAGATTTCGTAATTATATTAGAGTGGGGGGGTTGGGGAAGTCCTTGGAGCTGAAGTCCGGGGTGTGTAGGCAAAATATATGTACGAGCACGTCCGTCCGATGCAGCAGCAGCAGACTTTTCCGGCGGAGGACCAACGCATACGCAACTCACATCGATCACTGTGGATCTGACGTATGTGGTTGGGACCATACCCGGAAGTTCAGCAGGGTGGTTCATGCTTTCAAGGTGAGGTGAAAATCTTGACGTTAGTATGAGCGAATGGTACCATTTAGTCCTGAGGTATCCCAAAAACCACACTGTATCTTTGCAGGGTTGATCCGAATCGCTTCGCGATGTTCTACAAAGTTGTTCCTCACGTTAAAATCTATAAGAATCATGCTTATTGAACTACTTGCTTTAAGTTTCAGGTAGTCCATCAGCAATGTCAAAAAGTATCGCTTACCATATAAATCGAGAAAATCTGGACCTAGACCACCCTAAGCTTCACCGGAGGTCAGCAAGGAGCCGGAGAAGGTGGCTTTCAAATGCAGCAGCAGCAGCTACACGCACGCACATGTGCATCCTTCTTGCGTTGCACATCCTTGCATCCGAGCTCTCTCACGCACATCCGTCCCGGGCCTTTTTGGTTTTGTCCTGTGGTTCGGTGAAAGAGGTAAGGTCCTGACGGCCCCGATGCTTTTATGTATGCGAAGTTTTGTGTGTGGGGAGCCCAGGGTGGAATCCAACCGCCATGAAAGGCCTCCCCAATCAAGTACAACAATGTGTTGGACGGGGGGTTTAGGCGCAGCACACATACATTACGCCCCCCTCCCCCCCATGCACACATACACGAACTCGCGGGTCGGAGGTAAACACCGAGACGATACCACCCTGAAAACCAGCGGCACCGCAGACCATGCATATGCGAGAAGAGATTGCTTTCTCGTCGTTGCCGCAGCAGCAGGAGCAGCGCTGCCATCTCCCGGTCGAAACCGAAAACCAACCCTCCCCCTGTTGGTGTCCTCTCCGACGAAGACCAAGGAGTACGGGCAGAACTGTGCGATACGGACCGCAGCCGGGGCCAAGCCAACCGCACACACCACATTCTCCGGGGGTCGGGATTTCATATAGCTGCTGGGGTGGTTCCACACCACACGTGTGTGTGCGAGGAGTACGGCGTGGAGGAGGGGGGACAAAAATGTTGAATGCGAATACATCTGAGAAAGTATCGATTTTATAGCGAATTCCCTCGGAAAGTGTTCTAACCGAGGCACGCACTTGCAACGGGGGAACCATGCAAGTCATCACCGTTGATGAGGAAATCTTTGATCTTCTAATAGAGTCAATCAGAGCGAGGGGCGTGACACAGAGACCACCTCACTCAAACCGGATCCCGGCGGATCCAAGATATCACCTGGCCTCAATCGCCCTCCCCAGACCTTAGGTAACACGCGCGTCCATTGTGTCTGCTGCCATCTGTTTGAGGGAATCTGGTGCCGTAAATACCGCGGCGCAAGTCTCAATCAAAGTCCAATCCCACAAAAAAAGCAAATCGTGAAAGAAACAGAAATCGAAAGTATAGTAAACAACACATTGCATCATACACCTTTTCCTAACCTCAAACTCGGCAGCAAAACGCAACGGACCCGATTTATCGCAGCAGGAGGTGGAATACACGCTGCCTTTATTTTTTCTTCCTGACTTCGCTCGGAATGCTGGCAGGGTACGTACGTACGTACTCCACATGCAGTCAGTTGTCGTTGTTGTACCCACTCATAACTTGATTGCATATCTTTCGATCCCGGAGTCGGCTCCGGAGTTGTCGTTTGTCTCTTTGCGAACCTGTGGTAAACAATTTGGAGGATTGTTTTATTTGTTATTTATTTGAAAAAGAATTTCAAAAAACTTGGAGTATGAAATATTTCTTTAAAAAAACTTACAATCTTGCTGCAAATTACTTCAACTGGAAATCCCTAATATGATCCCCATATATGATGGATTTGATACTTCTTTCAAGAATCGCTAAATTTTTCAAGAGAATCACTAACATCCTGTATGTTTAGTAAACTTGTTGCACAACAGTTTTATAGAACTGTTGTTTAACAAGTTTTGTTTAGATATATTTTTTAAATCCAATAAACCTGCACAGATGATCTCGGGACGTCTTAAAAAAGAAAGCTAAAATTCGTGAACTTTATGCATTTTTTTTCAGAACAGAAGTGTGAAGAATCACTCATGTGTAAAAGTTTTATTCCTCGGAATCAAAAACCTAGATTTTCAGATTTTTGGGGAGTCAATTTTTAAAAAGTGTTTAATACATTCGATTCCCTCATGGCTTGCATAGACATTTTCCTTTGTGAAAGAAATCTTGACATTTGTTTGTTTTTGTTTGCTGTAGGTTGTTATTATTCTTTCCCATAGCAAGGTACCTACAACGAAAAACTTAGTTTCAATTCGAGTCTTCGAGAAAAACTTATTTTCATCGTTCTGTTAACTGATGATTCTTTCACGTACAAGGTTCGCCTATACTAGGTTTGACTCTATAAAAATTTTAGGTGAATGTAATTAACGCGGATTTTGCATTGAAACAAACCTTGATTTTTTCAACTCCACAAAAATCTTTTGATGTTCTGAAAAAGTTGCTTTGACGTTTAGCGTTGATTCAACAACAATATTGTTTTTCAGAGCAATAAAATGATTTGTTGTTTCAAATTTGCCTTATTTTGCTGCGTGTTTCTACTATGGTCCCTTCAATATTGACAACCGAAAAGTCGACTGTATACCTTTTAAATGAGTTAAACGTCAAAGATATGGCAACACTGTCAGAATTATGTCTACTTAATTAGGCCTCTTAGAATTTTGTATGGCTTAATGTGTATTTTTCTTATGAAAATTACGTTCGTTTTTTTTAAATCGTAAGAATATTTTGGATTAGTCTCAAAGTTAGACTTTTAGATTCTGGCAACTCTGTTGTGAGATATCATGACTTTAGTGGACTTGAAAAAACTGTAGTCGGGATGGAGAAAAATTGATAAAAATTACTTGTGAAACTGAAAAGTTAGTGCATCGCTTGACAGATTAGAAAAATCGTTGCTCTGGCAACACTGTCCTGAGGTATCGTGACTTGAGTGAAATCTGCAGAACCAAAGTAACTTTTCAGTTATTCTTTACGACATTCTTGATACCATGGGTCGCTCAGTGCCTTCCCCATTAGCCAATCGTCTTTGGTCGACATTGGTGTTTCCTCGGCAGTGCCGTTCTCTGCTAAGGCCCACGTCGTGGTCGTTGTGGTTCACGGCAAAACCAGGAACGGGGCCGTGTTACTCCAGCACGTGCTCGTGGTGCGAAATTCCCACAAACGCACGCGACACCCAGCAGCACCGGGGAATCTTCCCACCCTTCCCTTTTCCCCCAGCACTTTTTGGCAGCACTGCTGTCAAAACTTTTGCTGTGAGCGCGCGCTCGCGCGCCGCCACATGTGTTGGTGATGGAATTTTGTTAATAAATTTTATTAATTAATTAAGTTTTACAGTGCGCTTTTTGTGGGGCGCGAAGGAAGGGAAGGTTGCACATGGTCAACGTTTTGGTGGGGTGCGTCACAAGAAAGCATCACAAAAGTTTGGCGATAATTTACCGGTGAGGCCAAAACTTTTCGTGCGTGTGTGAGTGTGTGCGCCAAACTATGCACATCTGGCAACGACGGCATCACTGCTGCTCACACAAACCATAAATATCCATTAATTTTCACACGGTGACATGACGTGACTTGGGCAGGTTCACGAACTTGGTTTTGAAAAATGCGTTTTTTTAGAATTCAATTTGTTAGAATAATTGTGCTTGCTTTCAGGAAATTTCCATGATCAAAAATTTCAAATTCATTAAACTTTCTAACCAAATTTTGCACCTCAATTTCCACGTTGCAACGAGGAGAGATGCTTGCACACGTGCAATGGTCCGCAACTGCGGCGGCCGGAGGCGGAGGCGGCAAAATTAATGTTAGAATTTAAAATGTCGTGATATTAGAAAGTTTCAATATATTTCACGGGAAAGTTGCTCCCTGCGCGCCGTTGCACGGCACGGCTGCTGCTGTTGTTTCAGTTGCTTAGTGCCCCTGAACGACGGCGTTGCCGTCCCGGAACATAAAACGTTGCATGTGAATTTGCAATCTACTGCACGGTACATAGACTGTGGGGTTGCACCCAAAGAAGGAGGTCGTTTTGTGGTGGGAAATGATTTGGTGCAGTTGAATTCATGGTCAAATGGTAGCCAAATCTCTTTTAGATCCTTGCTGCTTTGATTTAAGTTTAGGGATCAAACCCTCTAATTCACCTGTGTTTGACGTTTCGACCCTCTCAGTGACTTCTTCAGGGTCAAATAAAAATGTTTTAGAAAAGTCAAATTTATAAGCAATCTTTTCAACTCTTGTATGGGTGTCCGTATGAGCCGTGCAACGCACTAAAATTAATGACATTTTGCCGAGCAAAGCAGGCTATCTACACCGGAGAGCATAGCTTTACAGCATATGGCCCAAACGGTAGGCGGCGTGGGCGTAGTAGGCTGACCAAGGCGGGTCGAGGCTTAAAAAGGATTTCCTGCTAAAAATGATTGTTTTCAGGACACCAACCCGGTCGCTAATTAAAACATGGCGCGCACACCCGGATGACGACGCCATCTTGGAGGTCTTGTCCTTCCGTAATTGCTGTGTGTGCCCATCTCCTCGGATAACAACCCAAGCAACGACGCGGCAATATCCATACATAAATTCGTGAAATGATCCCATTAGGGCCAATTTAGAAACTAATTCCACTGCCAGACGGTTTGAAAGGGGCCCCCAGAATGGCTCCACCGAGGGAGCCATCCGGCAAAAATAAACACATTTTTAAAGCATGTGTAATTATCTGTAATATGTCTGAAATTAAAGTATTATGCTGTGCGTGGCCTCGGAATACAACCGGGGCGGAGAACGTCAACAGGCCCTGGACCGTCTAAGCCCGGGCAGCTCGGAAAATTATGAACGATAATAATGATGGAACGAGACGCGAAGAAATGTTGTGCATACATCCACACAGGGAGAATCTCAAACACAACCACCGTACCGGATTGGAGTGTGAGGAACTTTAAAGAAACCAGAAAATTGGCAGTAAAACTCGGTGATGCGAAACCAAAGCCGTGGTCCATAAAGACGTCGCGCGTTCGTATCTTGAGTGAGTGATTGGAGTTGGCTGCTCCGTTTCGTCAAGGTCAGACATGGAAAACCCTCGCGAGGATCATCGCGATGGTGTTACTGAGTAAAAACTAGCATTACCGATTTTGACTTAGAAGAAACATAAAACTGAAGAAGCGAATCGTGAAGACCATCGCAAGTCTTCACGATCCATCGCGAGAAGCCTCGCGATGGCTTTTGCGATGCATCGCGATGTTACTGTCAAATATGAAGATTCATCATCAACAAATCAGATTGCAGTTATATTTTTCCGTATAACTTGAAAACTTGAGAAGTGTCACGATGTTCTTCGCGAGTGACTTCGCAAAGATCCCCATGAAACTTCACCACCTCTGCCCGGTTCTCCTCGCCGAGGACGTGCACCTCTGCATGGTAGCAGCAGCAGCTCCCGGGCCCGGCCGGCGATGATTTATCGTCCGGAGCTGCAGATGGTGACGTACCATCGATAAATCGTCCTCCCTTTCGGGGGAGTGAGCTCAAAACTAAAAAAAAAATAATACTAGTTTGAAGTGTCGATGTCTCGAGACCGCTCCAACTGCTCCACAAACAACGCGCTCGCGGCGGAATTCATTAACCTCATAAACCACTATTTAGTCGATTATTCAAATGAAGCATGATTTCGCGTTCCGTTTCGCACAGCGGGCTTTAAGCTTGTTCCAGTTTGACGATTTTGAACAAAGGAAGAGCCGAGCCGGGGCCGTTGTTGCGAATGTTCTTTCACTTCTTCGGGTCTTTGTTTGGGTGGAGTTTGGTCTCCAATGGCGGGAGGGGGTACTGACGCCATTGTTCCTACCGGTTGATGACTCGAGAGACGTAGAATGGCGCGAAAACAACGATTTTTACGGTTTCCATGAAGTAGTTCGATAAGTAAGTCGTAGGTTTCGAGCTGACAATAGACAAAATTGTCTAAAGTATTCATAGACATCTTTCTAACTCATCAAATCTGACGGATGTGCGACAAAAGGTCGAAAGACATAAGGACGAATGCTAAAAGGTCGAAAGACATAAGGTCGAATCGATAAAACGTCGAAAAAAGACAAAAGGTCGAATGTGGAAAAACCAAACAAATAATTAACATTATAAACTTCTTAAAAAATCTTGAAAAAAATATTTTCTTACAAACAAATCTGATTTTTTCTGTGAGTTTATCCATCCCTTTTGTAATGATCATTTTTTTTGAATAAGCAGAATACCTTCCAAACAATTTTTGATAAGATTTCCATTCTTCCAAACATGACCAGTTCTTTTAAAAAAAGTTCGACTTCTAAAATATTTGGGAAGTTTATTATATATTTACAGAAAAACTATTCTTGATTTTCAAAATATGTTTGTGAGTTTTTTCATTCTTTTTAACATGAGCAATTTTTCAAAAATAAGTTAGACTTCTAAAATATTTTTTAAGTTTATGTTTTAATTTTAAAAACAAATTATTTTTGGTTGTTAAAATATTTTTGTGAGTATTTCCATTCTTTCAAACAAAAAAGTTTGAAAAAAAGTTTGACTTCTAAAATATTTTGGAAGTTAATTTTTTTTTAAAAAACTTATTCTTGATTGTCAAAACATTTTTATAAGTTTTAACATTCTTCCAAACATGAGCAGTTCTTCAAAAAAAAGTTTGACTTCTAAAATATTTTTTAAGTTAATATTTTATTTTTAAAAAATACCGTTTCTTGTTTGTTGTTATATTTTTGTGAGTTTTTCCATTCTTTCAAACATGAGCATTTCCTTAAAACAAAAGTTCGACTTCTAAAATATTTTGGAAGTTCATTTTTATTTTTTAAAATAACCTTTTCTTGACCTATTTTTGTGAGTTTTTCCATTCTTTCAATTATGAGCAGTTTTGTAAAAAAAAAGTTCGACATCTTATTTATTTTAGTGTTTATTTTTTAAACCTATTCTTGACTGTCGTAATGATTTTGTGAATTATTCCATTCTTTCAAATATTAGCGGTTTTTCTTCCAAATACTTTTCTAAAATATTTTTGAAATTTTTATTTTATTTATAAAAATCGTTGGAATAATTTAGAAAGGCCGAAAAAGCAATGTCGAACCGCCCCTTTTAAATGTTGCTCCAGAACTGTAATTGACATGTAGTGCTCAAGAATAACTCGGACTAAGGCAGGGTAGCGTGCCTGGATTTGGACTTGTAGTCAGAGTCGGTAGATTAGACAAATTCTTCAGAAGCCGACGCAGAGTTGGTTGTTTCAATAACTGTGTAACGTCATGATTCGAAATCCGGACACTTAGTACCATATTATTTTTGTTATAGCTGGCAAAAAATCATGTAATAAGTTGGAAATGTAGAAATATCATCAGGATTTAGTATAAACAGTCAGTTTTAAGAGAATGCATACAAAATATTTCTTTTGTAACATTTTTTTCACAGAATTCGAAAATTAAAATGACTTCTTGTGCTTCAAATCCCGGACATTGTTAAAAGCTGATTCGAAATCCGGACACTTTTGCTTCGAATTCCGGACACTCGATGTTGCTTATTAATCGCACAAATTTGGACTGAAATGTTAGTGAATGACATTCTTTAGGTCTCAAATAAGCTGTTAACATCAAAACAATCGATAGTTTATATAAAAATGGCTAGAATTTAAGAAAATCAAAAACATAAATTTATACTTTGCCTTTCCGGTGCTTCGAACGCCTTATGAAATATTTCAAGTGAAATGTTTCGCATTTTTGGTAAACTTATAATTTTATTGTATTTAATTATTTTGGCATTAACTACAGCGTTCAAACAAACTGTAAATGATAGTTGACGTTAGAATTCATCAAATATCCAAACAATTGATAAAACAAGTTGAAGTGTCCGGGTTTCGAAGCGTCCGGGAATTCGAATCATGACGTTATGGAAGTACCGTTAAAAGTGTGTTTGTCTGCGTGGTCCATTCAGTATCTATAGGCCGACTAAGAAATTATGGGGATGTAACTGGAACTGGAACTTGGATTTTGCCCGCACTTATTTCTCGCACTTTTGACAACAACATTTCAAAAAACTAGGCAACCAGCTTTTGTTTGTTTACTTGTCCAGTCGCAGTTTCCACCAGACTGGACGTTTCGCACTTTTAAATTGCGATTGACAGTTGAAAAACAATTGTCAACCGCGGCTCGCTTTGATCTTTTTTGCGAAAATTTTAAATTTTCCAAGCCAGTTTGACAAGTCGCAATAGTGCGATCGATAGCAATAATATAGTGCGAAGTCCAAGTTAGTGGGAATTGCGCAATATAATCTGTGTCAGATTTGATTAATTTTTTTTCTAGACATTATCTCATTAGGGCATCAGTACCGCTGTAAATAGTTCAGTTGAAATAATAGGTATTTGCGGTTTTGAGTTGAGATAGCTCGAGTGATACCTCCGTTTGATAGTTCTCGTACATCGATTGGTACTTTTGACTTGACATGTCTTTCCCAACAGAGATGAAGCGTTCCCGAGTTCCGAGTCGAGACTATATCCAATATCTCTCTAATCATAGAACCTCAATGATCATCCTGAACTCACAAGCCCAATCAATATTGCCAATTGGGGCGTTCCCGAATCTCAAACCTCCCCCTGGTGAAACCCTTTGAACTTCCAGCAATGTCCGACGCCGATAATTGAATCCTCACCAGAGAGGACGCGCTTACTCGCGCACGTTCAATCGTCCGTCCATTTTGAACTCAACGGCACCATCCGCCATTACGGAACGTGCGGGTGAATCTCCCGGAAAGGATCCTTAGGGAAGGTGGTCTACCCAGGGGGAAGAAATCGCACAAAAAAAAAGCCCGCGCATTCATTTTTCATCTCCAACTGGCGGGAAAAACGAACCGCTTCGAGGACCAATCCTGCGAGTGTGCCCGCGCGCGGATATTGAAGGATTTTTCTAACTCTAACCTATAGGTTGGGCGGCCTTTTTTTTGCGCAGTGACGACCTACGGAAGGGTAAAAAAATCCGGTTCCCCCGGAACGGGTTCGGGCCCCGCGCGCGCGAGAAGATCACAGGGGAGAGTCAAGTCTCGCGCGCGCAAAAAAGACTTCCACTGGTGGACCATAACAAACACCGTCTGCGCGATGGCCAGGACCAGTATCACATGCTGAAGAGGGGGGCAACAGCAAAAAAATCGGCACATACGCGTCCAGGATCGGTCCGGAAAATGGCATCGGCTGAGCAGCGCCGCGCTAGATTGAGGGAATAAATCACAATGAAAAAGTGACCGTCGAGGGTGCCCTTCTGGGCAGAGTTCCGGGGGCCTCCGAGCGCGCGAATCTGCCTCCAGGAGCGGGATGGGGGTGTCTAGGGACACTTTTTTTTTCCGGTGCGGACGGCGTTCTGAACCGTCGGACAAACATGATGCCGCCGAAGAATAATAGGATTTTTGGCGGGGATCTGCGCGCTGGCTCCGCATCTCTTGAGGCTGGCCACGGAGCTGCACATGGTCGAGGGATGTGTGTTGTTTTGAGCGCGCACGAGGTCTCTTTTTTTCGCAAGCGTCAACGACGTCGGAACGTGTACGTTGATGGAAAATAATCGGTGTTGTTTTGTTTTGGCCAGAGGAGGGAGGGACGTGGCCACCCCCCTAGGGTTGGATTCTTTTTGGCCGGGGTGTGTGCCTTTGTTTTCTGGCGTTTTTAATTGATACTTTGGCGCGCCATTTTTTACCCCTTTCGGGAAATGTCGACGTGGTTGGGGTTCGAGGAAGGGGGCTTTGGCTGGAGGATTAGAACGTATCTCTCTGGAAGGTGCCAAGATTTGACTGTAGAGTTGGGGAAAATCAATATTTTTTCGCGATGCGCATGAAAAATTTCAAATTTTTGGTTTGGAAACGGTTGCGCAATTGAAGCAGGTCATTCAATGCCGGTTTCAACGAAACAGTTATAAAATGGCTCAATTGGTAATCAGTGTATTTTCAATATTTTGGTCTTCTGACAAAAAGTCCTTGGTTTTTAATGTCATGGTAAATAACTAAGTAAAGAACTAATATTTATCACCAGAACACTTCAGGGTACCACACCAGGGAATTTTACCCTATAGTACTAGGTTTCTTAGACCTAATGACCCGGGACATTTAACGTTGATAACCAACACCAGGAGATTTGACCCACATGTTTAATATCAGGGTTCTACGATGATCCAAGACCAACATCTAAGTACTTTACCCTCATATCCAACATCAGAGTAGTATTCTGTAAAGATCAATTAAAGGCCCTAATGTCCAATATTAGGGCCCATGAACCAAAAGGTCAAAAACAAGAGTACTTTACTCTAATGACCAAAATCACGGCACTTAACTCGAATTCAGGCATGACTGATCTATCCAACACCAGTGATGATCAATACCAGGGTAAAAAAAATCAAACCATCCACATTAACGACCCCCGGGTCTTTTGTGGTCTCTATTGCAAGTTTCTGCTCGAACCTAGGAGTCCGAAGGCTTGAATGGGGAGAGCACCCAAACCTCTCTTTACTCCAAGGAACCTTCCACCCCAGTGTTTGAACTGACGACCTTTGGATTGCGAGTCCAACCGCCGCCAGCGATTCCACCGGAGTAGGCTTGGTTTGGTGTGTTGTTTGTACTTATGGCATGGAGACGACTCCTACATCTGGAATGACTTAACGGCCTAACAACCAAGGCCGGGACCGACATTTTACTTCCTCATCCGATGGAAGGTTGCAGCAGATGGGAATCGAACCCAATATCAGGGTACTTTACCCCAATATCAAAGCATTCAACCGTAATGATCATCGTAATCGTAATGAACCGGATCACTTTCGATCATAACTTTAAGTTACTATTGAACGTTTCATTTTCTTACGTTGAAACGGTTAATTCAGAGTTCGGTCCAGGTCAGAGTTCGTCACTTGTGCCAAAATCCTTTCCCACAAAAAACTCGAAACCCCATTCTCAACCCAAGAAACAAATCGCCCTGCACAAATTTGCACATTTTTCAGCTAAATGGTGATGAATATCCGACCATCATTCAGGCCCCAGAGCTTGAGAGAAAGAGAAAATAATATTGTTCTAATTCACCACGGTCGTCCCCCGTGACTCTCCCCGCACATCTGAAGGCTCCTCCACGTGTGGGCTCACAGGTGAGGGAGGTGCAGGAGACGACGACGTACAAAAATCACTGCGCTGCGCTGCTTCTCGCTTCGTTTATTGTAAATTTTAATTTTCTTAGCGTCGGAAAAATTCGGGATGGTCATAAATTTTAATTTTATCCAATTTCTATGGGAAAGGGGTGGGGGGGCTATGCAATTTTTTATGATTATGTGTGCCGCCTCCTCCTCGGTGCGCTCTCCGAACTCTCGTTTGGCTGGGGGTCTCGTCCATGGTCCGACTCACACATGGACCGGGCAAAGACATACAGACTTGGATCTTTGGTCATTCAAGTTTTAGTGAAGCGCAATCTGGTGTTCTATCTTAAAACTGTAGAGCTGTCAAATGTAACATCAGTGGCGCCATCGTTGTTTTCGCGGATCTTCGTGGAACTACAATTTTCAAATCTCGATTTGAAATGACCGTTACTTCTTTGCTTGTCTGTGACCAAAACCTCTTTCGAGGAGGTCCAAGGAAGGGGGAGCGCCCTGTCTAGGCGTTCCGAGGGGGCGGAATTTCTGGCCAGCACTCGGTGAAAGACTGTGTGTGTGAGTGGAAAACGGAGGCACCGACCACTAGGGAGTTGGTGGAGCTCGGCAAAAAAAAAAACGAGAGGTTCGATGTTGTGCATTCCTTGTGAGCTTTTTCATAACTTGGACGACCCCGCGCGCGGTGGTCTCCCAGGAAAATACCAGCACCCGGTTCTGCGTGCTAGTGCACTGCATCAACTGACGCGGGCCAGTTTTTTGGAGGAGGAGAAGGAAAAAATCGGGATTAATCGCGTTAACTGGCGATAACTTTTCTGGTCTTGAAAATGCAATGCAGATGTTTTATCTCAAAATTATTATATAATTTTGAAAAGGAATACGAATGCTAAAAAAACCAAGACAAAAAAGTCTGACTTCAGTAGGGTTTGAACTCGCGCCGCTGTATTACTAAGCTTTGACCTGCGCCTCTATCACTTGGGCTAAACGCACACTTTTTAATTTGCTCGTTCAAAACGGATCGCCACCGAAATGGACTTTGAAACTGTTTCTCTCAGTTTTCGGAGAGGATAAACCAAAATTGAGAGCGTTTCGCTCTCTCTTTTATCACTAATCAAGCTCAGAGGAAGATCGCGTGACCTTTACTTCGCACAAACAACAACACCTCCCAAAACTAACCCCAGCCGGGGAGGCTGGCGAGCTTGTTTTTAATTTAAGTGCACTTTTTTATGTGCAATTTTGTTCTTTCCAGTCTTCTCTCCCTTGATGCGTTTTTTGTTTGCCCTTTTTTGCTGCCGCTGTTGTTGTTTTCCCGATGATGCATATTCTTCAGCGGCCTCTCTCGAAAAGCAATGCATGAGAGATAGGGAGGTGGAAAAAAGTGGGCTCGCGGACCACTAACCAAAAAAAAAAGCAAGTGAGATGAATCCTCCTGGAATATGCATCATAAACTACGGCCTGGGCTCTCTCTCTCTCGCTCTCGGTGCACGCGGGGTTATGATTTATTGAAATATCGTCCTTTTTTGGCGGAGCTCGGGCTCTTGGCTTGGCCGGCCTCTAATCCGGATTTTTTTTTACTCTGGATGAGATTTTTTCCTTGTCGAAATTCACCGAGCAAAAAAAAAACATGACCATCGTGAAAAGCCCGATGAAGGCTTCGTGAATTAGTGGGCTCAAAAAGGCGCACAAAAGTAGCTCGCTTTTTTTTGCTTAGAATCAAAATTCGGGAAAGAGTGTACTTTTTCCACCGTTGTAAAGTGGCAATGATCGTACTGTGTAACGTTGGCCGGTTTTTTACATTTTTGACTTACCGGAGGGAATGTTCTGTCTACATTTTGGTTGGGAAATAGATTTATTGTGCAATGCTTACCTGGAAAAGAGAGGAGAAAAATGTTTAGAATGAAACCATTTTGCTTAAAATCTATTTTTGAGTGAGAAGTTTAGTTGGCACAGCTTCCTTGAAAATTAGAAAATCTTACAATACAAGAGCGAAGAAAATCTTTACCAGAAGAGTTTTACTGAGCACTCACTGAGAGAGAACGTGTCTCTATTCTCTCTTGCCTGATTTTTCGGGAGAAATTTAGATCTCACCAATACATTTGCAGGGGCCTACGTCAAACGTCCCTAAATGTTTCTCATTTTTCGCAAACGATCAATGTTTGTAAACAATGTGAAAACAAACAAATTTATTAGAGATGAATTCTTCTGATAACTTGAGTGAGGTTTCCTACATTTAGTTTTAACTTGTCCCACTATAATCGGTGAGAATTTTAAATAAATCCATTGCCGCTCAACACTGAAGAATCCAAACCTAATTTTTGTTTTTCTTTGATTTTACGAGTCATAAAAATTCCGAAACAACGCGAAAAAAATCCATTCCAGCATTCTTCGCGGTTTCGAGAGAAGTCAAGAAGGGAGGAAAATTGCAATTTCGCTGATTTTTTTTGCCCTCTCCGGTCACAAAAGCATTTGTTGCACATGCCCCCCCCCCCCTTTACGCCGCCCTCTAACCGAAACGAATCCGGAGAATGAGAATAAAAGAGAGACGCGCTAAAAAAATATCCCATAAAATTGATGAGCACACGAGAATCGAAGCGCGCAGCAACAATAACAATAATAACCGTCATCGCAAATGAACTTGGGCGAACTTTGGCGATGGGGTCGTGCTCTTGTTTTATTGCACGGGATTTTCGGGGCTTTTGTTTTGGGTTGGAGGTTTCGGGGGGAGCTTCCGTAGATGCCGGAACGTGCTATAAAAATGACGTTCTGTCGCTTTTAGCTTATTAAATAAAACACTATATTTAATGAGAAAGCCCCGTTCCAAAAAGTGACTCTCTTTCTCTCTTCCACTCAGTGCAAGACAGTGAACAAGAGAGCAACTCTCCTTACTCTCGACTGATTCCTAGGTCTTTAATTTGCTCTTGCTTACTATGCTTTGGAATCAGCCATGCCAGATATACAGAAAAATCTGTTTTTGACAGATTTTTTGATCCTAAAAATTACAAAAATCTGTAAATACAGATTTTTTTTTTTAAAATGATTATATTAAAAAAAATACAAATTATAATTTGAATTATGCTATAATTTGATTAAAAAGCTAAAATCTGCTGTTAAAAATTTAAAAATGTCTTCTATGGCTTCAAATTGGACTTGATACAGATAAAATACAGAATATTTTCAAGAAAATACAGATCTCTCATAAAATAATCTGGCATCGTTGTTTGGAATAGTTAGGACAACGTAGAGGTTGCGAAAACAATACATTTGAGAGTTATGAGTTTTACTCTTTTGCTCACTGTCTTAGGTAGGTTTAGGAAGTTTCTTTTTTTAAAAAGAAATCTTTCCAAATGGAAAAAAAAGAAATGAATTCAAAACATAGAGCGCTTTTCCCTCCTAAATCTGCAATGAAATTATTTATTTCGTAATTTATGGAAGCACCCCGCCCCTCAACTTACTACCCGGTGGTACGATGTCGCAAACAATTTCCGATGAGTTTTGTAGTTTGCTTTATTACTCTGATATTCTTTTCCCTCCACTTTTTTTTTCTCGCTGGAGTCGAAAATTGGCCAGTCAAAATTTTACAACTTATTTAAGAACGCAAACGGGTTCGTCGTCAGTCGGGCAGTGCAGTGAAGTTTGGATTTGTGTGATTTGGATCGTCCCGGGAAATGTCCAACCTTTACGACTATGGTCTTAATTTGCTAATTTTACTGCGTTCAAAGCAGACTATTTCGTTTCAATGGAAGAGTTTGCTGTCAGATTAATTTATCATATTCTCTCATATTGGTCTATTTTCTTATTATTTGGTATTACCTTACTACCTCTACTCTGATTAGTTTTGCCTTTGGTGAAATCTGATTGATCTTCGAAGTGCGTGGGAAAATTGAGCCAAAAGAGCTCATATTTTAACTAAGTTTTGCAAATTGTCCAACACTGTTCGATGAATTGGTCTAATTTCCACTAAAAACTGCAAGCATGTTCTATCCGGGCACAGAGAGTCATTTTTTCCGCGCAAAAGTGCTGAAGGCTAAGCAAAACTTGGCTCAGAGTTTCGATCCCTTTTCAAAGCATGAAAAAATGCCCTGCACAAGAGACCCTCGGTCGCAAAAACCTGCACCAACAGCAATAATTTTTCATCACAACGCAGGATCGCAGGAGAGCAGAAAAAACATCCTCCGAAAAAAAAACATGATACGCGACGGAAGGTTGCACTGGCTTGGCTTTTTTTCCACGTGGTTTATATTTTGGCCTTTAACAAAAAAAAAATTTTCTATTAAAAAAAAAACATAACATAACATAATCAGTTATATTTCAATATCACAAAATTTCCCAATTCAATTTTTAATTTTATCTTTCGGCAGATTCATATCAATACCTGTTTTTAAATGATCACTTTTGAATACTCATGTAACTCCTTCCTACAAAAGTTTAAAAGCTGTTTAAAAAAAGTGACATTATCCAAAGTTAATATACCCTAAAAAATGCATACAAAATTTCCTTTTTATGTTGATGGTATCTTGCAGCTAAAAATGTGCTTGAAAATTTGCATTAAAAGTAGATGTTGTCTTCAATAATTCTATTTTCGAACCATTTAAAAATATATTGCTGACAATTTATATAAGATTTTCGTAACAAGACAAAAGACTAAATATGTAGTGTCTAAAAATTTATCTCTGAAAAAAAAAAAAATATTTTCAAAATCTTAGATCTTAGCTACGGTGATTATTGGTCCTATAAGTAATCGAAGAATTTTTATCGAAAGATTTCTTTTTGACACTAAAAACAAACTCAAGATATCTTCCCTCTCCTCTTTCATGCAAGATTTTTTAGTAAAAAGAAATTTAAAAACCCAACTTCAGGAATATCGCACGGAATTTTAGGTTGCAAGTGAAACGTCTACATTAGAAAATAACCCGTCACGAAAAAAACGAACGATACTTACTTTGAGATTCACCGAAAAATTGGATGAATATTTTGGTCTAAAAGGTATTCCTTACTCCATGCGTTACATAATTCGGATTGTTATATTACATAATATTTCCTAAAATACACGTAGTACTATCAAAAAAAAAAATCATAAAATACATGTAGTACTATACAAAAAAAATTGCCATGAAAATCATTTAAGTTTTAAAGAATTACTCAATTTACAAATGCCGATATCAATTTGTGAAAAAAAATCAATACCGTGCCGTTAAAGATCAACATAAATCAACATTTCAACTCCCAACTCCTAAAAAAAGATGGAACGATAATTTCAACTCGCTGGTTCTCGGGTATAACTTAACCAATCGTGACATTTTTTTATTGAGTGAGTTATAAGGATGTCTAGATGATCCTAAAAATTTGATCAAATTTGTACTTTTGTAAAAAATCGCCCAAAATTCTGCAGAGACAAAACCGAAAATCTGAGAGTTCCAACTTTTTAGCGAGGCTTGGGCATCCGTGTAAGTTAGACATGCGTTTGGCGTCCCAGTGTTAGAAATTTCAAAGATTTCGTTGTTTGAAAACATAACTTATATTTCTTTTTTTATTTTTTTTCAATATTTTAAGGCAAAATCTCAACAACCAAAAGTTGGATCAAAAATCTTGAATCGTAGATAATTTTCTGATCTTTCAGATAGCCTATTTAAACAAACGAAAAAAATAATTATAAACCAACTCCAAATTTTAACTTAATCTTTTTTTTTAATTTATCAAAACTACGTTTCGAAAGCATATTCAATTTAAAGTAAGAGTAATCACGGCTTTCCTAAAGGTTATTTTTATCGAACTTGAATGAACCTCGCTCATTCACCCTGAAGCTGTTTTCAAAATCATCTATCTGTGAAAATTGATTTTATCTCATTTTGAAATTTTTATATCATAAATATTAGCCAAAAACTCGAAAAAGTGTCAAATATCTCACTAAAATAAGGATGTTTTTAGGTCTTGTTCCATCAAAACATTAGTTTTGAGTTCTCTGAATGTCTTTAACATGGTACACCTTGGAATCCTCGACACCAAATTACAGTTCACATAACTCTGTTTGACCATTAGGGTGGTTCATGCAGTGTCAGAGTGGTTCAAAAATGAAAATTATGACGATTTTTGCAAAAAAAAAAAACACTTTATTGTAAAACCGTTACTTGACGCAGTTTCAACCGATTATAGTTAACCGGTTTGTAAAAAAAGGTGACTTGTTGAGATTCAGCAATGATTGGGTAAATTTAAAAACAATTGGCATTTATGACCGGTGTGATTATACCTAGCCATTTTCTGAAAAAAATGTTGTAAATCATTCAAGAACATTCCCCAAAATTGTTTATTTCGATATAATTTGAAATGTTTTTAATATGTTAAAACATATATTATATATATTCAACAGTAATATCGTTTTTTGACCAAAAGTCACCCCCACTGACGGTTTATCATTTTTGAAATCTTTACTAATTTTGTTTTTTAAAAGATTTTTTTACCTGGAAGAAAAAAGCCACGTGGCCATATAGGGGGTTGGCGTTAAACCACGAAAACCATGAGGGGGATGGGGGTCAAAATTCTCGAAAAAGGCCACGTGGTTTATGCACGACCCCTAGGCCATGTGGTTCCCGATGTTCTGCGGCAGCAAGTTGGACAAGTCATGTTTCACCGAGCGAAACCTTATCGATCGTGATAAGTCGATGGAGGAGGAGGAGCTGTTATGCAACGGTTTTTTCGACGATACGTCCTTGATGTTTTGAAATATGTGTTTTTAGAAATAAAAAATCACTTTAAAATTAGAAAAAGAGTATTTGTTATTGCTTTGGTCTAAATTTTCCGACTGAATTCACTTGAGTTTAATTGTATAACTATTACCTTATTTTTCAACTAAATCTCCAACGTTGTACAGATAAATCCGAACTTTAATGGTTTACTTCAGTCTCGATATGGCTTGACAGTGTTGCCAGATATTTAAACTTTTTGACTTAACATTTTCAATATCTTTTAAATTTGTTTTTAAGGATGGTGGTGTCGTTAGTTTTAACCAAATTACCCTGAATTGCCGGGATGTCTCAAGGCAGTGTTATCAAATATTAAATATTTATGACTCATTCAAAGATGTTTTGATTTTTTTAGAAAGATCATCTATAACAAAATTCACAGTATATGGTCTTTAAAGTCATGTATATCTCTCTAAGTCCATGAATTTCAAAACAGTGTTGCCATATATTCAGTATTTCTGACTTATCGCAATGAAATTTTAAAAATACTCATCAAAATGTTGCTCTGCATGTCTGCATGATCGACATTGAGAATTTTTATAAATTTGTTCAAGTATTCACAATAATTTACAGTGTTGCTAGAACTTTTATATCTACTCCTTGTATGGCAGATCTTATGAACACAATTTAAATTGGTTATGCTTCAAAATTTACATAATCTTACAATGTTCACTGAATTTTGAGTAAAATTCGCTCTAAACTAACAAAAAAAAAAAAATTGAATCCCGAATAGGTTTTATTTCGATAAATTTGAGTCAAAAGCTTTCGAATTTTCATTAAATTTTGAAATGTTGCAACATAGTTGCACTCGACGCAATTATGTGTGACCAATTTGTGCACAAAAAAGCTGATCTCATCGATAATGGGTTGCACAGAGAAGAATGAGAAGCCCTCTCTCTTTCTCCTTGGCAACAAAGTCCACTTCATAATGGTGGGTTCCTTCTACTCCCCTCATCTTTTGTGATCCCAATATAATTATTGCACAAGTCAACCTTAATCGATTCCCCGTCACAAGCTCAGCATAAAAGCACAAACACAAACATACACACATACGCGGACACATTTCTGCATTATGTTTTATTCCGTAAATTGCCCCCTTCCTGGGACCCCAAATCTGTGGCTTTTGTGGCGGACGAGACAAATGCCGCTAAAGTGCTTCTTTAAGCCCGCCAATAACAATCGGCCAACACAGAAAAACCAAAGAAGGACGTAATAAGAAAATCATCCTCCACCATCACCCCACCCCACTTTCCCAGTGTCTCCACGTGTCCACCCACCACCATCTATTATATTGCCCCCTTTTCCGACCCCTTCACATCACCCTCACCCCTGCTGTTTGTACTCCAAAAAGGATACGCAAGGAAGGAGAGCGAGAGAGAAAAAAAAGCAATCAGAGGAAAACCAATAATGATAATTTGTTTTTCTTTTTTTTCTGCTGCGTCCTGTATCTCTCCCCGCGCGCGCGGTTATAATCACACACACACACACACATGCCAGGCAAATCAAGACGTGCGCACACACACATTCGTCCTGCTGGCCCCCACGTGGTCCCACGCCATCATCGGGACGCGTGGACTCCCCGCCAGGGCACTTTTAATCGATTTTCTTTGCCCCTTGATGATGCCGTGGCAAGCGGCAATCACGAGCTCCACTCGCTGCTGTGATATGAGGGGGGAGGGGGCACGTACGTTGAACACACACATGCACACTCCTATATGGTTGGCGGATGAAACGCAGTTTTATTTAGAAACTGAAAATTTAAATTTGTCGAAGAGTTTGTTGTTTGAGTAGAAGTTTTGGATTCAAAAAATTATCAATGTTTATTTTTCATACTTTGAATAAATCTTCGAAACCCTACTTGTTTCATAACAAAATGCATTCAATTAAAAAAAAATAAGTTCTAAAATAATGCGGTAATTTTAGAATTCTCTTGAAATTGTCTTCGTATTTTATAACTGTTGGCTGTTATAATCATGATGCCAATTATCTAAAAATATACCGTTCAGACTCAACTTTCCGAAGCCCTCCGAAAAAATCACTTAGTATAATCAAATCTTTGAATAATCGAATCACTTTTTCATGTTTTGAGTGGCTGAGCTAAAATATATCCCCAAAAATTTCTAAAACGATCTGGAAAATTATTAATTCAATATGCAGGGAAAAACAATGCAAAGTGGTCAAGAACGCAAAATTAAGTGGAAAAATGGTGACGTTTTGGTTTGGTCCAAAATTAGGGTGGTTTTGAAAATCTAACCTTTCAAAAACATTTTTGGGAATTTTTTGCGTTTTCTAGAAAGTTGTTGAGCTTGCCAATCCAAGCAACATTGTCCGAAACGCCAAAATTTTATCTCGTAATCTACGCCTTCTACGACCAAATTTAGAGAAAGCATCTTAGCAGACCTTCAAAAATCAGTTTGTTGAACGTAGCAATTCAGGGTTAAGTTTTAGATAAATGTGCCTCAAACAACACTTTTAGGGCTCTAAAAAACAAACAATTTTATTTTTTGACAGGTCAACCTGGACTTAAGGGTCAAAAGTTGCAGCCATTTTAAAGTAAAAAAGATGCAAATTTAAAACTCAAACATCTTGAAAGGCGCATGCTAAATTTTAAGCGCCAGGTTGCATTCGAAAGAGGAGATTTAGCACTATAAACTTTAAACTCGAGATATCTTTATTTGAAAATGTATTACTTTCAAGGGAAAAGTGTATGGGACCACCCTAACGAAATTCGAAAATTGTCCAACTATATGTTTTACCATGTAATTTTGCCCGCTGGATCTGAATCTGCCCTCGGAAATGAGCCAAAGTATCGAAAAATCGATTTTTGGTCATATTTTTGGTTTTAGGATAGTTTTACATGAAAAACCCTAAAATATGACCCAATATTGATTTTTATACACTTTGGATCAATTCTGAGGGCAGATTCAGATTCAGCGGGCAAAATTACTTAAAAGTCAAGATATAAATTTCTATTGTAAATATTAGGAAACCGAAAACTTTCCGCATTTTTTCTGATAGAATAGCTGATATGTTCTAGAATCTAGCATAAACAAGAAAATGTAAGAAATTTTCAGGATTTTTTACAATTGTAAAAGTTATACAATTTTAAATTAAATGGAAAAGTTTGGGCGAATACAAAAACTGATCATTTTGGCTCAATCTCTTCAAAATTACCGCAAGAATCAGAGTCAAAATAAAAAAATCGAATTTCAAGCCAAATTTGTTTAAGCAAAAAGTATCTCAAAAGTGCTTATACATTAGCGCAGTTATGCTTCTGTCACAAATTTGCAAAATATGATTTAATTTATGACAAAAAATGATTTACTTCTTCCTTCAAATTGTGGTCCCAAAGTTCTAAGTTTTCGAGGAGATAATAAGTCTAAACTTTATTTAAAAGGCGACATAATTGCAATAATTGATGAATAAATAGTTGAAAGTAAAATTAACCATTAAGTGCATGAGTGGTTTTAGGATGATAAATTCGTGCTTGCCATTTCATTAGTGTAAATATTTTTTTCAAAACAAGAGTGTGTCCCTTTCACACCTTATGTAAACTGTCATTAAAGTGAAAGGGATACATTATTGTATACAAAAGTTATATGCCCTTTTGAAATGTTAGGCTCCAATTCACAAAAAAATATACATAAAATTTCCTGGTTTTTTAACCAAATTATTAAATAAAAAATTACATTTGCTTATGCCTTAGTTAACAGCAATTATTTTCATTCAAAATGGAGTTTGATCTTACATGTAGGATCGTCTCTAATAATTTTGATCAATTCTGAACAAATTTTAGAAAAATTTCTACTAAGAGTCATTCGAGGTCAACTGGGTTCATTTTTGGACTTGACCTTCACCGACTTGAACCAAATTCGAAGGAAACGTTCATCTATCGATAGTCAACAGAAATCCCAAGTTTGGTGCTGATTGGATCATCCCTCTATTTTTGGCACCGCCCTCTTTTTGACGATTTTCTGAAAAACTTTTTTTTTCTTTTAATCATAACTTTGCAATTATTTGAGCAAACGACTTTCCAGAGGTTGGATTTTATAGAAAATTGTCCAAGAAATTCGATATATTGTCATGCGTGAATTTATTTTTTTTTAAATTGTGTTATTTAATTTTGTTGAAACATTTGTAGAAGCAACAATTTCAGATTTATTTACATCATCAAAGTTTTCCGTGCACCCAGCGCTAAAAAACTTCAAAACAAAACAATTAATTTTCATGGAAAATTTAATTTTGCGGATCGCGCCACGGAACGCGCGCTCCGCGGAAAAGAAGCAAAATCAACATCGAACCCACACGTGGAAACCCACAAAGATAGTGAAGGCAGTGATGAATATCTGCTTTTGAGGGGGGCAGGACTCTTCCCCTAATGAAGCAAATCCAAGGTGAGTTCTGGAGCGGTGGAAAGGGGGTACGGTCCAATCCAACTCACGCTTTCCGCGGTGAAAAGTGTGGAAAACTTGAAAATAATTTTCCCTCCACGTACGCGGGGCACGCGAGGATGCCAATACACAAAGTAACGCACACACACACACCCACAGTCACACGCACAGTAAACTCCAGCACCACCACAATCAAGTGTGTTGTTTTTGCCTGGCCGCGGACCCCCGAGATATCGCCGCGGAATGTGGTTGGTTTTGGGGGGGAGGAGGAAAAGTATGTGTGCAGAAATGTGCGAAAGTTGAGTCTATGTACACATACTTTGAGCGCTGGACATGTGAATGCTTTCAGCGGCACTAGTTGTAAGGTGGGGAAGGGGGAAAGAGCGGTGTTCCGGAGGATTCGATATCCTTGCGGACTCCGCGAGTTGGTAGTCTCCCCGATCCCCCTCAGGGGGAGGATTTTGTGCAATTTTCTGAGGTGAAGCGAGTGCCGCGATTTTTCATTTCCTCCCTCTCGTGGAACTTCTCGCGACGTCTCGCCCTGCCGGGAAGTTGGCCTGCCTGCCAGGGGGTGATGTATGAGTTCGATCCTATTTCAGCTATGGTCTAAGGGTGTGGTGCCGGGAATTTGTAGTGGGCGAGTTGGAATTGTTCAAGTTGCACGAATAGCAATTTTCTGCGTCGCAATATTTTTTACAGTTTAAGGATATGCTTTTTAATCATTTAAGATCAAGTAAATTGGTAAAAAATAACTCATAATCAACGTATGTTTAGTCTAACGTCTGTTCGATCTAATGTCAAACATCGTTAGAGTGTAACGTCTGACGTTTATTTGACCTATCGTCTATTTGGCCTGACATTTTCGGATTAACTTCTGTTTGACCTAGCGTCTGTATCAATTATGCGATAGCAATGCTTAACACAGTTCGTTAATACTCTCATGTCATCACCATAAAGTACACCTCCCCAAGGTCCAATCAGATTGGGCACCCTTATCGCTCCGGGGGGAAACCCCGTAAACAGTGACTTTCGACCCCCACCCAAGTTCAACAAACCGTCTGCTGCTAATGACAAAAATTTCAGCCCGATAATTTAGATACACCGGTTTGATAAACAGAACCCCGCTCCTCTCCCCGTGTAGTGTCCGGAGAGCTAAAGAAAAATGTTTATTGGCGACAGTGGCAATAGCACTAATAATTTTACCGCACCTCGGCACCAGGCTTGGTGAATCACACCCCGCCCTCCGTCAGCTTTGAGGAATCAGGTGGGCACAGTCAAAAAAAAAAACTTAAAATTGGTAATTAGGTGAAGACGAAACAGACCTAAGACCACAGTCGATATCCATGTTTGAGCTCAGTGGTCTAACATCTGTATAAATCTAACATCTTGAATTCACAACTTTTTGACTTAAGATGTGTATCTTTTTGTGGTCTAACGTGTGTAGTCTAACGTCTGTAGCCTAACGTCTGTAGTCCAACGCCTAAATGAAACAACATGGACAGGCGTTAGACAACAGACGTTCGGTCTTAACAGTATTTGACGTAAAGTCTCAACACTGTTTGACATTTCGACACCTCAAATTTGATTTTTCCAACTGTGCCTTCTCCCCAACCATTGTCGATTCTCCTTAAATGGGGCCATATCTAGCAAGACCTCCTCCTTGCTGGTGCACCCACCTTGCCGGACGCCCCCTTGGAGCACCCCCCAACTAACAACCGAAGAGGGTAATAACAATAATAAAGAACGGGGTATAAATAGTAATAGCGCTTAAACCGGAGAATGTGTGTGTGTGTGTGTGTGTGTGTGTGTGTGTGTGTGTGTGTGTGGAGGGCGCGAAATTGAGCGCGAGTGAGGTCGAAGGGGGGAGGGGGGAGGCGAAAGAAAACACGTGGTGCACAAGCAAAAATTAATATCGAGCTGGGTGGGTGGAGTAAATAATAAATTATTGTTATTATAAACAAAAGCTTTCGGGCTTGGCTTGCTGGGTTTGTTGTTGCTAGTTGCTTAGTTTTGCTTTTTCGTGTTGGGTGGAAACTAAATTGCATCGTGGAAGATAGTGTAAACAGACACACACACACACAAACACACACACGCACACCCAAATGGTCATTAATGGGCGAGGAAATTATGTATTGTTATCATAAGGAAAGTTTGCTGACTTTGAGCTTTTTTTGTGTGTGCTGTTGCCATAACAGAGTATCAGCCCCCACGAAATCGATTAGACACGGTTGTGTAAGACTTTGCGTAGTGCCTTAAGGTATTAAACTTATACTTTGTAAGATAAGTTAAACTCTTTTGAAGACTTTGCAATCTAAAGGTATTTCAACAAACAGTTTGACGTGATTCAATTGTCAAATAAATTCAGCAAAAAAAATAGCTGAAATTTGACGTTTAGCTCAAACACAAACATGCGAACGTCGTCAAAGCAAAACGTCAACTTTGACAAGATAAATTGTTGATTCAATAACTTTGAGAGGAGTAATAATTGGTAAAGTTACTAAACGATTGTTTGCAAGTTTAGAGTCGATAACTTCTACTTGTCTTTGTATTCAACACCAAAATATTGATTGAATTAATATGACAAGTCTGCAGTCATCCTTTCAAAGAACGGCTAAAATCTCAAAAGAGCCATCGTCTTATCTTGCATCCTCTTAAACTAAGCAAAAGACGCATCTCGTTCTAATCTACAGTCTGTGCATCACTGTGTGTGTGTTCGAGTGTGACCTGTCAAAGAGAACACAACCGTCGGAGACGACACTAGAAAGGCACTTTCCATCATCATTAGAGACAAGACTGACGGAGCAGAGCCACCTCGCGTGCGGAGCTCCAACTCCGGGGTCGTTGATCATGCAAAGTGCCTAATTTCAGGGGCGACGACGACGATGACGACGATACCGTCCAAAGATGGCGCCACCACCGCCAGCGTCGCCGCCGTATCGTCTAATTCAATTTAATTTAATCAATCTTTTATATCACATTGCAATCTTCTTCGTGCATATTAAATTAAAACTATAAATTATAAACGAAACAAGAGAGTGGTGATGGCAGTTTCCCGAAACGGGGAGGGGTTACGGGGGGGGGGGGGACTTTGTACCCGGAGAATGCTGCTGGAGTCCAAGCTGGAGCTCTTGGAGCTGATGCAAGGATAATGGTATAATGGTGTAGAGTGCACACACACACACGCTGGATATGAGCACATATATGTGGGTGGGTTTGGGAACGTGTGTGTGTGTGTGCGGTGAGGGTGTTTGCGACGTCGTCGACGATAGTTTTCCATTGTGTGTTGTGCGGCATTAGAGAGGAACAGAGTGCAGAAAACCGCAGATTATGAGCGCCTGGACGGATTTGGGGAGCATGTTTTCCTCCAAGTTTCGCTGAAGGATTCTTGGAAATTGTGCGGGGATCGGATTAGCAACTGATGGCTGTATAATTCATTCAATATTTGATTTGGTTAATAACCATTAAATCCCTTTTTCAATTTGCAAACTCAATTTGAAGATCCATAAAGACCGTCAAAATTCCATTGGAGAAATTCCCTTATCCTCTTGAAAAATAAAGCAACAACACTTTTCGTTTCCCAAATCTGTTTAAACATTTTGTTTCTAGGAAATTTTTACTTACTGTGCTAGTTTTTGAGACAAATTTTCGAGACTTACCTGAAATGAAAAAAGAAATAATTATTAGTTGGGTAAAAAGCACGATTTTTTTTTAAAAACCTGTCCATTTCAAATTCCTTTGCAAATTTTAGTGTCCAATCTTTCCGCCCATCCTGTAATGCATAGATCTTCCTCGTATACCCCACATCACTCCCCCCACCTATCGCAGAATCTATCGCGGGGTCCACCGCGATAGTGCTCCATCTGAACGTGATAAAGCCCTAGTTTCTAACACGGACGACGATGACGACGTTGAGCCTCGTTTGAAACAACAACAAATTTTTGCATATAATGTGCAATTTTCCCCGGGTTTATTTTCTCCATTTGAAAAAGGTGGGAAAGTGGGGGAAATGGGGGTCGATTTCGCATACGCACTCTCTTGAGGGTGCTTTTAAGGGGGCGCCACCGACCGATGGTCGGAGATTGGTGTGAGGTTAGGTTCTCCGAACCTGGAGAATAGATGGCGTTGGGGTAGAAAGTTGATGACGTAGTCAAAGTGGAAGGTTCGAAGGTGTCTGGAGATGGTGTCGACGGGCTTGATGAATGACTTTTGTGGGGTGGTTTTGTTGTTACACAATAGAGAGAAGGACATTACTCGGAGAAGTGCCCAGAAATGGACCGTACCTCCTAGGCCGGACTGCGTGTCGTTGGCCAGAAGAGGAAGAATGCAGCAGCAGCAGCATCCACGGAACGCATTATTGCACAAAACTGCATCCACACAGCCTAGGATGCACGGCTAGCCAGCCTACGGAGTTCCCGATTGGTGGCGATGATGGCCATCGGGACTGGGCCGTCCTCTCGCTTTTTCCTACACGACTCGTTTCAGACGATCACAGTGCGTGCGTACGACGACGACGGAACATGCATGTGCACTTTCCTGCACTCCGGAATCAATCCCTCCCACGCAAAACAACGCCGCCCAGAGTAGTTTGGTGTGGCGCTCCCAAGTCCCTTTTCTAGGAGCTGCAGCAGCCGCCGCCGACCGTGAACGTGTGTGCGTAATACATAGAGGAGCCGGTCCTCATCTCGTGGAGCAGTCGAGCGCAACGGTCGAGCCCGTGTTTTTTTAGTGGGTGGAGTTCCCCGACAACGGCAAAAAAGGAAGTTCGCTTCCCCAGCCGACCTGCAGCGTCGTCCTGGCTTCAAAGGCGCTGCTTTTGTGCAGTTTCAAGTTTCAAATTGCAATCAATTTTAGCAATTTAATTACAGACAGGCGCACACACGTAGCCAGAGGAAGACGTCGTATCTTCCATTAATTTATGCATATTGTTTCGGCTGATTCAGGCGGCCAAACGTACCAAGGACGACATCAGCTCGAGTTGGAAGTGCTGTCTTGTCACATATCCTGCAGCGTGGTGTAGATAACCTCGAAGGTGGTATCAGATTTGTTGTATTCAACCTTAACCTCAATTTTGGAAATGGTCGTAATGCTTGCTTAGGGCAGACCTTTAAAGCGGAAATGGATTAGGAGACGTTCAATCTTCTGAAGCTAGAGTAGGAGTCGCCCAAGTTTTCTCAACTTTGTATGGACGTTGTTGTTAGAGTCGGATTCGGTGGAGTCGGGGTTTTTTAAAAGCTGGAATCAGAGTCCGAGTGGCTAAGTCTCACAAATCCGGAGTCGAAGTTGGAGTCACACCTACGTTTGTATTGGGGACATCGTAATTCCTCCGGAAAATCTTGACACTCACCGTCTTTCATCGACACATTTGATGTCAATGATCATTTCATTGGGAAAGCGCTTCATTTATTTTTCAAAAGTCAAAAAAGCGATTTTGAACAAGATATGTAGATTAGTAAGGTAAGGCGGGGTTTTAAGCTGTCAAAATAGTTAGTTAGCACGAAACCTGGATTTGATATGGAGATTTTCAGAAAAGTGAATGCCAAACTGAACCGAAAAACGTTAAGTTGAATTAAGTTTTTTGAAAAAAAAAAAAATGTTTTAAAAGTGTATTTCGGTTCAGTTTGGCATGCTTAACAACCCTTCAGAAAAAAAATCCAGTGAAATTTTTCCGGAAAATGGTCAAATTTTCGCTTTTCTGAAAATCTCCATATAAAATGCAGGTTTCGTGCTACTGTGACAGCAAGAAAAACCCGCCATATCTTATCTAATCTACACACATGGATTTTGAACTCATTTCCATCTCAAAACTCAGCTGTGTCACGATAGCACAACGTGTACCATTCGCCAATGTACGTCACTCGCAATTAGGCACCATTTCAACGGCCGACAGTTTGACTCTTCGTGGATCAACGCGCATCATCTTTGGATGTTGCGCCGCTGTTGAAGATGTCAAGATAAGAGAGGAATCGTCCTCGGCGGTATCGTTAGGACCCGAGCTGTAATTACCATCGTTGATCACGGCACGTAGCATAGCAAAGTAGACTAATCAGGAAAAATGCGAGCATAGATGCTGAGAAAACCGTCGTTGATTTAAACTCCTCGTCGGGACTATGGTACGTGATTTTTGCCTCTTTTTGTGTTGACCTCGCCGATTCGGGCTGACGTGAGCGGGGTTCAACGGTGGATGCTTTGAAGTCATTAGGACCATTGCGGAAGAGAGATCGAGTTGTTGGTAAGCGTTTTTCGAAAGCAGGTCAAAGCTTAAATCCGTAGTAACATTTCAACAAATGCAGATTCGCCCTATTGAAATGTTACTACGGAAATTCTGGAGACGCTGCTGAAGAAGAATGTAATTAGTAATGCTTAATAGTAACACCATGTAAACGCTTTACAATGTGGATAACTTTGTATCGTTTTTTTTATTTGAAAGCTTGGCATTGAACTGCCTTCACCTTGCCCAAGTTACAGCCCAAGGTATTTCAATATTGAAGTAACGTAAAGTTTTTGCACAAGTAAGACAGCTATATCGTTTCTTGGCTTGGTTCATTTGACAGTTGATTTAAAAAAAATTACGCACTCAATTTTGACAAACATTGATCCGCTTAAATGCTAAATACATTCAAGGTGATCAATGATCAGAATTTTAAAGATAATCGACAAAACAAACATGTGAAAAATTCCAATAAATATTGTTGACAAGAATCAAAATGTTTTGTTTCTGCGATTCATAACACTAGGATAAACCCTTATAATGATCATTTTCGTACCACAAGCAATTTCACGGAAGATATCACCGCTGTTTACTGTTTTCTACTGACTAAACATTTTATCAGAAATGCCTTCATGCACACACCCACAGTTGTTTTTCTTCCTGGAATCCAACCAATCCTTTCATCACCAAACAAACGCACACACACACATGTTTGTGCACAAACACCATCAACCGCGCGTCACCTCCACACGGAGCTAATGTGGTGTGCTGACTTTGAAAAACACAGTGCACAACCTTACCCCTTCCCTTCAAAACCATAATCACGGCACGGCCATAGACAATCAGACGTAAATCACTGAACATTTTAATCAAAAATCACAAGCACTCTTCACTAGAGCCACCTGGGTTTGAACACGCCCACTATAAGATTCAAGCAACTGTCAAACGCGCGTTATTTGAGCTATGGTGAGTTCAAAATTACGTTGTGAATGTCAGAACCTTCAAATCGACCGTTAAATTGTTGATTGATAGGTTTAGAACGTAATTTACGTCTATTTATCTGTGCCTTCGCGTGGATGGATTCCACGATGATAACAACAACAACCCCTCCTAAACAACGTAAAATTACACATTTTGATAAACGGCGATTAGAGACCAACCTACAAATTTAGCTCAACTCGCATGGTACCCCCCTCCGGAACTCCAACTCCACGTGTTTTGACGCAATGAGCACCCCCTCTCCCTCTAACTCCAACCAATTCGTACCAAAAGGGGTTACCCACAAAGTATAAGGGATGTTGCGGGAGAAAGAGAAAAAAAAAACTTTATCGCGATTTTTATTGCTCCGCTCTGATATATTTATATTCCATGAAGCTTCCGAGGAAGCCGAGCAAAAAAAAAATCGTAACGAACACAACAGAAAACGATGAAGCCAATCCGAAAGGAGTGTATTACAGCTACCAACCCAGACGGAGGGACCGAGCAGACAGACCCCGGGTAAGTATGTGTCCTGGATGGTGGCAGAGATGAATTCTGTATACGGAGCAGGTATGTTGGTCAACTTGTTTTCAAAAGTTGTCAAGTTATAATCACTTTAGTTGAGAATTTTGGTTAATTTAGGTGAAATCTGACATTTTGAGACTCCAGCTGAAATTATGACTAACTTCATCTGAGAGTGTACTATTTTGATACCATAGATGGAAATTGAAGACAATCTCAATACAACCCGCTGAGAATTTTGGCTCGAGCCTCGACTCGATTCAGGCTCGATCTCGAGCCAGATCAACTCGAATCTCGAACAAAAATTCTCAGTGGGAATCCATCCGCATTGAAGGTCATCCGATTATCTTTTTATTTTACAGAAGACTTTACGTTACCCCAATGTTCCTTGACATGGAACTCCCTTGGGTCAAGGTTAAGCTAATGTCGGTTAACATCAAGGTAACGCAAACTGTCAACTGAAGTTTACCAACAAAAAAGCCGGTAGATTTAAATTGAACGTCTGCCATATGCATTACGTGGAGCATCAATTTCCATGATGTTTTGCCAGGATATTGTCAAGTCTTGCACATCGTTCTATGTCTTCACCCTTTTTTTTAGCTCGTACCAACTCCACTAGTCTGGCGGGATTTATTTTTTGCTTTCCTACACAAAACATGTAAGCTACGTGCAATGAAAATTTATACGCTCACGACGCTGCCTCTCTGATTGTACGTTATTATCCTTTTCCTTTTTTTATTTTTTTTTAATTAAATGGTTTCGTATTATTTATAGGAGATTTTTTATCTTCTTCCTCACCGAACACACACACTTTGTGTGTGGAGGCCAAGTGAACGAACTCCCGGTACTTTCAATATCTACGGCCCAGCCCTTCCGGCTGACGGCGGCACACCTGACCGCCACGCAGGACCGTGGGCAGGTATTTAATTTTCTAAGGCCGACCATCAATTTAAACCATGCATCATCCCCCGCGTACGGGGAGGGGGGGGACCCATTTCCGCCCCACACACACACAAAAGAAGGGCTAACTTCACATACTTCACGAGTGGATAAAAATAGCTACCCTGCCCCCTCTTCACTGCAATTACGCCCTCAGCGAAGAATTTAATAAAAATATCGTATAACGCAAACCCATCGAGTCCCACCCTCTTCCCGACGACGAAGTATTTCGCTATTAGCCTCTTCAAGTGTTTTCTCCGCTGTACACACTCGAGAAGCCCATATCCTTCAGCGGACACCAGTTCGCAACAGTGAGCAGGTAATTCGATGTATTGGCAAAATTAATATTAAGTCGACGAAGATTAAAGGTAAAAATTTGACAAAATTTAACCCTCAGGAAGACTTCGGCACAGTGGCACGAAATGTTGCGAAAATTTTAGCCAAAAATACTCAATTTGCCTCACATTCTCGCGTCTTTTTTGCGGATTTCAACCAACAAAAAAAAAAAACCCGAAAAAACGCTGAAATGAGATTGCAGCAACTTCGCCCCCTCACATGTGTGTTCGCGCCCTCTATATAAAGCGCCCTTTTTTTTTTGGGGTTGGGGTCTGGCATTCCACGGAGAGGCTGATGAAGAGTCTGGAAGAGGGCAGCAAAAAAAAAAAAAAAAAACCAGGAGTATTCTCCCCTTTATCATCTCGATAAAGCATCGTAATAGCGCAATAGGCTCGTTTTTTGTAATCTTTCGCAACAAAAAAAAATCGCTCAGTTGAGGCAGTGGAATCGACTGGAAAGTAATTAAAAATGCTTTCCGAGAGGGCACTCGCGATTGGGCGCCATTTTGAGCAGCTTTTCGCTTGTGGAGTGTTGGAAATCTTGGATATATGCATTAACTTTCAATTGGGCGTAACTTGCGCGTTTTCGCCTTAAGTTACGCCCCGTTGAAAAGTATTGCGGATTTAAAGTATTAAAATGCAACTGTCAAATCAGAACAAACATTTCAAAAGGGCGTATTCTTCGAAGTTAACTAAGAGTTTGTTCCACTCATTATATTAAACATTTACAATGAGTGTGAGTGGCAAGGCAAAAGCTGCATGTCCTGTTAACCCTCTACTGCCCAAATTTTTTTTTCGAAAATTTTTATTTTTCCCGTGTTCAGGAGGTCATTTTGAGCAACTTTTGTTCTACGAAAAACTTTACTTCTCTTGTTTTATGTTTTTCTTGTTTCATTTTTAGTATTTTAATTTGCATTTATCTTGTTTAGTTTATGTTTGTTTTTAGTAGTATTTGGCCTACCCTATCACCTCCTATCATTACATTTTGCCTATCTAATTTTTTCATGTTTTTACAGTAACTTTTTCAATTTTTTGCAGGTTTTTCACATTTTCTGCTATAAAATGGAACCATTATCATTTAAATTGTAAATAAATGCGTAGAGGCATAGTCTGGGGCACTAGAAAAATTACTGCATACTTCTTTTTACTTAAAATATAGGAAATGTTAGTAAAAAACACAGCCAAAGTTGACCCCTAAAAAAATAAGATTTTTAAAAACATTGGCAAAGTCACATAAAACAAGTCAAACTTCCAACCCTAAAATGTTCCAAAATTTTAAAAGTTCTTCTTTCCAATGCTTTTTGAAGATCAAAAATTGGTTGAAAAATGGATTTTTGGCGATTTTTTAAATCGAAGCCCGTCTAGAGGCGGGGTTGGGTTGTAGAGGGTTAAACCGTCATCATAAAAATTAACAAGTGAACAAAAACAAAAAAAAAACAAGCATTCAAAAACAAAAGCCAATTGTCATGCTTTTATCATCAGGGTGTTTCTTAATTTAGTTCATCGTCAACCAACATTGAGGTTACGTAAACTGTCACTCGCAAGCTGTCAAATAGGCATAGTCTTGCCTTTCGGCACACTCAGCAAACGTCAAAACAGTACAAACTGAAACAAACGACAGTAAAAAGATCTCATAGATTTCAAAAGAAAACTTTGTAACTTCTACTAACAGGTTAGGGTGAGAAAAACATTGCTCACATGTCGACATCCCCGCTGACCGTATCCATCAGCATTAGGTTTTACGCCGTGACGTCATTTGACAGCTCGTGTGCACTGTTTACATGGTCTTCGTCGATTGTCGACGAATTTCCCCGAACAAAATCGACGACCGCATCGAACTGTGCTAAGTCCATGTAAACAGTGCACTCTTTCTAACCTCCAAATCGAGTCGGCGTAAAACCTAATTATTGCTGCAGCAAAGCCAACTCCAAAGGCAGCCTCCTTCTCTCACACTCCACAAACTGACACGTTCCCAACACCACAGATCGTCAGACGCGGAAATTGAAACTGAGGGAAAGCTATTGTTTGCGAAACCGATCAAAACAATATAAAAAGACCGAAGTGGATTTGTAAACAAACATTGTATACTATTCGTCTTGCAATCTGATCATAATATTTATCATTTTTGACAGCTATGGTGGTCTAGTGATCCATTTGCGCACTACCAAGTAACGCTATCACTCCTTTCAAAAAGGTGAATATTATGATCGGATTACATTACCAATCAATGAATATCACGTCAAGTTTAAGTAGGATTCCGGATAGTCATTATCTGGTAGTTTTATGCGTTTTTCGAGTCATGTTCAAACATCTGAGCGACGAGGTCCGGTACTCTGTGACATCCGTTTGTCCATCTCGTTCGCAAGGGGTCCGGTCCGGACGGTCGGTGGGAAATTACGACAGGATACATGCCTTCTGGGCACTGCTGCCACTCAGCATTCGCTCCCGGGTGCTTCTTCACAATTAGATTCATTATTATAAATCATACTTATATCGTGTTATTTATCACAACGTTTATACTGCTTTTATTTTGTTCCTTTCTCCGTCTCGAACGCTTTCGCAACCCGGGCAGATGCTCGGTCCTTCCCGCCAGAATTGGCGGGTCCCGGACCGGGTCAGGTGAGCCAGAGAGAGAGAGAGAGAGAGTCACCCGGGAAACCCCTCGGAGCGAAATGGCACCGCCACGCCAAGGCAAACGCGCAGCGAAACTCTTCCAGCATAAAATATATATCATAAAAATAAATGAAGAGTTGGCGCGCGCGAGAGCCCGGGTTCCAAGAACCGTGGAGACGGGGACCGTTCGCGGGAGCAAGATATCAGCAACTCATTTGCGCTAATGTGTGAGCTGTCACAGAAATAGCCTCCGGAACTTTTTACGCGCCGCCGACCGCCAATAACGATGTCTTCTTTTGCTGGGCCCAGGGAAGGTCGGTGTGATGGCCACGGCCCAAAACCGGTCCTCGTTACCACCGGGCAGAGCGCGGAGGTGTGAGAAATGGCACATAAATTGTCACCTGTGTATGTCGCGGGTCTTCCCGGCGAGCTTGGGAATTGGTTCTTATTTTTTTCTGCGGGTTGCAGTGTTGCCAGTTACGGGAAGAAAGAGTAGAACTCCAGATTTTTTTTTGAAAAGGTCCTGTTGTTGAGTAGTTTTGGCTGATCCTGGTCATCAACAAAGAACAAATGTTCCGACAGGTAAGTGATGCCATTTTGATGAAACATTAAAGTGCCGACAGATTGATTCAACTCTTGAACCTCAAGCTTCACAAAGCTCGCACCTCGCATTCCTCGCCCGGCTTCCAATGTCCAAATCTGCCCCGAACAGGGTCGGCATTCCACGGCGTCACTTGTAACTCGTAACTTAATTAAGTACTTTACGGCACGACCACGACGACCGGGGTGAAGATCTTTGCCGAAAGGGGTAGACACCGCCGAGAAGCTGCAATTAATGTTGCCAGAGATTCAGCAGACGTACAAGGCGAGAAGTGAGCAATTTTCTCCCACATCCTTTTCTGGCAATTGCAAGCAGCAGCAGCAGCAGGAGGAAACGTCCACGCGTGAGGACATGTGGAGATGTTGTAGCTGTCACGGGGTGACACAGAGAAAAATACACAGAATATTACATTTTGATTTGATAATTGGACATCAACGGCGCCTACCTAGTCAGTTTGCAGATCTCGGAGGGGCAATTCTAGCTCGTCCAACGTTCTGAAACTTTCAACAGTGCCTTCGGCGGATGCTGGCCGCTGATGATAAGCCCTGATGGTTGAAGGAGTGCAATTTCACACGGAATTCAAGACTGACGGTAAAGATTGCAATTGTACTGCGGTTGAAGGAGGAGTCGAAGCTCCCATAGGACGTTGAGGTGGGGGAGAAGCAGGGCAGGAATGATAATTATACGCGCGTTAATCACGCGCAGTGGGGAATCTACAAAGTACCGGTCGAGGATGCGAGGCCTTAAGTGTCCTAGAAAGTTGATAAATTTTGTGTTCAAACAAAAATTCTCAAGGAGAGTCAAACAGAGGTCGTCCGAACCTAAAATCAAAACTGTGGACACTTAAGTGACCTTTGATGGTTGAGACACCTAGCTGGGAAAGCAACCTTTTCAGCTAGTTTTTTTCATCTCGTTCACACAAGGGGACGCCAGAATTACAGGAAGAGACCCCACTCCTCCCTTTTCGAATCTTCACAATGGCACTGTAATAAGAGCAATCATAATTCAAGGCACAAGTGAGAGTGCAATTTCCAACTTGACAGGACCTCTGGCGGGGCTCGGCGGAGTCACGCGGGTTGAGGACTGCTTTAATTTCGCACACTCCATGCAAACGGGATGATCCTCGTGTTTCTGTGTGATGTTGCATTGAAACGTGTGCAACGCGCGAAACAATGGGCGGGGAGGGGGGGAGGCTCTCTTTTGTGAATGAAAAGGGGTGCCCACCTTTATGAATTGTGTGCATTCAACGTGGAGATTCGACAGTCACGCGATTTTGAAAACCTTCAAAGCTGGACAAAAAACGGCATGCCAAAATCATTATTGCTGCTGATTCTAAACCGATTTACACGTAAAGAGAAGGGCAGAAGACACTACGCTGTCTGGGACTTCGAACCCCGCTGGCCAACCTCCGAGACATGATGAATGATGATTGTAAATATTACTTCATAAGCCGTCATTATCGTCATTATTACAGTCATTAAAATTCTACCTTTTCCTCTTTTCGCTCCAGCATCGCTCAAATTGTCCACCCCCCGCCGTGGACACATCCTTGGCCACCTCCTGGTCCAGGATCTTCGAGCTCATGAATGATTACAAACCTCGCGCGCCCAGACAATCGCCCCCGGAACACCCTCCCGGAGAACCCCGCCACGGGGTCCAGGTCAAAACTCCGAGGGAAGAGAGTCTGCTCGAAGTCGCTGGCAGAAATCTTATCAATTTTGCTGTGTTGCCTCCCCAACCTGCAGAACCTCGAACTCGTATAAGGACTCCATTATTATGTCGTTCGTCGGATTCTCCTTCTAATCATACGAGCGCGCTCCACCACCGAAAGTGGTGTCTGTGCGTCTGTCTGCATGTTTTGTTCTCATAAATTTTCTCCAGAAAACCGTTTTTCCTCCGTGTCTGCCCACCTTTTTGTGTGTGAGCATGTTTGGTGTAGGAAAGTTTCGTGCAGATTGCACTCTTTTGGTGTGCCCCTTTTTGTTTGGGGGAATTATCGAACATGAAAATGAGCTCGTGAGATTTTTTTTTCTGTTTGACGTCAATGGTTCTGAGAAATATCATCGATTACGGCGGAATTATCGATGAGTTGGTATTTAAGTTTGAGATTGGGAGTTTGAAGTTCAATTTATTATAGAATTTTATGATTAAATTAGCTCAAAATTTAATTCATAACAACCGAAATTTTTCGCCGCCGAAACTAATCGCAAACGTTCTCTCAGAAAAATATCAAAGAGTTTATGATATTTCATAAGATTATTTCCTTTTCTCATTGTTTACAAACATAGGTAGTCTGTGAAAAGTGTGCGCGTTCTGACGTTTCACCTGCAAATGTACTTGTGAGATCGAAGTTCCTCTCAAAATCTTGAAATTGATTATTCGAGTTTTCATTTGACCGATACTTCGTGCAAAAGAGTTGAGCGACTCGGACTCTTTCGAAATTCTCTCTCAATGAATGCACAGTGAAACTCTTCTGATCTGATGAAAAATCTATTTGTTGGAGATTTTTCAACTGTTGAGAATAGCTTTCTGTGTATTGCGCAACTCTCACTAACTTGGACATCGCACTAAATTATTGCTACTGATTGCACTATTGCGACTTTTCAAACTGGCTTGGAAAATTTAAAATTTCCTCAAAAATGATCAAAGAGAGCCGAGGTTTATCACTTGTTTTTTAGCTGTCACTCGCAATTTTGAAGTGCGATAGTTCAGTTTGGTGGAAACTGCGACTGGAAATGTAAATAAACAACGAGTGGTTGCCTAGATTTTTGAATTTTTGCTGTCAAAAGTGCGAGAGAAAAGTACGAGAGAAAAGTGCGGGCAAAATCCAAGTTATAATGCAAGAATGAATATCAAATTGATTTTTTTTCAGAGAAATTCACGAATCTCAATAAATCAATTAGTCTAGTAAGGTCAAATCACAGACGAACAGAAGTAAATCATTGAACAAATTTGTCAAAAATTCATCCCTAACTATCCCTAACAAAGAGCCATCTAGTTGTGATCGCACGCATACAGTTTCAAGGAACTATCAAACGCGCGTTAAAGAGCTGTGGTGAATTGAAAATGACCGTGGTGAGTTTTAATCTTTCAAATTTACGGGTAAATGGTTGATTGATGACTTTTAAAAGAGAATAACGTCTGTTTGTCTGTGGTTTGAACAATTGTCAAATGCGCGTAGCTGGGTGATGAATAGAGAGAATGCGTAACGTGATTTTCGAATGATCCAACTTTGTTTACATCTACAAAGCAGTAGGCTGTTCAAGCACAAGCATGACTTTTTTCTTACCAGCAAATGAGCTATTTTCAAAACAGTTTTTGACAGTTTTTTGATCAGAGGGTTAAGATTTCTTGACTCCATCTCCAGGTTCCAAAAGCAACACATTTTTTTATTTTTGCAAAAAAATTACAGTTTTCAATGATCGATAACAATACTCTCTACTTTTGGCGAACCGTAAATTGGTTCCACTTTGACAGTTCAAAATTGAGGCCGTTTTACGAACCACTATTCAGCACCCAGCTGTAGTGGATTCAAAACTACCTTGGTGAGTTACAAAAATGACGTATTCGGATATTTTTTTTTTTGCAAAACAATCTAATTGGGCCAATGTTGAATGTGTAAACAAATAGTTTATCTTATTCGTTCTTAATATAAAAACCAACTGACATGAGCAGGATAGACTATTTTTTAATTATATTATTTAGATAACACACACAAGCATTCACCTTCATTTCTCTCTCCTTACTACCAAAGATTTAAGAAAATTAAGCAATAAAAATTCCCATCAGCTTCAACCCATGCCTCACACGTGTGTCCGCGTCCACTAGTCAGAAAAGCCCACGTTCACGCCTAAGGCAGTACAACCGAGGGAAAACCCCAATTTGATTTGCAAGTTTCGTACAAACACACACACCCACAAACTCACATCCCCTACCTGTTTCCTTCCGCAGCTTCAATCACCTCATCGCCATGTACCTTCCACTCTCCTCCCCTTACTCACTGCACACTGTTTATGGTTATTGCAACGATGACCTCGCCAACCTAACCTCCCTCCCCTAACATTCCCTACCAACCCTATTCCTCGTTCCCTCTTCCCAGAAAGTGTGTCCAATCGCTTTTCCAAAAAGCAAGCAAAAAAAAGCATAACAGCAAATCTGCGAGAATCGACGAAAGCCCACCACGACTACGACGAGGAACATCAGAGTACTGCGAGAGAAGAAGAAGTCGCCAACGACGACGACGAAGAAGATGGAAACCTCGGCTTAAACAACACACGACACAGGCGAGGAATAAATTGCATAAATTACATACAGTCATGTATGGTTCCTCCTGCCCTCACCTCCCTAACAGTCCCTGCACTTTTCCACACTCTTTTCGAAAATCCCTTCCGCAGCTCAAGACACACACAAACACTCACGTCGAACCTTCAGCATATACCTTTTATGTACAGTACGGGACAAACTCCCCCCCCCCCCCCCTACAACACCCGACCCCCTCCCCTAAGTGTAGTGCTGCCACCTACAACTTGGTCTTAAAACTACCAACTCTGGCGTCTCTACCGCTGAGAACCTGCCCTGATGGATGTCCTCCACGCTGATGTGCTTTATGTGTTTGTGTTTGCACACTGTGTACATCGCCGTGAGTGCCCCCTCCCCCTTAACGTGCCTCGTTCCTTTAGCTACGACGACGACGAAGAACGCATCGCGTCGTGTCACTGTGTGTGACGCACCCTCCATGTAAACAGCTAAGGTTGTGACACTCGCATAGTTGAGTTTCGTCGAGGTTTTGTTTAGGAGCGGGTCACGCAGTGAGTGCGGCTGAATGGTGGGCGCGATTTGCGGTCAAAATTTGGAGCGGAACGTGCAATACCTGTCAAATGCAGACGGTGTTGTTTCAATTGTAGATTTGAGGGGGCGCGAGTTCAAATCCATTATATTTTTGAAAATTGTAATTGTATCCAATTTTGACCAAATTTCAACCTGTGAAACCAAAGTAAACAAACCGATTTCCACCAAAACACACGCGCACTGAGTGCTCAAAAGGAAAAGTGTGAGTGACTCGATGAGTGCTCGCGCGCACTAAACAAGACCCTCTTGAAGAACACATTGCATGAGGGTGGCGATGGGCGGAAGTGTGACGATGCGTGTGTGCGCGATCCTTGCGGGGGTGGCAGTGTGCGGTTCACCGTTTTTCCCAAAGAGCATTTTACATACACGCTCACGGAAAAGTGTACACATACGTCGTCGTCGATATGTGAGTGTTTTCTGACGGCGACGACGAAGAAGTATTATGCAGACCAGGCTAGCTGTACATGGCAATGCTCTTTTAGATTGGAAATTGTTGTTGTTGCTTTTTTTTTTGGAAGGGGCTCAGTCTTGTAGGTAATATACAGCAAAGTGCAATTTCCGCCAATAATGTCAGGACGACGGAGAAGAGGAAGAAGACTGAAAGCATCATTAAAGTGGCGCAATGTCGACAGCTAATTTAAGACAAATGAGAACTTTCAGCGAAATTAAGAGTTTTCAATAATGGAAAGTTTTTCTGGCAACACTGCCGAAAGTTATGAGCACTTAAGTGAAACTCATAGAACTTCTGGAATGTTTATTTTTTAATACATCACTGGATAGCTATCTGGAATACCTTACTGAAAAGCTGTAAAGTCAGAATTTATGGCAACACTGCCATGAGACACTACAACTTAGTGAAACGCTGGCGTTTGAGCAGTTTATGTTTTTTTTAAATTTTTACTGCTGTTCGAATCTGGTATCACTCAAATCTAGTATACCATTTGAATCATTATACCTTTCCATAACTCAAAGTTTTACAAAAAAAAGATTTGTTGTGTTTGGAAGAATATTTGAAGGTTTTTTAGCCGAGTCATGAAGTTCAATGATCTGGCAACCCTGCCTTCAAATAATTTTGGACGAAAAGTTGAGTAAAGTTAATTTTAAATAATAATTTTCATAAAATTCAATTATTTTATTATAGAATATTTGTTAAAAATGTAGTTGTATTATGTTTGGGACAATTTCCAAATAACTTAAACACTTTTCGAAAGATTTTGAATGAGATTTGTTTTATTTCATGTTGAACTAAAAAATGTTCAAAACCTAAACCCTGACGCAGAGGCACCGATGCGCAAAAAACGGAAGTGAACGCAATGTTCCTCGACAAACCCCCCTTTCCTCTCTTACCCTCAAACATCCTCCCAAGGGCTGCGGACAATATTGATTGCCACCCCCTCGCCCACCTCCAAGTATCCCGAGCGGTACAACACAGCTTCCACGAGACGAAGATAGATTGAACGGCGAAAAACACCCCCCTCTCTACCCACCTTCACGACACATGACCCCCCGCCCCCACCCCTCTTTCAACAACCCAGCTTCGCCAGGATGGACCTTCCGCGTTTTCTAAAATCATCAACGGTTTTGAAAACGGCACACACACACGTCCCGGATGCACACGTGTGTGCTCGACCTCCTGGACCAATCTCACCCCCGGAAGATTCGAGCCGGGTTCACTTCCGGATTTTGGAGAAGGGAGATGCTGTTGGCCAGTCTAAAAAGGGTTTCCACCAATAGGCCGATTGCTGCTATGTATGGGTGAAGTCCGTCGAGGAGGAGTCCGGCATGTCGTGTTAGGACTTCAGGAGTTTGAGGCAAAAATAACGAGCAGGATTTCATTTTTGTGCACGGAAAGAAATTTTGTCAAAACACTGTTATCAAGTTTTCATGAATTTAGAAACACAGCAAAGTTTAAAAACATTGTTTTCGATTTGGACTTCAAAATCGTAAACATATGTTTACGATTACGCAGATATCATTTGGTTCCGTGCAAACTTCAATGAATTCGGGAAGAGACCTCCCCCGCACATGTATGTGCGAGCACGTTGAAAGGATTTATCATCCTCCCCGTGCTCCTCAGGGGTCACCCTCTCCAAACTTCCTCGAGTGACCCCGAGAGTTGCAAAGTTTTGTTTCTCGCAGCAAAAATCCAGAAATGGAGCAATGTTCGAGCTTCGTCTACCGCTCCTCTCCTCCACGCGACTCTGTACACGCTTCAAGTAAATTAAAATAAATTTCCTTATATTGATTTTCTGCGCACTAGTATCTCGCGCGCGAACTGCTACTGGCTGCTTCTGCAAAGAGTCAGTCGTCCGCCGATACACAACACACCAGACCTGCTCGCAAAACCTTCCTATAGTTGCGCTGATGTCCTTCGCGTGTGCCAGCAGCAGCAGCAGCAGCAGTTTTCCGATTTTCCTTTTCTCAGTTTTCAGTTTTCTACGGGACCCCCCCTCTGCACACACACATACTTGCCTCTATGTGGAAGGCCGGCTATCCACACGTACACATCTTCGCCGTGTATACATAAGAACGCACACAGTTGCAACGGGTGAGGACATGAACACCGCTGCTGGAAAGAATCCTTGTCGTTCGAGTATACACAGTAGTGAGTTCAAGTTTTAGAGGCTCTCGATGAAGGTGTACAGGGCTGATGCAACGCCGCGTGTCCGAGGAAAACGTGGTCCACCTTGCGGAAAAGTTTTGGCCGTCGTAGGACTTTGGATGAGGCTGCGAGGATCAACGCCGGGTTGGACCTCGTGGTCCAAGAGGTCAGGAGTTGTGAACTTTTCTTTTTCCATGAGAATGACCTCTCTAAACCCGGTCAGAAGACCGGGTGATGGAGTTTTTACCAAAGAGATTTACTGATAAAACTCAAATGCATAAAATCGAGTAGTAATGATAAAACTCATAAAAAAGGCCCATGAACAGTTCGAACATAATTTTGGTAGCTTTTTTGCTAACTCATTGACATTTTTTTTGAAGGTATCAAAACTATGTGTTTTTGTCGTAGATAAAATTTCGATCAAAAAATTCCTAAAATGATCTGTGAATTTGTAAACTAAGATGGCGATGGTGGAATTAAATGATTTTTATTATTGAGTCATGAAACAAGTAATCAACATCTTAAATTTTACTAATTTGAGGCCCTAAACGTGAATTAATTTCAAAAATTACAAGATTAAAAATAAATAAAAATATGCATGATTCGACAGTTTATTTTTTTAACCTTCAGTTAATACATAACATTATATACATAAAATTACAATGAGCTTCTTTTAGAGAAACCAGCAAAAACAAAAACAATGCATTTTTTTCGTTGTCATAAAAAAACTGAAAAAAACTTAAGCATGGATCATTTCCAAAACTTTAATTTGTGGTGTAAATATTTGCAATATCCAGAACATAATCACAACTTAATTTTAATCGGTATTGCCAATCTTAAAGATTTTCCACTTGAATTTGCATTTTCATTCCAAACAGGTGTTTTATTGTGTAATAAATACACGTTATTTTCCTTTTTGTTTTCTCTTGAAATGTGAATTGATATAAAGTGATGAGTTAAATTCAAATAAAAACAGTCTTGATTTATTTATTTTTAAAGTTTCTGTTTGAACACGTTGTTTTTTTTTAACCAAAAAATTACATCTTTTTGTGATTTATTTGTCAAAACTACTAGTTAGAAATATCTAAGAATTTATGAAAAATAACGTCTGAAATTATCAAAAAAGTGTTCTCGTGATTTATGAATGTTCCTTAGATCAGTTAAAATCAGTTTCTAAGTTATAAGTTACAAAAAGTGTTATTGAAACAGACGGACCTGAAAAAAAAAACAGAATGCTAGACATTTTTAGTATTACAAGGTTCTTAGTAAATTAAGAAAAGTTTTGGTTTGGTGGCAAAAAAAAATATTTTAATGTAAAAATCAATTTCTTATGAATTTGGAACTTTTATATAGCCTTAAATTTATAAACATTTTATAAAAAGTAAGTAAACTTAGTTTAGCAAACATTTATTTGTATTTTGTACATAAAGCATCAAAGGTAGCCATACTTATAAGAAATATGACATTATTAATTACACAGCAAAAAATCCGATGGTAAAATCGCATGCAAAAGCATGCACATCACCTTTGTCAAAATAAACACTTAATATTACACACTGCATGTACATTTTTTGCAAACACAAAAAAAAGTTGCAACCGACGGGATTCAAACCCAGCACCAACAGTAAGAACTGGCGCCTTAGCCCACTCGGCCATCAGACCGATGAAAAGCTGTAAGGATAAACGCATATATGAGCCTGACATTCGGTCATGTTTTTTTTTTAAATTTATATTTATTCAGTTTTCTTTTCCATGTACATTCATTCAGTTAAAATATTATTGAGTGTCCAATCACTCTCTCACTTTTCACCTCAATTTAAAATACTAGCAACTTTTATTTATTCATGAAATATTGTAGCATTCGCTATTCAGTGATTTCAAATGTAGGAGGTCCTACATGTACAAAAGGGAAAAGGGATACCTTAAAACTAACTTATAAACTATATAAAGAGCGGGACATTCGGTCAAGTAGGTTTTCCATACTGATGGGCTACATATTTCAGGGTGTAATATTACACAGAATTTCATAAAATAATGCAAAGTTTATTTTACACCCAGGCCTTTTACACGCAGCTGGATTACTACTTTTTTAGCTGTGTAAATTTGCACACGTTTGGACTTGAATCAGTTAGAAACACAGTGTAAACCAAAGTTCCCATGATTTTTTTTAATAATAAATTTCAACGATACGGTTACAGAACTTTGAAAAAAACGTCTTACGTGTTGAATAATATTTGAAAAAAAAAGAAATGAAATCTCATCAATGTCACCCTGGTTTACAGTACATCATATCTTTGTAAACAACATACGCTTTGTTATACAGGAATCTTTGGCGAAATTTTAAGAGCTATAATTTATTTTGTGTGCTTTTTTGTACATTTTCCTAAAATACCTCGAATAAATTAATATAATTCCTTTAACAAAAATGTTTCTAAGATCAAAATCATAGTATATGAGTGAAGTGACTTTGGTAAAATTTTTACAGTATACTGGAACATAAAAAGATTTATAACTTATTGCCATTTACTGCATTTGTGAAACTTCACCAAAATTTCAACCAATAAATAATCCATCCTTATTAGCTGAAATTGAAAAAAGTGACGATTTTATTTATAAAAAATCATTTAAAATGGTATTTTATTGAACAAGCTATAAAAAGATTTTTTTTTCAGAGCTTGTAGTACTCGAATAAATACAATAATTGATGAAAAAAAATCGTTACGAGTTGAATACAACATTTTTCGTTATTTTAGAAACAAAAAATTGAAAAGGATTTTTCCGGTTAAAAGTTTTATTCTTCGCTTGAAAGTTATTTGCCGTCAAGAGAAGTGTCAAACTCATGAACAGTTAAACTTTTCAGCACCCAAATTGATGCTGAAATAGTAGTTTGTGCAACAAGTTGCAAAAAGAAGATTTTTTCAGCACGAGTTGTCAGTCTTCCCGAAACGCGCGCACGCCGTACACGCCGTACAAGTTTTCAGTGCAGATGAACCTCAAACACACCAAGCTGCCATGTTCGAGTTCTCCCCGCACGGCGCACTCAAGTTTACACGCGGTGTAAACACGGGGTGCACACCTCGGGTACAACGCCGTGCGAGCGAAGAGCGTGTAAAGAGACGAAAAAAATGACTGCTTCTCATTCTCTCTGTGGCAAACACTGTAGTGTGACTGCAGCGGAGAATGAAACACCGCTTTACAGCAGAGGGAGCGTGAGGGAACTATTTTTGTCTCTTTTCTGCGTCGTCGGCTTGCACGGGGTTTGTACCCGGGGTGCAAGGTTCGGTTTTAAACTCGAGGTTCGTGTGCGCGTACACACTGTACACGGGAGAGTTTAAGTTTGCTTGTACGCGTGCACACGCGGTGCTGGTGTTTGATCGAGTACAGAAAACAGAGAACGCGGTTGAACGCGGTGCACGGGGATCACTGCGAGTTGTACATTTATCCAACGAGGTTTACCGAGTTGGATAAATACGACGAGTGCTGAAAAAATCAAGTTTTGCAACAAGTTGCTTACAATATTTTTTGCAATTCCGAAAAACGCTTTTTTAATGGAATTTGATGTCAAATATGCATGTGTTTAGTAAATTCATCGTTCAAAACAAAACAAATATTGAAAAATGTTACTTGTCGATACTAGTGTTGAAAAGTTTAACTTTTCAGCACCCATTGAAAGGTATTAATTTTATATTCTGTTATTTTTGGTAGGGAAAAGTAGGCCGTTTCGTTTCTCCAGAAGGACAGGAAAAGTTGACAGTTTCACAGTGGAATTGCAAAATAGTAGTTTATGCAACAAGTTGCAAAAAGAGGATTTTTTCAACACGAGTCGTACATTTATCCAACGAGGTTCATCGAGTTGGATAAATACGAAGAGTGCTGAAAAAATCAAGTTTTGCAACGAGTTCCATACAACATTTTTTGCAATTCCAAAAAACACACACTGAGTGAAATTTTAAGTCAAATTTTCATGTATTTTGTCAATAAATCGTTTAAATAAAAAAAAAATGTTGAAAAATGTTACTTTTCGAAACAAGTGCTGAAAAGTTCAACTTTTCAGCACCCATTTGAGTGCTGAAAAGTAGAACTTTTCAGCATTTATTTTGAAAAGTGTTGCTATTCTGTTATTTTTGGTACAGAAAAGTAGGCTATTTCGTCGTTCAAGAAGGACAGGAAAAGTGAATAGTTTCACGTCAAAATATTGACAAAATACATGAAAATTTGACTTAAAATTTCACTCAGTGTGTGTTTTTTGGAATTGCAAAAAATGTTGTATGGAACTCGTTGCAAAACTTGATTTTTTCAGCACTCTTCGTATTTATCCAACTCCGTGAACCTCGTTGGATAAATGTACGACTCGTGCTGAAAAATCCTCTTTGCAACTTGTTGCATAAACTACTATTAAGAAATTTGAAATTTTGGCGGTGAATAGTAAACCGGTTGGTCTTTCTAAAATTACAGGAAAAGTAAATAGTTTCAAATTGAATTTCGAACTGCAAAAATATTTTTTAACAGGTTTGTTACAGTAAATTTATGATTTATTCAATACCGATTGAATAACAATATTTAAACATATTCCGCATTGCAAATGGGATACCAAATATTTCAATCCGTTGCTTAAATTTAAGATCCAACACAGGACGCTGAAAAAAAGGAAGACCACGCCACGTGGTTCCGTGGCACGCGAAGGCCTCCTCCCGAACGACAGTTATTTATGTTGAATAATTTTCACATTTTTGCCAAACGATTTTCCTAGAAGAATACGACGACAACGGAAAGAAGCGGAAGATTGCGTTGCTGTCGCCGTCGTGCGGTTGAACGACACATTTTGACAGCAAAATTGCAAAAAAAACAACAAAAATGAAAACACAAAAGAGCAAAACCGGAAGCGAAGGTGGTTTTCCCCGAAAAACACAGAACCCTTGTGTTTCCAGCTTGAAGTTTTTCATTTCGGCGAGCATTACGAAAACACGAGTTTTTTTGTTGTTGTGTTGGTGGTGGTGGTGGTGGGGGAAAGCTTTGAGGTTAGGGGAGGAAGGGTGGTGCGCAACGAGCGGGGCAAAATTTCATCAAAGTCTGACAAAAATCGATTTTTCTTCGTTCCCTGCGCTGCTACTTTTCCTCCCCCCACATCCTAATTCCTCCTCCTCATCCTCCTTCCCAAAAACCCGAAAGCCGGTTCGCCGCAGTTTCGCGAACTTGGAGCGCTCCGTGTATGTGTGTGAGTGTGTGTGTGTGCAGGACGACGACGACGACGAGTTCGCTCCTTCTACCCCCGAAGAACGACGACGGCAGGATTAATTGGCTTTGTGTAGAGTTTGGCTCGCTCACACTCACTCACTCACTCTTCTTACTCACTCACACACGTGGTGCGGTTTGTGTGTGTGTGCGCGCGAATGTGCTCGCGCGCGCGGTTTTTCCCTACTCGCGAACAATTTTTGAAAAGGGGAAGGTAGTGTGGGGCGGTTGTGGGGTGGAGGAAAAGTCTTTTGGGCTTTTGTGAAGAGGAGTGAGGGCAAAATGATTGAGAGAAGGGAGGAGTGCGCGACGGTTTGCTGGAATTCACGTCTGAAGGCGAATATTTCATTTTCGTGTTTTTTGATTAAATTTTATGGATGAAAAGGATTTTTTAGGAGGGTTTAATAAATCATGCGCGCCCAAAGTCGCTCGCCGGTGGTGGCTGAGGTTTTTGTTGTGGAGTGGCGAGGGCTATCTATTTTGGACAACAGGAAAATGAATGGACTTACGGTGCTGTTGACGTTTTGGACAGTGATTTTCTGACATAATTTGTTGGTTGTGAAACTTACCTGGAAAGAGAGAAAGGAAATTGATTAGTTTTTTTTTAAACAAAAGTCATAAATATTTGTAAAAAAAACGTAAGAAAGAATCAACTGTCATAATAATTATTACTTGTTTCAGTTGATAACTCTTTTAACACAAAAAAGAGTAAATAATAAAATTACAAACTTCCTCACTGTTTTTGCCTGTGTTTGTGATCACCCATTCTTTTTTTTTGATTCCGATTGTTAACTTTTTGTGATGAGAATTTGTGCAGAAATTGAATATATTTCCATTAGTTGTGTGTGTGTATGTGTGTGTGTGTGCAACCAACCAAACGGGACCACGCGGTCGCTTCTTACAAATTGAGTTGTTTCCATGTATTTTTTTAGATCTACATTCTATACATGCAAATAACTCGCATAGGCATTTGGAAGGTGTTAGCTCTGCCGAGCTTCGGTGACCCATTTCTACGCTGGCTAGCCGAGCGCGAGGTCCCTCAGCTTTTATCGACAAGCCCCGCCCTGAAGAACGTTTGCACCAATCGGGTTCAAACGTTATTTAGAACTTCCGAACCCTTGTCAAATGGACAAGGACCCAGCGCGTATATAGTTTGATAGTAACAGTATTCCTAATTCCAGACGTCGCTCACCAAGCCGTGATGGCCTAGTGGTTAGCATTTTTGCTTACCAATCCAAAGGACGGAGGATCGAACCCCGACTCGGGCGACTTTGATTTTTCGTTCATGTTCAGAGTTTCAAGATTAATATTTCCTATACTTTCTCGTTGGGAGCAGATGGGAATCGAACCCAGGACCATTCGCTTAGAAAGCGAACACCGTAACCAGTCAGCCACGGCCGCTCCTTTGAATATATTTCCATTAGTTGACCCAAAAATCACTCTTTGATTCTCTGAAATTTAAGATGACATTTGTTTTACATAACTTGTTGAGATATGATAATTTTCAATTTGCTGATTGTCCACGCTCCAGACAGAAAAGTTTTTGTGGTCCTAAAGCCTTGCGTAAATGTTTATGTACAACGGTAAAAAACACGATTTAAAACTATTTCTGCTTTTTTTTATTTTAATGACAAAAAATAAATAAATTTACAAGACAAATTTTTTTCGATAGATTAACTGTGGTCCCCTTGGAACGAGCTGTCAAGTAGAAACATTTCTGTCAAGCAGGGCCACGAAGTTAGTTTTAAAAATTTGATTTAAAATCCATTTTAAATCCCTTGCGGTCCTACAAAGGGTCATTGTACTTAGAAAATAAGCTTTATCATTATGAGCAATAATATCACAAATTTAAGCTTAATTTTATACCCAATTGGGTCCTAAAATGAAGCTTAGATTGCTGATATTATTGTTTACAGCGATAAAGCTTATTTTTTTTTTTTGAGTACAATGACCCTTTGTACGACCACAAAAAGTTTAAAATGGATTTTTAAATCAATTTCAAAAATTAACCTCGTGGTCCTTCTTGACAGAAAAGCTCCTACTTGACAGCTCGTTTCAAGGGGACCATAGTTGATCCATCGAAAACATGTTGTCTTGTCAAAAAATTTTTTTTTACAATGAAAAAAAGTGATCAGAAATGGTTTTTATTCGTGTTTTTTTTTACTGTTGTACATAAAAAATTTACATAGGGCTTTAGTACCCAATTGTTCCAAAAGAAATTGCAGGAACAGAATTCAAAAAAAAAAAAAAATCTGAAGGATTAAAAAGAATTTCAATAGAGATTTAAAAAAAAAGATCCAAAAGAGAGTCAAAAGAGATTCACAAAAGATTCAAAAGATTCAAAAGAGATTCAAAAGAGATTAAAAAGAGAGTTATTCGAGAGTTAATAGAGAATAAAAAAATCAAAAGAGATTCAAAGGCGATTCAAAAGATATTGTAAATAGATTAAAAACGATACTTAATGTACCTATAGGTTGTTGGAGCCTTCCTCGCATATTTTTATCAAAATATCTGAGATCCGGCCTCCGGTTTATTAAAAAAAAACTTAAGTACTTATAGCTATTGATAGGGTTGTCAGATCTTCAATCTTCTGGGCTTGTTGGAAAGGTCTTTTGATTAACTATCCAACGATGGGTCGCATGGCCGATCCGGACAACTTTTTCATCTAAATATTTGAGATCCGGTCTCAAAAAAGTGTATAAATAACACTAAAGTGCTCATAACTTTCGATGGGGTTGTCAGATCCTCAAAATTTTGAGCATAACTTTTAAATCGGTTCAGCCAGTCTGGAGATAATCGTGTACATATTTTTCGGTGCACGGACTTACAGACATAAACACGCACAGACATTTGTCCAGAATTTGATTCTGAGTCGATAGGTATACGCGAAGGTGGGTCTACGAGGTCAAATAAAGAAGTTTATTTTTCGAGTGATTTTATAGCCTTTCCTTATTGAGGTGAGGAAGGCAAAAAGATTCAAAATAGATTCAAAAGAGATTCAGAAGAGATTCAAAAGAAATTCAAAAGAGATTCAAAAGAGATTCAAAAAAGATTCAAAAGAGATTCAAAAGAGATTCAAAAGAGATTCAAAAGAGATTCAAAAGAGATTCAAAAGAGATTCAAAAGAGATTCAAAAGAGATTCAAAAGAGATTCAAAAGAGATTCAAAAGAGATTCAAAAGAGATTCAAAAGAGATTCAAAATAGATTCAAAAGAGATTCAAAAGAGATTCAAAAGAGATTCAAAAGAGATTCAAAAGAGATTCAAAAGAGATTCAAAAGAGATTCAAAAGAGATTCAAAAGAGATTCAAAAGAGATTCAAAAGAGATTCAAAAGGGATTCAAAAGAGATTCAAAATAGATTCAAAATAGATTCAAAAGAGATTCAAAAGAGATTCAAAAGAGATTCAAAAGAGATTCAAAAGAGATTCAAAAGAGATTCAAAAGAGATTCAAAAGAGATTCAAAAGAGATTCAAAAGAGATTCAAAAGAGATCCAAAAGAGATTCAAAAGAGATTCAAAAGAGATTCAGAAGAGATTCAAAAGAGATTCAAAAGGGATTCAAAAAAGATTCTAAAGAGATTCAAAAGAGGATTAATTCAAGAAAGTTATAAAAGAGATTCAAAAATTATTCAAAAGAGATTTCAGATTTAAATGAGATTGATAAGTGATTCAGAAAACATTTCAAAAGACGTGTAATTCAGTTTTAACCGAGATTCGAACAATTTAGCTCCTAAGAAATATTTAGGCCCTTTTGTATGTTAGAGATTCTAAAGACTTCATGACTTCCAATTTCATCAACTAACCCTTTCGAAGAGTTATTCTTCCGACTCTCTTCTCAACTTTCAAGTTCATTCTCACTCAACCCTGACCTACTTCAAAAACTCCTCAAAAGTGCCCGAAAAAAAGCGATAATCCCCTTCATTAATTAAACCCCTCTAATTGGTTCCGAGGTCAAGGTTTCCGGAGGATCAAAAACTTTCCCGGAAACTTTTCACCGTCCCGGAAAAACGTCTTCTCACGCAAACACCCCCTTCCGGTGGCGGCGGCGGCGACTTTTCCAAGTGAAATAAAAAAACTGTGTCGAGAAAGTAAACGCGAAAAAAAATTAACCCAAACAATTACCCCTTTCCGCTGCGGCCTAGACATCGCAGTTCGAAAGGTTCTTTTCTTTTAATTCTTGCGCCCACGAGGGTTGAGGGAGGTAGGCGCGGATGTTCCGGGAAATTTGAGACCGTGTCGGGGAAAAGTTGATTCGATAAAAAAAGCAACGCGACGAGGTGCGAAAAAGAACCTCTCACCAAACACTTGCCGGTTTTGCCTTTCAGATGCTGGGACGGGCGAAAAAAAACCTTCTGTTTACATTTGTCGGATGAAGAAAAAAAGGAGTTTCGAAGGATCCTCGGACGGAGGGCGGAGAAACGACCCAAGGCCTTCGTCAATTCCAAAGAACGAGGAGCTCCGTATTGTTTTCTTCCCCCTATTAACACCTCCTCCGCGCCAGCAGCATCCGAGCGCTACTTCTGCCCGGCAGGACTTCCCAGAACGATACGGTACGATATTTGTGTAGGTATTCGACTTCTCAGATTTCTTCGCCGGAGCGGTCACCGGAGGTGGGAGGAGAGGCGCCGGGAAAACTTTTACTACGACCGGCAAGAAGACGACGACGATTCTGCAAGGATTCCTGCTTCTGCTTGCTGGGAAAGCCGGACTCGTGCCGTTCCGACAAAATTTCATTCAGCTTTTTTTCTTCTACTTATACATTTCTAAAAGGATAACCATTTGGCAACAACAGGAGTCGGTCGGTAATGGCGCAGGGGGACGATGAAAAAAAGGAACCCTCCGTCGTCGGGAAAAACGGTCCCGTTGGGTGAGGGAAGAAAGAGCTTTGATTTCCCTTTGAACTTTCCTTTTCATTGCCAACTCGTAGAGTCCGGCGGCGGCGGCGTCGTCGTCGTCTACCGTGTCGTCTGGACGACCTGCAAACGACCAGCAGAAGACCTGGGGGACACAAGAAGGATATCACACCCGCCGTTACGGTTTTGTTTTGACTGGTTGTTGAGAGAGAGAGAGAATCAGAGGAAATAAAAGTTTGCGTCCGGAAGAGGAAGAAAGCTGGGCTATTTACTTTTCAATGTCATTGACATTGGCGATGTCCACGCCGGCCCCCTTTCCTGGAAACCGGACGAGGGTTCACGCCGGTAGATTGGTCGTAACTTGGGTGCGGGATATAAAAATTATGAAGATGTTTGTCAGAGAGCCGACGGGGTCAACTCTGGGAGCTGACCTTCTGTTGGATGACGATATTCCAAGCTTCTTTTGGTGCTTTGGATACTATTCGTAGTTAAAAAAATAAACTTTGATACTTTTAGCATATTATATCATTCAATGGCGATCCAAGAACCGCACAACATCTCTTCCCCATTAAGGTAATAAAAAGCAAGAATCGAAATGGGGTTCCGACGGTAGTCGTCCGTCTAGTCGATTTTAATGTCTTTGCATTTCCCCCTTTTCACCGAACGGTCATAAAATCCGACGTGGAGCGACCGGAAAGAGTCTTTCCTTTGGTTTCCTCGGAAAGATCATCTGTTCGGACTACCTCCACTCCCCTCAACTTTTCGTGGAAAGGTCGACCACTTTCTATGTAAAGAATCCCGGCAAACGGTTACGACCGAAACTTTTTATAGCATTTTTGACCTATCCCTACTTTTGCGGGGAGAAGTTTTTCCCGCTGCAGCTCAAGATGACCTCCAGGAAACGGTCAACCGAAGAAGCAGGATGTCCCGTGCAGTATTCTAAACAGTCTGCACAACTTTTAGCATCTGCTGTCATTGGAAACTTATAGTAATGTTTTCGCTAGCGACGTACCCCTCGGTTTGGCGTGGTGAGTATAGAAATTCACCACCTCAGCTGAGCAGCAGAGCTGTCAAAAGTTTGTTGTTGTGGTTTAATGTCGGTTGTTGTTGATTGCGGTAGAATCTAATGTTTGCAGTGCAAGAAGTGTCTACAAATTTAAAGTTTTGTTGATGTCAAAGACCTACAAACTCTTGAAGTTTTCGAACGGTTATCATTGGCGGCGTACGTGAGAACAATGCATGGAGGAGAAGGTTGAACCACGAGCTAACGCACCTCTACGGCAAGCCAAGTTTTCGGAAAAGTTATGAATCGTAAACTGTGGTTGTAGCGATGGAACTTAAAAAGAACAATTTTCATTTATAAATATCCAGTGCAACCTGCGTAGTAAGCGGAACACTAAATGCAACCCGAAATTCCGAAAGATTCTGTCTATCATCAGCGTTATCCCGTTTCAAACCCACTATTGGCCGCATAATGTGCGTAATCAATATCGGAACTCAAAGCGATTCCAGCCAAAACAACCGCCGCGCAGCGAAAACCGGAAAAGTCATAATAACTGACATTTCGTAATTGTGTTTATGACCGTCATTCGTCGTCCAAAGGCCAACTTGCACGCAAGCCTGCTGCAGCGACTCCGCAACAATGTGGCCAAGATCGCTGGTGTCAAGAGCCCTGGCCGCTTAATTGGTACCATTCTCCCGTGAGCGTGTACCGCCCCATCCCATTATTGTTGATTGCTTTCGGCCCGCAGTCCCGGGGCTCAGCTAGTCCTTTGCCGATCAATCGGTTCAAGGTCTCGGAGAAGAAAGAAATCCCTGCAGGGGCCTCGCCGGAGACTGCAGACGGGGCTTGCAAAAACTGCTGCACACAATGGACTGGGGCATGTTATTATTATCATTAAACATGCTTTCATTCTACGTTGCGCCGAGAAGGTTGGTTGTATGAATAATGATTCATTCGTTCGGTGTAATTTAATTAAAACACTGACGGGTTGGATTGTTGGTGGAGGCTGGATACATTGTTGAGGATCTGTTAGAGTGGTGCTGCTTTGTCTATCTCCAGCAGGAGCGCTTCTTCCCGGGTTTTTGTACCAACAGCTGTTGCCCAGACCTCGCGTGAAGAGTGTCCAACTGTTACGCTCCCAGCGACGAAGTCGCTATAGAAAAGGATTACGCCGACGACAACGGCGCGCGCTGTAAACAGATGAGCAATTCTCTACCAAAACCGGAAATGGATTTTATTTGTATTTTTTGATTTGGCTCAAACTTTGTGGGGGCCTTCCCTATGACCAAAGAAGCCATTTTGCATCATTAGTTTGTCCATATAAATTTCCATACAAATTTGGCAGCTGTTCATACAAAAATGGTACGTATATATTCGAAAATCTGTAACTTTTGAAGGAATTTTTGATCAATTTGGTGTCTTCGGCAAAGTTGTAGGTATTGTTAAGGACTATTTAGAAAAAATAGGTACACGGAAAAAAATTTCCAGATTTTTTTATTAACTTTTTTTTCACAAAAACTCAAATTCCCAAAATACGTATTTTTTGATTTTCGAGATTTTTTGATATGTTTTAGAGGACAAAAATCCGCAACTTTTGAGCTATAGAGAAACATGGTCAAAAAATCTGTCGCCGAGTTATGATTTTTTGAAAAACTGGTGATTTTTGGAAAAAAATCGAAATTTCATACATAAAATTTTTTTGACCTCATTTTTTTTATGCAAAATTGAATTTGCAATTGAAAATTACTTTACAGATTTTTCGATAAAGGGCCCCGTTTTCAAGATATAGCCACCGAAAGTTTGATTTCAGCGAAATATTTGCAGTTTTTCAATTTTTAAAAATAGTGACCATGACTGACCATTTCTAAAAATATTTTTTTTTATAGGTTCAGAAAATTTGCTATAAAATTGTCTAAGAGACATTGAAGATTGGACCTCTGGTTGCTGAGATACAGCGGCTTAAAGAAAAAGAAACACGAAAATTGAAGTTTTCTAAGTCTCACCCAAACAGCCCACCATTTTCTAATGACGATATTTCAGCAATTAATGGTCCGATTTTCAATGTTAATACATGAAACATTAGTGAAATTTTCCGATCTTTTCGAAAAAAATATTTTGAAAAAAAATAAATCAATACTAGCATTTTTAATGGACATAATATTCAATGTTTGGCCCTTTTAGAATGTTAGTCTTGATTTAATTTTTTTCAAAATATTTTTTTCGAAAAGATCGGAAAATTTCACGAATGTTTCATGTATTAACATTGAAAATCGGACCATTAATTGCTGAGATATCGTCATTAGAAAATGGTGGGCTGTTTGGGTGAGACTTAGAAAACTTAAATTTTCGTGTTTCTTCTTTAAGCCGCTGTATCTCAGCAACCAGAGGTCCAATCTTCAATGTCTCTTAGACAATTTTATAGCAAATTTTCTGAACTGTTCAAAAAATATTTTTAGAAATGGTTACTCATGGTCACTATTTTTAAAATTGAAAACTGCAAATATTTCGCTGAAATCAAACTTTCGGTGGCTATATCTTGAAAACGGAGCCCTTTATCGAAAAATCTGTAAAGTAATTTTCGATTGCAAATTCAATTTTGCATAAAAATGAGGTCAAAAATTTTATGTATGAAATTTCGATTTTTCCAAAAATCACCAGTTTTTCAAAAATCATAACTCGGCGGCAGATTTTGACCATGTTTCTCTATAGCTCAAAAGTTGCGGATTTTGTCCCTAAAACATATCAAAAATCTCGAAAATCAAAAAATACGTATTTTGGGAATTTGAGTTTTTGTGAAAAAAAAGTTAATAAAAAAATCTGGAATTTTTTTTTTCCGTGTACCTATTTTTTTCTAAATAGTCCTTAACAATACCTACAACTTTGTCGAAGACACCAAATTGATCAAAAAATTCCTTCAAAAGTTACAGATTTTCGAATATATACGTACCATTTTTGTATGAACAGCTGCCAAATTTGTATGGAAATTTATATGGACAAACTAATGATGCAAAATGGCTTCTTTGGTCATAGGGAAGGCCCCCACAAAGTTTGAGCCAAATCAAAAAATACAAAAAATAAAAATGGTCGAAATCGGCCGGTTTTGTAGAGAATTGCTCAGATGCAGCTGTCAACCCGGTGTAGAAGAAGTAACACGGAGAAAAAAAAATCTGTTTAGTTTACTACAAATGCGCATACATATAGCATTTCTGATAGCTTTTTTGCTTCAGCCGAGCCAGCGTGGGAAAAAGCACACCAGAGAACGTCGTCGTCGTCGTTTGTCCTGTCACGAGATTCCGTAACAAACCCGTTCCGTACCGGTGGCGGTCGCAGCGGCAAGGGGTAGCAACAAGCATGGCAATTCGCCCACCAGATTGCAGAAAAGTGCAACAGCAAATGAAAGAGAAAGTTTCCTGCCCCGTTTGCTGCCGACGACGACCTGCAGTCGAGCTGCTGGAGAAGCTCGTCGACGACGGATTCTCGTCTTTGTCTGGAAGATGCAGCGCGTTTATTGCGAGTTGTTTTTTTTACGAACACCCCAATCAACTCACATGAACCAGTTTGGTGGAGCAGGTTTTGCGATGAGCGTCGTCGTTTGGCAGACCTTTGCGGGTTTCACGAAGCGCCCGGAGCTGCTCAGGAGTTGAACTTTATTGCGACGACGAGCAAACTTAATCCGGATTAGCTGATTGGAGCAGATTCGTTACCGTTTAACGGGTGAGGTTATGTCCCACCAAGTCTCGACTTCAGAACCCGGTTAATTGTCGCGCACTCAGACACGGAAAGTGGGCCACTCCCGGCTAGCCCCAACTGGACGTGGCCGTATTTATTTATTTTTATTTGTGCAATATACATACATATAAAAATAAATAGCTTCGTTTGGACACACGAGATGGGGCCAGACGGAATTTTTCGGGGAGGTCTGTGGTCAAGCCAAACAATGCAATAACCCGGCGGTGGGAAAAATGAGAACTCGCTCGCACACACACGTAAATGTTGACGTTTCGGAGCGTTTGTTCTGTGTCTACCACGTGGTGGCCGTGGTCTGAACCCATGTTCAGGGAGTTCAGCACATAGTGCTGGAGAATCTGGGTCAGCTGCGATAATGAACGAATTTCCCTTTCGTTTCACGACAGTTGAATCCGCTCGGGGAGGGATGTTTGTGCACAAATACAAACACACACACACACACACAGCGCGTTACAACCGAGTGTTGCTATTTATCATATATCGGGTGAGGATCAAGCTGATGATGGTATTTATTTTAAGTACCATACAATTATGTGTCCAGCGTGCGACATCACTCCGGCTGTAATCTCAGCATCGTTGACAGAGACGTGTTGAGACAAGATGGGGGGGGGGGGGATGCAATGGGGGAGGACAGGCAGCATACTAATGAGAATGAGGTAGAGTTGAACTGTTTATGCTACCGGTGGTGGGGACATGTCCAACGGCGCGAAGGTCTACCGGTTTGTGGTGTGTGGGAAAAACGCCTTGGCTGCAGTTTGTTTTTTTTTCAGTTTTAATCGTGAGGATGTTGATTTTTGCAATTTGCGTCCTTTTCTGGGTTGGGATGCAATTTAAAGCTCGAGTTCAAATCCACTGACTGTCAAAATCGTTCATTTTGAAAGCAATCTTGTTTGACACGTGGACACACCTGCAAGTTGTGACTCTGTTTTGACAACTCCATGCTTCTTCCTCGGAAAATAATCTGGTAAATTTGAGTGTCTGGCGCTGGCGGACGTTTGTCGTGCAGTTCAGACACACTTGGCACACTTATCCTAGACAAGTTTTGCGTAACGCCAGATGAATCTGGCGAAAATCGGGCGAAAGTTCTGCCAGCTGTCTGGCACAAAAATCAACCGGTTCAATCGGTTGAACCGTGCACGACCGGTTTGTGTCATATTCGCCAGAAATCATGGCAGAAATCTGGGGTAAATCTGGGGGAAATTCTGCCAGATGGCTGGCGCAAGCCCCCAGACGAACGCCAGAATTGTGTCCGCCATTTCCGACCCGGTCGGAAAAAAATCTGATAAATTTGAGTGTCTGGCGCAGGCGGACGTTTGTCGTGCAGTTCAGACACACTTGGCACATTTCTTTTAGCCAGGTTTTGCGTGACGCCCGACGAATCTGGCGAAAATCTGGCGGGATAACTCACAGCTGTCTGGCACAAAAACCAATCGGTTCAATCGGTTGAACCGTGCACGACCGGTTTGTTGCATATTCGCCAGAATTCTGGCAACATTCTTGGGCCAGTCGGGGGGGAAATCTGCCAGACGTCTTGCGCAGCTAAGTGCAGCGCCCAAGACAAAACGTCTGCCAGGCGCCCCCCTTTTCCGTCTGGGGACCGGGTACTGTATCCAGCGAGAAAAATCAAGCCGAAATGGATGCTTTTTGAACATTCGTCCTCCAACTCAATTCAACTCAACGAATCATTTTTGTGGTAAACATTAGGCAGTAGGCCTGGCCTTTTTGATGTTTATGAAGTTTCTTTGCTTTGTAACTCATTGAAACACTACAAATGATTAAATATTGTCAAGAAGAACTATTGGCGTCATCTGACCTTACGCATTTTACAGGGTAACCTCTTTTTATGCGGAGGCGTTACGATTTCTGTTGCGTCGATTTTTTTGAAACCATAAAACATTTTTGCAAGCTTTTGAATGCAATTTGTAGATCTGCACCAGACCTACAAATACAAATTGCTTTATAAAAGTTGCAAAAATGCAGCGTCGTTCCAGGAAAAACCTACAAATTAAAAAACGTAACGCCTTCACGTGAAAAGATATTCCTCTGAATAACAGTATAAAACGTTTTAAGCGTTACTCGTTGGTTTTCTCCGATTTCTTGAATCTGTCAAAACATTTTTTGATTATTTTCAAACAGTATATTAGTTTTGATTCACAGATTGCATAAAAAAGTGAAGTGATTTTGAGAAATCTACGAAACCAAAATGTAGCGCCTCCCCGTTAAATGTTCATTTTGTCCCAAAAATCTTCTATTTTTTCAACTCAGTCAGGAAATACACATTGCCCACTCAAATCAAGCACGATCCAGTTCAACATGGGCGGAGGAGGAGGGGCGGTCAGTTCAAAACACTCTGACTGCAACTGCAACTCATGCGGAACGCATCCCACGTTCCGCGCCCACCAAATTCGCACGTACGCAGTCAAAACATAAATAAAATATCCAATGAAATTATATAACGCGTGCATCACGTTTTTTTTTGCTGTGGTGGCCAGAACCGATAATTTTAGGGGTTGACGGGGGAGGAGAGTTGGTGCGCGCAACAGCTCGTGATGATCGATTTCGGGGCTGAAACTGAATGAAGTTCTGTCCGGTCACGAGCAGTGTTGCCATCAGCGGAGAGGAAGAGCGTCATAATTGTTGCGCATTCCGGTGCAATTGAGTGGAGTCAATTGGGGGAAATAAGTGGGAAATTGAGAGGAATTGTTGCCAATTGTAAAATCATGAACTTTTGTTGATGAAATCATGAAAGTTTCAATTAGTCATGAGTTCATGATTTCGTGAATGATCTGTAATCTGGATTGTCAAACCATCAAAACATTAGATCAATCAATCAGATTTTTGTGTTGATAAGTTGCGTTACGATTACTTTACAAAAATCCGATTGTTGGTGCGTTACGCTTTTTGTCTCGCCGATTTCTCTAAAAAAGTTCAATAGTTTTGAAACATTTGCTAAGAAATTCGTTCATCGTGTTGCAATCTACAAGCTGTTTGATAAGGATTTTAATAATTTTGTTTTGTTTTAAGGATATCGGCGAAATTCGAAGCGTAACGCCTGACAGATTTTAGTTACTGTATATTACTCAAATGTATCAAATTATTGACGAGACATCACAGTCAAATGCTCCCGCGGTCCTCCGAGTTGCATTTCAAATGTGCACCCTCTGATGGACAGCATGGGATGGGGTTGGTCAGCCCGGAACTCCCGACCAGGCCAATACAGTGTGTGGTCGCGCGCGAAATTATTTCGATCACACACACCACCGGTTCTGAATCGATGGGTGACCGCCCCCTCGGTACCCCCTGCTGGAGTTTGTGTATTCCCGTGAATATATGTGCCATACGTGTGGAGTCCGTCGATGAGTACGCGCATTGGTTAGTTGTGAATGAAAATGAATTAAATGCAGGGCAGAACGCCACCACCCGCTCGCATCCCCTCTGGGGACCATATCGGGGACCCTCGGTGCGTAACGGCGGCGATGCATCAGGTTATGCAATATGCATTGCTCGCAGGAATTGGGGATTCGAAAGCGAGAGTTTCGACGGATTGCCGCGCGGGGCAAAAAATGTGCATCCGATTGTACTACGCGCGCGTACATGTCTGGACGGGGCCCGATATATGGGCCACGCCACATATCTGTGGCCGGCCAGCTCTCGCGGAGTTTGGGGAAGTGCACAATTTAAAATATTTACTATATGTTTAAATTAGGCCTGTCTGGCGCGACGAACCGATACCGGTGTACATATGGAATCAACCTTGAACGAGAGGGAGAGGTAACCGGCTGTTGCTGGAAATGGGACTGCCGTTCGATACGGTTGACTGGACTGGGATGGTCGTAAATTGGGACTTTTAAAGGTGATAGAGTTGAGGCTGGAATTTTTGTTCACGGTGTTGAACGTCTACGGACTCATTCTGTTATCAATTTTAATGGAGTGACTTAAAACAGCACAAAAAAAGTATGCAAATCACCTCGTTGAACCGCATTTCCCCACATTAATTAGCGAATCCAAAGCCAACACTTCCCTGGCTTCCCAATTAAGCTCGCGTGCCAAAAATCCATAAACCACATTCCCGAGCTAGGCTAATCCGACGAATGAATCTCCTCTGTTCGCAAGCAAACACCCCCCCCCCATATCTTCAACGCCACAAATCACCTTGCAAGCTGCCTTTTTTTTTGCTTATTTTTCTTTATTTTCCTAGCAGATAACCCGTATCCCAATCACATACTCACAAGAAAGTAGGGAAAATTTGCAATTTAAATTGTTTTCCAACCCCTGGTCCCTCCTCTGCGTCTCATTGAATCTGGTGCCGATGCAATCCCCAATAGCTGCATCGTGCGCTGCACTTATCGGAAGATTTTCATCGTCTTTGCTAGGGGGTTTCTGGCCGCCGCCCTCCCAAAGCTCATCCTCCCGAGCTGCGAACGCCCACAGTTTGGGTTTCTCTAGTCGGGGGTGCACTTGGAATCTTGAGAAGATTGATTTTTAAAAGATGCACTGAAATAAAGGTTGAAAAACTTCGAAAGAACATCTTTCTTGTTTAGTTTTAAGAGTGGTTTGTGTCTTGGAAAACGCCCTCAAGAATAATAATTAGGCGCCTTTGAAGAAGCCTCAAGAACATATTTTCAGCGCCCCTAAAATAGATTTGTGCATTGGGAAACTTGGTCCAAAAATTTGGGTTAGCACCCTTAAAGAAATTTTGTATTAAAGCGCCCTCAAGAAAAAATGTTAAGCTTGTGGGTTCCGAAACGCCCTTCTTAAAAAAGATTTCTAAGCGCTCTCAAAGATGGTTTGTGTTTTGGGAAACGCCCTTGAGAAAAACATTTTAGCACCCTTAAGAAAGGTTTATATGTTTGAAACTAACCGCCCTTATACCAAAATGTTCAGTGCCCTTAAAAAAATGTTTGTCATTATAAGCGCCCCCCTGGCTACGGGCCTGGCGGTTTGTGTTGCGAAACGTCAGTTTCGAGAAAAATCTTTAAGCGCTCTCAAAGAAGGTTTGTGTTTTGTGAAACGCCCTTAAAAAAACTTCAACTAGTTCAACTTAAGAAAAACTTATTAGCGCCCTTGGGCACCATCCACAAATGACATAGTTTTTTTAGGATTTCGACGCCCCTCCTCCTTGTAGCATTTTTTTCTTATGCTACATATTTTATCATCATGTCATTTTACATGGATCATCCCAAACCCCTGAATACCCGTTGCCTCCTCTCTTAAATGCTATGTCATTTGTGGATGGTGCCTTAAAAAAAGATTGTGTAGCAATCGTAAAAAAATCTTTGAAATTTTCCGAAACGCCCTCATATAAAAAGTAAAAAAAAAAAACCAGTGACCTTCGAAAAAAAAGATAAGGTCTAATGGAGCATTTCCATTCGAGCAGTTTTTTTTTATCTTTTAAGCGCCCTTGCAGACGCCCTCAACTTAAATTTTGCTGTTATTTTTAAGCCTAAGCGCCCTCGGTGATGAAAACGCATTATTTTAGGAAAACTGATCATGTAGAATGTTTATCTTATTTGAAATTTCCAAACACCATATTCTTGAATTTTACTCTGTAAACGCCCTCTCAAAGTTATCCATTTCTAAACGCCCCTGAAGACTATTTTTGTAAGAAGTGTCTAATTTTTCAGGACTCAGGACTTCAGGATTGCATTTCTGTTGCACCTGTAACCTTGACATCCCTCCGAAAAAGATCATTTCCTAACCTCAAAACGCCACCACCGTGACTCCCGGTGCGCCGGTGTTCCACCCCAAAGACCTTCGCAACGAGGGGTTTCAAATTTCGCGTGACTAAGACCGTCTCGGAGAGATTTCATCTCAGCGGCAATGCCAATGCACTTTCCAAGCGGTGCAGCTGCAACGACAAACGCCGTCGGAACAGGTTTTTTTCCTAGCCCGCAAGTTATTTAGAACGAACGGTACTTTTACTACGGCCCGCACAGTCATTCCCACATGAATCCACCTACTTTGCACGACTTCGAGTCTTCTTGCCAGTAAGTAGGCTGTGAGAAATTTTTCGTGCGCCACCATTTTGAAGATTCCGGCGGCGGCGCGGCGCGCCGAGAAAAACTCCCAGGTTACTGTGTCATTTGGTTATGTTCTGCCGTAGACTCGGAGTTCCGCAGGGTAGCGTTTCACTTTCTATCGGGGGGTGTCTCACCATGCTGCGCACGGAAGTACTTGTACAAACCGGGAAAAGGAACGTCGTCGTCATCGCCGACGGTGGGAAGGACTTTTCCTTTCGTTTAATTCCGGACGGAGACGGAGTCGACGGAACTTGGTACCGGCAATGACGGAAAACTGTTGCCTCGTCCGGAATTCTTTTGCTTGATGGTTGCAAAAGCAGCTGAAGGGGAGAAAAAGTGTATGACTTTTCCGGTTTCATTTTCATTATCATCTGGAAAGTGGATGAGGTGCGGCAACGGACCTGGGTCCGGGGTTTACTTATGTACTTGCGGGATTTTTACTCCTCTCCGCAGTCCAATTTGGACTACACGGAGGACCACTATTGTTTCAGTCGGCCAATGAGCGGCACTGGAGAGGAGCTGGTGCCCGAGCAAACGGAAAAGTTTTTCGTTGAGAATTTTTTGTTCGCCCAAGAACCAAGTTCTGGAGCGGACAAAAAATGCAAAGTTACAATAGACAGCGAGAGCGGGTGGGATGATTATTCCGGTTCCTGACGGAGCAACCCCGGAATTATACACCGCTCTGGTTACAGTCAATTAGGTGAATGTCAGGCCACTGCAGCGGAAACGGGAGTTGGTCACGCCGAGGGAATCCGCGTGCCAACAAGTTGTTGGCTAGTTTTGGGCTGGCTGGCTACGTGTTTGCAGGTTTGGTGGTTATTTAATTAGCCGCTTTCGGGCTGTAATCCAATTACGGAATCCGCCGTTCTAGGGGGAAGGTTGTCAATTGAGTTGAGCTGTCAAAAAGTGTTGATGAAAATAAGTAGTGACGCACCCTTTGAAAAATACACTCTTAGTGGATAGTCCCTCGTCAAACGTCACTTGGATTTGTTTACATTTGCTAATTTGGTTTTTGTTCCAACAAAGTTTGATCGACACTCACAATTTGAACGCGTTCAAATTAGTTTACGTAGTTCAGAATCTTGCCAGATTGTCAAATATAGATAAAAAAAAGTGGTAGTGTTGCACCCCTCGTCAAACGCCAGTTTCCTTTGTTTACGTTTTATAGGTGTCGTTAGATTAAAATTTAGCAGAATCAACAGTTCATGCTGTGAAAAACACCGAAGTTGTAACCCAAAATTCTACCCACCATCGATTCACATCAGCTGTGGTGCCCTATTCGCCGTGGCTTAGTGTGAAATTCAAAGCCAAGTACAACAGGCCCCTGTGCAAACCGGCAAAGCAGCTCAAGAGTCAATCCACCACGACGCTGCCACCTGTTGGCGGCACGTGTTACGGCAACACCTTACCGCGCGGAAATAACAAGCCATCGGCAACCCGAACCTACTACAACCATCTGTGTCGTAGCCGGTTGACGTCGGTTGAAGAGTGCTCAACGTAAAACCCTTCTTCCCCGATGGTAGCGCCACCTCCGCCGAGTTAAGATCCAAACGAAATTCATTCACAAAAAAGTTTGCGCCCCCCCCCCTCCTCACGCCACCGGGAGGGTGCGGGTGTGTTCCTCTTGAGAACGTAAAATAAGAAGAAGCACCGCGGCGGCTCCCGTGAGTTTTTATGCGTCGTCGTTACTCATCCGTCCACACAACCGGCAGCGCCCCCCAAAGGGAGAGACCAACCGGCAGCAACATTGTATACAAAACACACAGCCAGCAAGGCAACACCGCGTCATGTGAGTATCATCATCTCATCTCTCGTTGAAGATCTTGTTGCGGCGGCAAACCCAGACCTGCTGCCGCAGAGTCTCCTGGCGCGGAGGCGTCATATGAATCAATTCCCTTCAACGGCTCTGCGTGGTTCACACGCGAAGAACCGTCGTCGTCGTCGTCGTCGGGAAGAACCGCACGCTGAGGTCTCTTGCTTGCTCACGTGCCAGCATTTTTGGGGACTGCCTCGGGTTTGGGGAGTTCCCCCGAATCTACACGCGCGCGCCCGTGCTTATAAACATACACACGGCATGAGTGAGAAGTGGATATAAAGCGATATTTGATATCTTTTGGGAGGTTCGGGGGAGGGCTGGAGAGGTGCTCCCAGCGTCGTTCTGGAATGATGACGACGGTCGGGTGTTGGCACGCCAAAGAATGAGGAAGTTGTATCGTCTGCCGACTGCCGTGGGACGTCTGGTAGATGCGCTCCCGATGGTGGAGTCTCTTAAGAGTCCGAAAAATGAGTCTCTCAACGCGAGAAATCCCGTCGGCTTTACGGCAAACATCTGTTACGAAATTGAAAACGTCATTTATTGATGTTCTGAAGGTTCGCCGGCTTCTCCAAACCATTTGACATTTGCTTACCTTCAGCAGTATTACTTTATGCGTGGTCAACGGAACAATGCATTCAACGTTAGAGATAAGGTAAGCGGTAGCTGTCAAACACAGGAACGTTTGACAGTTGCTTACCTTTATCAGAACGTGCTTAGAATGTTTAGGACGCTTAAGAGCCACCTACCGCGAGTTTCCAAAAGGCCAGAAGGACAACTCATTTTGGACAGAAAGTATGAGGCACCGAAACATCAGGGCAGGTACGAGTTTGTTATGATTCACTTTTGTTGAATCTTGAACGGGTCGGATGATTTCAAACGATTCAATAGGTCTTCAACTGCGATTAAAGATTCTACAGTTTCACTTTCATCACAATTTATGAGCGAAAGTTTGCTAGTATCGATGAATGCCAAACCAATTGAAGAATTGATCTCGAAAGAAAGCTACAATCCCCTCTTCCTTCCTGGAAAGGGTTTAAAAAATTCATACCCATAAACGAGTGAACTTCTCGACCGACCCTCACTGCTCGGTGAAGTGGAGCGTAGAACGATATCCTTAAGCTGCTCGTCTTCCACAGCAAGAAAAACACGACATCAGACGGAGCCAGGCAAAAGCCGGCAGACGTTTCCGGAAGTATCGTAGGACCAGCAATCCTATCATATCGTCATCACAAACACACACCCACCTTAACTCCTAGAAAAAGAACCCGGTGGTGGAGAAGGAAGCGGTATCATTGGCAGTCTGACGACCTTTCTCGGGTGTCGTCGCAACAAAAAAAAAGAAAGGACGACAAAGTCGTTACGGGGAAGAGGCTGCCTTCGGTATCCTTCGCCACTCAGCTCATCGTAATGATGCTAACTGATGCCGAGAAGAGAGTGTAGCATTTTACGGGCAGATACGGTTTTTATGTGTTTTTGCTCGGGCAGAGTTGGAAAGAATTTTCCCTACCCCGGGAGGTGCGGGGAGTCGGGGAAGACGACGACGTCTGTGGTTTGACTTTAATTCCGATACTTTTTCCCAGACTTTCTCCCAGACGCTCTGTTCAGGCTGGATGACAACAGAGCCGATGATGCCGGCAAGTCTGGCAAGTCTCGGGGAATCCCCCGCAGACAGACGATAGACGCAGGGTTGACATTGGGTTCTACCGTCGACTTCTTTACGGACGGGCGCGAGGCGCGCCCGGAATGGGTTCTTCGTTGATCATGTGTTTTGACGGCGGTTCGAAGAATGGGATGGGACTTCTCCTAGCAGCCGCCGACGGGTTGGGCTGGGAAAAAGTTATTGTTGAGGCAGATCCAGTCTACACCGTCGTCGTCGTAGCGTAAACATATAAAACGCCGGCCGTAACCCTCGAAGTCGTGGGGTCTAGGCGCGATTGAGAAGTTTTCAATTCCCTTCGGGGGCCGGCGGCCCCCGTCTTTACGGGTCGCCTACAATGACCGTCTCCAACGTAGAGGTTCAAGAATGGAGGCAGGTACCGAACAACGGCAGAAAACAGATATTGATATTAGTGAGAAGAAGAGAGTTTCCTTACCCCGCCACCGCGTCCTCGTCCGCGGCCACGCTTTCCGTCCCGGATCGGGTTCCCGTTGGCGTCGTACGTCACGACCTAGATTTTGGGAGAAGAAAAAGTGAAGAAAGGGGTTTTGAAGGTGGGATTGATTTTTTCGACTGCGAAGGTTGATTTCTAAGAAAGATCTACTTGTTGCACAACTCACACACCAGCTATGACTACGAGGTGTCTAAGGGGGATTACTGGGAAAGGGATTTCTGGAGTTAGACTGTACTCTATGAATATTTATGTCAGAAAATATAATTTTGACATGAAAAACTACAGATAAATGTACAAAAAAAATAATAGGTTTAATCTGCTAAGTTTACCCCAAATATTCCTGAAATCGTTTTTTTCAATTCACTCTACCCGGAAAAATCCAATGGATTTAATGACCCTACACGGAGAAAAAAGAGTTCCCAAAATCGTGAACAAGCGTTCATGAAAATGGGAACCACGAACAAAGTGTTCATATCCCATGGTACGATTTCCAAAAACGGACCATGGGATTTGAACACTTTGTTCGTGGTTCCCATTTTCATGAACGCTTGTTCACGGTTTTGGGAACTATTTTTTCTCCGTGTAACAGAAGAAGAATATATCTCGGATTAGTTTTCAAAAAGCCGTAAGAGCCATTGGTAAACGAAGTTTTTTTTGCATCGGTATTCGACCTACTTACGAAAAACCAATATCAAAAATGCTCGAGATTGTTCATCTACACGTCCTTCAAGTGCCCCATATACTTGAAATAAATGAAATTTTGTTTCATTTTCGAGAAAAACGAAAATTAGTGTCAGAGGTCACAGTGGCTCTTACGGCTTTTTGAAAACTCACCCGAGATATGTTAAAAATACTGAAAAATTGTTTGAGGAAGGTTTAATGTGTTGGAGATAACGACATTCATTTGGCCCAAATATTCCTAAATAAGTATTTTTAGTGAAATGCCGTTTATATAGCAATAATGATCAATTTTCTACAAAATCGGCAAATTTTTACCGTTTTTATTTTTTTGTATTTTTTTTTATTCTGCTCAACCTTTGTGGGAGCCTTCGTTATCATCAAAGAAGCCATTTCGTGTTATTGGTCCACCCATACAAATCTCAATACAATTTTGGCTGTTGTTCATACAAAAATGGTACGTATATATTAAAAAATCTGTAATTTTTCAGGGATTTTTTTTTATTGATTTGGTGTTGGGCAAAGTTGTAGCAATCTGAACCGGAACTACGAAAAAATGAAACTTTGTAGACATGTTATCCTACGCTTATATAAGCCATTTTTGTGTATATGGAGCCAGTTTCACTCGATAATGACTTTTGAGAAGGGCGTAAGTGTTTTAAATATTTTTGTATTTAGTAATTTAGCCATTGCTTCGTATCAAAAAGTGGTCAAAGACAAACTTGTAGGAAATTTGACGGGCTTTCCGAAAAAGATACTGAAACAAAAAAACACTCCACTTTTATGAAAATTTTTGATTTTGAAGTTTAAAAGTTAAATTTGAAGGTGAGCCCACGATTTTTTTTCGTTCAATTTTTTTGTGAAAATAGCCTAAGATGTTACAAAAAGACTCAAGAAAAATACAGGATTGAGCAACTCTCCCAAAAAATACAAAAATCATTTACTGAAACTGTTTTTTTTCTCAAAAGTGCTCCAAACATCAAAATTTGCTAAAACCGATAGTGGGTATCGATTCTGCAGACAATTTTATTGACGACCTCGAGCACAAATTTACATTTTCTCTTAATAGAACTTTTTATTGTGCAAGTTAAGAGCATTTGAAGGATTAACAAATGTGAAGATTTTTGCAATTGATTATTCAAAAATTAATAGTAAACCGATCGAAAATTGTATTTTTTTTATACATTCCTTACACAATACATCCCAGAAATCACAGCAAAATCTCAAAATTTTAATAAAAATGTTTTCATGGTTTTCTAAAATTTTATCCTATTTCATGATTAAAAATTGTATTCAAAAACTGACCGTTTTGCATCTCTCAGCAAATCTTGGCCTAAAATCGTTCACCATTCAAAAATATCTTGCTTATCTCATGTTGTATTTTCCTTTTAGTCCAAGTTTATCGCATTCCCACCCCGTCAATCTCTCTCCCTCCTCCCCAAAGTGCACATTCAAACCCTTCTTTTGTTATTTGTGTGTGTCTGCGTTCGGCGCGTTCACTCTCCTCAAATTCACCTCCCCCTCCCCGTTCTGCAGTTTGAGATAAATTAAATTTATTTAGCATATAAATTAATCTTGATTTAATATTTACAATAAACCATTGGCGATAGCAGCGAGCGCGAGCTCGCCCCAGAAATGCGCGAAATACGACAAGCAAGAAACGCTCGGCGCGCAAATTTGCAATCTCAAGAGATAAATTTTCCCTCCGTGCACCCTCCCACCCTTCGTTTGCGAGCGCGGACGCGTCGTTATCAAGGAGCAAGAAAAGAGCTTTTCGCGGAGGCCACGTGATGGAAGGGAGGGGCAGCGTTGAGGGGAGGCAAAATCGATAAAAACGTAAAACACAACGTGCCGCGAGGAAGGAAAATGTGTGTGTGTGTGCTTTCGAGAGAGCTTTTTCGATTTTCCAAAGCCTTCTGTGACTGGCAGCGCGAATAGAAGGGGGAGGGGGGGGGTCTCGTGATGGAACTTCCGCCATTTTAAGAGGGACGCGCGGTGCGTGTTTTTGTGTGGCCTCCTCTGATGCATGTGAAGCAATTTCGTTGTGGAATTTTGTTGTAAGGGGAGGGAGGGACGTCACTCTTGCGCTGGGTCTGTCGTTTTTGGGATGGACACGTGGAGCAGAAATACGCCAATTCTGGAAACTGGACGCGGATTTCAAACAAGATGGCCGATGTAGGAAGACAATGCCGGGTTCATGAATACGTAAATCAATCAAATTCTTTGAAAACATCATGAACATCATGTTATAAAAATAGTGATTTAGCTACCTCAATTGCGGACTTCAAATTAAAAGTAACTGCAGTTTAAATCTCAATACATTCGAGATTCCGAAAAGCACTTTTCAATTACGGACTTCAATCAACTGGTAAGTGTAGTCTTCAGTGAGTACGTCGAATTTGTATGCAGTTTGAATTAGGTAAGTACATGTTAGTAGTGCAAGCAGTTTGGATCACGTAAGTACAAGTGATTCTGTCAATTCTGTCAACCCAGTCAATTCTGTCAAGATTTGCCTCGAGGTTAAGAGTTATTCATTGAATTGAAAACGATTCAAGCGAATCTCTCGCTATCATAGATGTAAGAATAGTAGATTTTATGTTATAGAATTGTAAATGTTTGCGATTTTCCGAAAATTTCCATTATTATATTCAGAGCTTTTTTGTAAAGATTACAGATTAGTGCAAAATAACTGTTGTTTATTGTAGATTTAATTTACTCTCTCAAATTAAATCAATTCATCCCCTTGAAATTGTCACTCATGCGGGTAAAGTTTTACGACCCCCTCCCTTCAATCCAAATTCAAAAAGCTATTTTTAGCGACGTCACCGTAACCTACCCCGTCGTCGAAATCGGGAAATTGCTTCATAAACATTTGCGACCATCGTCAGTCGCATCCCGACGGCGGCGCCGACATTCGAATGTTAGACTGATTTTTACGGCCGGCCACCATCTTTCAGGACAGGTTTCTTTTTTTATGAAGTCATAATACGTTCAGGGTGTGCGAAAAAATGAATCAAATTTCGATACGTTGCATTTTAAATTTGGAGGAGGAAGGGTCCGTTTCGAGGAATCTGGCGGGCACGGCCAGTTGTAACGATTGGTTGGAGCGCGTAAAATCAATTTTAGTGCCAAGTTTGAGGCGTAAAAGTCACAATCGTTTGCAGGGATCGGGCGGAAATTGAATGAAACGAGAGACGATTGAACAAGTGGTTTGCGAATTATGGTGTTACGTGATCTAATTTGATGTGAAGGGGTGATTCAAGGATGTTTGACTAAATGACTTCAGAAAAAAATTCTTCCTACAGGATTTTAAAATACTCAAAATAAATTGTACTTGTAAACCCTGATGAAGTTCAGAGCTCAAGATGGAAACGTTGGAAAGAATTCGTTAATCTGTTTGTACTATGAAATTTATTTTCGAAAAAACTTATTCAAATGAGTCTACAACAAGTATGTTTTTTTCGACGTTTCGAAAAAAACTGTAAGTCTTCTTCAGCATTTCGAATTGCTCATAATAGACTTTACTTAGAATCTCTAAAGTTGTTCAGAGTTCAAGATAAAAACGTTGGACTTTTTATAAAATTACTAATTGATTTGAGTTCCGTAAACTGGGGTCAATCGGGACTTACGGGGCGAATTGGGACAGCAGTTTTAACCATGTTGGAGCACAATATTTGGATTTTTCTTTTTGGTTTCGGTTAGAACAGACTCAGGTCAACAAAATGTGTACATCCATTTTCAAATTTAAAAGCTTTAAGTGCTCTAAAAACTGCTGTCCCTATTCAGACTGTAGTCCCGATTCACCCCAGATTACGGTTCTACTTTTAAAACATTTACAATCTACTTCTACAAACAAACAACAAATCTACAAAAAAGAATCAAAGTGTTCTGCTTACCGCTCCATTGGCATCAGTGGTAGCTCCTGCTGCTGCATTGCCGTTTTCAGCATCCTTTTTCTGTAAAGAGTTAGAAAATTTGAATAATTTTATGTTTTTAAAATGTTTAATACATTAAATTTATGACAGACAATTATGATAAAAAAAATACAAACAAACTTAAGTTAAAAAATAATTATAAAATCAAACTCACCTTCGACGTTCGTCCCTTGCCGCGACCTCGTCGCGATTCCGGCTTCAACAGTTGCCCGTCGGGTCCGTACAAGATCTGCAATGGGAAATGAAACATTGCACGCAAGCTGTTAGTTTTTGAGTGTACCATGGGGCGGCGCTAGGCCGCCAGCCTGAGGTGGTTTGTGTCTACGCTAGTAAGAGTGAAAAGTTGAGATAGAATGGAAACAGAGCCACGAGGAGAGCTTTTGAGTTGATGAAATTTGTGTTGGTCGGTAAGTTGTGAGCTTTTCTAGCGATGGAATTGTTATCCAAAGCTGAAACAATTCACGCAAGCTTGAATCGTTTCACCGCTAGTGGCCGCTTGGTGTCGCCATCAGTTCCGTTTGCTCGGGAGAGCGGCTTCCGACAAATGTTTCGCGCCAAATGTGCTCTCCCAACGTGCACGCACATTTACCGGGGCCCATAAATCAGGACAGCTGTTCACGTCCGTTGCGGGTCGTCGATCCTTTCTCACCGGGTTTCGGGTCCCGGCAGGCAGGCGGGGAGGATGGCAGAGCTAATGATTTTGAATGATTTTTTTTTCGGGTTTCTCGAGCCATTCGCTTTGGGCTTTATGCATTCTCGAGAGCGCATGAAAAACCACACGAGCAGATGTGATTTTCGGGTGGGTTTCTTCTTTTACGGCGTTGTTCTCGGATCCGGTCCCGGGTTATTGCTTTACTTTGTTGCATCACTCTTCGGAGAGTTTGTGATTGGATTCGAGCCAGTAGCAGCAAGTTGCCGAAGGATTTGTCACATGGCAGGATATGATGTGTGCACATTTTCTGAGGTTTATGGAAGATTTATGGGCAGCGGATGTTTGGATTAATGCGCTCTGATTTTTGAAGTTTCTTGAGGTTTTGGCTCGTTTTTCAGACAAGTTCGCTTTCGAGAAATTTCATGAGAACTTCAAACAAAAAGTACGCTGCTGTTTACAGCACATCTCACAAGTGTTTACAGCTTCAGAACCTTTCTTTACTTTGCTTTACAAAAAAAATCTTTCAACGATGCTGATTTTCTTTTGAAGAATGCTTTCGCCAAAAAATAGCAGAATCTGCTGCGCCTTCAAAAAATCTCGCGATTACTTTCGCCAAAAATGAGGGAGCCCAAGTGGGACACACTTCATTAAAAGTCATCCCTTTGTCGCATGTCATCGACCCGGGGGACGTGACACATCTTTCCCGAGAGTCCCCGCTTTTTCGGCAATTCAATGAAGCTACTCCACCAAGCATCATCTCCAGAATGTAGGCAACAAAAAAAAAAGACCAGAAGGAAGAATACACAGGAACATGGTTCGCTAACGCGCACGGCAGTGCGGTGTGTTCAAAGTTCATTCACCGCGAGCCGGTGACGACGGCACACGACTCTCTGCTGGGGGTAGCCACACATTTTTTTCCCGGGAAAAACTCCGAAAGCGAAAACAAACACCGGGTCTATGGTTTCATGGAGGAGCATTACTGCAGCTTCCATCGGAAGGAGACACGGTGGGAAATTTCAAAGTCAATTTTGTTACTAGACACTTCCATTACGGACTTCAAATTCGCTGGAGTTGAGGTTTCAACTCAAAATTTGATTTGACTTTTATTTTAAGAAATCGACATCTCGATTACGGACTTCAAGTTGTAGGTAAGGAAGTCTTACTGAAAAAATCGAATGCAGTTAATTCAGGTAAGTACAAGTGAGTGTATCCCGAATGCAGCGCTGATCAGGTAAGTACAAGTCTAGAGTATTTTTTGAAAAGGTCCTATAAGCAATTGTCTTTCATATGTTTGTAGGACCTATTGAAAAAAACTCTAGAAGTGGTTCTGTCAATTCTGTCAAATCAGTCAACCCCAAAATCGAAAGTAATTCGATCGAATTGCAGCGATTCGATCGAATCCCTCGGCGTTTCAATCGGATCTTCGTTCGAACTCGATCGAAATCCAACCCATTTTTCCCACCGTGCCCACGCACCGTATGCGCACACGTTTCATTTCCCGCTCCCGATTCTTTTCCATCGCGCTCGTCGGAAAAAGGAAGAAAATATGTTCTCGCTCCAAAATAGCTGACATTCGCCTTGAGACGATGCGGATTTGTTCGGTGGCTAGTAGCGGCTTCTTCCAGCGAACCGTTTTGGAACCCCGACTCGGATTGGAGTATGGGAAAAAGAATTTTCTTCCGAAAATAGACGCCGCGCCGTTCGTCGCCGTCAATGATGGCTGGGAAGTGAAACGAGAATCGAACACATGTGGTCGGCCTCTAATGGGACGCCGGTATGGTTTGTTTTGTCTACCTTCGGGTGCAACTTTTCAATGTCACGCTCGGGTTCCGGGCTTTAATCTGGGCCAGTACCCCCTGCGAACCGTCCGGATGTTGGTGCAGTGGGAGATTTATGTTGCAACAGGCTGGTTTCCCTGGGTCTTTGACTAGTTCATTTAGCGGTTCCGTTAAACGTGTTCAATTAGAGAGGTAGGAAGTGAAATGTTTTGTTTTGAGTTTCCGAACTCCGAATCCCACCAAAACAGAACTAACCTCGGTCAATATCCCCGAAAATGGGTCTGCAGGCGGCTCGTATTATATATTTTGAGAAGGGAGGGGGCAGACGGATTCCGCCGCCCAGTCGGCTCCCCAAATTACATGTTGGGGAGCTTGGCGTGCCCAACCCAAAAGCGTGCGGGAGCTTCGCTGCGAGCTTGGGGAATGTCTGCTTTGGGACCGGGTGGAAGGAGGGGTTGCAAGGACGAAACCGTCATAAAATGAGGAGGTGAAACTCATAAATTTTCGCCAACTTTGAGGTCTTGAATTGGTTGAAACGTGTTTGTAAACAAACTTGAATTTACAAAAGACAACGCAAGTTGTGTGATTACTATTACGGACTTCATGCTGCATGTACACAAACAAGTTTTGGCGTTGTTGACGAACGAATTAAAAAAACTTTCGATTACGGATTTCAACATGAGGTAATCTTAACACTTGGAATGCAAGTGGTTTAAAAATTCCAAAATTAGCTTTCTATTACGGACTTCAAGATGTTAGTAAGCTAGGCAGTTCTTTTCAAAGTCGAAGTGCAATTGTGTTGTTTTATGGTGTTCTATGTTGTAAAATAAGACGGCGATATCAGGCTTAAGGTGAGTACTGTTAGTTCAACCAACTAAATGCTGGAAATCTCATCAGGTAAGTCTTTAAATCTCAGTCAATTCTGTCAACCCTGTCATACTCAGTGGCTTCAGCTGCAACAAGTCATTCGCCCCCTTCAGCGGAAAGTCCTTGGCCCGTGTAACAGTTGCACTCGAGACTTTCCGAAAAAGCAATTTCCCGTCAAATTAGCTAATCACATCCAGGCAAAGAGGGGTGTCGTGCGTTTTCAAAAACACAAAAGTACACAACCAAAAACCACACAAAGAAGTCAACTGGAGGACAAGTGCCGCCGTTACCGTTAAGGGGAGTTGTGAGGAAAGATCTTCTACCCCGTTCAGGGTAGAACACGAGCGAGGGTGCGCCAGGAAATTAGAAACAATTGCGCCAGCCAAAAGTCGGAGTCACGCGCTTTTGAGCGCGGGCGGGGTGAATTTCACGGCCACACTTTTTCAAAACCCTTCGCAAGGTCAGGTGGCTGGAAATGATTCATCAAGAGGCAAATTTGGTGGCGAGGGGATCGGTTTGTTGTTGCCAGCCAGCCAGAGGGGAGAGGAATGTTTAGGGGACGACGACATTTTGTTTCTGGTGTCTGGGCTCGAGGGAGAGTGCAACCCTCCTGCGGGCGCTTCCCGTAGCACAAAACAACAATTTTGATGCCAATAATCAGGTGTTTATGAGCCCGATTTCGGTCGGTCAAGGTCGGCCCGGGAAGGACGGCGAAACAAAAGGCCGGGTAATCCCCGTCGGGTCCAAATTGGCGGGCCCCAACTCGGAGCTAAAGGACAGCGGAGTAAGATGGATCATTTGGGAGATTGAGGGGGAGCTGTCGGAGATTACATGTCTTTACGGTTTGTTTTCTTAGAGTGAGGGGGTGGGGAGGTCGTTATCCTTGTGTTTGCGAAAGATTCCCTTCTGCCAAAAACGGGAGAAAAGTGGTTGAACTTGTCGAGAGTCAAACGATGGCTCGTAAACAGATAATAAAAGTGATATTAGGTGTAGCTTCTTGATGGTTTGGAGAGATTTTCGGAGGATAAATGTGAGCAAATTTTTACTGGTTTTATGGTGAGTTCGAGGATTGTCGTTGGAGTAGGTTGTTGATTTCTATTACAGACTTCAGGCTGCATGTAAGCAATACACTACAAATTTGGTTAATGTTTCAAAATTGCTTTCTATTACGGACTTCAAGGATAAGGTAAGCAAGAAGTGCCATTACAGTTTGAAGTGAATGAATTGTGTAAAAATTCAGGTAAGTCTTTCAGTTAGTTCAGTCAATTCTGTCAACTCTGTCAACAAATGTGATTATCGTACTTGATCGAAAAATTGCTTTGTCGTTATTTTACAATTGTAAAATTGCGATCTAAGATTTTAGATTGAAGATCGCAATTGTTCAATGGTACATATCGACCAATTTGTATCAGAAAGAAACTGAATATATTTTTGAAAATTGGCACTAGAAGTTTAAAGTACGAAAAAAATCCTTCAAACAAAACGCCCTTCTAAAAATTCTTTCCAGTTCAAGTGCGTACCCATTATCCTCGTTAGATCTCCATCAACCAGTGGATAAAACAAGAAAACGCAAACCCTTTTCTTCACATTGCCCTGCGGCAACAACGTTGCCTCAAGAAGGCAAAACCAAACATCATTAATCCATCTTGATAGAGCCCCGGCCACGGCTCACCGGGACGCAAAACCACCCTGTTCCGTGCCTACAACAAGCACTTCTTGGCATGGGGAGGCCAAAGAACCTCCCTCTTTTTTTCTTGCTGCAACAAAAAGTGCAGAAAAAAGCATCTTCTCATTCTCGTCCTTCGAAGTGCATCTTCAACGTGCGCCCTCCCTCCTTAAGAAAGCTCGATTCAGTGGGCGGGGGCTAACCTCCCCCCCCACCTCAAACAAAGCGCGGGTGGTTGGAAAATTTCCTACCCATTCGTTCGGAAGAATCGGAGGAAAAAACGCATCCATCAAAGTGCGAGAAAAAGTGCGTTTTCAATAATGCATTTTCCTTCAACCACCCTCAACCGCCCCCCTCTTTTCTGCGGGAAGTTTGCTACCACCAAGGACCTGCCTCAACGTGAACCACATTATGGCTTCAGGAAAATTAACGCACCCCACCCAACCCCACCCCCACACAAAAAAGTACGCATTAACGAAGAAAGTTTCACCCGTTTTTCCACTCTCTTTAATGGACTGAAGCAGGTTCGCCTTCGAAACGCACCCCCTCCGATCGGGAATCCCGGGAAGCCTCATTAATTGTCGGGAAAATCGGGCTTGCCGAGGCGAAGGGGAGGGGAGAAGTTCAAAGAACTTTCCCTGCTCCTCTAATTAATCATAATTTCAACCCCTCGCTCTCTTTTTTTTCTTTTGCTGAGGGCTTTTGTTCGGTGACTTGGCATGGATTCCCTGCACACTTCCCACAAGGTTGGGAGCGAAATCCCTTTCCCTGTCTTTGCTTTCACTGATCCTGTATTTGAGAAAATGAGGTGGTGTGAGTGTACATACAAGTGCAATATGACAAATGGCACGCATCGCCATTTCCTACCTACCGGGAGGACTCTCCCGAAGGGGTTACACCGATGCAGGAAAAGATTTCAAATCGAGGGTGACCTGGAATGGCCCTTGAGTGGTGAAAGAACCAACTTTTGGGGCGAAATGAGAGATTGTTGGGGCGCTTTAACCTAAAAAAAAACTTTTTTGTCTTAGCTATTAACTAATTTTGAGAAGTTTTCTATTTTAAAGGGCGCTTTCAATAAAACTTTTATATTTTCACCGGTAAAAAATTAGAAACAGAATAAAGGGCGTTTGAAAGGGGCGCTTTAGAAAAAACTTAAATTAAATCTTGGTTAAGGGCGTCCAGACCCACATTTTGATCGTTCAAACTGTCATTGTAAAAAAACAGACTTGGTTTTCTGTTTAAATTCGCAAATTAAGTCGAGGGGCGCATAAGGCCGAACTTAAGGGCGTTTCTACTATTTTTTTGCTATCATTTTACTTTTGAGGGCGCTCACATGCGGTTTCATGAACCTGTTGAAAAATAGGACTGACCTACCAGAATACATTTTCAGGCGCACCAAACATTCCTAGAGGGCGCTTATAGAAAAAAACTTTTTGAAAAATTTAGTATTCAGGGGGCGTTTATGTTCAAACAAAACTAAAACTGTTGTAATGTAAGTTCAATCTGTTGGAAAATTCACTGGCGGCGTTTAAAGTTATATTTTAATTTAAAAAAAAAAACAAAAGGGTGCTTTAAACATTTTCAATAGACAGTTTTAATTGTTGGGGGCGTTTACACCTTGTAAAGGATAAATTTATTTATAATATAAGACTAAATAAGAGAAATATTTTCTAAGGGGCGTGCGGAACTGATTTAAAAAAAAAAAGACTGAAGAACTATGCTTTTAGTTAATCTTCTTAATCTAAACAAAATTAAGGGCGTTTACAGTTATTTTTGAATGAATCCATCCGTATAGATTTAGACTAGCCATTAAATTTTGATTTTCTAAAATTAGTTTTTGGATCAGAAACGTTATCTTAAGGGCATTTAATACAACTACGTTTTTTTTTCAAAAAATTTCGCTTATAGGGTTTGTCTAGGTATCTCAGTCCAACTAATTATTTTATGAAAGATCTAGAATAGTTCATTAAATGTTTGATGTTGAGCTTAAAAACGCCCCAAAATGAATTTATTTTGGCAGTTGATATTTTTCAGGGCACTTTAAGACCGTCGCGGAAGAGGTCTCATTCGGTTTTACTCAATTAAAGTGAGAAAACAAGTTTCAGGTTTGAAATAAAACAGTTTATAAACATTAAAAAAAACAGTAACTAACGGAGACTAATCAGAAACAATGTCTCATTTATTTGATAGTTTAGGGCTTTTTTAAGACAACATTTTCCAAATACCGTAAAACGGGGTGACTTTGATAGGTTTGAGATTTTTCCGCAAAATGAAGAGTACAATTAAAATACGTACGGAATTGTTTAGAATAATACTGATCGTGGTAGAGAAGTGTTCAAAGTACCTGAAGAAGAAGTTTTCATAAAATTTTGAGAAGTTTAAATTGTTAGTTAACTATAATTTAAAAAAATGATGATGAAAGTCATTATTTTAAACTTCTCAAAGTGTCTTGATTTTCTCAATGAACATGATTTCGAATCGGAAAACGGAATGCATTCTCGGATTCTTTGGACAATTTTCCACTAGGAGAAGGTTAAATAAGTTTGTAAATAATAAATAATGTGTGTTTTTGGAACACAATTAAAAATAAACTTCCAAATTTATAGGCAATTTCAGTTGAACAATTTCATGTAAAATGTGAAAATATGTGATTCGTTCGTTCTTTGAATTCAATATAAAATGCAATATAAATCGATAATTTTATAAACAAAACTTGTTCTAACAAATTTCAGACAAAGTTCCGACTTTTTAACAATTTTACCCAAAATTGATATGTATTTTGCTAAAAAGCTTATAAACTTAGATAACTAAGTATAAATATTGATTTTTTTTCCTAAAAACTTTATCTACTACTTTAGTGATGATATATTTAACTTTTTTTTCCAAAATAGTGCATGGACTTTGTGTGGCCTACCCCAGTACATGTTTTAAAAATAATAATCTTGAGAATAACCTTACCTGTTGGAAAATATTCCAAAATCAAATTGAAATCCTATCAAAGTCGCCCCGGTTTACGGTAGTTATGTTTGTTAAAGTTGACTTAGTCTAGCCAATTATTTTAAGAGGGTGCTTCTGAAATGTGTTTCTTTTTCTAATGGGAATGAAATGTACATGGCGTTTATAAGAACCTCTGAAAGGTGAGATTTTTTGGACATTATTCAGTGTATTTTTTTTAAAAGGGGCGCATCCAAGTAACCATTTATTTGTTTCTAAGGGTATTTGCTTAGACCGAGCAGAGACAACTGTCGTTACGATTTTTAAAACAAATAATTGTTTTTGTTGAAACTAATTTCAGTCAACTTTTTAAAAGGGCGCTCAAAAAAATCCAAAAGGGGCGTTTTTTCTAAAAACTTCTTTTTAAGAGTTTTTTTTAAGAATTCCTAGTATCAGCAATTTTTTTAACGCAACAACTTCAAAAAGGGGCGTTTCCAGCCATTTTTTCGTGTACCCTACCCATTTAAGGGTTACCCTTATCTGATCCGTACCTCAACTCACACACGTTTTCCGGCAAACTGGCTTTCCTCCCCCAACCCGTTTGCGATGCGTGTACATTTCGCATTTAATGCACTTTAATCAGGCTTGAGCGAAATGTCGAGGGGTGGGGGCACCCAAAGACGCACACAACTCATAATAGAATGCAATTTATTGCATCGCTAGGCTGGCTCGTCCCCTTAAGTGAGGGTGGGCTGGCAGTAAATAAGGACGCGGTAATAATCCTTCCTTGGATGCAGTTTTAAGAGGGTTAATGCGTGCTCAAGTTTTTAATGCGTTTTTTCTGCTTGAATCTAGAATTTTAAAATTAATGATTTCAGCAATGAACTTTTTTTTAAATCCATCAATTAACGATCCAGCTTTCCGGTGGACAATAACTCCTAGCCATAATTTCCGGTTCATTTGGCATGTCCCGGGACTCTCCCGCCGGAAGAAGCCAGCATCTTCCAATTATCTTCTCTGGAGCCACCAGGCCGAGCGTGTTGCAAATTGATGACCAAGCGATAAAATGCCCAAAAATATCGTTTTTAATTTCCTCCCATCTTGTTGGTGGGTGCGTCCTGCTTGCGTGCGTGTGCGACTGGAATAAGAAGAAGTGCGTGACTTGGCCGTTTTGCCAGGATCTTCCCGCCGACCTCTGGGCGACCTTTTGATCACAAGTTTTGGCATGAGGGCTTACCTCCTTGGAGGACCAGAAACCGGAAGTTCTTTCTCTCGGTGACACTTTTTTCTTGCCAGGGCTTCCTCCTAGGCAAACAATAGCCACCGAGCCAACGTCGAAAGACAAAGAAAACAAGTCAAATATCATAAATTTGACAGGCTTAAAAGTATTTTGCGCGCGCGTTCATACGTACAGTTTATTGCAAATGCTGTGGCAGGGCTCCTTGGGAAGGAGAAGGAGGTAGACCGGACGAAGTCCTTGCTCTCCAAAGAAAATTGGAAAAAAAATCCGGCAACAGACACAAAAGTTTTCGTTTCTTTTTTGTTGATGCCAAGGAGCTCAAACAGGAATAGAAGTTGCAAAGTTAGAAATTCTCATACCGTGGCGAATAAAAGAAAAACTTCTTCCTGCGAGACAGGATCGACAAGGGGAAAAAAAGAACTGTCCTCTTCCACCTTTGTCAGGAGGAAGAATCCGGCGCAAAATGAATCTTTCCAGGCTCAAATTTGCTTACTTGGAAAATCAAGTAAGAGGTGAAAAAAAAAGTTTAATACACCTTCCAGACAGCGAAGTCAACTTGTGTTTGAACAACCGGCTGGAAGACGAATTCCCCCTTTTTTCTTCGAAATAAAAACGCAAGGATCAGAGCGACTTCCCCCGCGTAAAAGAGCTTGTGATATTGGGAAGGTTTTTTTTCTGCCTCGATGCAGGCGCAAAAAAAAACTGATAGAGAACAAGTTTGGGTTGGGCTGCGGGGGCCTAAATTTATAAGCAACCAGATAAGAAGCGGATGGTGTTGTCTCAAAATTGCGAGAAAAGCAAATTTCCGCTGCGACTTGGTTTCGGGAGAGGTGCAGAAAGGGTTGAAACTGATAATCGTAAATTTTGCTTTTGGGGGAAAAGTGAGAGAGTTTCCGGTTTGTACTTTTTTGTTTGTCATTTAGCGCAAATAAGTTACAGAAATGTCTTGAAGTCACAAATGGCAACAAAATTCAAAAAACTCCAAGTGTCTTCATGTTGCCAAGTGTCTTCAAGTTGTCAAGTGACTTTTAGTTTCCAAGTGTCTTAAATTTTCCAAACGTCTTCAAGTTGCCAAGTGTCTTAGAGTCACTAAGTGATTTTAAGTCACCAAGTGTCTTCAAATTGCCAAGTGTCTTCAAATTGCCAAGTGTCTTCAAATTGCCAAGTGTCTTCAAGTTGCCAAGTGTCTTTAAGTTGCCAAATGTCTTCAAGCTGTCAAAAGTCTTCAAGTCACCAAGTGTCAAGAAGCTCAAGAAGCTCAAGCTGTCAAAAGTCTTCAAGTCACCAAGTGTCAAGAAGCTCAAGAAGCCAAGTGTCTTCATGTTGCCAAGTGTCTTCGAGTTGCCAAGTGTCTTCAAGTTGCCAAGTGTCTTAAAGTTGCGAAGTATCTTCAAGTTGTCAAGCGACTTTAAGTTTCCAAGTTTCTAAATTTTCCAAGTGTCTTCAAGTTCAAGAGTCACCAAGTGTCTTTAAGTCACAAAGTGTCTTCAAGTCACCAAGTGTCTTCAAGTTGCCAAGTTTCTTCAAGTTGCCGAGTGTCTTTGAGTTGCCAAGTGTCTTCAAGTTGCCAAGTGTCTTCAAGTGGCCAAGAGTCTTCAAGTTGCCAAATGTCTTCAAGTTGTCAAAAGTCTTCAAGTTGCCAAGTGTCTTCAAATTGCCGAGTGTGTTTAAGTTACCAAGTGTCTTTAAGTTGCCAAGTGTCTTTAAGTGCCAAGTGTCTACAGAATAAAAAGTATCTTCAAGTTGCCAAATTTCATCAAATTGCCGAGTTTCTTTGAATTGATAAGGTTTTTCCTGGCGCCAATTGTATTGAGTTGTGTTTTAAAGTTGCCAAGTGTCTTCATGTCACCCTCTTCATCCCTGATCATCTTCAATGCAATCAGAACATTTGCAGCTCGAAAAATGTCGTTTCTTCGCAAATACGCACGCAATAAAAATCGTCTCAAGTGAAGACCAAACAACCAAACCTTGCACAGAGCAAAGGGGACCCCTTCTCATTTAGAACCAGCCGTCAGTAATGTCATGATGCCCAAATGATGCCTTCGTGTTAGTGCATGCGTGCCAAGGATTTAACGCTTGGCCAGGACATTCGCTTGCGTTCTGGCACGTGTCTCGGCTGCTAGTTCGAAATCCAGTTTTATTTTTCATACTTTTTTTTAAAAGGAATTCATTGTTTCCCGTTCGCTGTACGAAACGGGAGCTCCAGCAGAAAAAAAGGACACGACCACATCGGGTTCGCGGCTCGGAATCTAATTATGCAATGAAAATAAATTTGTAATTAAATATTCTAAAGGTTAGATTAAATTACGCCTGGTTGGCGCGGTTCTTTTTTTTTACTACGCCTGGCTCAGACTTGCTCCCTATGATTCTGGAACGGCAGTGCGCGATAAATATTACTTCTTTTCTGTCGGACCATGACAGAGCGGTGTACGGTATGCTGCTGCGTAGGGTAAAGTGTCATAAATTCGGACGCTAACGACCCCGGTTGCGCGAGCAAGCGTGAAACGAGAAAACTTCCTCCCGAACGCAAAATTGTCGCGATGGTGTGAGGTGCGCTTGTTGGGTGGTAAATTTTATGAATTTGTATTGTTCGAAATTCTTTCCTAGTTTGTTGGTCTGCCTTGTGAGCAAAGTCTTCAAAATAGAGACATCGAGTGACCCTAAGTTACTAATTGTCTTTAAATTGGGAAATATCTACAAGTTTTTAACTGTCTAAAAATCGGCAAGTGTATTCGAGTTGCCAATTGTCTTCAAGTCACCAAGTGTCTTCAAGTTACCAAGTGTCTTCAAGTCACCAAGTGTCTTCAAGTCACCAAGTATCTTCAAGATACCAAGTGTCTTCAAGTTACCAAGTGTCTTCAAGTTGCCAAGTGTCTTCAAGTTACCAAGTGTCTTCAAGTTGCTAAGTGTCTTCAAGTTGCCAAGTGTCTTCAAGTTGCCAAGTGTCTCCATGTTACCAAATGTCTTCATGTAACATAAAATTTAACAATGGACTTTTTTAAATTCAAGAAAACGTTAAAGGGTAATTCTCCGCCAACTCACACAGCAGTTGCCCCGACCCCTCTTCGATTTGCGTGAAACTTTGTCCTAAGGGGTAACTTTTGTCCCTGATCACGAATCCGAGGTCCGTTTTTTGATATCTCGTGACGGAGGGGCGGTACGACCCTTCCATTTTTGAACATGCGAAAAAGAGGTGTTTTTCAATAATTTGCAGCCTGAAACGGTGATGAGATAGAAATTTGGTGTCAAAGGGACTTTTATGTAAAATTAGACGCCCGATTTGATGGCGTACTCAGAATTCCGAAAAACGTATTTTCATCGAAAAACACTAAAAAGTTCTAAAATTCTCCCATTTTCCGTTACTCGACTGTAAAAATTTTGAAACATGTCATTTAATGGGAAATTTAATGTACTTTTCGAATCTACATTGTCCCAGAAGGGTCATTTTTTCATTTAGAACAAATTTTTCATTTTAAAATTTCGTGTTTTTCTAACTTTGCAGGGTTATTTTTAGAGTGTAACAATGTTCTACAAAGTTGTAGAGCAGACAATTACAAAAATTTGATATATAGACATAAGGGTTTGCTTATAAACATCACGAGTTATCGCGATTTCACGAAAAAAAGTTTTGAAAAAGTTGGTCGTCATCGATCATGGCCGTTCATGGTCACCCGCGACAGACACGGACGACGAAACAAAGAGAAACGCAAAAGTAACTTTTTCAAAACTTTTTTCGTAAAATCGCGATAACTTGTGATGTTTATAAGCAAACCCTTATGTCTATATATCAAAATTTTGTAATTGTCTGCTCTACAACTTTGTAGAACATTGTTACACTCTAAAAATAACCCTGCAAAGTTAGAAAAACACGAAATTTTAAAATGAAAAATTTTGTTCTAAATGAAAAATGACCCTTCTGGGACAATGTAGATTCGAAAAGTACATTAAATTTCCCATTAAATGACATGTTCCAAAATTTTTACAGTCGAGTAACGGAAAATGGGAGGATTTTAAAACTTTTTAGTGTTTTTTCGATGAAAATACGTTTTTCGGAATTCTGAGTACGCCATCAAATCGGGCGTCTAATTTTACATAAAAGTCCCTTTGACACCAAATTTCTATCTCATCACCGTTTCAGGCTGCAAATTATTGAAAATACCTCTTTTTCGCATGTTCAAAATGGAAGGGGTCGTACCGCCCTCCGTCACGAGATATCAAAAAACGGACCTCGGATTCGTGATCAGGGACAAAAGTTACCCCTTAGGACAAAGTTTCACGCAAATCGAAGAGGGGTCGGGGCAACTTTTCCCGATTTCGTGTGAGTTGGTAGAGAATTACCCTAAAGCATCTTTAATGAAAACCTTCTCCAGAACTTCTCAAGTGCATCTTGTTAGCTCTAACCCCATTTTTAAAAATACGAAAAGTGCACGCACCCATCCCGGAATCCCGGCTCTCTTTTTTTTCTGCAATTGCATCACGAAACGCACTCACCCCAACCCCATTTCGTTAGCCCACTCGACATACATAATTTTACATGTGCACATCGGTGCGCGCGTGTATTCATTAACGTCCTTCAGCAGCAGCATCCACCCACTTGCAAATTGCACTTGCACGTGAGATGCGTGAGTGCATTGTGTAATGTCACCCCCGCACAAACTCGGAATGTAATTTCAACCCCCTCTTTTGATCGCTGCACAGTGGGATCGATGTGGTAGGAAAAAGGACAAAATTTTCTAAAATTTTATAACTTTTGAAAATTTTCATTCGTAAAAATAGGCTTTACTGAAAAATCTAATTTATTTCCCTAAGTTAACGATGCAAATTTCTTTCTTTCATCAAACATTCAGTAAGTGGCACGCATCATAACTTCCCCTTAGGCTCCTTCACTCCAACCACTTGCCGGGATTTCTTTATGAAAGAGAACCCAAGATAAGGAAGCCCTTCCCCATCCATTGGCACATAATTACAATAGAGAATCCAGTGGCCAGGACCTGCCGCGGAAGCCAGAGTCCTTACGCAGCAACATTTCTGCTCTTGTGTTTCTTCTTCTTGGCACCACCCCCACACCCACCGGCAATAATTTCCTATTTTTATGTCATATTTCCATGATTACACAGTTCAACAAAAATCAAAATATGTATTCCTTTGTAAAATAGTCAACAAAGTAGCTATTTTTGGCCTAAACTAACATTTCAAACGGGTGTATCTCAAAATTGGGACCATTTGGAGCAATTCTGGACCCAGATTCGGATTCAGCAGGCAAAATTCTACTAGGAACACATATACTCGTCTCAGAGACAAAATCTTGTTGGACTGTGTTATGGAACATAAAATATTACTATTTGGGCGCGCAGATTCCCCCCCCCCTCGCGCAATAATAGGCTGTGTGTTTTTCGGGAACTGGCTAGTCCTGGCGACGAAAACCGGGAAAGACATGCGCCTTCCTCCGCCCCCAACTCCGGCAGCGTTTGTCCTCTTTATCGACTTGTTTATTTCCAAAGCTCATAATCGTAATAAATGTGCCCGAGCGAGCGCGTGTATCTATAAATAAATAATAATAAAAGTGCACACCAACGCACCACCAAACTTATAATCATGGTGAATGGACGAACATACATGTTGAGACACACACACAATTACTAAGAAATTATGTTTTCAAACTAATTTTTGCTTGATTTTCTGTAAAAATCGTTTTTTCAGACCCTCAAGATGTCTTCATTTGAGAGCCGAAACGTCGAACAATTATCTACGCCCAAATGACAAAACTGGGACCAAAAATTTTAATCGCATTGTTGGCAGATCTGTTGCTGTCGAAGAGCACTAAGCTGTCAAAGATTCTACACGTTAGTTCTAAAATAAACTTTTTTGAGTTATTTTCAGACAGATTTTCTGAAACCCAAACCATTTCGGAATTACATAAAATAAACATGTTAAATTTTGATAAATTTCACTCCAAATTTATTTCAATAAAAAATGAAATCTTTCCTTAATAATAATGATTAAAAATCATCATTAACTGAGTGAAATCCACTGCAGGCATTATGCTAAAGACTTTCTTTTAGCTAAATTAAGGGAGAACGTAGCTCAAATTTGAGTAAAATACACGAAGAACTGTGTGAAAGCAAAACAATTGCAAATCATTAGAGTAAAATCAATTTTGAATTACCACTAATGGTCATATTTCGGGTGATTTTATTTAAGTGCAGTACGCACCTCCCAAGAAATAGGATCAACAAATAGCTTTACGCACAGCAAAACAAATGTGAAGGAGCGATTTGTTGGGGCTTTTTCGTCCTCTCTGGTTTGATTTTATTTCTGCAGCTGTGCAATTGCAACTTATCTCGACTCCTTACCAAGTGCGTACTCTACTTTAGGGTGAAACTAACCAAAATTCTGAGAAAAAATTAAGCAATTAAAAACTGATTCCTGATTCAGAGATAAGTTAGAAAATCAACTTTTGGATCAATTTACGATAAAAATAAACCAAATTTAGGTAGAAAAATTACAGTTTTGATTAAAAAGTACTAGTGCGTCCATCCGTACTAGTGCGGGACAAAATTCCCGGGATTTTTCAAAACTAGGAATTCCCGAATCCCGAGATTTTTTATGTCTTGTCCCGAAAATTCCCGAAATTGGAAATCTAGAAATTCAGATTTGGATGTGGAAATAAATGAACAGTTGCATGCGGTGTAATCGATAAGAATTTTGAAGCTTTTAAGTTTGTTTTTGGCATAAATCAGAATTAGTTTAGCTTACAATTGTTCACAAGGGGGGGGGGATCCGCAAATAGCCTATCGCTTGAAACATTTTCTATTCAACTTTATTTATTTTTAAAAGACTAAGTATTATATTTACATATATTTTTGAATTTTAACTTGACAAAATTATTATATTTAATTATTTTTCATCAAACACCAGAATCTGGAACAAATCAGGACAAAAGTAACGAATTAGGACAGCTGTTTAAGCCAATTTGACAAAACAATTAAAACCCCGATTTCCAAATTTATTGCTCTAAAATCTCCTGTACAGATCAGACTCAAGTCCCAATTTTCCTCAATTGCTGAAAGTGACTTAAAGATAATTTGTAAAATATGTTTTATGTAAAACATGAAATTCTGAACTTATCAAACATTTGACATTGAATGGTATCATTTTATTTAATTCCGTTTAATGTTTTTATAGACATTTTTGTCACGTAAAAAAATATTAAGGAAATAAATTACACGAAAATTATTTAATTTTGATTACATTGGAATAAAAAATTGTGGTATAATTAAAATCTAAAGCCAATGAACAAAAAAAAAAAAAAACAATTTTAAATGTATTTTACGCTATCAAAAAACTGCTGTCCATGTTTAGTTTAAAGTATAGATTATACCCAACGGAGCATTTCCATTCGAGCAGTTTTTGCTTTTTTCCACACTGTATTCCTTATGGGAGAACTGTCATTTCTACCAATCGAATCCGGTGTTCCATTAAAAGTATTTAGCGAATAATATGATTTTAAGCTTGAAAAGTATAAAAAATGTAATGAAAACATGGATTATATGACTGTTTCAAAAATTTCCCGGGATCCCGGGATTCAAAAAATATTATTCCCGTTTCCCGGGAAATTCAAAACCAGGGAAAATTGGACGCCCTAAAAAATATCCACTTTTGAGGTAAATTTATTCAATTCCATGGAAACATCATCTAAAACTGAGTAGAAATAAAACGATGTTTGACTTTGAAGAACCAATCCTAATTTGATTAAATTCACACAAAAATGAGTAAAATGAAAACATTCAAAATCATTACTTGGTAGGCTTGTTGTTGAAGAACCACTATTTAGTAAATTAAGAATGAATATATTAAAATTAACTAAAATTAATTAAAAAATGATAGAAAATTTAAACATATTTCAAAGTAGGATGAATTTTGCAGGGCCAATTTTGAATAAATATTGGGTTAAGTTCTAAGGAATTTAAGTTAAATTAGGTTAGGTGAAAATGAAAAAAAAAAACAAAACACAAAATTTTAGTAAATTTTGAGTGAGTTTTTTTGAAAGAGTTTTTTATCTAGCATTTGTCCAAAATTGAGTGAAAATAAAAAAAAAATCCAGAAATTTTCCATTGTAGGTTAGATTTCGAAAAAGTTCTCAAAAATTTTCACTCGAATTTTTTAAATGTAAGTGAAACTAAATACATCTAAAGTCTTCACCTAAGCAATTGTTAGTGAAAAAAGTAACCAACATTTTAATAATATTGATTCAAAACTAAGTATTCTCTGAGTAGGTTTGATTTCGAAGAACTACTTTTGGTAAAAAATGAAGCTATTCTAAATTTGAGAAAAAATGCTCCCAACTTGAGTTGGATTCATAAAAAAAAACTGTTAACCAAAAATTTGTCTCAAATGGGTACGCTTATAAAACATATTTTTGGGTAAAAGGTTGATATTCACTTGTATTTCAGTGCAACTACTAAGTAAAGTGAAAAGGACACAAGAAAGTATTTTTTTTTGGATTTCATATTGTCATAATGTAAACAAACAAAAACAAACGCACCGCTGTGAAGCTCGTTTGTAAAAACAGCGGTGTCATCTAGTGGTGACTAGTGAAAACTGATTGTACCCGGTGCATTTTGCCCCTCGTTGGGGTGCATTTTCCCCGTTGTTGTAGTGCATTTTGCCCCAATGTTGCAGTGCATATTGCCCCGCATGGTTGTTTGAAATGAATCAAAAATGTTTTTAGAAATTTGATATTTTAGAACAATTTTGAGGTTTTTCAAAACTTTTTTCACATGGATGACGAAGAATAATAGTTGTTTTAGAACATCGAACAAAATTCTTCCACAGTAATGCTGTAATGGTTAAGAAATCACAGTTTTCCCTTAGGGGGTGCATATTATTCCCTCTCCCCCTAATTAAATTCAAGTGAAAATTGCGTATGTATCAATTTATAAGTCGATTTTTGGTCATAAATGAATTAAAATCAAATTGATTGATATTTGGTATGCAATTTCAACGTAGAGAGAGATTTAGTGTGCGGAATAGTTTGCCATTGATTGATACTGGCACTCTAGAAGATTGAAGCAAAAGTAGTGCGCCTAATCTAGTTACTATCCAGCTAATCTGATTAATTAGGGACTGTGCTAGATGGTGCCAACTGTTGATGGATGTGTAAGATCACGTTAACCTCATTGAAATTGTGAAAGGCATAGTTTGATTCAGTTTATTGCAGTCTTTTTGAACTAGTGACTTTTTTTAATATTCAATTCAAAATTCTTATTTTCAAAGGGAAGTAAATCTAGGTCACAACCGACCTTCAGGTGTTCCAAGAGGCAGAATTTCATTTAAATATCAACAACCATAACCCAATTAGCAGCAATCCGAGCAAATTTGACACTTTTATGACTATTACACAATCACACCCCTCTCTCCTTCCCGCTCACGCTTGCATGCAACTCACTAGGCGGCAAGTTTTTGCTGCGAACAGGCATATCTTAAGGCGCCTAAGATTTGTGCTTTTCCTTCCCACTTCTACCACTTCCCGCCCGCTACCAAATTGGTAAACCAAACAGTATTAAACAGTCAAAATATAATCATCTCAAATCTTATTACCAGCCTCCCTCGCCCCCACCTTCCTCCTCCAACGAGGCGTGTGACTTGAACCAAATTATTAGCGCCAGCGAGCAAAAAAAAAAACGAGAAGATAACCAATTGCAGCGTTTTAGGCGCGCTCCGCAGAAAAAGCGCCATCTCTTGCAAGCGCGCGGAAATGAAATTTTAATATCGGTGAGCGGGGGCTTGCGAATTTTTCACCGTTGTTTACGGCTCTCGTTATAGTTCATATTTATTGGATTTAATTTTATTTTCACGCGCGCGTCGTGTTTTCCGGCGGGGCGACTTTTTTTTCTCTCTGATTCTGGAGGAGGCTTCATCTTGGGGACTTGTTATTTGCGAGCCGCGACGACAGCCGTACTTTGTCCAATTACACATTCGTTTGGTGGGGGTTTTGCGTGCACGGAAAGTTTTAACTTAAAATGATTTTTTTTTCTGTGGCACGAACTCATCAATTCGCCAAGTCAAACGTGGCGAAAATATGCTTTGAAAAATATCTACATTCTCACTGTTATGGTTATTTTTTGTGTCAAAACTTTCCGTGTATTTTGAAGACTTCAATGCGTCCCTGTTATCAGTGCCTCAGAACGCAATTGGAACTAGTCGGGAAAAGAGAAATCTTCCTTTTTTGGGGGGCAAACCAGACAGCCACGTTCAGCTAGTACACGTGCGACGAAACCCCAAGAAGAACACGGAGAATTGTCACCGCTGGCTGGCTGGCAAATGATTTCCCTGGAACAAGCGGAACAGATGCTAAATTTTGCCTTCCGTGGAGGACGCTGTAGGTTGGTGGCGGGGAAAAATGATATTCACAGGTTTAATTAGATTTAGGCAATGCTAGGTACTTTTTTTTCGCCCGATGCCTGACAGGACACACAATTTAGGGTCATTTATCAGACTTGTTTAGGGCCGACAGTTTGAACGACTTTATTGCGCAAGGGGGGCGGGGAAGGGAGTACAAATTACCATGCGACTCCACCGCTTGCGTTTTTCAGCTCGAATTGGCATGATTGCGATGAAGAGGATTCAATTTCCCGCCCCTCGCGGAAAACGGGGAACGTGCCTCCATAATTAATGTAACATAAAATACCTCTTCACACGCGGGGGGTAAATTCATTCATGAAATTTTCATTTGTCGCCGTGCGATTTAGAGGGGGGAAGGGAAAACTGTTGATTGAATTAAAGAAAATTGGCGAAACATTTCGCGTAACTCAAGAAGGAAGCAGAATTTTAAAATTCTAACCTCAAAATTACACCAGACGCAGACGCTTCTCACGATTTGAAGTGTGACACAAAAACTGCATCGAGCTCACCCTTCAACGTATTGCTCCGTCCAGAATGGTCCAGAAAAGTGTGTCTCAAATTAATCATCCCAGCGTGACACACGCTGCTCCGTGGCAGCATCCCTGATCTGCAGCACCATCATTCGTGGAAAATTTAATCGTTTCGCTGTTTGAAATGCATTCAGATTTCATGGTGGACGAGGGTGGTTTTGATATTTGAATGGATTTTTCTAGACGGAGGGAAACGGTGAGATTTGGCGTTTCCAATGGTAAAACGATCTTGTTTCTTATAGAAGTTGAGTTGTTTTTAAATAAAATATTTGTTTTTGCTATTTGTATTTACTCACACACTTAAATTTATAGCTAAAGCTGAAAAAGTGGTTAAAACTATTTGTGATTTCAATATTATGACATTTCTTATTAAAACCAATTTGTTTAAAACAATTGGGCAATTATGTGAAAAGAAACCAAGCTGTTCTAAAGTAAGATTCCGAAAGAAACAAGATCTCTGTTTACTTTAAATAAAGCTGCACAGTAAAAAATCTTTTATTGCAATTAAAAAGTACACAGAAAAAAATAATGTAAATTTGGAAGCTGTAATTTTGGAAGGTTGAATATGACCACTTTTATGAAGTAATTTTACCTCAATTTAGACTGAAAAAGTGACATTACACCAGAAAAGTGGTAAAATTACACATTTCCAGAGGTAAAATTACACCTGACATAAAAGATGTACCGTACCCCTTCCCAGATGTAATATTACCATGATTTTTTTTCTGTGTAATGCAGATGTTGTTTCCATAACATGTGTAAATTTACACAATTACTTTACTGTATAATTCCACTTTTTTTCAACTGGAACGGTAGTGGAATAACACAAAGAGGTAATTTACTAACATTAATTTACGTGTCATTCAACATCAATGAGTATGTAATTATACATCTTTCCAAACTAGATGGAAGAAAAAATATTAAAAAAAGAGGTCAATATTTATGTATCAAAATTCTAAAGAATACTGATGTGTAGAATATTCTTATTCTTATCCGTCAATTGTGTCAAAATATGTGTAACACAGCAAATTTTGGATTGTCATTTCAGTAAAAGAATTAACTGAATGCGATTCAGCAATCATCACTTTTGCTGAAATTCGGTTATGAACAAAAACATTGCTAAAAATCAGTAACTGCATATCTGTCAAAATGAAACGTATGACTTATTGTTTGGATGCTGCCGAGAGAAAATCCTCTTTCAAACATGTTGTGTTTTTTTAAATTTTGTAATGTGATCTTTAGAAACCAAGGTAAGAAAAATGTTAAATAACAAATGCCTCGATGCTAACCACCTGTTTTTTTTAAGATTTGGACGATTGATGAAATAAATGTATAAGTAACAGTACTGGATACATTTTTAATGACAAGCAAAATCAAATTTTGACAACTGAAATACCAGCAACAATTGCTGAATCTTCAGTAAATGTTTTGTCAAACTGCCACAAGAAAATTACTGAATTTTCAGCAAAATAATTTGACGTTTCTTTTGCTGAAATTTCAGTTGTTTTGACAACCATTTAACTGAAATTTCAATAAATCACCTGTCAAAGTGACAAATATCAGTTAACTGAGAATTCAGTAAAATCTAAATTACTGAATCGTTTACTGAAATTTCAGTAGATGAAAACTCAGTAAAACTTTACTGCATTTCAGTAAAACGAATTTGGTGTTTAATTTCATATCAATAAGTCTGTAAATTTATCTATTTTTTTCAAAGTATTTCCATCTTTTCAAAAAAAAAAATAAATAAAAAATATTGAGAATCACTTTCATTAATAATGTGATGAATAAGTACAGACTTTGTGTCAAAATATGTGTCATTTCACATCAATAAATACGTAAATGTGCCTATTTCCGACAGTAATTCCATCTTTTCAACATAAATTGAGATAAAGTATCATTAATAGAGGCAAACATTTAGACTATCAAAATTTTACAGAACATTCATTAGTAGAATCAAACAATGCTTGAAGTAATAATTTTTAAACCTTGTTCGAAAAAGCTGCTCTACTTTAAATATAAATTAACAGTTTATTTTTGAAACGGAACTATGAGGCTAAAATTTCTTGAAACATCTCAAGATAATGAAGAAACTTTAGACAATATGTTGTTGCGCATTAAACGGGTTCAGCCTTGTACTGCCCAAACTTGCTTTTTTAGAAATATGTTATTCACGGGTTCAGGAAACTTTTGTTTTACGACAAATGTCAAGTTTGTTTCTTTCATATTTTTAATCATTATTTTTAAGCATTTTAAGATGCATTTTTTTCATGATAATTTAAGGCTTGTTGCATAGTCTGCAATCATTATTTTTGGTCTATTTAGTATGTTACCTTTTTTCTAGTCACTTTTTCAACACTTCATTACCCATAAAATAAAAAATAAAATGATTTACAATTTTTATACCATTTGCAAAGTTATATAAACAAGATGAACCTTTAAATCATTTTTTTTTTCTAAAAATGTTCTTTTTTTGGGGTTAGAAAAAATCCGTAAATTATTGCCACACTTTAACCACAATTCAACCGGAATAATGATTTTTGACACATTGCACAGTATTTTGGTTGTCACATTGTGTTATTTTACAGCTTGAAATGACTACGTCGTAAGAGTCAGTAAAAAGACTTACTTTTCTTTTTAAATGTGTTAACTTGCCTCTTTTTATGTGTTACTTGTTACTCGTTCAACAACAGTTTAAGTAAATTACACAAAAAAATCACAGCGAAACAAATTACACTTTTCAGATTTACTTGCTATTTTTACCGTTTTGAAGGTAAAATTCAACTAAAAACTGTCATAAAAATGCATTGAATGTGTTTTTGCCTCCCTCAACTTACTTAGGATATTACTCATAAAATGAACTTTTTAATTTAACCTCCTAGACCCACCTTCAGGAGGAAATGTATGTGTGTGTGTTGGGATGTTGGTCTGTGCATAGAAAAAAAATGTACTCGATTATCTCAGTACTGGCTGAACCGATTTTAATCGTTTTGGCCTCATTCAAATCGTCTTGGGGTCCCATAAGTCCCTATAGAAAATAAAGGAAAGTACTTCAAAAGTTATGCTAAAATAGTAGTTTATGCAACAAGTTGCAAAAAGAGGATTTTTTCAGCACGAGTCGTACATTCACCAGGTTCACCGAGTTGGATAAATACGAAAACCTGTCATGATATACATTTTTAGAAAAGCATTTTTCTAACGAGCTCAAAACATTGAAGATCTGACAATCCCATCAAAAGTTATAAGCACTTAAGTGTTATTTATACACTTTTTTGAGGCCGGATCTCAGATATGTCGATAAAAACGTTCTCCGGATCTGTCATGCAACCCATCAATGGATAGGTAATAGCGTGTCCCAAAAAAACACGAAGTCGAGGAATTCAATGTGCTCAGTTCTCAAATGATAGAAAATCATGTTAGAAACAACTCTCTCATACATGAAAACTTTCGGAAAAATCGTTTACCACGTTCCCTGGGCATTTTTTTGAAAAAAGTCAGTTTTTTCGACAATTTCACAAAATCTGCTTAGAAAAAATGGAAAATTTTAAAATTTCAAATAGCCTATACCATTAAATGATGGTCTGTGGTCCAATAAACAAATTAATGTATCGATTTGGCCTTTTAAAACCTTGTTTTTACTTTCCCTGTAGCTTTTATGTCGAAAAATACGAGTTTTTGCTTTACTTTTTTTCAATCTTTTCCCTCGGTATTGAACACAAAAATTTCCTCATATGTGAGAATACATGCATCTTGTAGGAAATTTTCCGCCGAAGATTTTCGTCTAAGCAACTTTGAAGTTTCATCAACTCTGAGCTGAGATATTCCAGTTTTTGTGAAGAAAGAATATTGAATATTTGAAAATGTTGATATTAATCATCATTGGCATACAATATTAAGGATAATTTAAGCCTAATTTGAAGTGCGGCTGTATCGCATCTGTTTTTAAACATGATTGGTTCATCCTTCAATACTAAGGGCCACCTGATTTTGTTTTCTCATGGCACACTACGTGCTAAATCAATGAATTACTTTTAGCAAATAACTCATATTTAGAGCATTTTGCATTTAAACCAATCGATGCACGTTTGCTGTGTTTCCATGGATACAAATAAACAAATAAAAAATATAAGGTTCAATTGTACGCATTTTCGTGATCTGAACCACAACGTAACGTTTACACTCCCTTCTTATAACTCCTGTTGATAAATCCGATGTTCAGGTAAATTAAAAATATCACTAATATTTGGAATTTATTCTATAGGGATCCATCCATTAATCACGTAGACATTTTTTTTAATCTCAGCTCCCTCCCCTTCTTATGGTCAATAGTCCATAAAAAAACTTTTTTGGATGGAGCGTGGACAATTGCCAACCCCGTACAATCGAATCATATATTTCGATGCCTCTGTGTTCTTGTACTAAGCTTACTGGTTTTCCTATCTAGATAGCATAAGAGAGCACAGATGCATCGATTTGTTATTTGTTTATTTGTATCCATGGAAACACAGGTGGTGATAGCCCTCGCGCTGCTTCCAACGACCCGTTTCAGAATGACAGAGCTCCTTGCGGCCCAATTCCGAGGTCGCTGGGCATTGTTCGGCCCCGCCTAAATATAGAAGCAAGCATCTGAAGGAAACTCGATCTATATTTAGACTTCCAATCCCGTCAGCCAAATCAGGGATCAGCGCGTATTTAATATGAGAAGATAACATGTTTCAACACTACGGATCAATTCACTGCAACAGTGTAAACTTTCTGATGGCCGACTGCTTAGCGTCTCAGACCACCAATCCAAAGGTGTGAGTTCGAATCCCACCTGATTCGTTTTCGTTTTTTTGTTCATATTCAAAGTTCAAATTCCTGATTCCAAATTTCAAAGGTACCGGCCGGGATTTGATCCCTGAACCTTCTGCTTGTGAGGCAGAAGCCGTAACCATTAAGCCACGGAGCCGTTTATTTGTTTATTTGTATCCATGGAAACACAGCAAACGTGCATCGATTGGTTTAAATGCAAAATGCTCTAAATATGAGTTATTTGCTAAAAGTAATTCATTGATTTAGCACGTAGTGTGCCATGAGAAAACAAAATCAGGTGGCCCTTAGTATTGAAGGATGAACCAATCATGTTTAAAAACAGATGCGATACAGCCGCACTTCAAATTAGGCTTACATTATCCTTAATATTGTATGCCAATGATGATTAATATCAACATTTTCAAATATTCAATATTCTTTCTTCACAAAAACTAGAATATCTCAGCTCAGAGTTGATGAAACTTCAAAGTTGCTTAGACGAAAATCTTCGGCGGAAAATTTCCTACAAGATGCATGTATTCTCACATATGAGGAAATTTTTGTGTTCAATACCGAGGGAAAAGATTGAAAAAAAGTAAAGCAAAAACTTGTATTTTTCGACATAAAAGCTACCGGGAAAGTAAAAACAAGGTTTTAAAAGGCCAAATCGATACATTAACTTGTTTATTGGACCACAGACCATCATTTAATGGTATAGGCTATTTGAAATTTTAAAATTTTCCATTTTTTCTAAGCAGATTTTGTGAAATTGTCGAAAAAACTGACTTTTTTCAAAAAAATGCCCAGGGAACGTGGTAAACGATTTTTCCGAAAGTTTTCATGTATGAGAGAGTTGTTTCTAACATGATTTTCTATCATTTGAGAACTGAGCACATTGAATTCCTCGACTTCGTGTTTTTTTGGGACACGCTAATAGGTAATCAGAAGGCCTTTCCATCGCGTCCAAAAGATTGAAGATCTGACAACCCTATCAAAAGTTATGAGCACTTAAGTGTTAATGAAACACCTATCTGATGCCGAATCTCCGATATTTTGATTAAAATGTCATGCGACCCATCCATGAATTGATAATTAAAAGACCTTTCCAACGGGTACAAAACATTGACTATCTGATAGCCCTATTAAAAGTTATTAGCACTTAAGTGTTATTTACGTGTTAAGGGGGAATGATGAGAATGTGAGGAAGGCACCAACCACCTTAAGGTGGATTAAGTAACGTTTTTTATTGCAAAATGCATGAGCATGTTAAACTAAATCCGATTAAAATCCCAAAAAATTACAAAATTATGGCAAATGAGGAATATATTTTTAAAAGCCTAATTTACCTAAATTTCTTATAATTCACCTTAAAAATTATAGCTTGATTTAGGGGTATTCAAAAACACCCAAGAGCAAAAAAAAGTTTCATTGAACCTTTTCAAACAACTCCAGAATTTCAAAACTCAAACATCCCTTTTATTAACCATCAAAAGGGCAGAAAAATCGATGATAAATTAATTTCCATCGAACACCACCCCGAGCGTGTATTTCCAGTATGCATCATCAACTCAACATAATGCAACGCACACCATGATCGTTTTACCATTGATGGTGGTGTGCTCAACGGGTAGTCACGCACTCCATGCACTCTCCGCACAAGTAAAAACTGCAATTTCTGCAATCAAATTTTCAGCCCAACTCACTTCACGCCTGATGAAAATGGTAATTCGGATGCTGGACGGGACTGCACTGTGAAAAATTGTTTTGTTATTTTTATGTAAATTGACGAGAGAGAAATTTGATGAAAAATAGTCAAATTTAAACTTAAAATTGAGCGTAAAATTTGCAAATAATCAAACTTTTCAACAGTGCCCTTCCCCGAAGAGTTGATGATGGTACATTGTTATGTTTCAATTTGAGGCGCATTTTTTTTCCTCCTCTAGCCTAGACTGTACTTGTAACACACAACCCGGGAGGGATGAAACTGCAACATGTCCTCACTTTTTTTTCGCCACCCCGCGTGGTCCCGATGGGCAGGTGGCCAAATTCCCATTGTTCCGGGGAGGGACAATAAAGTGTGACAAAGTTTTTTTTTTCTCTCTTTCCTTGCAACAACAATTTGTCCCGTAATTTGATAGGGTTTTTTCTACTCTGTAGTTAATCATCAAATTCGCATCTTTTCACTGCAAAAAAAAGTTCAAACTGCATAACGAGAGCAAGATAACACGCACATTCTTGCCCGGGAGGGGCAAAACTGTGTCCTTTTTAGCAAGGATAATGAATGCAGAGAGTGCGTTGCCAATGGAAGGATGAAGATCTTGGTGGGATTTCTCCTTTCTACCTTTTCACTAGATCCAGGTCGATAACGACGGTGTTCAAAGAAGTGCTCGGTTCTTCTTTTTTTCAAGCTGGGATTTTTTTTCCGACCTGAGAGAGTGCCAATGTTTGAACAGCGATGAGATAAGATGAGATTTCATTCTTTGGATCGGAGGTCTTTCAGAGTAATCCGACGGCGAAGCCACGTGGTGGAAGATTGAACGCAAATTTAACGACCTGGAAGATGTTCACTCGGTCGAGTAGAAAAGAAGCAGGTATCATAGCTTAAGTGAATTGAAGCGGATTCACTGAATGCAAATATTTCTGAGCTTGGAAACATGTAGTGATTATAATGACATTTTCTCAATACCCTGATGAAGAAAGTATGTAGGTCGAAACGTTAGAGCTTAAAAAGATATGATTCTTGGATAATATTCAAATTAGGATTTGTTTTATCATTCCAAAAATAAATAAATCCGGCAAACTGTTTCGCAACTCTCGCTGCACCAATTGCACGCTCTGCGGCCAAATCTTCATCATTTTTGGAGCAGAGCACGCCATTATTATGCTGAATGCAAATTGCACTTAATGAGCCAATAAATCCACCCAACTGGGCGCAGGAGAGGGGTAAAAGCCACGTGCAAATCAAATTATTTATACACTTGCATGCGCGCGTAAATGCAACTGGCACGCACACAGAGATATATTATTTTGGGCAGACCCCCGGAAAAGCAAACGGCCGAAAAATTCCAGTTGGCCGGATTTCCCCTACCCCCCACCCCCCTGCTTTTCAGGTGAAAAGCTGCACGCATCAGCATTTTCCATTAGTGCCACCCCCCACCGAACGTCCCACTTCAGTCGCATTAAAATATTTAATTCTCTATCGAAATTCATTATTTTATGAAAACACAAAAATTCGCAGTCTGAACCGCGAATGCGCGCGAAGAGTTCCGGAAAATTCGCTCGACACGCACCGGTAAGCATTTCGCGAGTGGCCAAAGTGGCCACTCGGGCCACCTCCCTCCGAAATTTGGTGCACCTTCCGGTTTGGCCGGGATGCACTGTCCGAAAAAAGACACCACGTCACAGACAAAAAGATTGTGGTTGGGCGAAATTGAATTTTGTTGGTTAGTTGGAAAAAGCACCGCTAGAGGCGCTGTCAATTTTGACGTTTCGTTTTTTAACAGTCACAACATTTTATAAAACATTCATGAAAGAAATGTAAACATTTCAACGATAAATGTCAGAATTCTAACCGCAAAATCCGCGCCCCCGAAAGCTCTGACAGATGCAATTTGGGCCGTTTCCTCTCGCCAAAACCGTGCCACGTGATGATGAGACCCGTCCGCGCAGAATTAAATGTACGCTTTCATGAATTTGAAATGAAATTAAAATATATTTATTTCATGACGGGTGCGCGATCTGCCACTCAGAACCGGCCCAAATCCCGGTGCCCACGTGTGCATCCTCCCCAATCGAAATCCAATCTGTTTGGTTATGTTTGTGTGAGTGTGTGTGTGTGCAGCGAAAAAAAAAAATCAATAAAATTGAAATTCATCAAAATACGGTTGTCAGTCGCGCGACCGGGAAGCCTACCCGAACTCGCTGTGCAGCCCAGCCGGGCGTACAAAATTCCAATTTTCCCTGGAAATCGTCGTCCAGACAAATACATCAGACCATTATCGATCCGGAGTCTCCCTTCGATTGATTTGCCGGGTCCGGTGGTACCTTTCGCAATATTAAATTTGTTCTGGTCTTCTCGGAAACGAAGGGAAGGGGGACGTAAGAAACGAATTCAAGAAGTTGCACCCTCTTTTGAGGGGAGAAAAAAAAAGATAGATGCGGCTAGGCAAATCGGAGAGTTTAGTATCTCGTTAATCTGACTGGGGACTGAGCTGCTGGGGTTGGCTGAACTGACCATGAAAAGGATTCAAATCAAAGAAGTCTTAAAACTTCTTTTTCAGTTTTGATCACATTTTTTACCTAAAAATGAGTATTCCAGTGTCAGTGTGCATTGTTTTTGTGAGCATAACGAAAAACTGTTACTGTAAAACAATCTCAAAAATAAAGAACATAAAATTGACTCAGTTTTGCGTAACAGTGACCTGCTCAGTTAACAGTTTTCCTGGAGTTTGAATAAACTTTTTGTAGGAAGTATTTCTCAAACTGAGTATTCCAGAGTAAGCGTGCATGATTTCCGTGAGGTAAACAAACAGCTGTCACTATTAAATATTCACAGGCATAACAGCAGGGTCTTGGAGTCGGAGGTGAAGTCGGAGTCGGTGGAGTTCACGGACCTAGTGTCGGAGTCACAGTCAGCGAATTCTGTTGTCGGAGTTGGAGTTGAATGTTGGAACTTTGTATGGGAGTTATTTTTGGAGTCTTTGTTGGAGTCGAGTATTTCTGGAGAGAATCGACAATTCTCCAGAAGCCGAAGATGTTGTCGGCATTGTCTGCTCAAATAAGCGCCAGAGAATGATAGAACAAGATTTTTGAAGAGTATTTTCACTGCTTTATTAGTAGTTAGTGATTGGTTAAGTCATGTTACAATTCTGTTTAGTACTTTTAGTAATCGTTAATAGTTTCTTCGTCGCTCTTCGCTTCGCGACAACACTTCTTACAGACTAGATTTAGCAGTTAATTTAGTAGCTGTTAGCTTTGTTGTTAGCACACACGGATTAGTATTAGTTAATGTTTGGTTAGTTAGAGTTTCTTCCTTTTATTTCACTTCTTACGCACTAGTATTAGTGGTTGTTTAGTAACGCTGTTAGCTTGTGTAGGTTAGTTATCCGTTAGAATGACGTTAGCTCGTTAGTGAAGTCTTCATTTTAGCGTTTGTTTACCGTCAAAAAAATCTTGTTTACATTTCCTGTGACCTATTTAAACAAAGTTAGAGCGAGCGTGTGTTTACTTTCCCACCGAAAACTCGATCGATCCTCACAACAAATATCGTTCAATGAACTTCCAAATGTTCCGGGATGTTTTTTTCAAGCATGAGTTTGCATGTTTCTTGAGAAAACCACTTTTTTAGCCACCATCATCATCATTACAGTCGGAAATGCGAGCGTTGAAAGCTGCAAATCCTGTCAGCCGTTAGCATTTTTGGACTTCTTTCCAACCACAAAATAAAAAAAAATGTGCCGCTATGCAGTTGCCAACCGGTAGGGGAGAGTGGGGAGACTTGATCCCCGGGGAGACTTGATCCCAAGCCTGTATCTCGTCAGCATGTGGGTAAAATAATTAGCTTTGTTCTAGAAAGTTGTGCGAAATTGACTAAAACTCATTGTAGAAAACAAAGAAAAAAAATAAAAAATGTTTAGATTGAGTTACACACATTTTTCGAAGAAGTGCTGCAAAAAACTTCCAAGAGATCTTTTTTCATTGTTTTGATAAGTATAGAAAAACACTCAAAAATTATTCAAAAAAATATTTTTTATACATGAATTGTTTGATAAACATATCAACTCCAAAGCCCTTACGCATTTGACGTTAAATTTATCGTCATACTATTTTTACAATCAATTGTTTAAAAAAGTGCGTTTAGGGAGACTTGATCCCTGCATTTTTACAGTCACTGGAATCAGCCTCAAGATTAAATAATTTGGTTGGGTGTTCGTACATAGTTTCCTTTAGTATAGTTGTACATAACTTACTGCAGTTTGAACCATTTTTCAAAAGTTTTGTAAACAAAAATTACCAGCTTTTGTAAACATGCTCAATTTTGGTCTAAAAAAGAAAATTTTAAGTTTTTAAATATTTTACATGCTAAACTTGTTATATTTTGAACACAAACGTACAGGTTTAATGTGAAATTGCTGTATCTTATAGAAAATTTAAAATTTGGATTAATAAGAAACATTTTGCTTAAGATTTCTTCAAAATGTTGAAAGGGGGATCAAATTACCCCCAACCTTTTGAAAATGCCGGTTTAGAATATTTTTTTAAGACGCTTGGCATTATTTTAAGAGTTTATCTGATGAAATACCCTTATCAGCCAAACATAGTTGAATGTTTAAGCTTTCAATTCATGCAAAAAGATCATAGTTTTGTGAGAAATTTACAGAGTTATGTGCGATACAAAAAAAGGGGATCAAGTCTCCCCACTCTCCCCTACTTGCAACAAATTTAAAAACGAGTACAACGACCAGCACGGCGTGTAAAAATAATACAACAAAATTGTGCAAAAACACACCAAATCCCGCAAAATCCTGCGGATCCGTGCATGTGTGGTGGTGGTTCTTCTTTTTGGACGTACAGTCATCCCACATATTCGGAACACCCACAAATTCGGAACACTTTTGTGGTAATTTGTCAATAGGATGCAAAATGCAACTTTTCTGTCGTCCCTCCTATTTTTAGGACCTTTATTTGGACATTCTCTTGCTATTTCACTAGTAAAATTAGTACTTTTTGAACAAAAAACTCATTTCAAGACTATTTTATCCAGGGTAGCAAAACACTGCCTCCAAAATGCCTGTTCCATGATTGTGGGATGTTATTGTGCCTTCCACAATTGTGGAACACCCGAATTTAATTGATATTTGCACAAAAAAAGTTATCAGACCATGTTTAAAACATCACTGAGCTGGAGTTTTATTGGTTTCAGAGTGTGAAGTCATTTTTTTGTAAAAAAATATGTACTCCTGAAGAGAAAAAAAAGTTTGTTTACATCGTAAGAAAAAAGTGTTCCGAATTTGTGGATTTCAAGGGTCAATGTTTTTCTTTAAAAACTTGATATAAAGCGTAAAAATGTACAGCAAGTCTATACATCAATCGAAAGATCGCAAGAAAAGCTTTCACATGAAGGAAAAAGCAAATCATTATGTTAAATTATCGATTTTCTATGATTTGTTGAACGTTGGCAGATCTGGAAACTGTTCCGAATATGAGGGATGACTGTAGAGTAAAATAATAATCGCCGAGAACGAAAAGTGCTCTAAAAATAAAAGCAACCTACAACAAAATTTCAAAAGGTTCAGCAGAACGTAGACCGGAGTCGACGACTCGAGAGCCCAGACCGACAGATGTGCAACGAAAAGGTCGACGAAGAGGAGAGAAAAGAGTGCGAAGAAGAAAACGTGCACACAAATGAAAAGCGGGAAAACAGGACTTGGATAAAACAAGAAAACGCAAAAGAAGAAGTTTGTGGAAGGATATTTAGAGTGTACGCACACACACGCTTACGGAGGATTGTTGGTTAATGACTCCCGTGCGAACGGAACACACACAAGCACAAAAAGGCAGCGTCCGTGACGAACGATTCTAATTTCGACCCATGCGGTTGTAGTGGTGAGCACGACGCGCAGGGACGAAGCAGGCTGCGCGTGTTAGTGCGGAGGACGCACGCGTAGGTCGTCGCCTTCTTTGTGCGGCATTGAACAAAGCGCGACGCACACACTCTTGCGATATTAAATCCAACGCAGTGCGTGTGAAAGCGCGATAAGGTCGCTATGAAAAATGCGATGTTTGCTCCTTTGCTGGAGGGGGGATGGGCGCAATAAATTACTTTAATTAATAAGTAAGTTCGATAAATGGAATCGAAAGTTTCCAAACCGAAAAGGTGTGAAGGTTTTGCAAAACATAACCTCAAAATGAGCAAAAAAGACTCAGGATGCAGCCCGGCTAACGAAGCCAAATTGAGCCCGGATGCATCGCGGGTTAATCGCGATCTTGCCAATTTGTCCAAACTTGGCTGACTCACAGGGCCGTTGTCTCCAAGTCGACAATTGTCCAGCCCCGGGGTCCATGGTCCGCGGTCAATTGGATTTGAAACGAAAACGACATACACTTTAATCAGGCTAGATTTAAAAATTGCGTCCCAGTGTCGTTACCGCGCGCGCAATTGACTTGGACGAGTTTGCGGCCTCTGGTGTTCCGACGAGCTGGCTTGAAGTTGTCATTTGGGTTGTTAGTTGCGTTTTATGGTTGTATTATAAGATAGAAGCACGCAGCCACTTTTAGACTTTTTTGGATGACGTTACTATTACGGACTTCAAGTCATATCTAAACAGACGTAGAAAGTTTTGAGTTTTGTGAATGAATCCAGATAGTTTCAGGTAAGTACTAAGTGATGCTGTCAAGTCTGTCAACTCTGTCAATTCTGTCAACACTGTCAATTTTGTCAACTTGTGGTGCGTTCGTTTGAAGAGCTAACAGCTCCAGTCAAACGAAGGCACTAAGTTTCAACCCGTTTCGAGAGCGTTTTGCTCTTCGTTTTCGATATTTTTGATACAAAGAAGTTCAATTACACATTTCTGCGCTCGTTACCAGTCTGCCGTCCCGGTAACGAGGTGCCATATGCCGTAATCGGCGGCTAAGCCCGAAATTGTGCATCGCACAGTTATTATGCTAATTTATGATCCATTCCCAGGCAGTGCCACACACCGAACACCGAAAAAGGAAATTAAACTTGAAACCGGTTTGCCGGCACCATTACTGGGGTATCCCAGCGGAGATCCTTGTCCTCCGGAGAGACACACACACACGCCAAGCCGATCGGTATCAAAATATACTCCGCTCCTCAACCTTCCTCTGAGCAAGTTGGTGGGCCATTTTTGCACGCCCTAAATTATTCAATCAATTAGCCCTTTTGCTGGGGGTACTCGTTAGTGCCCGACGGACTTGGAGTTTTGTAATTATGGACTTGCTGCCTTCGACAGTTGATGACAATTGGGCCTGATGAAACTTGGTGGAGCTAATTGTGTCACACGATCCCGAACTCCCGCCAACTTCCTGGCTCTCATCGTGGGCTCGGAAATGTCTTGAAACTTGAGACTTGCTGGCGAATCCCCGCGTGGTCTTCCACCTGTCCCTGTGACGTTGACGGGCCTGTCATAACTCATCGGTCAGCGTCGCCAAACGGTAGCTGATTGAGTATTCCTATTTTTTACGAGAGCTTCTCGTCAGAGAGGTCAAATTTTGACGCAGATGGTGCCACCGTCTTTTTATTGACTGGCAGACTGTAAAAGCAGTCGGTAACGAATCCTGATTCATCACTGCGAAAGCGTAGCAAATTATTTGAGCAGCAATGACAGTTCTTACGGAATGGAAGAACGAACTTTTTTTCCTGGTGCGCTTTGGACTCGCCAATTCCGACAGAAGAAGAACGGAGTGAGAACGAAAAAAGTTTTCAAAGAAAAAAAGTACCCCGGGACGGAACAATGGCAGTTGGAGACGTCGAAGGAGAGTTTTTTTTCAGTTGCCGGTCAGAGAAAAAGACAGGAATGAAATATTATTTATGAGATATTAAAAGTTTTGTCATCAGGAAGCAGGCGAGCGAATAAAAATGAAGAAACTTGGACTTTGGGGGTGCCAAACACAATCGCGCTCGCAAAGTGGCAGAAAAGTCGGAAGTGAACGCACGCGTGGTCATAAATAATCGCACAATTTGACATTTCTGCTGGAGGAAAATCGATTCTAGTTGTTTGTCCAACGTGGTTGCCTACTTTTGGGCACTTTCCGGTTGCGGTTACTATTACGGACTTCAAGATGTACTTAAGTAAATTTGAAGTTGTAGATTTCGAGTTGTTCCAGAACGTCACAGGTAAGTGTTTTAGTGGTTCCAGAGTGTCACAGGTGAGTACCCAAACTAGTGCTGTCAGCACGCTGTCAAATCAGTCAACACTGTCAATTTGTCAACCGTTTCGGGAGCAACTTGCTCCGCGATTCGGTACAGTCAATCTCGTACTACGTACACCGCACCGTGCGTCTCCGACGAATCCCTTTAGGAAGCAGATGTTCTGCGTCTTCAATTTATAAATTTCATTCTCGTGTGAAAGCGCGTCTACCTTTGTGTCGCGTCTCGTTTCAATCATCTCGTACAACAGCAGACGATTGCCGAGGCCGAAATAATACGAAAATCGAAGGAATAAAGGCAGAAGCAGCATTTCTACCTGAGATTTCATCTCTCGTATTAATTGAAAAGTTTCCTTTTTCCTTGTCGAGTCCCTTCACAAAAAAGTGCGAGACAAAAGCCGGTGGGACCGGGGATTTCTAAGGAAATCGAAACAAAGTTTAAACAGCTGACTGATACGCATTTTTCTTCTTCGCCGTGTTTGTTCGTGGCGGTTAATCGTATTTCCGTAGTGAAAACGGACGAGAAAAGTGCTTCGGCAGGAGCAAAGCCACATATGGTGTATGAAATTAAACGAAATTAATGCTTCCAGTGCGAACCCGGGCAGTGTCGGAGTTCTTGCATGAAATTAACATAGAAGATTCCTGCGCCAACTGTCACTTTGGCCAAGGGTGTTTGCGCAAGGTAAACAGCTCAGCATTGACTGACGACGCAACAAGGTGGTAAAGTGCGGGTGTTCAAACACCAACTCTTTCTACGCGAAGCTTATCTGCCAGCGGGCTCAATTGTAAACAGAGTTTTCAAATGCTCCGGTTGTAATAAAATTTATACGTTAGTCGTGCTTATCACAATGTGGGTTTTTTCTGCCTTCGGCAGTCGAATCAATATTTTGTGTTCGAGCAGTCAATGAAAAATCAATAAATTTTAATGCCCGGCAACATCTGCAGGTTTGTACCACCTTTGCAACGGAACCTAGAAGACCCAAGTCCGGAACTTGTCGAATCTAAAAGTTCATCAAACTCCAAAAATCAATCGTCGCACCCCTCGTTATCGCGGCTCGTGCGCCCCGATCATCTGCGCGATTCGCAAACAAGCTGCGCGCGCGACCAGCTGAACCAAAAAGTAAACAAACCACCAAACGTACGACATTCGCGCCCAACCTGCCGCGCCAAAGGTTTCTCTCGTGTGTGTCCTTCTGGCGTGGTTCTTTTATATTTTTTTTCGGTGTGCCGCGAGAACACACATGTTCCCCGGCCTGCTTGGACGCGAGAAAGAAAGAGTTCGGAAAGCGAAGCGTGCAAATATTTTGACGGTTGAAAATTGGTGCGCCGGAAGGTTTTTCCTTTTGTTTTTTTTTATGACGTTCTCGGCGCGCGGGAAGAAAGTGCATTGACATGGCGAGCGACTGATGATTTTTTTATTCGGGGGTTGGCGGCAGTTGTGCGAAGATTTTATCGCTTCATTAAATTTGTTAAGGATTGATTTATGGACGACCCGGTCGGTCCTGGCTTTGTGTTTGGCCGCCGCATTTCGGGAGGTTCTTAACCCTAGTTTGGCGAGGTTCCAGTTAGGGTTAAGTTTGAATGACGTTTCTTTTGCGGACTTCTACTTGCAGTTGTAGATATTGACGTTTCAATTGCGGACTTAAAGATACACTTAAGAAAATTAGAACATTGTAGTTTTTGATGTGTATTTCCGGAATGCAGTGGTTTCAGAAGTCACAGGTATGTTTTTCAGTGGTTCCAGATTTTCACAGGTGAGTACCCAAGCTAGTGCTGTCAATTCTGTCAAATCTGTCAAAAATGAGTACTTCTGATCATGTTGCACTCATAACTCTTCTCTCTGTTCACTTTTCTCTCAAAATGGAAGTCGGTCACACCGCAAAACCAGCGAGCTTACCTTCTTCTCGGTGAGCTTCTCGCAGCGCCGCGTCTTGCAGATCTGGTGGCTCTTGTCGTTCCGGCAGGGCGCGCACTCGCCGCAGTTTTCCTTGCGCGAGCAGCCGACGCACTCGCCGCAGCGCTTGCGCTTCTTCTTGGTCTGTCAAAAGAGGATAGAGATTCGGATTAGTTTCGAACGATTGATGGTCAAGCGGGAGTCGGTCGTACCGTCTTCTCGCCCGGCATGCCGCCGTCGTCGGTGTCCATGCTCATGGTGTGCATCGGGCTCTTGAAGTTGGCCGTACTCGAGATGGCCGCGACCTGTCCCGGATTGCCACTGTCGCCAATATCCATTGCACTGCCCTCGGACTCGGCACTGGTGGACTCGAGCGAGGGGGCTCGTATTTTCCGCCGCTCTTTTTTCCGATTGTCAGCGATCCGTGTTATCTGCGGTGACTGGGACTGCTGGGTGCTGCTGTCCAGCCGACCGGGCGTGCCGATCGTGGTGGAGCTGGTCAGGTGCTGCTGCTGGTGCTGTTTGCTGTTGTTGGTGATGTGGTGGTCCTGTACGACCGAGGGGGACACCAAGTTTGGCTGGTGGGGTTGATGCAGCTGGTGATGATGACCATGGTGCAGTTGGGTCTGATGGTGGGGCGTCGTCTGGGCATGCATTCCGTTGTGGGAGAAGATGTTGTTGTCCAGCAGTGGGTTCTGGAAGTTGCTGTGGTGCAACGTTCCATTCTTCAGGTGGGACAGGTCAAAGTCCACCACTTCGTTCTTGATGACCGTGACCGTGGTGGGCAGGGGTTGAGGTTGAAAGCTCGAGATCGGCTGGTACAGCTGTATGTGACGCTCGTCAATGTACTGATGGTTGATGGTTTGGATATCACGGGCCTGAATTGGGGCAGGTACTAGTGGGTACGGACGTGGATTGACAGCACTGAGCGTGTGAAAGCTCGAACCTCCGATGGACGTTAGTCCACCTTGAAGAGGCGTTAGCGGGGTTGGCGTTAGCTGTGTCAGCTGCGTTAGCGACCCACCACCCGTGTTGGGCGAGGCCGAACTCGGTGAGATCGGTACCGGAACGGCGGTAACCTGTGGTAGACTAGGCTCGGTGGCCATGGCCGTTTCCGAATATCCATGAAATTGACTCTGGAACGACGGTAGCTTGGGGAACGGCTCAAAACCGCCTCCACCACCACCACCGTTGGTGACAATTGCTCGCTGGTCCTTGGTCTCCATTTCCCAAGGTCTCGTATAGCTACTATTGCTTGTTTGCGACGATATCACATCACCACCGTTGGCGGACCCATTAGAGCGCTCCTGACGGTCGTAATAGTCCCATGAGGGCTCCAGCTCGGCGGTAAAAGAGGCAAACGAAGGTAAACTATGGTCGGTACTTTCCTCCGCGGTCGTAACACTCATCATTGATGTCATACTACATCTTAGGTTCACGTTTTGTTTACATTCACAAAGTCAAAGTGTCTCTTCCCCAACTATCCACACAAAAAACGTTCACTAGACTAGAGAAACCGAAAGTTCTTGCGTTCCAAAACAACGTAAACTGTAGTTCTTCAAAGCTCGCTAAATCTCTGTGTACTCTTGTTCTCTGAGAGGTAGATTTTGAACACTGTCACTATATTAAACACTCTGCCTTCGTTAAAACAATCCACAAATTTGGTATATTTTTCACTACTTTTTCCTCTGTTTAATTACTTTTTTCACTGGGTTTGTTCAGGTAAATATTGTTTTCTTCTCTTCACGTATCAAAAATAAGTAAACTTCTTTCTTCTCGTTCACCACTTTTCACACTTCTTAGGGTGGCGCCAAAGGTAACAGTTTTTGAACACGGTTGGCGCGCAACGGCGTTGCGCGAAATTTAGACTATTTTTGTTTTGTTTTTTTTTGCTATGTTTTACTGATTTGTTTACTGCTGGCTTTATGTTTTGTACTTGTTTGTTTTGTTTTGTTGTGGCGATTTGTATGACGATCAAAATAATACTGACTTTGGCGCGATTTTCAAAAGATTTGTGCCTCGTTTACGTATTTCCTCTTTTTGTTTTGGGGACCAACTTATTGTCAACACAGTTGTTGTTACTTTTTTGCGTTTTTGATCTAATATATTACTTTTGTTTTTGGTAAATTTGCTTTTCACTCAGACTACGGATTTATGTTTCGCTATTTCGCGCACAACTGCTTGATTTTTGTTTTGTTATTACTGATTTGGTGTGTTTGGTGAATGTTTTTTTTTGTTTTTAGACTGTAATTTGTACTTTGCTGTCGTTTGTTTAGTTTGGTTATGCTTCTGAACGGTTTTTAAAACAAATCGTTTACTTTCGTTTAGTTGATTGTAAAGTTGTTGACTTGGGGTTGTTTCGAAATAAATTAGGTTGTTTAAATTTACTGACTCGAACGTTGGTGATGAAGTTATACTGATCGATTGTTTAGATGATTTAGAAGGTTTTTGTTGAATAAGTTAAATAAATAAATAAATTAGGTTTATTATAAATACATAAATAGAATTTAAATTAACTTTTAAAAGTAGATTAGACTGAAGTTTCACTCGCGGTGCTTCATTGAATAGATTGTTTTGCTTTTGTCATTGGCTTTGGTTTCACGTTTCCTATCAGCATCTGTAACATAAAAGAAAAAAAAATGATTAGTTAAATATTCCAAACAGTTGCAAAACCTAATGAAACGAAATAAACAAGTCACTAGCCGATTACCTCAAACCTCGTTATTGCGACATCAATGCTATTGCTACAAGGGTCTGTCGAAAACTGAAATCGTTTGCTTCTAAACTGAGCAGCTGTCATAAGGTGGTAAACAAACACCACGATGCGATGCACAGCTCACGAACACATGCTCAGAAAGGGGTCCAATAAGAACTCCAATGCTGCACTAACACTACTTTGTTTAGGACGCATTGTAGATGCAAGGACCTTTACAGTAGGTTCGGGCGATTGGACAAGTAACTAGCAGTGCGAAGACAAAAATCATAACCTTTCAAAAGGAAGACTTTCCTTTCCCCCTCTTGGAATGATGTTTTGTTTATGTTTACAATTTTTTGACGCGGAGTGATGCACTGACACAAATGCATTCCTATTTGCAGATTCCTATTTGCGTGGTGAGTTTACCTTGACAGTGGTGAGTTTCTAAAAAGGCTTTCTAGCAGCCGTCCCCTAACATGACAGTTTTCGTGAATTGCGCGTATCCACCGACAGATGGCATGTGGACCTCGTCGGAGTCCGCCCATTAAAAACGCAACTCAAAATTTGCATGGGAAACTTTTTTTTCCGTTACGGCTTTCGCGGCACGCTCCCTCCAACTGTTCGAGACTAATATTTTAACGTGGCGTATCTTTAAACAAGTTTTTCAAGAAAATGATTCCAGAATGCTTATTTTGTCGTTTTAAACCGAAAGTAGGCAAAAACTATATTAATTTAAACTATTCGCCATTTTCAAATGTTTGGCTAGATGATATCAAAGGCCGCCATCTTAGGCCCACTGGGCCCACAAAAAGAGGTACGCTCAGTTTGTATGGGAGCTGTCAACATGCTCCCGGGCTGCTTTCTAGGCCCAGTGAAAAACCGTCACTGGGAATGCATAAAATACCTTCTGCTTCATATTTTAAATCTAAATCATGCCTTTATCATCTTGAATTCTAATTTGCAGAGGGGAGTAAACAAGAAATATTAGAAGTGTTCCATATTGGTAATGTTGAAAATTCATAAGAGTACCATAATGTTCGTCCAATTATTCTGAACTGGGGGTAGGTGTGATGATTTCATGCGAATTTACGTTCCATTGCAAATTGTTACTTGTTACTTGAACGGTGGAGGGTGCATAATTAAGCCGCTAAGGTAAATGAGAAGCGAGTATGAGTATATGAGATATTAAGTTTAAATTGGGATTGTTTCAAAAGAGTTTCTAAGATTCTAACTTAAAGAAATCAATCCGGAAGCATCAACTTTAAACCCCCAAAAACTCCAGACACAATCCACTGCGATTTCCAATAAAGAGTACATCGAACCTCCTCGTCGAGGACGACATCGTCGCCACCGGAAAAATTGAATTTCAGAAAATAATATTTCGCATGAGTTACGTTTTCAATTTACAATTTATTTTATTTTTTCGCACCTTCCCCAAACCCACTTTTCCCGGAAAAAAACCACAACCGCAGTGCTGCCATCGAGTCGAGTTGTTATCTTCGGTGAAGTGAATTTTTATTTTTATCCTAGATCACGTGCTTCTTTATTTTTGGAGGTTAGATTCAACCAAGCACCTGGCTCTTCACCTTTAGTCTTTCGACTCGTAACGATTTGACGTGATTCAAATACTTTCGCGAAGCCGAACGATTTTTCTTCACTCGATTCTCTTCGAGATCAGTGCGTGAGGATTAGGTTTAGGGGTTTTTTTTTGCACTGTGGTAGAAATTTGTGAAGTATTTGGTAAAAAAATTCTTTTTTTCGTGTTTAGGTTGATTTGATCACAGCAAATAGACGTCCAGTCTTGCTTTTAGTATTGCCTACATTCAGGCTTATTCCTAAAAATCGGCAAAAGATGGCGTCATATTTTATAATTTTACCCACTGTGCTCCGGTTGTCTGGAAACACTTTGCATTTAGAAAATTGCTTTCGTCTCATTTTCCAACCACCTCGTCCGGGCCCTTGATGGCACTTTGTTTGGCGCAAGTAACACACAGCCCGGAGAGCTTTTCCCGATTTCCCAAACACACCACCACCGGCTTTCCAATTATTCAAACGCGGGCGGGTGCGCAGACGAAAAGATTTCAAATTCGCTGCTGTCTCCGCAAATAGACAAACACGTCTTGGCGGCTTTTCCTTCTATCCTAAGGTTTCGAAAAGCCACGATTTTTTCCCTCTTCTTTTAATCCCAGTCATGAAAAGCAAATATTTTCTCCTCCAGGATTTCGGAAACGCCAAAAAAAAAGACGCAGTCTTTTCGCGAGCAAGACAGTGTTGCCAGACTCGGGTGTGTGGGGTGGAAAATTGAAAGTGGAAAGCAATCACATGCGACGACGAGAGGGCGTTCGATACATCATCAAATTCAGGTGAACTCACCCATGAATATTAAAAAATATTGTCGAGAAGTCGGGATGACACACGTGAAAATGAGGACGCGTGGAATTCGGGGCACGTCGCCGGATTGCGCGCAATGTTGTGAGTGACATGTCAAGTTTTTCACACGAAATCAGGCGGAAGAAGGTGAATTTGAACAACCCCGCTCGCCTCAGTCAGCACGCTTTGAGCGATATTGGAAAGTGCCTTTAGCACGGAACTGGAGGCACTGGAAGAGATTTGTATTTTTTATAACTTGAGAATTATTTGAGAATATCTTCAATGGCCTTAATACTTGAAAAAAAAAAAAATAATGTAATTTTCGCAAAATTGGAAATTGTTTAAATTTGTTAAATCTATTTTTTTCAAATTTCTTGAAATATTTAGGAAATATAAGAATTATTGAGAATTTTTCGTATTATTAAATGTTTTAAAAGTCAAAAAAATCATTCAGAATTTTCAGATTTTTTGGATTTTTTAATTTTGATAATTTATTACAAACATTCAATCTAGAGTTTTTTCAAAGGTCTTATAAGCTATTGTGTTTCTTATGTTTATTGGACATTTAAAAAATTGTCTAGACAAGTGATTTTTTAAATATTAATATTATATAAATTTTTAAAAAATTTAAATTTCAGGTATTTTGAATATTTTTTGAAATAAAAACAAGGTTTATTTTATAATTTCAAGAGAATTAATTTTGCGTTTTTTAATAGATTTTTAAGCTTCCGGAATAATAAAAAAATAATGTGTTCACTTTTTCAAATGTTAAGAACCAACCATAACAATTTTCAGAATAAAAAAAAAACAGATCACATTTTTTTTATTTTTTGTCTTATTTCGGAATTATTAGGACATTCAGAATTTGAAATATTTTTTGAAAAATCCTAAAAAACAGAATTTTGAAATATTTTATAAATAAAAAAGTTTTAATTTAAGAACTTTTAAAATGTTACAACTTGTATTTGAAACTTATGATATTTAAAAAATGTGAGTTTTCTTTTTTTTTCAGCAAGAGTTTGGTAACTTTTGGTCAAATTTGAATTGATAGAACACATAAATACAAGCAAAAAGAGGCAGTCAAGAATCAATTGAATATTTTTCAGAATTTTAACTTCACAACCATAATTGTTTACTATTTTATGAGCTACTAAAAAAACATGGCTAAGAGATGATTAACAGGTTATCATTTAGTGATCATAGTTAAAAACACAATTGTAACTATCCAATCAAAATCAAAATACTTCAAAAAATATAAAAATGACATCTGATAAATTTCTCGAACCAATTCTCGATTCTAAAAATAAATGTAAAATTTGTAAAATAAATTTGTAGATGTTCTGAGGACCTGCATGATATCAAATATTCAACAATGAATAAATTCATAAATTTTGTTAAATTTTAGATAACTCCGACACTAGCTCAAACTCCGGGTTTATCAGAAATTTTCGACTCCGACTCCTACTCCAACTAGAGCTATTCGAGTTTTGACGACTACAACTCCGACTCCAGCTATTCGAGTGTTTATGATTCCGACTCCAGGTCCCTAAAAATACCCGACTTCACTGTCTCCGGTTCCGACTCCGACTCCGACTCCACAATTCCAGTTAAAATTATTAACAATTAAAAAACACTTAAATCCAATTTCGGCCATCAGCTTCATCTTTGCACAAGTTTGCTGGTAATGTAAGTTGAAGGAACCCAAAATGGCTCTATTATCATAAAAAAAATAAAAATGATAGGAAAGACAATCATGCGTTTACGAGCAGGTAACTGCAAATTTTGAAGAAATGTAACTTTCGATGTCGTTTTCCTCTCCACTGTTCGATAAATATTTGAATGAATTGCGATAAGTATAAAATTTGAGTCATCAGTTTTTTATTACAATTTTATCTCGTTTTGATCTCGATTGATCTTAAACTTTACAGATCTTGCAACTCTGACATGACAAACTTCCTTCCTTTTTTTTGATTTTGATTTTTCGATTAGGCACAGACATCGACATTTGATTAGGCACAGACTTCGCGTCCACCGGCACTTAGTGATTTTTGCTCTTAACCATATCAAATTTTCATTGTTTCTAAGTAAATAGCATTTAAAGGACGTGCAGAAGAACAGCTCAAACCATTTATGAGTTTGATATTTCACAAAATGATCAAGAACGTATTGAAACACGGCTTTGTTTTTTTTCTTAACTTATTTTTATTAGGTCCTTTTAGGTGCTGTGACCAGGTTGGGACCGAGGATCAGTAAAACAATACATAAAAACAAAAAAAAAACTCCTTAAATTCCATACTTGGAGATCATGTAACTGACGAGGGTTACTTGGTCCAAGCGGGTCTTGCAGGTATTGAACCTGCCGATGTACTCGGAGAAAATCCCCCACAGCTCAGCCGAACTGTAGAGCACCTCCCCGGCTTCCTTCTCCGTGGCTCCACCGTCTCGGGGGCCACCTTGGCTGCTTCCTGCGGGACGAGGGCGATCCTTGGATTTTCCGTCCGGAACTGCGCCCGGCAGCGGAGGAAACTCCGCCGGCGTAAACGCCGGAACTGCTAGACTCTGCTTCTCCGCCTTCCTTGCCGGCGGTTTCGGTTTCGACGCCTGCTGGCGCCTCCGGATGAAGTCCGCACGCTTAGGACAGCTGCGGTCCGTGGCTTCGTGGGCTCCAGAGCAGTTGGCACACCGCTTCGGCTCGGCATCTTGGACTTTGCACTCGTCCGTCTTGTGGGGACCCTCACAGTTGTTGCACCTCCCTTTTAGGTGACAGTTCCTGGTTCCATGACCCAGCTGCAAGCAGTTCCTGCACTGGGTCACGTTCGGCCGCTTGTTCCGGTAGGCCTCCCACCGGATGATAGTGCTTGCCACAACTTTCATTGCAGAGAGCTTCTTCAGATTGGTGTATCCCTTGGGGAAGACCACAATGTACGGAGTTTCGTCCACGGTGGACTTTTCCTTCCGCTTGATGATATGCACCTTCAGCGCGTCTAGCTTGAGATCCCTCTTCAGAAGGTACTTGAAATCGTCCGGTTTCAGTTCATCAGGAAAACCACGACGATGATTTCGTTCGCTCCGCCGATCGTGGGTGTAGAATTCCACTTTCTTCTTCTTGAGTAGCTCTTGCAACTTGTCAAAATCTTTGACAGAGAAGCAGGTCACCTTGGTTCCAAATCGGGTTAGTTTGTAAATCGCCACGAGCTTGGAAAAATCCGTGGTGTTCTTCAACACCAAAGGTGGTTGCTTTTGTTTACCTGCCGACTGGCCGGGTGGTGGAACCGCCGGGGCGTCCCCTCCTCCTGCTGGGCTGGCATTGTTGTTGTTTTTGTTATCCGCTAGCGGGCTGAATTTGTTGTTGTTGAGCAGGGTCTTCTCAACTTTTTCTCCTTCGATGCCGATTCCAGTGACCTCGCTGGACTTCTTCCGCTTCCGATTCCCGCGGATGGGACGAAAATCTTCCTCCTCGGAGGATTCCTCCACCTCCATCTGTCAAAAACTTCCAAGCACGCGGGATGACAACACGAGCAAAACACGTCTTAACTTGTCGCTGGCTGGCGACTGAGTGACGGCTTTGTTTACAACTAGTGCTTATGAACTTTTGAAAACTAGCCAAAAAATTTAAGCAAAGTGGAATTATTTATTTTTTAGTTGGTATTTGAATTACTATCTTGTTATCTGGCAACACTGGTCTGATATATAAGAATATCATTGAATAACTCTAGCAAAACAATGTAAATGGGTTATAGTGAGTTTGTAAACAAAGAGTGTATTTTGCTCAATCTTAATGTAAACATTTCCTGACGTAAAGAAATAAATATTAGACTTTGATATTTTTTGTTTTTTTCACTGTTGTTCAATGCTTCGATTTTGAGGTTGAAACTTTTCAGTGCCTCACTTTTCAATGCTCTGGATCTGTATACCAAAATGCATACTAGGGGATGAAGATCTATGGTTGCTTCCCCTGGAATCCTGTGGGAGGTTTTTTTTTGAGATTTTTGTTTTTTTGCGATGGGACGTCGCGACGGTGATCGAATTGGAAATTCAATATATTTTCCAAGGTGATTTTTCTAACGTCTATGAATTTAAAGGGATTTTTAAGTTTGTGGAACTCCAATATTAAGATGTTACGAATCGCACTTAAGTTAAGCTTAAATTATGGCGCTCATTAGTTGAATTGATGAGCAATCATTCCACTTCCCAAGCAGAAACAAAAACCAAATCCCGATTTCCAGCTTTTCGACAGTTAGACAGGATTTCTCCCATGTCACCGCGCGAAAGCACTTTTTCTCGCAAAATAAGGTGGCATTTTCTCTACAAGTTTAGAGAGCGCACAAAAAAGCTCCGACAAAGTTTCCGAAATAAATTATAAAACTTTCCGGGCGCAAGTTTTGGCAACAATTTTTTGCGGTGTCCTCTGTTGAGCCGGCTTCTTTATTCGCACTATGACCAAAAAGAAAGTTACTTTGAACGGTTCGGGGAAAAAAAACCCCACCAAGAAACTGCGCATCAAGCAATACACTCGGTGAAGGATAAAAAAGCACCCAGTGCTGATTCCTGCGGAGGAAAAGTTTCGTCCACAAGCTCGCACACAAAGAGCACATAAATTTCTTTTCAATTGGGTCCTAAAATGAAGCTTAGATTGCTGATATTATTGTTCACAGCGATAAAGCTTATTTTTCTGAGTACAATGACCCTTTGTACGACCATAAAGAGCTTAAAATGGATTTTTAAATCAATTTGAAAAATTAACCTCGCGGTCCTTCTTGACAGAAAAGCTCCTACTTGACAGGTCGTTCCAAGGGGACCATAGTTGATCCATCGAAAAAATGTTGTCTTGTCAAAAAAAATTTTTGCATTAAAATGAAAAAAAGTGATAAGAAATGGTTTTTAATCGTGTTTTTTACCGTTGTACATAAAAATTGGCATAGGGCTTTAGTACCCAATTGGGTCACTTTTTCATTACGCAAGCGGCTTTTATTCAAATTATGTTTTTCCTAACTTACTTCCGCGGGGGCAAGGTGGTGTGTGAGTGTGAGCGTAACATCGGTGACAAAAAATCGCAAACTTTGCTCGCAGTTTTTAAAAGTGACTTTCCGTAACAACTGTCGCTCCAGAACGCAAGTGCTTTCAACTGTTTCAAAAGCACAGGAAGAAAAAAATCATTTAAATTTTACAAAACATGAAACGCAACGTGCGCTTCTCCCCCTCTCACTCTCACTTTCGCCGCGCAATGAATACATTAAAGATGGCCGTCGCCTAATTAGCTTTTTTCCTGCTTCGTGCTCCAGCGGCCACTTGTTCGTCCTTGGTCATAAAAATGCGAAATTGTACACCTTTAATTATTATGACATCATTCGCTGAGCACACTTTTTTGTTGTTGTTGTTGTCGAGCGTACTACAAATTACTGAGTGAATTCACTTAAGCACAAAGACAATGGGCGCGAGCTTGACAGCTCGCCGAAGGGACGCCATCTTTGCGTCGACTCGCAAGTTTGGTGGGCAATAACTTGGTGAAAAGTTAGTTTTTTTTGGCTGAAAGTTTTTGCAATGCATGCTTCAGGAGTGAGCAAAACATGTTTCAATTTTAATTTGCGACTTTAATTGGTTGAAGTGCAGAAACAAAGACATAAATAGTTTGACAGCTAGCGGGAACGCCATCTTTGCTCCAACTCGCCACTTTGGCGGTGCGTAAGTCGGTGAAAAACAACTCTTCCAGCCCGAAATCAATTGCAATGATTTCCCCGCGGGTGAGCAAAGCCCCAACTCATCGATTAGGCCGCCCATATCGAGCTGCTGATAAAAACATAAACATAAATATATACGTCAAAAAGCTATTTAGATTAATTGATATTTTATTCCCTGGCGCTGGCGAGATTTCCTGGCGCTCCATTCAGCACTAGACTACCACGTGGAATGAGGTGGGGAGTTCTTTATTCAAGAGGAGGGTTTGGGATGGAGGAAGGTCTCCATTCACGTGGCGTCTACTGGGGCAAAGCTGCTCGTGTTTACCACAGTTTGGGCGCAAAATTTACGTTCGATAATCATGGAAATGAATGGGGCTCACACGGAGACGGCACACGCACGCAAGAAATATGAAAACAACAACAATCACACATAACCTCAAAACAGGGAAGGAAGAAAAAAAAAACACGTGGCGTGGGGGTGGTTCGCGCCCGCCCCGCATGTGAAAGCACGTTGTTGTTTTTGTTTTGATTTGTTTTTTTTTTTGTGTTGTGTTGGTTCGGGGGTGGCCTACTTGCAGGGGCGCGCAGCGCTGGACGCGGATAATCGGTTCGCCATCATTCACGATAGGCCGCCGGAGCGTGGTCGCGCGATAAAAGTTTTTTTTTCTTTTTCACGAAAACAAATTCGATGGTGAGATGGAAGGAGGTTTTGGGAATTCATTTTCGGATTTTTGTATGTGGGTGCTGTGGAGGGGAAAAGGGAGAAAGCTCTAAATTGGGATAATTTATGATAGGCGATGCAAACTGTTGTGAAGCCACAGGACTTTGGGCTTTTGGCAGTGCTGATCGTGAGCAATGTTTTTGGTGTGATTGTGAAAGAATCATAAGCGGAAAATGCACGAAATGACCTGTGGGCGTTGAAAGGAGGCTGATTTTGCTTGAAATAGGCGATTCAATAAATCGATGCCTTTGTTCTTATGCTAACTAGATAGAAAAACCAGCCAGCTTAGTACAAGACAGCACAGAGGCATCGAAACGTTAGTTGAGGGGGCTTTAATTTTCAAGGTTCAAGAAGCCTTAGCTGATACTTTTAAGTGATTTTATCCTCAATTTTATCAGGACAGTTACCGTATTATGATTTTGTTTTGTCTCTGAAAACTTTTAGTTTTCTGAATGCCTTCGATATTTTTAATGTTGTTCTTCGTTGCATTTGTAGTATGCATGACATTATCTGACAGTGATAGGGTAACTTTTCTTTAATTTCCCTTTCATTAGTCTACAAATAATCTCGTTTTTAGAGGAACTTGGGCCCCCCTCTTCAAAATTGGCCCGAAAAATCAAAGGGCAAAAAAAATATTTTCAAAAAACTTCATAATTTCAATAAAATTTAAGTGCAGTCAGCTGAAATTGATTTAAAATGCATTCTCCTGCGTTTACAATCATTTTCAGCATGTTTGGGTTGATTTAAACATCTTTTGAATTTCGGAAAATGGTTTAGGTTTAGTATCGCAAACAAGTTTTTTTGCTATTTTTTTTTTCGTCAAATCTTACTTTTATGAAAACTTATGATTGCAAAACAACTGAACAAGTGCAAAATGCATTTAAACCACTTTTTTGCATTCAAATGTTGAGACTTTGGCTTGTTATTCCAATTTTTATATTTTGTTATCGCCCCCCCCCCCTCTCGACCCCGGCCAGAGCCGAGGAACAATAACTTTGAAAATATTTGCATCGGCCTTATGTTTCAATACACAAAAATCTATATGTTATTAAATGAATAATACAATTTAAGCAAAAAAGTATAAATGTGTTTATTTTTAAATGTGTATCTCAATTTTTTATATTTAATACCGTCAGTGGGGGTGACTACGGGTAAAAAAACTATACACCTCTCGTAATTTCTCAATAACAAAAACAATTTAAATAACATCGACAAATTTTCAACGTAGATTTGTTCTTAGATAGTTTACTAACATTTTCCCAAAATATGGTGGATTTTGATGAGCACTTCCTTAAATGCCAATAGTTTGAAAATTGACCCAATCTCACCCCTTAGAGGGGATGACATTGGGTCAAATACAACGGTATGGTAAAAACAAGTCATCCAACAGTGTTTCTTGTTCGAGGGAATCGTATTGACACGCTACAATGTTTGAAGTGGAGGTGTTTCAAACATTTCGGTAGTTTTCGAGCAATTCCAACAAAAATATTAGAAAAATGATTTTTTGAGAGGTCATTTTTGGCCAAAAACGTATCTCAACTTTAGACAGCTGCCAAAATAACAGGATTCGTTCTAGGAACGAGATTTTTTCAGCGAAGTCATCTTAAGATGTCCCCTACACAACCCTTTTAATAGAATTCAGTTTCATTGAGAAGAATCAGAGAAATGTTAAAATCCGTAAAAATCACTTTGACCCAATGTCACCCCTCCAGACCCAATGTCTCCCCCACTGACAGTACAAAAAAAAATCTTTTCATAAACCCCGGCTAAATTTTTACCGAAATCTTAAAATATTTTATTCCCAAATACCGTCATTAGGTGACATTGGGTCTGGGGGTTAGATTGGTCATACAAATGTTGAAATTTGTACGACACAATCTCACCCCCAGACCCAATGTCACCCCTGATGACGGTAATACAATTTTAATACGTTTCCTGTTGAAACACAATATTATCTCAAAAAACATTTTTAAGGAAAAGTTTTTGAAGATTCAAAGAAGGTTGTTTGATAGATCTTATATGAATTGCAGTTTCATAATGATGTAAAAGTGTGATTGACATCATTTCCATCAATGTCCTCATTGTTAATAACCACCTTGGATTTGATACTTCTCGAGCAACGAAGTTATTTTGAATAATTATTTTGATATAAAATTACGGAGAATGAAATTTATTTTTTTCTAAGTGCTCCTGTTTTTATCAACAGCATTACAAAATGAAAGTTTGAAAGACATGTTTAATTGGCATCCATAAATGCATTTTCTAAAAAAATTTTAAGAACAAGCATATCCGGTAACTCTATGATTTTGAATTCGTAAAAATGTTGAAATGTTTCTAAAATCGTCAACATTATTACGATTTCGAGTTACAATGTTGTCGATTTTGAAAACATTAACATCAAATTTGAGAGAAATGTTGATGATTTTGGAAACATTTTAATGTTTACGAATTCCAAAACATAGAGTAACCGGATATTTTACAAGATATATTTACAAGATTTCTATCCGTGTACCAAGCCATATTTGTTGTTATCATTGGAAATGAGCTGTGAAAAAAAACTGGATGCAGTCAAATGCGATTTTCGGTCATGATATTTTTTAATTTTAAAAATTCATTATCGTCACATTATTCAATATTCTAGATTAAAGCTGACACATTTTTGAAATCTAATTCTTATGCTGCATCCATAGTTTCCAGAACCTTGGAGAATATTCTAAAAATCTATCAGCATTTCCCCTCCCCTATACAGCCCACACAGATGCGTCATGGTCGCTTCACCAGAAAACCGGAAACTACAATCCTGCAGCAGTCAGTGTTGCTTCATCCTCCCCTCGAACCACACCACCCTCACCATTGTTTTATAAATAGCAACATGGAAGTAGACCAGGACGACGACGAAAGCGATTTAGACAACGACAATGGTGGCGTCGTCGTAAAAAGAAAAATACACCCAAAAACCATAACAAAAACAACCCAACCTACACACGCAGAGAGAATCCACACCCACACAATGAAGCCCGTGCCGGGCTCTTTCGGAAAAACAAGAGAAAAACCCAAATAAAACGTTATCCACCGCGGACTTGAAGAAGGGAAACCAGAAATCATTGACGACGACTTCGTCGCCGTCATCGTCATCGACGATGCTAGATTGTGTGAGTGTGTGCGATTCTCCCCCCCCCACCCCGCTCCTAATTCCAGCCCAGTGGTTGACGATTTTCTAACCTCAACTTGTGTCAGCAGTTTCCCAGTTTTCCCGCGCTCTCTTCCGAGAAGAAGCCGAAAATTTTCGGAGGAAAACGGCAACACACTGAACTTGAACTTTTCCAAACACCCTCCCGCACACACAGACTCACACACACAAAAAGCGGAAAATCCAACACAACCAAGCAGGCGTCGTCATCGTCCAAGCTGGTGTTGGTTTCTGCTCCTTGCAAGAAAGGACGCCGCACGACGCCACGTTTTTCGTTCTCGGCTCTCCGTGGTTCGTGTTCGTGTTTTTTTTGAGGTTATGTTCGTGCTTTTAGCCTTGTTCACGATCGGGGAAAATTTACTACTCACGACGACAACGCCGAGGAGGGGAAGAAAAACACGTTGCTTTTCGGTTGAAGCTTTTTGTTTTTGTGGGCTCTTCCTTTTCCTCACGTACACACTGGCAAACGATGGAGGAGGAGGTGGGAAATGCCGGGAAAACTCGCGCTCGTCAATTTTGAGTTTGGCCAGTCATTCACAGCTGGTCGAATGATTGGATCTGCGCTTCGACCAGAATGAGTATTAATTTTCAAAGTAATTACAAATTTAAAATTAAGTTTTAATTTAAAAATAACTGTTTTAAAAGTAAAAGCAGGTTAGCAAAGTTTAAACGAATAGGAAAAAATGATTTTTTTTTAAAAGTATTATTAAAAGTGTATATCGTGGAAGCACCCAACACGAAAAAGTAAAAAACGCTAACTAAAAAAAAGAACAGTTAGACGATCCTTAGAATCGAAAGGAAAAACTTTTCCCAGACAAGTGACAGCCGGCCGGGCTGTGTGTCCTGTGGGAGAGCCGTTGCGCCGTGAAGGAAAAACGGCTGCTGTCCGTTCTTCAGGCTGGTCGAGCAAAAGGAGGAAAAAAAGAAGGAGTTCAAACGTCGGCGTCGCGGAAGAAGGAAAAATTCTGTGTCCAAATGGAAGATGAAGTTTCGTCGTGTTGTTTTTTTCTGCTTCTTTTTCTTTCTTGGTCTTTTTGGAGCTACTAATTTTTTACTCCTGTTGGTTTTTAGGGGAAATGGGGTGCCCTGAAGGATTGAAATGTGAAAGGACTAGGAAATTCAAAAACAAATTTAGGTCTTTCTTTTTACTGGTATTTAAATATTTAAGATTCAACATTTTTGAAATTATAAGTGTTTAATATACATATTGATACAACACAGCTAAAACAATCATGGTACTATTACATCTGGGAACAACGGGAAAAAAGAGTAATTTTACCTCTGAAAATGGGTAATTTTACCGCTTTTCTGATGTAATGTCACTTTTTCAGTCTAAGTTGAGGTCAAATTACATCATAAAAGCGGTAATATTCAACCTTCCAAAATAACACCTTCATCATTCAGTTTTGCAATAAATAAACATTAATTAATACAATTTAATTGATTCGCTTCTAATAATTTGAAGAATTGTTGAAAAAATGATTTAAGCCCAATCAATTAAAAAGAATAATAGATTTATTTAATGTTATACTCCTTGTGACTCTCTTTTAATCATTATTTGTTATACATCAGCAGCTGAATAATAACTGCAGAATATTTTTTGGCAGCTTTACAAATATTGTCATTCTTCACATAAACACAATTTTGTAATTTTGTATTTTTGGACTAAGACTTAAATCGAGTAACGAAAGCTGAAATAAAAAAAAGAAGAACATTTGCATGAATTTTATAAAAAAAATTCTCGAGTTTAACCACTTTTTATTTTTTACAAATAATAAAAAATAGAAACCCTTTTCTCTTTTGAATACTTCATTATTTTTTGGAAAATTCAATACATAGAGAAAAAGGGTGCAACCTTTTTTTTGATATTTTTTTTTAAATATATATTATTTGAAAATGATTACTTAATATATTAACTTATTTAATTGATTGAAATATTAGATTGTTGACAATTCAAATAATATTTACTTCAATTTGACATAAATCCAGAAACTCATTGATGATTTGATTTAATTCTATATAAAGTTTTTGTCCCTTTAAATTTTCCAATAACCAAGAGGCATAACATTTATTAAGTAGAAATGTATGAGGAAAAAACATGTACAAACAATTGCAAACTTTTTAGAATACAGTGTTTATTTTTAACATTTATTTTTGCAATTCCGCTCTGAAACTGTCAATTTTTCCTGTCCTTCTGGAGAAATGAAACGGCCTATTTTTCCTTACCAAAAATAACAGAATGGAAAATTAAAACCATTCAACAACAATGAAAAAAACTTTTCAGCACTGTAATGGGTGTATTGAAATAGTAGTTTATGCAACAAGTTGCAAAAAAAAAGATTTTTTCAGCACGAGTCGTACATTTACTCAACGAGGTTCACAGAGTTGGATAAATACGAAGAGTGCTGAAAAAATCAAGTTTAGCAACGAGTTCCATACAACATTTTTTGCAATTCTAAAAAACACACACTGAGTGAAACTTTATGTCAAATTTTCATGTATTTTGTCAATAAATCGTTTTAATAAAAAAAAAAAAAAAAAAGTGTTACTTTTCGGAACAAGTCCTGAAAAGTTCAACTTTTCAGCACCCATTTCAGTGCTGAAAAGTAGAACATTTTAGCATTTATTTTGAAAAGTGTTGCTATTCGATTCTGTTATTTTTGGTAGAGAAAAGTAGGCTATTTCGTCGTTCAAGAATGACAGGAAAAGTAAATATTTTCACGATGGAATTGCAAAAAGTATATTTTTTAATATTTTTTTGTTTTGAACGATGAATTCACTAAACACATAAATGTTTGACATAAAATTACATTCTTGATGCGTTTTTTAGAATTGCAAAAATGTTGTATGGAACTCGATGCAAAACTTGATTTTTTCAGCACTCTTCGTATTTATCCAACTCGGTGAACCTCGTTGGATAAATGTACAACTCGTGCTGAAAAAATCTTTTTTTTTTCAACTTGTTGCATAAACTACTATTTTGCAACTTGTTGCATAAACTACTAATTTATTTTTATTTTTATTTCCAGCTTGACCGGAACTTAGGTGAATCGCGAGTTTTAATTTAATGATTATTATCAAATTTTACCATTTATCCAACCAAATCCACCAAAACACCAATAATCTGTGTTTTTTCGATCTATTAGAATTAAATTTTGAATATTTGTAATTTGTTATGTACTTTTGTCTGAAAAAAAAAGTTTTATGAAGCCTAAAATTAGTTTACCAAATTTTAAAATATTTTAATTTTTTGAGTTTTTACACTTTTTTTTAATAAACCAATTTGCGTTTTTTGACGGTTTTGAAATATTCCCTACCGGTGAATCAGTTGAAAACAATTATACACCAAAAATTCAAAAAGCAGTTTAAGTTTAAGCAGTTGTACTCTATAAATTCACTAAACATTGTCATAAAATACTCTTTTTAACTCTACTAAATGATATGGTATTGAAAGTGTTTCAAAAATTATTCAAATTTCGAATATTGTTGTCCTGCATTGTGCTCCATCAATCGATACAACTTCCACAAAGTAACATAAAATTCAAACAACACAATTTGTAAGCCCCTGCATGCCACAATCACACCCAATCAGCTCAAAAGTACCCTCGTCCCCCCCCCCCACGTTTCAAAACCTCCCTGAAATCCCATTTGCTGACCAATTGCTTTGCAGTTTCGGTCACGAATCCCACCACTCACTCCAACGCTCTACAGTTCCCTAGCTTGCCTAGCAAAACAAAGAAACTCGGCAGGAAAAAGCTCTGCCAGCAAACCGAAAAGTACTAGCACTAGCCCTATCTCCCAAATGTCCAAGCTCGTGGCCAGCAAAGGATACTTTGGGGAATCTCCAACTTTCCACGTCGTCGTCCAGAAAGTGTGGAGAAATGGGAAAAGACTTCCAAAACAAGTAGCAGGAATAGAAAAAAAAAACAAAGGAAAATGTGTCTGCAAGATGGGTCGGGGGGAGACACCACCCAGCGATCCCCCCTTTACCATCACTACTATGGTGGTAAGGAAGAAGGGATGGAGACATGGGTAGTGGGTGTTTATGGGAGAACAAGTTTAAAATTTATTTCAAAAGTTTTCATTTAATTTTTTTTTCTTTTCGCCACTTCTGCTGGCGCTGCATACATTCGTAAGGATCCTTTCCTTTCAACTTTTTTCCTTTATTTTTCCACTTTTTTTGGCAAAAGGCTCTGACGACGTCTTTGACTTTTCCGGCTGCTGCTGCTGCCGGGTTTTGGAACGGGGAAAAGCGAAGACTGGTCGTCTTTGTCATGACTTTTTTTTGCTTCTCCTCTACGTTCTGTGTTGTCGTGTCTTTCTTTCGTTTTTTCTCTTCCGGTCCAGAAGCAAACCGGCGCGGGGGGAAAAGTGAATTGGTGGGAGGACGAACTTTTTTTTTTACAATCTTTATCTTTTGCTATCTCGAACGTGACTGTTTTGTGGTGAACGGCTACGAATGACTGTGGGTCTCGTGGCGCAGGGGTAGCGGCTTCGGCTGCCGATCCCGATGATGCTATGAGACGCGGGTTCGATTCCCGCCTTATCCACTGAGCTTCTATCGGATGGTGAAGTAAAACGTCGGTCCCGTTTTCTCCTGTCTCGTCAGAGGCGCTGGAGCAGAAATCCCACGTTAGAGGAAGGCCATGCCCCGGGGGGCGTAGTGCCAATAGTTTCGTTTTCGGCTACGAATGACTGGTGTGCCTTGGCCGGGGAAGCTCTCTTGCTCCGGATGTGTTGAAATGGAGCAAGATCTGGACGAGGAATTCGGGGTGGCAACTCAAAATAATATGTTTAATAATCTTTGTTTTCTTTGGAATATAACCTAATCAAAAATTCGATTAATTATCTTTTAGAAAGAAAAAACATACATTTGAGTTGGAAAAATAAAAAAATATAAACCTTTTCACTATTTAAATTTTTGCTTTTACAATTTAACTTAAATTCAGATATTTGTTAGCAAGAGTGCCAGTTTCAAAACGAATCACTAATACGGATGATTTTAAAAAAAAAAAAAGCCGTCGCAAATAATTTTCGAGGGCATTCAAGATCGGGCCAAAAAAATCAGGGCCAAATTTTTTTTTTCGTAATACTTCTAAATTTTAATAGAAATGGAAGCCTTATCAACTGAAACTATTTTGAAATCCATTTCCTTGCGTTGAGAGTCGTATTTAGCATGTTTAAGTACTACACTCAGCATGTTTTTGTATATGGGGCATACTTAAGCTGAACAATCAATAATAAGACAGTAAAAAAATATTTTTTTTCGTGATTCGATTATCCTTAGTTTCCATTATCCAAAGTGAAATTTTTCGAGGACTTCGGATAACCGAGTCTGGACTGTACTTTGAATTTTAGTGAAATTCCAATGTACAGTAGCGCAACAAGATATTTTTGCGCAATTTGTTTGTTTCGTCAATACATAGATATTTTGAAAACTAATCATTGCATAACAACAGGACTGATGTAAAATGCATCTTAAACACTTTTTTGCAATTCCGTCGTGAAACTACTTACTTTTCCTGCCATTCTTGAACGACGAAATAGCCTACTTTTCTGTACCAAAAATAACAGAATCGAATAGCAACACTTTTCAAAATAAATGCTGAAAACTTCTACTTTTCAGCACTGAAATGGGTGCTGAAAAGTTGAACTTTTCAGCACTTGTTTTGAAAAGTAACACTTTTCAACATTTTTTTGATTTAAATGATTTTTTGACAATATACATGAAAATTTGACATAAAATTTCACTCAATGAGTGTTTTTCGGAATTGCAAAAAATGTTGTATGGAACTCGTTGCAAAACTTGATTTTTTCAGCACTCTTCGTATTTATCCAACTCGGTGAACCTCGTTGGATAAATGTACGACTCGTGCTGAAAAAATCCTCTTTTTGCAACTTGTTGCATAAACTACTATTTTCATTCAAATGTTTAAATCATGGCTTGTAATTTCCATTTTTATATTTTTTGCCTCTCCCTTGACTTTGGTCAGGACATAAACTTCAAAAATATTTGCAACGGCCTAACTTAAAAGCGAAAAAATGTTCAAAAATTCCCCTCGGAGCCGACATCATATGGCAGAGGTGTGTTTTCGGTAATCTTGTTGTGTACAAAAAACGGTGCCGGAGAGATTTTTTTTAAAAATTCTGTCATGACAGTTTTATGAATGTTGACATAAAATCGGATAAAACATTATAAATAAATCAAAACTCATTTTTAAATTTCAAGAATTTATCTGAAGAAATCTGAAAAAAAAAAACACTTTCAGAAATAGCATTTTGGACTTTTTGACAAAAATTGCGAAAAAAATTAAAAAATGAAATTTTGATGATAGAAAAAATCATAAAAAGGCTGGTTTTTAAATAATCTGACCGATAACAAAAGGCATTTTAAGATTAACCTTACTTTGGTATTCACATTGAGTTAGAAGTCTTGAACATTAAATGTGAGACCAATTTGGCAAGAATAAATTTACTTTTCCAATCACGTTTTTTAAGGTTTATTTAGTATGTTGAGTCGTTTCAATTTAATTGCAAACTTGTTTTCTTCTAACTTATGAAATTTCAGGAGATTTAGATAAGTTTATTTAAATTTGATTTTGAAAAGTTTCCTTCGATACTTACATAAAAAAATCTAACAGATCTGAATGTTTAATTGACGTTTATTTGCTTACATTGAAAATTGGACCATTTTGCCGAGATTCGATGTAACACTGAGAAAACTAAATTATTCTACTTGTTTTTCTTCCAGAGTTTGAATTTCAGCAAATATTGGCTGAAAAAAAAAATAGAAATTTTCTGATCCTGACGATTTTTTTGAGTGGTGGAAAATGGAAAGCCATTGAAAAGAATCGAAAAAAAAATTGATGAAATATTCCTGAAAGTGACTTGAAATTTTAGCAAAACATTGTAATAGGGCCGAAGCCGAAGTGTAAATAAAGAGTCTATCCTGCTCACGTCAGTTGATGTTTACATTAGGAACAAACAGGATAGACTCTTTGTTTAGACTTCGGCTTCGGCCCTATTACAATGTTTTGCTAGAATTGGAAACGTGTTTTCGCTTGTTAATTCGATTTTACATCAAATAATAAAGTCAAATTATTTTCTACCATGATTTTATGATTTTTGTCCTTATGTCCAAATCTAAAAATTATGCTCAAAAATCTAAAAAATTAAATGAAGAAATTTGTCATTTTTGAAGAGAGCACCTTTTTCTTGAATGTTTTTCACCTATACGTATTTAAATTCCTTTTTGAACATTCAACAAGAGTAGTCACGCTGCAAATCGGTTGCAGAACGACCAAGAAAACGATGTAGACGGTGCTTGTACGTCTGGGAAGAACCATTTCAGGAGAAATCAGCTCAGAGGCAAGCCTCGGCAGCAGTAGTGGATAGTACTGGTAGTGGATCTTTTATTGCTTCCTGGATGCTTCGGGACGAGCAGTGCCAGAAGAGAAGCAATCGTCAGGAGTTTGCTCGGTTTATAAGACGAATGATTTATACCTTCTCGAGATTTTTTTTTCTTTCTTGTTTAGTCTTTTGGAATGGGGATCTTTTCGGGATGAAGGATTACGTTGGAGTTTGTGGCGTAATGGAGAAAGTTCAACTTTTTGGATTCAGGATGCGAACATCGATGAGTTCGAAGCAAGATTTATGTGATTCAGTTGATTCGGAAAAATTTCACAACATTCAATCATGTAATGAAATTCTCCTCCGTACTTAAAAGGAATTCTATCGATTCTAACCGAGCGAATTCAAAAGCCTTCCAACGTTGAGACTATCAGAGATCTCACCATCTCTTCCATTCAAACCAAACCTAATCCACGAACCTCTACCGCAATCAGCTCAAATTTCCCATCACACGACATCGACCCAATACCGTATAAATCACCGCACGTTTTGCTCTGATTGATATAGGTGTGTGTGTGCGCACTAAACAACATCAAAGTCTCCCCCTCGTCGAAGCTGAAATAAGAATCCAGAGACCCCAAGTGAAAAAAAGAAGCAACTTTTTTTTCTTAAGGGAGAACCGCCGAAATCTGATTAACGCTGATGATTTTGTGATAAAAAGGTGTTGAAACCATTTCACACAACCCTTTTCACAACTTTGCCCCTTTCCCTGCCTTCCTTCGTAGGGAGGGAAAATTCGAGGAAATTGTCCAGACTTGCGAGCAGCGGACAGGATTCGTTGCAACCGTAACGATGATGGAGGTTTCGGTACACTGTTAATCAAATTTGTTTGAGTTGAGGAAAGTTTATCTCAGTTTCGATCCAAACTATTTGTTTTGGCATGATTATTTTTCTTCGGTTGAAAATTTAAACAATTTAGAGTTAAAATTGTCAAACTTTATTCTGAGTGTAGTCCGGCGGCAGCAGCTGTCAATGACTCCCCCGGGGGTCTTTCCGTGGACTTGGCCGTTCTTGCAACACACAGTCGGGGCAGCCGTCAGCCAGCAGAACAAGGGCGAAAGAAAGTGAAAGAACCGTGGTCATCAATAATGAAGAATGGCAACAAATCAATCGAAAATCGAGCGCGGGAGCGAAAAAGGGGAGTGTAGGGTGCAGGGGGATTATTGTTGGAAATATGTGAATAGATTTTCCAAATAATAATAAGTTTCAATAAATACCAAAAAAAAGCTTGTTGCTGTACAATGACATTCATAAATTAATATTTTTTTGAACCCAAGAAATTGTAGTAAATTATCAAAATAAAAATAAAACTCTCATTTATCTTTTGCGGTTATTGTTGTACATAAGCTTAAAGCTCCGCTAAACACTAAAAGATTTCTTAATTATCCAAAAGCAAAATCAAAAAAAAAAATGAAAGAAAAAACACTTTATAATTTATCATAAAAGAATTACAGAACTTTGTCAAATATTAAAAATCGTTAAGGGTACAGAGCAACCAAGGAAGTTGTTGTCTTCTTATTCCAAAATTGACGAAGTTACGGAACCAATCCTGCAACAATCTGATTGTAAAAGAAATCAATCTTTGTTGATCATTAAGTAGAAAATAATTTGGAGAAAGGATAAAAAAAATTATGGATAATTATTAAGATTAATTAATGCTAAAATATTTGTTGTAATAATTTAGGTGCACAAGACTCTTTTTTCAATTCAAAATCAAAGTTTCTTGAAAAGGTTTTTAAGTGTTATATTTTTTTATAGAGAAGGCTAAATGAATTATTAATAATATTCACAACGGTTTTTATTATTATTTTGTAGTAGAACTACTATAGCATACACCAAATAAAAAAATCTAAGTGTAGTTTATATGTATGTTTGAAATCGTAATTGAAATAAAATAGTTTTATTCGAGAACATATCAATGTTATTTAACAAACTTTCTTTAATTTGAGTAAATATTTATATTCAGCAATTCCCCATGAAAACAGCATGATTCGAAAAAAAAGTTCTCAAAATTTCTCTGGAGGTTCCTTGTCCGAAATAATTAGACCCGTTTTTTTTTGTTTGGACATTAGGGTGACCTACGCCGTGTTAGGGTGGTCCGAAAAATGGCAATTTTCGTCAATTTTCGCAAAACCCACTTTTTTCAAAAAATCATATCTCCGCGCCATATACTCAAAATTCTCAATAATGTTTAGATATTAATTTGACGGGCATTTGAAAAACCTATCAAAGTCACCCCAGTTTACGGTACGAATTTTTGAAAATAAAAACTGGGTTTTTTGACGCGCCACGCGCAGAACCGGGAAAATGACGAAAACGGGGAAAAATCGATTTTTTTTTCACTAAAACTGAGATAAATTGAAAATTTCAGCGATGACTTACGGGTACCAAAAGTTGCGTATTTCAATTACAATTCGAATCATGCTGTTTTCGTAAGGAATTCCTGTATTTCTATAACCTGTTATTAGTCTGAACATTTTTCATATATAAGTTTACACGAGTCACAACAATCGTCCAAAAAATCACTATTATGCTAAATTTGCTGAATTCTCTGAAAAAAATCTATCGAAAGCAAACGAAGGATTTTTAGGGGTTAATAATTCGAAAAAATGGTCCAAAATGGTCAAAAACTTTTTTTGTAAAATTCTGATAATTTTGAAGAACACAAACCCCTTGTGTTTATAAATCAAATTTTTTTTTGTCTGCTCTAAAATTTTACACTCAAAAAAACTACAAAGTCATAAAAACACTTTTTTTCTGAAATGAAAAATATTGCTCTAGATAAAAAAATACACTTCTGAATTATTTCAGATTCAAAACGTACATTAAATTAAAAAAAATAAAAAGACATGTTTTGCGATTGTTGACAGTTGAGTAACGGGAAATGGAAGCGATTTCAAAACCATTTTTTAATTTTTTGATGAAAAATACGTTTATTCAAAATTTTGAGTACGCCATTATGTCGGGTGTCCAATGTCACATAACAAGCTCCTGACAGCAAACTTCTGTCTCTTCGGTGGTTCAAGTACAAATCACTGGAAAACGTGTTTTTGCAAAAATCCATAAAAAATGAAAGGGCCGCCCCACAGTCACGAGATATCGACCAAAATTACCCCTTAGAGCAAGTATCACGATCATCGAAGAGGGGTCGGGGCAACCGCTGTGTGAGACCCATCCATGAAAAAGATCTTTTTTTCAGGAGAATTCCACAAACAGCGTAGTTTTTTTCCTATATTGGACCGGAAATTTTGAAATCTCAAAACCTTACCTACACGGAGAAAAATGAGTTCCCAAAATCGTGAACCACGAACAAAGTGTTCAAATCCCATGGTACGTTTTTGGAAATCGTACCATGGGATTTGAACACTTTGTGCGTGGTTCTTATTTTCATGAACGCTTGATTTTAGGGTACAATTTACAATTTTTATCAATATTTTAAAACCATTGTTGAACAAAAACAATAATCGTTCAAAACAACAAATCGACGCCGTCGTGCTTGTCATACGTCGCTTTTTGACGTTCCGTGATAAACGCGTTCTAATGTTTGACTTTGAATTAACAAAAAACGAGAGCACTCAATGTAAACAATAACAAGCACGTTTTGTTTGGTTGACCATTCTGTGCAGTGTCCTGAAGTTTAGTTGAACTTGGTTGCTGGAGTCCCGAGTTATAATTACAAATGTTTACGGTACACAGAAAAAAATAATGTAAATTTGGAAGCTGTAATTTTGGAAGGTTGAATATTACCTCTTTTATGATGCAATTTTACCTCAATTTAGACTGAAAAAGTGACATTACACCAGAAAAGTGGTAAAATTACACATTTCCAGAGGTAAAATTACACCTCTTTTCTGACATAAAAGATGTACCCCTTCCCAGATGTAATATTACCATTATTTTTTTCTGTGTAGTCGAGCTCGTTCCTGTGTCAAACGCGTTCTGACCTGAAATCCTTTGAACAATTGTCGCACTTACATCAATTTTCAAGCTGTGTCAAGATAGCACGACAAGATTGAAACCTCTTTCATGTGAAGCGCGACAACAATGCACGGAGTTTTTTCGGTTTTTATTGAATATCTCAGGATTGAAAGTCGAATTTTGGGGATCTGTGAAGGTCAAAAGGTGAGGCATTGTGAGCTACACAAAAGGGCGTTCTTAAAATTCAATTCGGCCCAAAATCGACAAATGACGAGTAAGCACGAGAGCGACGAAATACTGTAATTTTTCATTTTAAAAAGACTTTTGTGGAGATGAAAAAGTATACAATATTTTGATTAATTTATTGTTTGGTAATTCAAACTATTCTTCACTTCTCTAACAGCCCATTTCTCCCTCTGCTTAAATGTAATATCACTTTTCGCAGGACTTCCCAGACCAGTTACGTCCCATCAGCAAGGAATCCGTTCGTCCAAAAACTTCGTCGTTCGTCATCCTTCGACGTTCGAGTCAAACGGGAAACCGCCGCACAAGGTTCATTCACTTCACTTCGCTCACACACACACAGGTCATTTGGACATAATACGGGAGTGCTTGCCCGATATCTACTTCTCTCCTGTGAACCTTCGTCCCTTTTTGGTTCTTCCTAACCTTCCCGACCAAAAAAACTTCTTCATCTTCTTCTTCGTCCTGATCTCGTTGTCGTTTCTGTCGATTCGGATCGCTGGCTGGTCCTTCTCAATTTTCGGGGTCGGTTTCGGTTTCTTTCTTTCCTGTTTCTTGCGCCGATGTTCTCAGGATAAGTCGGTGCTGTGCGTCGTCGTCGTCGTCCAGGTGTCTCCCTCAAGAACCGACTGGCAGGCTCGTCTTGTCTGGGAGTTTTTTCGAGTATAAGGAAGGTTGAGAAAGTAATGCCCGCCAGGAGCTCGTGGTGCAGCGACTTGGCGAATTCCGCACGAGGTAATGAGGAATGCTCGCGGAAAGTAAAGTCGGCCTGATATTCACTTTTCTTTTGCGGGCTGTGCTGTTCTTTGCCGGATGGCCGTCCGACCAACACGTCTGTAGTGTGGTTTCTTTTTTGGGATATCATCGTCACCCGGATGATACCGGATGATTAATGGGGTCGTCGGAGATAGTGTGAATTCGGACGGATTTGTGGGGGAAAAAGAGAGTTGAGCATTGCGTGATGGATGACGAAATGAAGCAAAACCCGAAAAGTTTTTTTTTTGGGAAATTGAACTTGAAATTTTCTGAGTTGGACCTTCCCGGTAAGATTTGAGAATGTTGTCCAGATATATTAAACGGATCAGCAAAATAAAACAAAATGGTTTGAAAATCTCTTTGAGAACCAGCTATCAAGGGTGTTCTACTATGTTTTTTTCCTCACAGGATTTTTGTTGCAGCGTTGCAAACTGAAAAAAATATATTTTATTTCACCAAGCTTAATCCATTTTCTGATTCCACAAAAAAAACATGCTGTACAAACCACTTTCCCAGTGACCACCGGGCACAGAAGTAAAAAGTAGTCACACAAATCGGTATTCATGCAGATTTCAGTCCTGGCTAAGATCCAGTAGAGAGGAAAAAAACCTCTTGTAAAATTGGAACCATCGTCCTCGGACGCTATAATTACTAGGGACGAGCTCCTGCTGCAAGGAAAACCCTGGAGCCGACCAACCAGCACCAGCACCACCACTTTCCAAAAGTGAGATGAGTGAGTTGAGATTAAAACTGTTGACCTACATTACGTTACGTTGCAGGTTCACTAATTCCCTCTCCCTCCACACAAAAAGGGTTGGCTATTTCGAGCAAACTTTCTGAAAATGTCGTATGCAAGCTTCGATTCCGTTTTCTCCGCAAGGAATTCGTCGCTCGAAAATCTTTTTCCACAAAAACAAACAAAAAACAAACATTCAAGTGCCCTTCTACCTTCATTTTCACCCTTACCACAGTTTCCCCGTTGGTTTTTGTCTGTATGTGCCCCCCATGTTGTTAGCTTATTTTTGGCGTAAACACTGAAATCCCGTTCTTTCCTGTCTTCAAGTGTGGTAAAATGATGGAAAAGCTTGGGAAAAATCGTGTCAAGAGTGGCAAATAAAAAAAGTCCCGAAATAAAAAAATAAAACAGCCACAAGTTATCGCCTCAGAAAATATTACAAACCAACTCGGGCTTGGGTTTATGGATCTTGGACTAGGGAAACTTTCTTTTTTGGGTGGTGGGGGGAGCTTTATTTTTCGCCTCAAATCGTTTGGCGCCTCCCCGGAAGTGGGTTCGATCACACCAAATAAGCATAAATTTGCGTTGCCCCGGGCGTTATTTTTATATGACACGCGGAAGGAAAGTCACGTTTTTTTTGGTTACGAGGTTTGCCCTCAAATTTGGGATTAAGAGTAATGATTGTTTGCTGTAAGCAAAACATTCGGAATGCACCTTAATGTTCAAAACAAGTGTAAGAATCATTTGATGGCTTGACTGCTTTTAAAAAATCATGCAACTTTAAGAAAATATATAACATTTCTGAACTTCGAATCCAATTAGATAGTGATTAGAATTGCCAATGACGCAAAAAGTTAAAATGACAAAAATGCTGGAATTATTTTTTTGCAATTCCGCTGTGAAACTGTCAACTTTTCCTGCCCTTTTGGAGAAACGAAACGGCCTTGTTTTCCTTACCAAAAATAACAGAATGGAAAATTAATACCTTTCAATTCCAGTGCTGAATAGTTCTACTTTGGGTGCTGAAAAGTTGAACTTTTCAACACAAGTATCGAAAAGTAACATTTTTCAAAAAAAATTCTGTTTTGAATGGTGAATTTACTAAATACATGAACTGCCGCTCCAATCTAGTCCGTCCCATATGTAAAAAGTGAGTGCTGAGATATCGCCGTGAGAAGCCCAGAAAATGTTTCACCTTTTTTTACATTTCTAATCACCAATTTTAACAAACTTTTTTAAACAATTATTTCAATATTGGTTTAAAAAGTACTCCTATCCAAAAATTTACTCAAAAAGTTAAAATTTATAGGATAATTTGATAAATTTCCATGCTGGGACTGACCTGACTTTATTTATCCATCAATAAAGGCAAGTCTGTCAGGTTATCAAGGTAGGCTTGAACATTTACAACATAAATTTGCCTGTCATCTGTTGGTTTGTTTTGATGGTTTTCCAAATTATTTTTATCAAAGATCTAAAAATTTGTTTGTTTCAGGTTTATTTAATTTGGAGGATGATTCCAGCAGCGAAAATTTAACCAGCAACGTTGTATTATTTATATTTCTTTTGCTGCAGAACAAATACATATTTGATTGCAATTATCAATATCTGGGCCCTAAAATTGAGTTATCCAGAATCGTTTAACGGAAGAGGAACCTAATCCAGAACCAGACCATGGCTATTCATTCAAGAATGAAAAAGTACTGATTGTATTGAATATTAGCTCAACGGTATGTAGTTTATTTTATTACCGTGGTTATCTCATGCATGAGGAAAAAAAAAGACAAAATATGTTTTCTACTATTATGCTTCAAAATTCAAAATATACCGTCAATATGAAAAACTTTATGTTTTTAAGTTCTGCGAGTAATTAGGTACATAGTCTGAGTAAATATTATTATTAGACAATTTTTGCTGTGGATTTGTAAGACATTTTTATACAAGGAACTGACTTTCCTTTATTTTGCATATGGGACAGCACCAAAGTGATTTTTGTTTTGGAATTTTTAGAACAAACATAACTTTTTTATTAAATAGGCTTAAAGTAGAAGTTCATACAAGACAATTTTTAGGTTTATCTCAAAATTGACAAAAATACATATGGGACGGACTTGATTCGAGCGGCAGTGAATATTTGACATAAAATTCCATTCTAGAAGCGTTTTTCGAAATGGCAAAAAAAGTTGTAAGCAACCCGTTGCAAAACATGAGTTTTTCAGCACACCGCGTTGGATAAATGGACGACTCGTGCTGAATAAATCTTCTTTTTTGCAACTTGTTGCCTAAACTACTATTTCATGACTACAAACTTTTCAACAAAATGTTTTACTGCTCAGACTCCTCGTGTTTTTTCTTGTGAAATCACAACTCAAAGTTTTCAAATATTAGGAGCGAGTTTTTGAAATATGTTCGCATTTTTTGGGGCACCTTTACTAAATTGCGCAGTACTTTTTTATGATTTTTAATGATTTAATTTTACATGATGTACAATTTAAGAATTTTTCAACATGTTTTATAGCACAAGTTGTTTAAAATTTTACAATAAATAAACAGCATTCCATAATCAGGATTCATTTTTTTTTCAAATTTAACCGTCTAACCGTCTAATTGCTTCAAAAAATGTTTACTTCAAACTATAATTTTTCGGAATCCATTGAGTTGCATTTATTCTTCTAATAAAATCCTATTTGAGATATCAATTTTTATTCAATAATTAATACACAATTCAATTATTTTACACAATGTTTAGGTAATATTACTCAAAAAAGGGGTGATATTCAACTAACAAAATTTTCAGCATTCCAAAATTCAACTTTTTTTGCTGTGTAAATTTTATCAAGTGATGTAACATCCATTATTTGAAAAGCTTACCAAAAAGTGATAGTTTATTACGCATTACATGATATCAATATTTTTACTGCCCATCAAATAAGGAAGAGCTGTTCCTAGTTTGAATGCTGAATGCTTTAAATTTTTTTAAAATAAACCTGGATGTAGAATATTCAGAAGAGCTAATCACGGTGTGTTTTCCAGAACAAACTTAAGACAAAAAAAATCGACATGTCTGATATTTGGCACCATGAAAGAAGGGCTCTTTCCCGACATTTTGCGGGGTCCGGCGAAATATTTCGTCGGGGGGTCTAGAGCAACTTTTTTTTTCAATTTTATAGTATTTTTCTTCAGAAAAGTCGATGGAAATCGATGGGTTCATGTTCATATCCATCAAATTTCTTGTGAATGTGCCCCAAGAGACTCTGAATTACATATTTGACTTCAAATAAAATGTTTCCAACCCAAATCCAAATCAGTAGGTGGTGTTCATCGTTTGAATGGGAATTAAATCCAGAAATTTTGGAGGAAGTCACTTTTTATTTTATGAAATTGGGTATATCTCTGCTTATATTGAACCAAAATTGATACTTTTTTATGGAAATTGTTCAGAAAACTGTTCTCTACAGAAAATGTTTTAAAATGTTTTAGTGTTGTTCGGAAGAGAATTGAAAAAATAATGTTGGGAACCTTTTGAGTAATAAATAGCTTTTAAATGGAATACTCTAAGTTTAGCAATGGTTTAAGCTCGAATTTGTATCCGGGCAATCTGTTGCTGTATTTTTATGACAAATTGTACAAATAAAAAAAAATGTTCGGTCGTTTTGAGGTTTCCAGCTTGCATGATGGGATTATCACAAAGAAAGCTAGAAGACTGGTAAATTTGGGTTGGAAACTTTTTATTTGAGGTCAAAGAGAGTCTCTTGAGGCACATTCATAAGAAATTAATTTGATGGATATGAACATGAACCCATCGATTTCCATCGACTTTTCTGGAGAAAAATCTTATAAAATTGAAAAAAAATACGACGAAATGTTTCGCCGGACCCCGCAAAATGTCAGAAAAGAGCCCTTCTTTCATGGTGCCAAATATCAGACTTGCCGAATTTTTTATCTTAATATTCTCGGAAAATACACCGTGCTAATAAGTTCAATGAGAACAGTAAATTGAAATTAATTCAGTTAGGTTAATCATGTTTTATTGTTTCAAAATTCATTTTCCCAAACATTTTTAAATCATTTGATTTTTTTCTGGGAAACTGGAAATATTTGTTTACTAGAAACCCTGGAAATTCTTGGACGCTCTACGAAAATCTCATGTAAATATCAACCATTTTACGAGCTTGGGTGTTTCGATGTTATAAAATCTTTTTTTAAATACAAATTATCATTATTTTTATTATTTTTGAGACATTTGACATAACAGTGTCTATTTGATGAAACTAGCAGCAAATTTACAAACAAGTGAGACAATTTTAAGATTTTTTAGTTTTTTTTTTTAACTAATGAAAAAGTATTGTTGTAGTCTCGATTTAATAAATTAAGATGATTTCAATAATAAAGAATCAGTTTATAATTCAGTGGCAAAACCATAAGCAGATCTGGGAACACTGCCTGTTGTTATGAGCACTTAAAGAGACTTTGATGATATTCAAATCTAGGTGGAGTGAATTTGATGTTGACTTCCTCAATGATTTTGATGCAAATCTGGCTGTATTGCAAAACATTATAAAGGTATGCAAAAGACTATTCCATTAAACTATAATGATCCAATCTGGCATCCCTGTTTTAATATATCAGCACTTTAATGTAGTTCGCAAAACTATTTTCATTTAAATATCCGACAATCAAGTTAGATGGATGATGTGTAGAACTAAGCGAGGTTGAATCTTACATTTTTTTTATGAATTTAAATAAGTGACGTCTAATTATATTTGGAATAAAATATCGAATACATATGAGGAATTCCACATAAATTAAAAAAAAGGATGAGTGTGAATTTGCATTGTTGCACATATATTAGAACATATTGTCAAATGAACTCTTGCATAAGCATTTAAAATAGACTTGAAGAAGTTTCAATATAAAATACTTTCAAAAATTATGTACATTATGACTGAACAAAAACATCATCAAAAAGACTCCAAATTTCATCATACAACACCTTCGAATATCGTCAACTGGGGCGAATTGGGAGAACAGTTAGAGCACAATATTTTGATTTTTCTGGTTGGTTTCGGATAGAACAGACTCAGACCAACAAAATGTGTACATCCATTTCCAAATTTAAAACCTTTAAGTGCTCTTACAACTACTGTCCTTATTCAGACTGTAGTCCCGATTCGCCCCAGATGACGGTACTTCTTCTTCCCCAAAAATCCTTCCCACCAAAAACCTTCCAATCACATCCGGTATTGCTACCGCGCACAACATGTCAATATCCTGAGCAAACTGGTACAGCACATTCGAGGAGCATTACAGATGCACTGTCTACTGCCGTGTGAGGATGCACCCAACAGCCCAACCATAAGAAAGTAACCCAATACGGATTTTCCGCCATCAGATAGCAGCCGGTACGGGCCTGATGGGTCCTAAGAGTACGAGTGCACACGAAGCAACCATGCTTTGGCTGTGAGATGTTTTCGGTGTAAATTCAATGGAACGGTACATTTTAAAACTTGGAAATAGATCACAAGAAAGTTACGGGGATGGGTGCACGGTGGGAAACACGTTTACGTACACTTGATGTAAAATTACGTTTTAGATAGATTTGCGTTTCCATAGATTAAACGTAAAGTTTATCTCTACACAAAAATGCATGTAAAATTACACGTTTCCGTTCTTTGTGTGTCATTTAACAGAACGAAAGCTTTCCAGAGCAGTTCCAACGGAACAGAGAAGCAGATGTGCACGACGCGATTGAGGTATGAGGGCATGAGTTAACGGCTAAGTGTACTTATTCCTTTTCGATTCTTTGAGCGTTTGTAGCGGTGGTGGTTGATGGTTCAGCTGCCGAAGTCTCATCAACCAGTCGGTTGGTTGGTGGAGACGCCGGGTTAGTTGGCTTTGTGGTGCGCGCACAAGTTAGAATATCCAATCAAAATCCATTTCAGTTCAGACTGAATCACATGTGGTGGTTATACGGGTGGTGATAACGATGTTCGCCGGTGGTTATCACACTTATCAGGAATGATGCATTTTTATTTTCAGCACACAGACAGCGATACACAGACATTTATTTGTTGGCACTAATGGCGCGCGCGTTTTGATTAGACACAATTGGTTTGATTTAATATAGGCAACTTCCTTTTAGAGTGGAGCACACACAGATATTGCACTCTCTCTCTTGTTTTATGTTTTGTACAATTTTAGAACACCGTCACACTTTGGCACACTGATTCGTTGGTCGTTTTATCTGCTATCAGCGCACTTTGTTTGTTTTCGTTAGCTCATCACCTCTTTTTTTTATCACATTTATTGCCGTCAAAACCTTCACGTATAGTTTGGCTAGGTTTCAATCATTTCACCTGTACAAGCTTATCATTTGTAATTGTAATTGTTTTCCTTTGAATATCTCACTAAAATCACTAAACCCAAATTCTTAACCTAAAAATAACCACAATAAACCACCACAATTGCACCGTTACAACAAAACACAACATAAAAACCCTGCAAGCCGGTTCCGGAAGCCCACCACGTTACCTTGTGCGTCCACGGAGTTCTGGTGCTGGTTCTGGTTTCGGGGGTGGCAACGCAATACACACACCGCCTCCTCACGCTCACTCACGCTCGACACGTCTCGACGGAAGATACACAACAACTGAGGAGCGCGCGCGACAAAACATTGAGCCTGTGCCCGCCACCAGCTCTGGAACCGTTTTGGTGTGCGGCGACCGGAGAACCGGAGGACCACGCGCAAAAAATCGACGGTCCTATGCGCACCAACACCAAGGAACCCAGCACAGTGGTAGTGGTGACGCGAGAGTCCTTTCGTTTATGCTTTGTGCGTGCGTTGCACAAAACATACACGCACGCACAACTAATACAAGCTTGCCACGAAACGACTCAACGAAGAGCATAGCGACGAGCATAATTGCGAAGGAGAATCATCGTCATCGTCATTCGTGTGGACGACGACGACGCCGTACGACCACCATCATGCGAGTACGAGACACGGGGTGGACAGATGGTAAGTTTTTTTTTAGTTCGGAATGGATCGAATGGGACTGTACACACGACGCAGTCGGAGCGGTCCTTGTGCAAGCGCGGTGTTTTTGCTTCGGTGGAGTTAGGGTGGTTGTTGAAAAAAAGTTTTGATATTATGTTCAGTAAATAATTATTATAAGCAGTTCTCTCAGATTTCGGTCATTCGATTTTTTTGTATATTTTAATCCGACTGTAATTTTTTTGGTGCCTTCGTTATGCCCAAAGAAGCATTTTTTCATCATTAGTTCAATTTTGCAGCTGTCCATACAAAAATGATGCATGGAAATTCAAAAATCTGTATGTTTTGAAGGAATTTTTTGATCGATTTGGTGTCTTCGGCAAAGTTGTAGGTATGGATATGGACTACACTGGAAAAAAATGACACAGGGTAAAAATTTTTTTGGTGTTTTTTTATTTAACTTTTTGTTACTAAAACTTGATTTGCAAATAAAAAACACTACCGTAATCTGGGGTGAATCGCGACTACAGTCTGAATAGGGACAGCAGTTTTTAGAGCACTTAAAGGTTTTAAATTTGGAAATGGATGTACACATATTGTTGGCATGAGTCTGTTCTAACCAAAACCAACCAGAAAAATCAAAATATTGTGCTCCAACATGGTTTAAACTGCTGTCCCAATTCGCCCCATGTGCCCCGATTGACCCCAGTTTACGGTATTTTTAATTTTTTTCATTTTCTGATATGTTTTAGGGGACATCAAATGCCAACTTTTCAGAAATTTCCAGGTTGTGCAAAAAATCATTGACCGAGTTATGAATTTTTAATTAAAACTGATTTTTCAACTGCAGTTTTCGATGTGAAATTGAATTTGCAATCAAAAAGTACTTTAGTGAAATTTTGATAAAGAGCACCGTTTTCAAGTTACAGTCATTTTTAGGTAACTTATGTGAAAATGGTCGCAGTTTTTAATTTTTTTTTAAATTAGTGCCCACTTTTGAAAAAAAAAAATTTTGTGAAGAGCTTAGAAAATTCTCTATAATTTGCTATTTCGAACTTTGTTGATACGACCCTTAGTTGCCGAGCAAAGGTTTAATAACATAAAAATTGATGTTTTCCAAGTCTCACCCAAACAACCCACCATTTTCTAACGTCGATATCTCAGCAACTAATGGTTCGATTACAATATTTTCATTTTCTTTTAAATAAAGACTAACATTTCAAAATGGCCAAACATTCAATATAAAAATATTTTTTTCGAAAAGATTGGAAAATTACACGAATGTTTCATATTTTAACAATCGAACCATTAGTTGCTGAGATATCGACATTAGTAAATGGAGGGTTGTTTGGGTGAGACTTAGAAAACATCAATTTTCCTGTTTTTAAACCAATACCACAGCAACAAAGGGTCGTATCAATAAAGCTCAAAAAAGCAAAATATAGAGAATTTTCTCAGTTTTCAAAAATATTTTTTCAAAAGTGGACTAACATGTGCACTAATTTAAAAAAATGAAAAGCTGCGAAAATTAAAAAAAAGTCACCTAAAAATGGCTATAACTTGTAAACGTTGCAGTTTATGAAAATTTCACTATAGTACTTTTTGAATGCAAATTTGATTTTGCATCGAAAAATGATTTTGAAATTTTTTTGCGACCAATATTTCGATTTTTGAAAAAAACAGTATTGATTCAAAAAATCATAAGTCGGTCAAAGATTTTTTGCTCAACCTGGAAATTTCTGAAAAGTTGGCATTTAATGTCCTCTAAAACATATCAATAAATAAAAAAAATAAAAATGGTGTTTTTTTCAAATCAAGTTTAAGTGACAAAAAGTTAAATAACAAATCACCAATTTTTTTTTACCATGTACCATTTTTTTTCCAGTGTAGTCCATTGCCATATCTACAACTTTGCCGAAGACACCAAATCGATCAAAAAATTCCTTCAAAAGATACCAATTTTTGTATTTTCACATCGTCAGTTGTGTGCTATCTTGTGACAACGACCATTTAGTCAACATTTAGTACTTTTCGAAAAAACGATTTTTAAAGTTCGTTGGTAAATAATTTCAAAACTATGAATAATAAAGCCAAACTTTTTGAAGCAATCGGTTCGTATACTATTGCCTAACAAACGCTCCAAGTTTCAACTAATTTGGTTACACCAGTTAAAAGATACAGTAAATTATGTAAACAAAAATCTGAAAAGCTCGTGTCACAAGTGTGTTTCGAAATTTAAATTGTACTACGTGTCACAAGTGTGCACAGAATTCCCATACTAACTAAAATAAGCTCAAATCAATGGTTTAATCGACTTAATCAGTATATTTTTATAAACAAAAGGTTGCATTGCCTTTAGAAAGTATGTGTGTACATAAATTTGTGAAAAACGATAAAAATTTTCCACATTTTCCAACAACATGTATGACGTGTCACAAGTGACGAGATATCATTTTTGTATGGACAGCTGTCAAATTTGTATGGAAAATTATATGGACAAACTAATGATGCAAAATAGCATCCGACCGATTTCGTAGAGAATTGCTCTTATACTATGACACAAATCGACATTTCTGGATTTGATGTCAGTAAACGCTTAAGTTTTATCAAAATATGATAGATTTGGACTCCCTCAACATACTTCAATCGACAGAATTGAATTTTAATTAATTCCTTGCCAATAAATAAAATTGTAAATTTCGGGAATAAATGGAATGGAATCATCTTAAGCAACCATGCGCACCTACTTGTATGTCGCTGTAATAAGGGGTGGACATGGTTGTTATGTTTATAGTAATCAAAGGTTATAGATTTTTTCAGCTTCAGCTTCAGAAAAAAAGGAACAAATTTAACTCAATAATTTCAACTAACTGTATCGGCGGCGTGCTTTTCGTAAAACAAATTTGTCCTCAATTGATACTCTTAACATTTTAGCTTTAGCTGATTTAATTTTTGAGTGATTTTAATAACGTTGCTTCTTCAGAAAAGTCTCTAAAAATCGAAGGAGTCATAAACACATCGATATTTTTTTATGAATATGCCTTGGGAGACTCTTACTTAAATATTTGTTAAATTTTTGACATCTAATGATAAGTTCCGAGCCAAATTTACCAGTTTTATACCTTTCTTTGAAATAAGTCCAAAATCAAAGCTAGAAAAACCAAGTAAAAAAGTCAATTATTCCCATAACCTGTGAAGCTATTTACTACCCAATTGTTGTTGTTGTTAATTACTTTATTTCCGGCAGCTTTAACCTTTCGGTCATTCGCTGCCCACTACCCAATTGGTTCAAACAAATATTTTTTCCAATCCACTGCCATAATACATAATACATAATACACCATTTAATTTTTTAAACTTTTCGAACAATCACATTTTAGAGAACACTTTTCAGAACAAGTTCCAGAGAACTTGTTATGATATGTCCGATTTCATAAAATAAAAAAAGACTTTCTTATAATTTTCAGGAATAAGTTCCCTTCTACATGATGAACATTGCCAATAACTCAATTTTGAATATCTTTTTTTTCACTATCCTCAGTAATACTGAAGAAATAACAAATATGACATTTACTAGTTAAAAAAGGAAAAAGATCACCACAATAACATTCTTCAAGATATGCAGTGAAATATTGTACTGAAAACGACATCAATAATAGTAGTGATTTTAAGTTTACCCATTAATTAATTTTACTTAAAAAGATAAATATCAAGCAATACGTTTTTGGCCAAAATAAGAAGATCTGTATTTTTTTTTTTTTGGTGATTAGGGTAGCTTTATCCAAAATAGGGTGGTTTAAACCATTTCCGGAAAAAATACATCATAAAAAAGTCATATGTCCACACCCAACCGGTGGTCGCATGGTTGTGATGCATGGCGGCATGAAAGTATATCAGAATCTGCATGAAATCTGCCCTCATGCATTTTTTGCGATATAGGGGTATGACATTTTTGCCCGTTGCCGACAATTATCGACATTACCGACTGTTGATTGATTGTATTGCAGAAAAAAATTTTAACAGAACGAGGATTGAACCATCAACTTCTAGGTTGCTGATCCGACACGCTAGCACCGCGCCATGGACGCTTGAAGAATTGTGAGGGACAGAGCGCGAACATATTGTTCTCTCTGGAGTGAAGCGCGGGGACGCGCCAGCATTCTATGTGTTGGTGAGAACTGCAGATCGCTGACATGTTTACACGCGGGCAAAATTGAGCTATGAGCTTGCTGCAGAAACTGTTATAAAATGTAACATTTTCTGTAGCAAATCCACTGCTGCAGATTTTGAGCTATATATTTCCTTTGGGTGCAGAAAAGCTAAACCAATTTTAGCAAGCCACCTATCAAAAGGGATGTGATCTGTTGAGTTTTTAATGAAAAATACTAAACCATTTTAAAAAATTAGCTAAATACGCTTACAGATTAAATGAAAATTTAGTTTGCTGATTTTAAGGTCTCGGAACCAAAGAGATTCCATTATTTTTCAAAATGTTTTACGAGGTACGTTTAAAAAAGCCTTTATTTTGTACCACACCACATGGCACTATGGGGTTTCAGGCGGCCATAAATCGAAAAACCGACATACTCTAATTATTTTTTTGGTATTTTTTTTCGAAAACAAACATTCTAACTAAGAAAAATCCGGAGTTTGAAAGTTGTAGGTTCAAAATTCACTGAATTGCAGACCTTCAAAGGCGAAAATGGTAAGAAAAAACATGTTTTTTGACAAAAAAATAATTATTTTTCATAGTTGTACTGTGTAGCTGTTTATGTATTTTTTCCTGCATCATTATATATATTCAGAAAGGTAATTGATTCAACTATTCAATAACATTTCACAAAACACACTTTTACAGGCTAAAAAAATGATAAAAATCAAAAAAGATGGATTTTTATTCAAAATTTATTTTTTTTTAACTTTGCTAATGGAGTACTTTTTTTGTGTGCATTTGTGCGATCTGAAAATTTTGCAGCTTAAAATTTGAACCATGTCCTAACTTGTCTCCAAATTTCAAAGTGCACTTATGTGCACTTTTTGAGTTATGCCATTTTGAACATTTTGATTCATGCAAGAAAATTAATGGTTTTGCGTATACGCTTGGTTAAAATCACATTATTTACCTGCGGAGGCAGAAATGACGTACCTGCTGTGTTTGTTTTTAAATTGATTTTATATTCATGACTTTGTTGGTACTTAGGTACGTTTAATAAAATTAGAAATTCCTATTCTAGGTATTTTACAGAAACGATTCGTCGTATATTTATATCAGTTCGTTGTTGTGTTGTTTTGAAAGTATGGATAATAATACCGTAGTGTTCCTGTACGATATAACGAGGCACTATTCTGAAAACGTGAGAACTGCTTTCAAGTATATTTGTAAGAATTACAACATTGCAGAACCATCACATGATCAACTCAGGGAAAAACCACAGAGGAAAAACTACGCATGCTGTTCTGTAGCATCAAAACGAGGTACCGTCAGTGGGGGTGACTATGGGTCAAAAAACGATACACCTCTCGTAATTACTTAATAACAAAAACAATTTAAATAACATCGAAAACCTTCCAACTTAGATTTGTTCTTAGATAGTTTACTAACATTTTCCCAAAATATGGTGGATTTTGATGAACACTACCTTAAATGCCAATAGTTTGAAAAAAGACCCAATCTCACCCCTTAGAGGGGGTGACATTGGGTCAAATGAAACTAAAATGATGCTCAAATACAACGATATGGTAAAAACAAGTCATCCAACAGTGTTTCTTGTTCGAGGGAATCGTACTGACACGCTACAATGTTTTAAGTGGAGATTTTCAAACATTTGGGTAGTTTTTGAGCAATCCCAACAAAATTTTTAGAAAAATGATTTTTCAAGAGGTCATTTTTGGCCAAAAACGTACCTCAACTTTAGACAGCTGTCAAAATAACAGGATTTGCTCTAGGAACGAGATTTTTTCATTAAAGTCGTCTTAAGATGTCCCCTTCACAACCCTTTTAACAGAATTCAGTTTAATTGAGAAGAATCTGAGAAATGGTGAAATCCGTAATAAATCACTTTGACCCAATCTCACCCCCCAGACCCAATGTCACCCCCACTGACGGTATACAAAAGCCCATAGAAGAAGTTCATATTTTAAGTAATCTAACGACAATCGGTTACATAGTGGTTTTGATTTAGAAGAATTTATCGTGGAAAACGTGAATTTTGCAAGTAGATCAACCAAAAACGTGGACGAGAATCCATACAATGTTCCAAAAAATAAACCGTCTAAAATTCTGAAACACCGCAAAAATTAAATTTTAGTTGGAGGAGGGGGTCTTCAAAGAGAGGTGGATTTTAACCCAAGAAAAGGGGAGGGAGATGGAACGTAAATCAGAAACTTTAACATAGCATAAACCGCCATTCCGTGCATCAAATAGACAGAGCAAGAATATTAAAATTCACCACTTTAATGCATGTGGCCTCAAATATATGAAAAAATCAAAAATTAAACTTTTTTTTTTGGAAAAATATCAAAATTCATTTTTTTCATTATACTAAGTACAAACAACACAAAAAAAGTCACAAAAAAGCAAAAAAATATTTTTGGCCGCTCGCTTATATGGAAATACCCCATAGTGCATGGGAGCGATGCACATTTTGAGATGAATTAAGTGAATAATTTAAAGATTGACAGAAACCTTCTAGTACGTTTTGTTCAGAAACTTATGCCGAACACTTTGCTACAAAAAGCTAAAGATGATTTCTATAAAAGGTTCTATAACAAATACTGTTGAAAAACAACATACAAAAAATAGTAGTTTATGCAACAAGTTGCAAAAAGAGGATTTTTTCAGCACGAGTCGTACATTTATCCAACGAGGTTTACCGAGTTGGATAAATACGACGAGTGCTGAAAAAATCAAGTTTTGCAACGAGTTCCATACAACATTTTTTGCAATTTCGAAAAACACCCATTGAGTGAAATTTTAAGTCGAATTTTCATGTATTTTGTCAATAAATCGTTTAAATCAAAAAAATGTTGAAAAGTGTTACTTTTCGAAACAAGTGTTGAAAAGTTCAACTTTTCAGCACCCATTTCAGTGCTGAAAAGTAGAACTTTTCAGCATTTGTTTTGAAAAGTGTTGCTATTCGATTCTGTTACTTTTGATACAGAAAAGTAGGCTATTTCGTCGTTTAAGAATGACAGGAAAAGTAAGTAGTTTCACGACGGAATTGCAAAAAAATATTTGTTGACACCATAAGTCCAGAGCCTCAACTCGAAATAGACATTATCGACTGAATAAATACATTATGTGGAGTGCACTAGAGTGTGGTTGATGTGTTAGGATGCACATCAACCACACTCTAGTGCACTCCACATAATGTATTTATTCAGTCGATAATGTCTATTTCGAGTTGAGGTTCTGGACTTAATTACATGAATAACACATTGACATTTCAGTGACATTTGTGATCTAAGTTGTTTTGCAATTAATCGTTTTCTAAAAAGTTTCAACGAAATTATATTTGTTTGCAAAAAATGTAATTTTATTTTTTGTTGACAGTTTTTTTCAATGCAGAAATCTTTTTATTATTAGATAAGGCCGTTGCAAATACTTTTCAAAGTATGTTTGAGCTCGCTTGAAAATATTTAGATTTTTTTTATAGATTTTCAATGTACGTCACCGCAAAAACTTTTTTGTCTCGAAGAAATAAAACTTTCGTCAATACTCAGAAATTTTGGAAACTTATGATTGCAAAACAACTGGACAGATGCGTAATGTATTTTAAGAAACCAGCCCCCACTCAGACTTTGATCAAAGTCGAGGAACATAAACTTCAAAAAATATTTGTAACGACTTAAGTTATTTTTTTTTTTCAAAATCAAATCATCAGCATCATATAATTCAAAAAAAATTAAATTAATTTTGTGCATTTTCCGGTGATAAGAGTTAAATGTTCTTGGAAATTTTTAAATATAGTTTAATTTTATACGCGATCCACCCCATCTACAATACAAAGAAATCTTCCAGCAGCTCGCTCTCTCCCAACCGTGCCCAGCAAACATCAACAAAGACTCGTGTAAGTTGAGAGGAGCAGTTCGGAGCACGAAGCATTTTACTCGGCTTTCCACGGGTTTTCCACCGTCCAAAACAGAAGAACCCCGAGCGAACGTTTTTCGGTTCGCTTCTGTTGGTCGAATCCTTGTTGCTTCTTTGTCCCCGTTCGTCGTCCTTTTTGGGGTGTTTGAATGTGCGTGTGTGCAGAATCCAGCTCCGTGCGTGCGTTTTCATTTCGTTGTACGAAAATGTTTGGAAGGATGCAGCAAGGAACAACGAACAATAATGGCCAGCATCGGCAGTGGTAGTGCTCAGAACGATGAACTTGGCTCTTTTTACACACACACAATGAGCGGAAGGAATGTTGGCAACAAATCTTGAGAGAAAGAGCCAGTTTGGGGGAAAATATGCACGCGAACGAACAAGTAGCTAAAAGGATGACTCTCCTTTTAAAATTGAGGGTACTTGCTTCTTTTTTTGCGAGATTTTTTCCTTGTTGTTGGCTGTTTCCACCGGTGAAAGTGGCATAGTAGAGAGAGAGTTCACTGAAACCAAATTCAAGTGTGGACAGAGTGGGTGGGTGGGGTGATTCTGTACAACATGGGTGATGTTGGGTGAGGTACAGCACACATTGAGCTACTGTCAGTGCACTGTCAATTGGGCATAATAGGGAAGGATGATTCACGGGGAAAATGAGGTTATTGTAGGTTTGGTAGAGTGAGGATTTCTCAAGAGTTGGAAATGTGACTCAGAATGAGATCTTTCAAAGTCATGATTTGTATGACTCAAACTTTATTTCTTTGTGATGAAAAGTTAAAAAGAATCTGTCGGTTTTCTAATTCTTATTTAGAGGTACACAAACTATTAACTCTCTGTTCCAAATGAAATAACTTGGTTAACGAAGTTAGTATTTGTATGCATATGAAATTGTAAGAAAATCTTTCCTTTGGGTTGTATGTGTCGAGTAGGTTGCCAAAAAAAAGACCTCCTGCTCCAAAAGTGGAAAACGGGGGTTTTGGGTTATTTAAAGCATTATTTCAAGTCTTTATGATTAGTTAGGCTAATACAAATATTATTTAAAGTTTTTGTAGCTCCTCCAAAATTAGCCCCTGTCAAAATTAGCCCGAAAAATCAAGAGGCAATTTTTTTTTCGTTAAACATCAAAATTTGGAAATTTAAGTGCCATCAGCTGGAATCGATTTAAAATGCATTCCCTTGCGTTTAGAATCATTTATAGCATGTTCGGGTTGATTTAAAAATCGTTTGAATTTTTGATAATTATCGATCGTTTCTTTTCGTTGAAATATTGGTTTTCGTCAAATCTTACTTTATTCGAAGACAAATGATTGCAAAACCCTTGAACTAGTGTAAAATTCATTCTAAAACACTTTTTGCTTTCAAATGTTGAGACTATGGCTTGTTATTTAAATTTTTATATTTTTTTGTAACTTGTAGCTTGCATAAACTACATAAATTGAACTTTCCTGATCTGCAATAACCTTTTTTCGTTTAAGACATTTTTAACAACGTTATGTTATTATAATTTTGCTAAATTTGTTGACAGTCATCTAAAAATGTTGGGCAAGTTTCATGTGCAAAGCAATGACCAAAACAAGTATTTTTAGATTATAATGTTTTGTTTTAAATCTTCTTAAATGTTATGTTTTAAATATCTTGACTAGGCTTAATGATTTTTCACGCTCAAAAATTGCAAATTTCACGGGAGACCTTTATTTAAAAACACCAAATTTCACGAAAATTTCGCGGAACGTGAAAAATATAAAAATAACTATCAAAATCTTATGTTAAACTTACCGAAACTACTTATTATGCTTCATTATAAATTATTTCAATAAACTCAAAAAATCTAAATTTTCAACGTTTAACGTTCAACGTGACACTACAAAAAAACTTTTAGTAATTAAAAAAAATCCACTTGATTTATGGATGGGCTCTATCTGTTTTTTGAAACTAAAAGGTAGGGCATGCGTATTGTAATTTATTGAGCTGCTTTTTTAAAGTTCAACAAATATAGCTGAACAATTTTCGCTGATTTGCTACTATTTTATCCTTTACATTTTATTAAATTTCATATTAAAGCCAAATTCAACAAAACAATCTAACAAAACTTTTTTGCGACATTTTGCCCCATTGAAAATATTTTTAGAGTTTTCATCTCATTATTCAAATACTTAATTTAAAATCAATAGACAAAAATAATTCAATCCGCAATGAAATTTTCAAAATGTTATTCAAAATCCGAACAGAAAACAAACTTTTTTTAATTTCCACGGGAGCCATTCACCCAAATAATAAAATACAGTCATGCCTCGGTTTTGCACGCCTCGGTTTTGCACCGTTCAGCTGCCTCGGTTAAGCACGGCCCAGTGCTTAACTGAAGCACAGAGCTTATGGGATTTTGGCTGTATGGGAGACATTGGCTATAATTCTATGAATATTCATGCAAACATAAAAAATTATAGTGTTTTGGAATCGGGATGATATCAGCTATCCATTAAAATTATAATTTCATGAAATTTTTTACCAAAATACGTATTTTTCCTGTATTTTGAAAATGCATATTTTTTCTCTAAAGAAACCAAAAATATATTGATATTGCAATATGGGTATCAAATGATCAGGTTTTTTTTCATACATTTTGGATGTAACAATAACATTTTTAGAAAATACTCAAAACTTTCACAAAACTACGTATTTTCGAAAAAATACTCAAAATTTCAATTTTTACAATATGGATATCAAACGATCGAGATATTTTCATACATTTCGAATGTAAAAGCAACATTTTTAGAAAATACTGAAATTTATCACAAAACTACGTATTTTCGAAAAAATACTCAAAATTTTAATTTTTACAATATGGGTATCAAACGATCGAGATTTTTTCATACATTTCGAATGTAATAACAACATTTTTAGAAAATACTCAAAATTTTCACAAAACTACGAATTTTTGAAAAAAAGTACTCAAAATTTCCGTTTTTACAATGTGGGTATCAAACGATCTTGATTTTTTCATACAATTCGAATTTAATAACAGCATTTTTTTAAATACTCATAATTTTCACAAAACTACGTATTTTCAAAAAAATACTAAAAATTTCAATATTTACAATATGGGTATCAAACGATCGGGATTTTTCATACATTTCGAATGTAATAACAACATTTTAGAAAATACTCAAAATTTTCACAAAACTACGTATTTTCAAAAAAAAATACTCGAAATTTCAATATTTGCAATATGGGTATCAAACAATCGGGATTTTTTCATACATTTCGAAAGTAAAAAAATTAAAATACTCAAAGTTTTCACAAAACTACATATTTTTGAAAAAAAAATACTCAAAATTTCTGGTTTTCACAAGAGGTATCAAATGTTCGGGATTTTTTTATACATTTCAAAAGTTTTAACACAAATTTGTGAATATATCCAAATTTTCACAAAACTACGTTTTTTTTAAAAAAATACCCCAAATTTCGGAAATTTTAAGTATTTTTTCGTTTTTTAGTTTTGTGAAATTTTTTAGTATTTTCTAAAAATGTTGTTTTTACATTCGAAATGTATGAAAAAATCCCGATTGTTTGATACCCACATTGTAAAACCGGAAATTTTGAGTACTTTTTTTCAAAAATTCGTAGTTTTGTGAAAATTTTGAGTTTTTTTTTAAAATGTTGTTATTACATTCGAAACGTATGAAAAAATCCCGATCGTTTGATACCCATTATTGCAAACATCGAAATTTTGAGTATTTTTTCGAAAATACGTAGTTTTGTGAAAATTTTGAGTATTTTCTAAAAATGTTGTTATTACATTCGAAATGTATGAAAAATCCCGATCGTTTGATACCCATATTGTAAAATTGAAGTTTGAGTATTTTTTAAAAATACGTAGTTTTGTGAAAATTTTGAGTATTTTCTAAAAATGTTGTTATTACATTTGAAATGTATGAAAAAATTCCGATCGTTTGATACACATATTGTAAAAATGGAAATTTTGAGTATTTTTTCGAAAATCCGTAGTTTTGTGAAAATTTTCAGTATTTTCTAAAAATGTTGTTATTACATTCGAAATGTATGAAAAAATTCCGATCGTTTGATATCCATATTGTAAAAATTGAAATTTTGAGTATTTTTTTCGAAAATACGTAGTTTTGTGAAAATTTTGAGTATTTTCTAAAAATGTTATTGTTACATCCAAAATGTATGAAAAAACTCTGATCATTTGATACCCATATTGCAATTACAATATATTGTTGGTTTCTTTAGGAAAAAAATATGCATTTTCGAAATACAGGAAAAATACGTATTTTTGTGAAAACTTTCATGAAATAATAATTTTAATGGATAGCTGACATCATCCCGATTCCAAAACACTATAATTTTTGATGTTTGCATGATTTTTCGTACGATTAAAGCCAATGTCTCCCATATAGCCAAAATCCCATAAGCTCTGTGCCTCGGTTATGCACGCCTCGGTTTTGCATCCCCCATATGCGGTGCTAAACCGAGGCACGTCTGTATCGTGAAAATTAAACAGGTGACTTTAAGGATAAAAAAAAACTAAATAGAATAAAAAAATAACTAATAAATATTAATTTAATGTTGAATAAACCTAGCATGACTCTTAAAATTTCTTTTAAAATTGTATGTTTCAAATCTCAAATTAAATAATGATTTATTTTTATTACGGCTGATGAATCTATTTTCTCAATATTTTTCTTTATTCTGATGTATTTCAATTTTTCAATCTATTTTTTTTTGCTCCTTCGTTAAATCATTGGCCGGAGGAAAAGGAAAAGACGACTTTTTTCACTGAATGTTATTTTTACAAGAATGTTATCTTTTAATCGATTTCTTAAAAAAATCAATTATATTAAAAAAAATCTCTGCAATCTTTATAAAAATATCACAATATTCTTGTTCAATCAAATTTAACAAGTTTCGGTTGAAAAAGACAGAGTTTATAAAAAAAATGCAAGAATATTTTTTCTTTCTTTGACTGATGTTTGTTAACATCATTTATGTTTTTGCAGCATTCACTTCTTAGTAAATATTCTATCAATTTTTTGTTAATGTAGGTTTTGCTAACAATTTTCCAAATGGGTCATATCACATTTTCAAATTGAAAACTAATAAAATTTACTTAAAAAGTATTTTATGAATGAAATATAGATTATGTTATTATTCTTAAGAATTGAATTGGGAAAATTAATAAATTTCACGGGATTTCTCGGAAATCTTACAATTTCACGAATTCCACGCTATCCGCGAAATCGTGAAAATTCACCAACAATAATCTTGACCTTTCTAGAAAATTGCGTTTTAATTTTTGACATTGAATTAACAATAACAAAGAGCATGCAATGTAAACAATGACAAACACGTTTTGTTTGGTTGGTTCGCTATATAATTAAAAAATATAAAAAAAATAACTGAAAATTTCTTGAAGACAACGCTTAGGGGCTGTAGGGTCAACATGTGATATCTTTCATTTTAATCCAATTTTCTACAAAATCATGCAAAATACAATCCATCTGGTCACAGAATCCAGATGCTTCCACTGCATTACACTTTCCAATATTTATGATACCAATAATGAGAGTGTACATAAACAGATCCTTATGCAAACAAGCTGCTGCTGCTGCTGCTACTGGAGGCTCTTACCAGCAACCGAAAACATAATACAACTCACCATTATCCTCGCCCATTTTGCCCAGGCCACACCGAACCAACTTCGGCCAAACTTCACACAAGTTGGCAACATATTTACTACCCAACGGTCAGTTTTTCCAGTGCTAGTTCGTTGCACTCAGTTGCCTTCCAGGGCGGACCATCAGGACACTGTGAGAAATTTCACTATTATTATGAGAATTATGTTTAAAACATAAATAAAAAAAAGTCGTCAGTAGTTTTCACTGTTCCCAAATCGAGGGTGGAAAGCCGGACAGTGGGCAACAAAGGACGATAGTAATTTTCATCACGGTGGTTGATTTTCGCTAAATTTTTGCATTTCCAACGCCCAAACCGAAGCTTTTTTTTCAGTTTTTAAAACATGTTGTTTTCATTCCATTCGCCCCAAAAAGCCACACATCAATACAAAAGAAACCGCTGCTGCCCACTGCTCGCAGGATATTCGTCCGAATTTATTCGCGCGCGCAGATTGTGGTTCAGGATAAAATAACCAACAAACCTTGCCAGGGTGCCAGAGTTAAACATATTGTTGCAACGTTTGTTTAATGATGTCGGAACTTTTGTTTCGCATATGCATTAAACATTGGTTTTTGGTGTTTCGTTTCTAGCGTGGTCGGTAGTTAAATTATCGACTTAATGAGCTGATTTGCGTATTTTGATAAAGTTTCCAGTACTGTTGACCGGTTGCGCTGAATCACTGAACCTTCTGGGGAGGGAAATGCGAAAAGTTATGTTGAAATTCTGTTTTTTTGCAAATGATTTTTATTTAAATGTATTTTCACTACTCGTCTTTTCATTGCATTTTTCTATGTTTTAATTGAAATGTATAAAATGTACGTAGAAAGGAACAACTGTTTTTGTTTCAAACCTCTGAAAGGCACTTTAGTTGTATGATCCTTTCTACTGAGCAAATCTCTACGTGTCCGTATATCGACTTTATTCGTATTTTTTTTTATTTGGAAGAAACCTTGTCCCAACGATTCCTTAGGTCCAACTACGCCATTTTTTCCATCAATGATTTTTCCATACAAGTCTTCCCCGGTAATAACAAAATTAATAATATTTCAATAACAAATCCTGTTAAAATAACAAAGAGTGTTATTATTTTATCCTGAAGTTCAACTTCAAGAAGAAAAATAATAACGGTTTCTGATAAAATAACAAAATTTGGAATTGAAGTGATATTATATTGAAAATGTTTAATAACACGCTAATAAGAGGAAATGTTATACATTTCAAAAACTCTCCTAATAACAAAATTTGATATTCGTTCGGTATACTGACTTAGAAATAAAATTACCATAAATCGCACAAATGGAAAAGTTTCTAAGTGTCCATAACACAATCTGTTATTATTTTTTTCTTTTGTTAAATAAGTTTAGATCTTTGGGATAATTTTGTCTGCTTTCGTCGGGGTCATTATTTTGGCCATGAAATGGGGTCCTTAAGCTAAAATTATTCTAAATAGTTGAAATTTTGAAAGTTGATTTTTTTAATTATTTGATATACTATTTGACTTTGATATATTATTTGACTTTGCTAAAATTGGCTAGAACTATGATCCCTATCTTTGGGATAATTTTGACCAATTTCGTCGGGGTCATTATTTTGGCCATGAAATGGGGTCCTTAAGCTAAAATTATTCTAAATAGTTGAAATTTTGAAAGTTGATTTTTTTAATTATTTGATATACTATTTGACTTTGATATATTATTTGACTTTGCTAAAATTGGCTAGAACTATGATCCCTATCTTTGGGATAATTTTGACCAATTTCGTCGGGGTCATTATTTTGGCCATGAAATGGGGTCCTTAAGCTAAAATTATTCTGAAAAGTTGAAATTTTGAAAGTTGATTTTTTTTAATTATTTGATATACCGCCTTAAGGACTTTGTTTAAAATGGTTAGAACTATGGGATAATTTTGACCAATTTCGTCAGTGTCAATATTTTGGCCATGAAATGGGGTCCTTAAGCTAAAATTATTCTAAAAAGTTGAAATTTTGAAAGTTGATTTTTTAAATTATTTGATATACCCCCTAAGGGACTTTGCTAAAATTGGCTAGAACTATGGGGTAATTTTGAGCAATTTCGTCGGGGTCATTATTTTGGCCATGAAATGGGGTCCTTAAGCTAAAATTATTCTAAAAAGTTGAAATTTTGAAAGTTGATTTTTTTAATTATTTGATATACTATTTGACTTTGATATATTATTTGACTTTGCTAAAATTGGCTAGAACTATGATCCCTATCTTTGGGATAATTTTGACCAATTTCGTCGGGGTCATTATTTTGGCCATGAAATGGGGTCCTTAAGCTAAAATTATTCTGAAAAGTTGAAATTTTGAAAGTTGATTTTTTTTAATTATTTGATATACCGCCTTAAGGACTTTGTTTAAAATGGTTAGAACTATGGGATAATTTTGACCAATTTCGTCAGTGTCAATATTTTGGCCATGAAATGGGGTCCTTAAGCTAAAATTATTCTAAAAAGTTGAAATTTTGAAAGTTGATTTTTTAAATTATTTGATATACCCCCTAAGGGACTTTGCTAAAATTGGCTAGAACTATGGGGTAATTTTGAGCAATTTCGTCGGGGTCATTATTTTGGCCATGAAATGGGGTCCTTAAGCTAAAATTATTCTAAAAAGTTGAAATTTTGAAAGTTGATTTTTTTAATTATTTGATATACCCCCTAAGCGATTTTACTAAAATTGGCTAGAACTATGAAATAATTTTGACCAATTTTATCGGGGTCATTTATTTCACCATAAAATGGGGTTTCAAGCTAAAATTAATCCGATAAAATTAACTTTCGAGAGTTATTTTTTTTTAATTTTGTTATATTCCCTAACGGAATTGATTTATTTATTGAGAATTTTTGATGTGTGAATAGCAAAAACTGTTATTATTTTCACAGAGCCAGGAAGTCGGAGCTGACGTTGAAGTTGAAGTTTGCTGCATCGGATTCAGCAAATTTTCAGCAACTTTTACTTGAAGTCAGAATCTGTGAAGTCGAGTATTTTTAGAAAGCTGAATTCGTCGTCGACGTCATATCCTGCATCCAGAGTCGGAGTTATCTTCAAAGTATGGATTCAAAGTCGCTTGGAGGTACCCGACTCTGCAGCCCTGACTAGTACAGAGGAGTTATGGCAACTGCAGGTTTATTTGCAAATTACAAATAAACCAAAACAATAACTTTTTTTGTAATGGAGACTTCTAGTTATTCCTTCATGATTCCTTCTGTGTTATTGGTTTGTTATTGCAATAACAATATAATAACAGTTTTAGTTATTCTTCGAACAAATCTTTGTTATTGATTTTTGTTATTTTAACAACTAATCCGATCATCCCAATAACATATTTCGATCTTCTCACAATATCAACAACTAACCATCCCAAGTTATTTCCGTCTGCTCGGGTTCATACTAATTTGGGAGTTTTCCATAGAAAAGTGCTATGCTAATATTCGAAAATTTGTATCATGAGAAGGAAATTTTTGATCGATTTCGTGTCTTCGGCAAAGTTGTACGTTATAATAAGGACTAAATTGAGGAAAGATACAGGGGAAAACATTTTATTACCTTTTTATCACAACAAATCAATTTTGACAAACTTTACCCCCTTCGATTTGTTATTCATATTTTGATATGTTTTAGTGACAAACCCCCGGAAACGTAAGGAAAAAGAGTTTTTTTTAACACAAAAAATCGGAAAAAACGACCAAATGGGTGGCACTTAACAAAATTCATTTCTTGTTTTGATTCTTTACCTCAGTAACCAAAGTTGAGATCAACAATGTCCAAAAAAAAAATTGTGCAGAATTTTCCTTACGTTTCCGGGGGTTTGTCACTAAAACATATCAAAACATGAATAAAAAATCGAAGGGGGTAAAGTTTGTCAAAATTGATTTGTTGTGATATATAGTTTTTTAAAGATGGATATTTTTGAAAATTTTAACCTTAACTCGAATAAGGTTTGCAAAAAAAAAATTCTTTCTCTCAAAAATCTTTTTGGAGGCATTTTGGGGTGCATTTTAATACTTTCCAAAAATCACTTAAGTCACTTATCGTCCATCATACCGTATTGTTCAAATGTTGGCACTATTTATCCATCGAAACATAAAAAAATAATATAGGGTAATTCTCTACCAACTCACACGAAATCGGGAAAAGTTGCCCCGACCCCTCTTCGATTTGCGTGAAACTTTGTCCTAAGGGGTAACTTTTGTCCCTGATCACGAAACCGAGGTCCGTTTTTTGATATCTTGTGACGGAGGAGCGGTACGACCACTTCCATTTTTGAACATGCGAAAAAAGAGGTGTTTTTCAACAATTTGCAGCCTGAAACGGTGATGAGATAGAAATTTGGTGTCAAAGGGACTTTTATGTAAAATTAGACGCCCGATTTGATGGCGTACTCAGAATTCCGAATAAACGTATTTTTCATCGAAAAAAACACTAAAAAAGTTTTTAAAATTCTCCCATTTTCCGTTACTCGACTGTAAAAAATTTTGGAACATGTCATTTTATGGGAAATTTAATGTACTTTTCGAATCTACATTGTCCCAGAAGGGTCATTTTTTCATTAAGAACAAAATTTTTCATTTTAAAATTTCGTGTTTTTCCTAACTTTGCAGGGTTATTTTTTAGAGTGTAACAATGTTCAACAAAGTTGGAGAGCAGACAATTACAAAAATTTTGAAATACAGACATAAGGGATTTGCTTATAAACATCACGAGTTATCGCGATTTTACGAAAAAAAGTTTTGAAAAAGTTACTTTTTACGTTTAACTTTGTTTCGTCGTCCGTGTCTGTCGCGGGTGACCATGAATCGATGACGACCAACTTATTCAAAACTTTTTTTCGTAAAATCGCGATAACTCGTGATGTTTATAAGCAAACCCCTTATGTCTGTATATCAAAATTTTTGTAATTGTCTGTTCTACAACTTTGTAGAACATTGTTACACTCTAAAAAAATAACCCTGCAAAGTTAGGAAAAACACGAAATTTTAAAATGAAAAATTTTGTTCTAAATGAAAAAATGACCCTTCTGGGACAATGTAGATTCGAAAAGTACATTAAATTTCCCATAAAATGACATTTCCAAAAAAATTTACAGTCGAGTAATGGAAAACTGGAGAATTTTTAAAACTTTTTTAGTGTTTTTTTCGATGAAAAATACGTTTATTCGGAATTCTGAGTACGCCATCAAATCGGGCGTCTAATTTTACACAAAAGTCCCTTTGACACCAAATTTCTATCTCATCACCGTTTCAGGCTGCAAATTATTGAAAAACACCTCTTTTTTCACATGTTCAAAAATGGAAGGGGTCGTACCGCCCCTCCGTCACGAGATATCAAAAAAACGGACCTCGGATTCGTGATCAGGGACAAAAGTTACCCCTTAGGACAAAGTTTCACGCAAATCGAAGAGGGGTCGGGGCAACTGCTGTGTGAGTTGGCGGAGAATTACCCTTTATTATGTAAAGAAATGAAGTATAAAGTTAATATATTTTTTTCTGTTTCAACATTAATTTGAACAATTGTTTTTTTGTATACCTTTTTCCGAATGGTCTCTATGGCTTTGCTCTTACACCAAATTAATCTCAATACCAATTTTCGAATATTTTCTTAGCACTTTTCTATAGACAGACCCCAGACGTGGAGAGTGTGGATAAACTATTGATTCAAAATGTTTTTTTTTACTATTAAATCGAAGGACAAAATTTTACATTTTTACGCAAATGGGAAGTTTAGTTTTCTGTTGTCTTTTTTTCGATCAAATATGGTCGTTACAAAGTTTATTCACACCCTTTAAAATCGGCCCAAAAAACAGAAAGAAAAGAAAATTAAAAAAAAAAACTTAAATTTATAAACTTTTTAAAACCTTTTAGAACTGTTTTTTTCGTTTTAGCTCGTTTAAAAATATTTTTAATTTTTGATAAATTAGAATGTACAGTCAAATTTTTTGCCAAAAATATTTTTTTTGAGATGTTTGAGAATTATAAGAATTTCAAAATTCCTATGGGACTACGTTGCAACCAAAATGCGTTTAATGTAATTTTACATGACCTTGAATAATTTTGGGTCGTGTAATTTTGCGTTTTATTTGACACAACTTTACGTCTAATTTGACGCTCCAGTTATGTGCATCAAATTTGACCGAAAATTACACGTTTTTTTCGTAGTGTGTGGAGTTTTTTTTTTTGAAAAGGTCCAATAAACCAAAATTTCAATTTATACTTTTTGGGTGTTTTTTATTATCCCTGACTTAAGGCCTTTTCAAAAACACCCTAAATGCAAAAACGAAACAATTTGGTTTTTTGGACCTTTTAAAAAAAAACTCCAGATTTTTTTTCGTTCTGTAATCTGGAAATTTAAAATTTGATAAGGCCAAAAGGACCCTATTTCGCACCGAACATGCAAAAAAAGTAATACGATGTGTTCCTAATACTTATCATTCGATTGTATAGAAGTATACTGTAAGGATAAAAGGTGGACAAAAAAAGAGCGAGTATTAAATATAAATTATTGAAAATGTAATATTAAAATTGTTTTTGAGAATTAAAAATGCAATTTCAACTAATAATTCAATGCATACAAAAATAAATCTCAAAAATGTACTGAATAGTTCAGAGATTTTAGATAAAAATAAAATCTTTTGTTCGATAAAGCGTTTAAAGGCTTTATTGAATTGATCCAGAATGTAGAAAAGAGTTCACAGAATATTTTCTCCAAATAAAATATCAGCACTAGTTCAATTGTTGCATAAATAATCTCAATTTTCCTAGAATCCTAGATTTAAGTTTTGATGCCATTCAATCACTCGAATGTTTAGGTTCGAGTAGAATTCTAGACATAGAGACCATAAATACCATGGTTTCAAGAGTATCTTCTCGTTCTCAGTTTTAATTTTTTTATCAAATAATTTATAAAAGTCCAATGTAAAATAACTTACAAAATAACACGATTCTTAAAAAAACCTTTTCATCCAAATTTCGAAAAAGAGCGGCTCTTTTTGATGAGCAAACGAAAATGAGCGGCTCCTAAAAAAGAGCGGTTTTGCCCACCTCTAGTAAGAGTAGAAAAAAAAGTTATTTTTTTAAGCATTTTGTTTCTCTCCGGGTTTTTGGAATTTTATTTTAAAGGAAGTATTGGGTGAATACAGTTCAAAATTGATATATTACTAGAATTAATTGAAGCTTCATTTTTTTTTTTAATTTAATGACGATGTGGATGATAACAGCTTTGTCTTACTTAGTAAGGGAGACAAAACAAATAACATTTCTAAACCATATCCAAACTAATAATTTGATGATAAATGACCTGCCTCCAAGTAAGTCCTCGTTCCCTTCTAATCAACCCACGCTCGTCTCTGCCAGAACCATAATCCGTCATTGTAGCGGCACGGTCCAAAGTACAGAACGCCATATGAATAAAATAAAAATAATGCTCACATGTTCGATTTTGTGCAGTTGCTGCATTTCACATATCGCACCAACATCACACATCGGAAAAGGACTCGCTGTTGGTTGCACTCCTTTTGCAACGATCCCTCGTCAAAACATACACAAACACACACACACACACAGTTGGTCGGTGTGGTGTATAGTAAATTGAAAATCAACCATGAACACTCTCCTTTCGATCCTTTCGTCGGACCTGGAGCAGTAGAAACTCCATGGCCTTGGTTGTGTGTGTGTGTGAGAGAGAGCGAAAGCTGAAGCGAAAGAAGAAGAGGACAAAAAGTGAAACGAAACGAGGATAAAATCGAGCAGCTGGTACGTAAAACGCCAATCAACATTTTCGGTTGATTCACACTTGGCCATGCGATGCGATGCAAGGACCAGAAGGAGCAGGAGGAAGGACGTGGACGACCGAAGTGCAGAAGGACGATGAATGATGATGGTTTTCAACGGGTACGTGTTTGGATTGATACGGATGGTGGTTGACGATGGAGAACACCAGAAACCATCATAGAGCGAAGCAACGCCGGATTGAGGTTCAGAAGAGCAGCGGAGTTCGTCCTAAGCCAGATGACGATGAAACGATGATGGTTAAGGACGATGACTTGCTGTGAAACACTCTGTGTGCAGTGTGTGACAGTTACTAAACGAAGCACAGTTACCGGTTACGATGTGGTGAACGTTGAGAAAGAAGTGTTATGAAGTTGAACGGTTTTGGTCCCTTAGCTTTTGATATGTTTGTTTTTCAATGAAAGGACATTACTTAAGTTGACAATGTGAAGCTTTTTAACCATAAACAAATATTACTTAATTAATTAAAGATAAAATAGATCGATCTAAAATCTTGAAAATAAAGCTACTGAAACAGTTAAGACGTAAAATTGATATTTTTAAACATTGATTTGATCCTATTGCCATCCGACTCGCCGATTTCACCATTAAAACTTTTTTTCTCAAAACTTTTCAGATAAACTTGCTTTCTCACTTATCCTTAAGCTGATTATGACATGATTTCACATGAAAGCTTGTAATTCTAGTTTCTGATATGCTAACATTTCGATGCCTTTCTTGTACTAAGCTTGCTGGTTTCCCTATCTAGTAAGCATAAGAGAGCACAGAGGCATCGATTTGGTGCCCGATGAAATAACTTGCTGTTTTCCTAAAAAAAAGTTTATCCTTTTAAAGAGATTTGATACCGTCATTCGAGGTGACATTGGGTCTGGGGGTGAGATTAGGCCATACAAATTACATTTTTGTATGTCCCAATCTCACCCCTCAGACCCAATGTCACCCCTGATGACGGTAAGTAGAAAGTTCAAAAAATTGTGACATATTTTGAATTAAGGATAAGTGTTGTCCAACCAAAATCCCAAATTTTCTGGAAAACTGTTGAATGTATATAAAGAATACTTGTGAAATGATTTGAGTATTGATTATTAAAAAAATCATTTGTCTATCGTCACTACCCGAGCAGGGGTAAATAACACGGGAATACCAAATTTTTGTATTACTTGGGCAAATAACAGCGACCAAAATGTGCCCTTGGTTGCCCAGTAATAGATGGTAAAATACCATGAAATCATACCAAAATCTTGTATGTGTAAGGGCACAACAATACCAAACCATGTTATTCCAATGGTAAAATAATACCTCAAAATAAAACCATTTCGATACCAAGTTGAGGTCTTCTGGGTTTTTGAACATTGCTTGAATACCAAAACTTGGTATTGCCATGGTTTTATTTTTAGGTATTCCCGCGCCCTTGGAAAATCATATTTTGGTATTTCTGTGGTCTTTCACATACATGATTTTGGTTTGATTTCATGGTATTTTACCATCTATTACTGGGCAACCAAGAGTACATTATGGTCGCTGGTATTTGAACAAGTAATACCAAAATTTGGTATTTTCATACCATTTTTAGTGCAGCAGTTGCAGTTAGTGAAAAAACGGAAATTATTCATATGCAACAGCCAAATCTACTCACCTGATGATTCCATGTTGTTATTAGTGATATTCTTCACCACACCGAATGCATTTGTCATTGATGAACGGCCTGTGCTTGAAGTTCTTGAAGCTTCTGAAAAATAACAAGATTGAAAAATAAGTATTATTAAAATGAAACTGAATTGAAATTCACCAAAATTCATTAATCTGTCGATTGACTCGTTTTTCAAAGTATTTGGTTATCCCGACTTAGAGATATTTCAACTTTTTTGATAAAAATATTAGTGGGTTTATTACACTAATTTTTAAAATCATCTTTAACATTTTTGGGTTTCAAGTCATTTTAGCGCAAAATTAATTAACTCGTAAAATTTTTTTAACAAATTTCCCATAGTTTCAGAGAAAATTGATGAAACCTTTCAATATTCAAATAATACCAAAATGTGCCATCCTGACTTAGAAAATTTTCCACAATTTCAAGTCATTTCTGTAGGGGGTATATCAAAAGTGTTTAAAATCAAGTTTGAAATTTCCGGTTTTGAATGAAAGCATTCGCTTTGAGACATCATTTCAGCGCAAAATTAATTATTTTGTCAAAACTGGTCAAAATTTTCCCAAAGTTTCAGAGGAATTTGATAAAACACCTAAATACCAAAATAATACCAAAATGTGCCATCCTGACTTAGAAAATTTTCCACAATTTCAAGTCATTTCTATAGGGGGTATATCAAAAATGTTTAAAATCAAGTTTGAAATTTCCAGTTTTGAATGAAAGCATTCGCTTTGAGACATCATTTTAGCGCAAAATTAATTATTTTGTCAAAATTGGTCAAAATTTTCCCATAGTTGCAGAGGAATTTGATAAAATACTGTAATACCAAAAGAATACCAAAATGTGGTGTTCGATCATTGACAAATTCTGCAATTTTGCAATATCAAAACAATACCTTAAATTGGTATGATACCACATTTTGCTCTTGCATAATCCTCAAGACAAATTTTAAAGGGTCCAGGAATAGCAAAATTTGGTATTGATACCAGAGAAAGGGTATTATTACGCATTTCCCTTGTTATTTACCCATGCTCGGGAAGTTGAACGGTTTTGGTCAGTTAGCTTTTGATTTGTTTGTTTTTTAATGAAAGGAGACATTTCTTAAGTTGACAATGTGAAGCTTTATAACCATAAACAAATATTAATTAATTAATTAAAGATAAACTAGATCGATCTAAAATCATGAAAATAAAGCTACACGGAGAAAAAAGAGTTCCTAAAATCGTGAACAAGCGTTCATGAAAATGGGAACCACGAACAAAGTGTTCAAATTTCATGGTACGTTTTTCAAAATCGTACCATGGGATTAGAACACTTTGTTCGAGGTTCCTATTTTCATGAACGCTTGTTCACGATTTTAGGAACTCTTTTTTCTCCGTGTACTGAAACAGTTAAGACGTAAAATTAATATTTTTAAACATGGATTTGGTCCTATTTCCATCCGACTCGCCGATTTCACCATTAAAATATTTTTTTCTCAAAACTTTTCATATAAACTTGCTTTCTCACTTATCCTTAAGCTGATTTCACATGAAAGCTTGTAATTCTAGGTTCTGATATGCTAACAATTCGATGCCTCTGTGTGTTCTTGTACTAAGCTTGCTGGTTTCCCTATCTAGTAAGCATAAGAGAGCACAGAGGCATCGATTTGGTGCCCGATGAAATAACTTGCTGTTTTTCTAAAAAAAAGTGTATCCTTTTTAAGAGATTTGATACCGTCATTCGAGGTGACATTGGGTCTGGGGGTGAGATTAGGCCATACAAATTACAGCATTTTTGTATGTCCCAATCTCACCCCTCAGACCCAATGTCACCCCTGATGACGGTAAGAAGAAAGTTCAAAAAATTGTGACATATTTTGAATTAAGGATAAGTGTTGTACAACCAAAATCCCAAATTTTCTGGAAAACTGTTGAATGTATATAAAGTATACTTGTGAAATGATTTGAGTATTGATTATTAAAAAAATCATTTGTCTATCGTCACTAAGAAAAACATAATATTCAAGTATTTTTCATTCAGAAAAGTAATGTTGTAAACAGCGAGGGAAGTTACTTCAGCAACAGTGTTTGATTTAACACTCAAAAAATCAAATCAAATTATTCGCTCTACAGCATTGCCTTGGCGTTCTCGATTGCGAGATTCCTACTCGAAACTAAGTGTCCGAAGGCTTGATTGTTGAGGCAATTGCAAACCTCTTTTTATACCTTAGCTTCCATCCGACCCGGGATTCGAACTGACGACCTTTGGATTATTAGTCCAACTGCCTACCAGCGACTCCACCGAGACAGGACCCAGGGAGACGACTCCTGCACCTGGACTGAACTAACGACCTAACCTTTTTAGGTTAGTCCGGGGCCAACATTTACTTCCCGTCCGACGGAAGGCGTGATCAGACAAATCTCGTCTCGAAAAATGCCACCGGGACCTTCTGAGATTGAACCCAGGCCGACAGGGTGAGAGGCAATCACGCTTACCCCTACACCACGGGTCCCGGCTTTAACACTCACTAAGAAAGAAATTGAAAAGAATTTGGTGGCAAAAAATCGAAATTACGCAGCATGCCATTTTTTTAGAGTACCGTGAAATTGCCGTGAAATTTCAAAACATTTAAATTTCACGACAACTTCAAGGTACTCTAAAAACTGCTCAAAATAAACGTAAAAATGTATTATTTTAGCAAAATTATTTACAGAAAAGTGTCTTAAAACTTTGAAGTAGTTCTAGATACAAAATAAACCTCCTCGACATAAATTATTTATTTCAAAAAACGAGTATTAGATTTATCTTGGAAAATTTTTAAGAATCTCCGTCAGTTGAATTTAAGACTTTTAATAATAGGTCTTACAAACAAATGTAAACATTTAGTGTATCCCGCTTACTCCAATGAACATAGAATATTTTTAAATTAGGGAGGGGGAGGGGGGGGGGCAAAAAATAAAAAAAAAACATTAAAATTTAAATAACGAGCCATGGTTTCAACATTTTAATGAAAAAAGTGGTTTAAAATGCATTATACACCTGTCCAATTGTTTTGTCATCATTATTTTCCAAAATATCTAAGTAGGTATTGACGAAAATTTTATTTTTTTTGCAGAAAATAATGTTTTTGCGGTGCAGCACATATAAAAAATCAAAACATTTTTAAACAAGCCCAAACATGCTTAATATGATTATCAATGCAGAAAAATGCATTTTAGATTGTTTTCAGTTGATTAGACATCTATTTTCATGGACTTTTTTAAGTTTTTTGAAAAAATATTTTTTTTGCACCCTTGTTTTTCAGACAAATTTTAAAGGGGGGTGGAGGGGGGCGTCAAAAACTTTGAAAAATATTTGCAACGGCCTTATTTCAGCAATAGGAAAATTTCAGTATTCTAATAAAGTTCAGGCAAAACTTCATTAAAAGCAGTTTTTACATTCATTGATATAATTCAAGAAAAAATATAATACATTGCAAATTGGTTAAAAATATGATTTCAGTATGTATTATTTTACTATTTAATTGAATTTAAACACATAAATAATATTTAAAATATTGAAATGCAATTTGTTCATCGCTGATTAACAAAAATAAATTTTACCAAAAAAAATAATGCTGTTTTTGGCATTTTTTTTAAAGTGTTGATTAATGTTCTTTTAAAATCTTTATGGAATTTTGTGGAATAAAGAAACTATCTGCATATTGTTGAATATTCTAATGAACATTATCTTCAATAAATAGTTGTAGATCTGATATGAAATATCTTTTTTTTTTTGTAAACTTCTTTAAAATGCTTGTCAAAAGTCCTTTAAAATGTTTGAATTAAATTCGAACGAATTTCGCGGATTACGCGGCTTCCTTGAAATTGCGAAAAATCACTAGCCTTACTCATACAAGAAAATTGGTAAAAAGAAACTCCAAAAATCAGTTTCAATTGTTTACAGTGACATTCGTGAAAAGTCATTTACTGATTGACTTTATTTGAAGGTTTAAGAAAGATTTTCATTCGCATGTATTAAACTAATTTTAGTGACTAAGAGAAATTTAACCAGTTAAAACATTTATGTGTTGAGAGAATTCTATCTGTGGAAAAGTTGGAAAAACTCTTAACGATTCATCAAACTGATTTTTTCGAATCATTTCGAGGTAGATTTAAAAAAACTTCACGGAGAAAAAAGAGTTCCCAAAATCGTGAACAAGTGTTCATGAAAATGGGAACCTCGAACAAAGTGTTCAAATCCCATGGTACGATTTTGAAAAACGTACCATGCAATTTGAACACTTTGTTCGTGGTTCCCATTTTCATGAACGCTTGTTCACGATTTTGAGAACTCTTTTTTCTCCGTGTTGGGATCTGAAAAATAACTTTTATCAGGAAGTACTCAGAATTTTATTACTTTTGTGAAAATTTTAGTATTTTTGCAACATGCAAAATTTGGGAGCATCTACCATTTTAAAACTTTTGATTATATTAAGTATATCACTGTGAAAAGACTCTGGTAATTTCAATGAGTTTTGAGAAGTCATGGTCTTAAAACATTATAATTTTGTAAACATTTTTTTTTTCAGCCGCCAGTTTTACCACCCAGCACCCATTGGTGAGTCATACTGTGCAGTGTATCGGGTGCAAACACGATCACAGTGGGTTCATTCACATACATTCAGGTCAATGTAGAGTAGATTTAATGAATTTCTTATAATTTTTAGATGCTGTTGTGAAACATTATCGCTTATTGTATTTTCATCAATTTGCCTTACTTTTTTCGTAACTGATTTTCATCTCTTGTTTATCTAAAAAATCAAGTCTCCCAACAGGAGTTATTATTTTTTCTGAGAAACTTAGATGACAATAAAACATCAAAAGTTGTTTGGGTGGTGTGTTCTTTGTACGTGTTTGAAATCCACCAGCACACATCCTTCAAATTCGACCCAACTCCACACATCACCGAATGGTCCGTATCCTGGCTGAGGTATGCCACCACCACTACCATCATCATCATCAGCAACATCGTCATCATGCCAAATCCAATCCTGCAAAAGTTGGACAAATCGAAAAACGCGTGAAACTCGATGGCACAGAGTGAAACCGGAGATATGTGTGTGCGAACAGGCGAGGAATTGAATTTTTGTGCAAGGACCTTCTTTTGCTTTGGTTTGTTTCGGTTGTGCAGTCGGGATTTTTACAGATATTCGGGATATATTTTGCGAAGTGTACGCATACATGTATGAGTGAATCGAATAGATACAGGTCGAATGTCTTTTGAGCTTCGGATCTATTTATATGATTTTCAATAGATGCACATTTATTGAATTTGGCAACGATGGAACTGAATTGGAAGATTTTGTAGGATGATTATTGATTGGAATTGGAATATAAGCAATCTAAAGTTAAAAGGGTTGAAGCAGAAATATTCTTTAAAACTCAATTGCAAAATAAAAACGATATAAATTTATTCCAATGCGTATTCTTACCTCGATAGTCAAAAACTTTGAATCTACAAAATATAATGATAAATCCAAGTCTGGTACCAGCGTATCACCCTCAGCGTTCCAACGACTCAAAATGCCAAAACACATTCCAAGAGTATTACCAAAATTGTCTTCTGAAAGTTTCAAACATCATTACGCTTAGTGACTCGTGACCATTTTCAAAATCAAGCTCCTCAAACTCGTCGTTCCCAACATCAAGCAAAATGATAACAGCTCTTTCTTCTACGCACATTTCCCGCAAATCCTCCAGCATCCTGGGAAAACGTGAGAAAAATTTCAAATCTTTTCTCATCATCACACGTATCAACAAAGAAAAAAAAAAAGGATTCCATCCCGACAACAGGCTCTGAAAAATAAATGTTGAAAAGCAACTCCGGCAGCACCATAAATAATGCTGCAAATGAGCAAAAGCATTGGCCTCATCACATCTCATATATCTGAAGGAGCAGCACTCTCACTTTCGCCTGGGCACAACGAATCCTTCGAAACGAATATGCCATCAACCGAAAGGTGAGGTCCTCATTTGCATACCTGGTTCCACCATGTGTCAGCTTTCGGGACTTCTGCCTAGCATATATCTAGGTTGGGTTTACGAACAAATAAAAAATGAGCAGATAAACCATCATGTTTGTGTACAATAATGGTCGACCGATGTAAGGACCTTCTCGCAGGATAATAAAACAAGTTTTCGCGCGGTTGGTCTGCTGCCTGTGCTGGAACTAAAAACTTGATATCCTTTGGTTGAAACGTTTCACATGCGGCGTTTTCCAACCGAATGATGGAGCAGATCTTGTCTGCATTTTAATTATTTTAATTACTGCATCGAAGGCGAAGGACGGCCTGTGAAACGGGCTAGAACTCGACATGGAAAAGGATGATGTGCACGAGTCAAGACTATGCAAAGAGCAAAAAGTTTAACACCACATGGCGCTTTCTAACTTTTCGCAGCATTATTCCGTTGAAATAAATACTTCAAATAGAACCTCAAAATCAATTATTGCTGCACGTGACAGATTTCTCGCCGAAAATCTACAGGAAGAGTTTTCAAACATCATGTGTGAATTAAAAGTTTTGCTTCTCATTTACAATTTCGATTAAGAAAACGCGGTCCGTGGGAATGTCACGGAAATAGAAAGCATGATGACATGCTATCGTCACTCGAATAACCTCGCATAAGTTATATTGATTCGGGAAGAACGACAGGTGAGTTTTCAGCCATTCCAAACTGGGGTGACTATATTTGCATAAGTACACATGCATGTTCAATGATTAATTTTTTTCAAAAAAATTTCCTAATTGAAAATACACAGAAATTTCAATAGCTAACTTTTGGAGTAAGGTTTGAAAACTTCGTTGACGCATTTTGACAGTTGGCACTTTTAACTATTTAACAACTATTTATCAAAACAAGCAATGTTAAACATTGATCCGAAGCCTCGATTATTCCAGGTTTAGATAATAGGAAGTTTTTTAGGAACTTCGGACAAGCGAATCAAATACAAAACATTTTTGTCTACGTATTTTACGCTTTCTGCGACCTGAATTAAAGTTGGTGATTGCCTGTTACAATATCAAATGCACTTTCTCAATTTTTCATCATCTTCTTATTACCGGATTTAGTTCTTTTATGATGTTAGAAAAAAAAAATTACTGGAAAAGTTACATAACATCAAGATAGTGATAAAATTACAAATTTTAATAGGTAAATAACACTTTTTTTTTTACTTAAAGGCTGTACCAACATCTAGGGTGAAACGAAACATATGGGGTGAATTGGGACAGCTATATCAGCCTTGTTACTGCAAATTTTTGGATATGTTTGATTAGCTTCGGATAGAACAGATACAGACCAACATAGACATGTTCATCGTTTTCAAATTTTCAAGCTTTTAAGTGCTCTAAAAACATCGCTAGACTGTAGTCCCGATTCATCCCAGATGACGGTACGCCTTCCCAGATGTAATATTACCATAGTTTTTTTTTACTGTGAACCATAAATAAGGCAGCAAAAAATATTTTTTCGTGATTCAATAATCTGTAGATTCGATTGTCCGAAGTATTTTTGCAGTGGGACTCATCTCATCTTCGTTCGTCGGTTTTCACTAAGGATGAACTCAAATACATGGAAAATAAACACAAAAAATGACATTTTGGAGGGAAAGAAAAACCACTTTTTTTTCTTTAGATCTCTCTGAGATTTCTAAGAAAAATATTTTATGCATGTTTTCAAAGCTACATGAAAAGCAGAATATCTATATGGATTAATCCACCTCAATCGTACAAGTTCAAGTTCAAAATAAAAAAAACCAACGTAACAGTAAAAGACAACTTTTGGAACAAGGAAAAGCCACGAAGGCATTTGTTTTATTTTTTATAATCAAACTTAAAAAAGATTCCCAAACTGCTCCAAAGTGATTTAGAATTTTTATTTCCGAGATGGCGGCAAATATGACGGTGATGAAATTTAATGGGCAATCCACTACTCAAATTTGACTAAAATGGGGTCGCAGAACTCGAATTTGGTGTTAAAAATTTGTTTTCTTACCGCCGGAAATTTTGATTTTTTTTCCAAAAATCACTATTTAAAAAAAACTGCACTTTGGCTCAAAAGTTGCGGATTTTTATCCCCTTAAACATATCAAAAAATCTCGAAAGTCAAAAAATACTTATTTTGGGAAATTGAGTTTTGGTAGAAAAAAAGTTAATCAAAATTAAAAAACTAATTTCTCGATAGTCCTCAACTACCTACAACTTTGCTGAAGACACCAAATTAATCAGAAATATCACTCAATAGTTACAGCTGTTTGAATATTTACGTACCATTTTTGTATGGACAGCTGCCAAAATTGTATCGAGGCTTGTATGGGTGAACCAATGACATAAAATAGCTTCTTTTGTCATAGGGAAGGCCCCCACAAAGTTTGAGCCTAATAAAAAAATACAAATAAAATCCATTTCCGGTTTTGACAGACAGGTCAATCCATATACGGATACGTATATCCGCATACGGATTTTGACCGTTTTGGTATCATTCGAAGAAAATCATCAAAATTCATTAGCACTGAAGTGTTATTTATACACTTTTTAGATGTGGGATCTCGGATACGTCATCAATATCGCCAGCAAAGGGTCATGGTGTTGGGACTCTGGGAGACTTTTTCGCTAACAATAAATTCATTTTTGGTCTAATTTGAGCAGCTGTGCCAGAAAGTTTTTCTGTAGTGTTCGTTTTTTTATGTTTTTGTGTTAAAATCTAGCATGGTTCATTGTGGTGATAAAATGTTTTGGTGGTGATGGTGATGGTGTAAAATATAATAATCATTCAATTTACTAACATTGAGTTCAAAACCTACCTGAGCAGTTCTCTCAGATTTCGGTCATTCGATTTTTTTTGTATTTTTTAATCCGCCTGAAACTTTTCTGGTGCCTACGGTATGCCCAAAGAAGCTATTTTGCATCATTAGTTTATCCATATAATTTTCCATACAAATTTGGCAGCTGTCCATACAAAAACGATGTATGAAAATTCAAAAATCTGTATCTTTTGAATGAATTTTTTGATCGATTTGGTGTCTTTGGCAAAGTTGTAGGTATGGATATAGACTACACTGAAAAAAATGGTTTACGGTAAAAATTTTTTGGTGATTTTTTATTTGACTTTTTGTCACTAAAACTTGATTTGCAAAAAAACACTATTTTTCATTTTTTTTTTTATTTTTTGATATGCTTTAGAGGACATAAAATGCCAACTTTTCAGAAATTTCCAGGTTGTGCCAAAAATCTTTGAGCGAATTATAAATTTTTAAATCAATACAATTTTTTTTTTAAATCGGAATATTGGTCGCAAAAATTTTTCAACTTCATTTTTCGATGCAAAATCCAATTTGCAATCAAAAAGTACTTAAGTTAAATTTTGATAAAGTGCACTGTTTTCAAGTTAAGGCCATTTTTAGGTATTTTGCCTTCCTCACTGAGGTAAGGCTATAATCCTGCTCTTAAAATGAACTTTGTATAAAAACGTCGCAGACCCACCATCATGTATATATATCGACTCAGAATCGAAAACTGAACAAATGTCTGTGTGTATGTGTGTGTGTATGTATGTATGTGACCAACAAACTAGCTCATGTTTCTCGGCACTGGCTGAACCGATTTGACCCGAACTTGTTGCATTCGACTTGGTTTAGGGTCCCATAGATCGAGTTTTATACAGATTGAAGTTTCGATAAGTAGTTCAAAAGTTATGTATAAAAATGTGTTTTCACATATATCTGGATCTCACTTAAATGTATGTACACTATGTCCGGATCCACCACCGAACCCATCGTTGGTTAGGTTATCAGAAGATCTTTCCAACGAGTACAAAACATTGAAGGTCTGGCAACCCAGTCTCGAGATATGGCCACTTAAGTGATATTTATGTACTTTTTGGATGCTGGATCTCACTTAAATGTATGTAAACTATGTCCGGATCCACCATCCAACCCATCGTTGGTTAGGTTATCAAAAGACCTTTCCAACGAGTCTAAAACATTAAAGATCTGGCAACCCTGTCTCGAGATATGGACACTTAAGAGACATTTATGTACTTTTTTATTCCGGATCTTAAAAATAGATGAAATTTTTGTACAATTCCATCATATCAGCCATTGTTGGTAATAAGTGAGGAAGGCTCCAACCACATAGGTGGATTAAGTTTTTTTGAATATTTTTGAAGTGCAGAGAAAATTCTCTATATTTTGCTTTTAAAACATTGTTGATACGACCCTTAGTTGCTGAGATATTGCCATGCAAAGGTTAAAAATACAGGAAAATTGAGGTTTTCCAAGTCTCACCCAAACAACCCACCATTTTCTAACGTCGATATCTCAGCAACTAATGGTCCGATTTACAATGTTAAAATATGAAAATTTTCCGGTCTTTTCGAAAAAAAAATTAAAAATTTTAAACCGAGACTAACATTTTCAAAAGGGCGTAATAATTGCGACCAACATTTCGATTTTAAAAAAATCAGTATTGATTCAAAAATTCATAACTTGGTCAAAGATTTCTTGCACAACCTGTAAATTTCTGAAAAGTTGGAATTTTATGCCCCCTAAAACATATCAAAAAATAAAAAAATAAAAATGGTGTTTTTTGCAAATCAAGTTTTAGTGACAAAAAGTTAAATAAAAAATCCCCAAAAAAATTTTTACTGTGTATCATTTTTTTCAGTGTAGTCTATATCCATACCTATAACTTTGCTCAAGACACCAATTCGATCAAAAAATTCCTTCAAAAGATACAGATTTTTGAACAACTTTAGCTTTATTTTCAATATAATTAAATAAATAAAATAACATTAAAAAATAGTATAGACAAAGATTAACACCTGTGAATATAAAATAAACCACACAGAAAATAATCGACCAACTGAGGCAAATCGAATCCAAATTGCCACAACAAATCGATAACCTGTAGCATGTTTGGGGACTTCCCCCAATCCAATACATACCCCGCCAACGATCTGTGGAGCCAATAATTCTCCCAATTTATCGCGAAACCAAAATCTTCTCATTACAGCCAGGCTGCGCGTCTATTCGGCAGTTGTGGAATGCTTTCCAGCAGCTCCTGGACGCCTTCACGCGCGAGTGCCTTGCACGTACTACCAGTAGAATCGAAGATCCTTGTCGCGCTTCGTTCGTTACAAAATCATTTCCGTCTGTTGTCTTGGCGCTGAGAGGAGAGGTACTTTTACTTTTCGCGACATCAGACTGGATATTGAGGGAGAGTGGGTGTGGAGATTTCAAATAAAGAGAAAAAATACTATTGGCGAATTGTGATGGGACGATTGGGGTGAAAAGGACTCGAATAAAAATTCTAAGAAACTATAAATTTAATACCATCTTTATGAATAAAAAAATAACTAATTTTTCAATAGCAGCAAACTTTTTATTTAAAAAAACGCATCAACAGGTCATCTCACCCCCACGGCGATGCTCGACAACAAGGAACAAAGGACCACCAATCACGGACACAATCTTCCGTTACTTCCCGGAACGTGCCGCACATCCCGGACGCAATCGAGGGCCAAACTTGACATTGGAACGACCTCGTGGCAACTAAATTTTGTGATCAGCCACCGCTCCACTTCGTACAAGTTGTTTCCCTCTTGCCACCAAGGTGCGACATTTTAATTTTTGCCTTTTGCTCCTGTTCTGTTGCGTGGTGTTCGTCTGGTGTACGGAGAGACATTCGCACTTCCTGTCCGCGTCTTCCTACGCATCCTAATCGCAGCCAGTTCCTGACTTCAAGTAGAAGCCAGTTCAAGACAAGTAGAAGACGCTTCTAAATTTCATGAGTTGTGATTGTGACAGAGCTACGAAGCATCTTTGCGATAATTTGAGCCACCCTGGAAGCGCAGCTTTTTATTTCTAATAAATTTTGCTTTTTTATTCTTGTCGGTACGTATGGGAAGAGACGATTCCTTAGTGTAATTTTTTTCATACTTTCTTTTTTATTGAGTCATCCTGCAAATTATGTTTTTTTAAATAATATAATTCATTTGATTACATTTTATAGTATAAAACATACATGAGCAATTCTCTACCAAAACCGGAAATGGATTTTATTTGTATTTTTTTAATTGGCTCAAACTTTGTGGTGGCCTTCCCTATGACCAAATAAACTATTTTGTGTGATTGGTTCATCCATACAAGTCTCCATACAATTTTGGCTGCTGTCCATACAAAAATGGTATGTAAATATTCAAACAGCTGTAACTTTTGAGTGAATTTTATGATCAATCGGCAAAGTTGTAGGTATTGTTGAGGACTTTTGAGAAAAAAATAGGTACACGGACAAAAAATTTGCAGATTTTTTAATCAACTTTTTTTTCCACTAAAACTCAATTTCCCAAAATACGTATTTTTTTATTTTCGAGATTTTTTGATATGTTTTAGGGGATAACAATCCGTAACTTATGAGCCATAAAGAAACATGGTCAAAAAATCTGCCGCCGAGTTTTGAATTTTTGAAAAAATAGTGATTTTTTGGAAAAAAAATCAAAGTTTCATGCAAAAACAAGTTTGACATTAAAAATAATGCAAAATTGAATTTGCAATCGAAAAGTACTTTACAGATTTTTTGATAAAGGGCTCCGTTGTCAAGAAAAATAGTGACCATGAGTGACCATTTCTAAAAATATTTTTTTTTTTTTGAAGATTTCAGAAAATTTGCTATAAAATTGTTTAAGAGACATTGAAGTTTGGACCTCGGGATGCTGAGATAGAGCCGCTTTAAGAAAAAGAAACACGAAAATTGGAGTTTTCTAAGTCTCACCAAAATAACCCACCATTTTCTAATGACGATATCTCAGCAACAAATGGTCCGATTTTCAATGTTAATGCATGAAAAATTCGTGAAATTTTCCGATCTCTTCGAAAAAAATATTTTGAAATTTTTTAAATCAAGACTAGCATTTTAAATGGGCGTAATATTCAGTGATTGGACTTTTAAAATGTTAGTCTTGATTTGAAAATTTTCAAAATATTTTTTTCGAAAAGATCGAAAAATTTCACGAATGTTTCATGTATTAACATTGATAATTATCAATGTTCACTCAAAAGTTACAGCTGTTTGAATATTTACATACCATTTTTGTATGGACAGCAGCCAAAATTGTATGGAGACTTGTATGGGTGAACCAATGCACAGTGTTCGGAATGGCAAAATTAAGTGGAATAAATTGATAACTCCTTTATTTGACGTCCTAGCCAAATGGTGTCTTCGGAAGAGTTGTTGTACTTAATAAGGGCTATCTTTTGAAGTTATTGACAAACAGGGTGACGACCTTCCAGGGTGTCAACCAAAAACTAACTTTGTTGGATGACGTTGTAGGGCTTTGGTGTCTTGGGCAAAGTTGTAGAGGAAAAAATTTCATGAAAGTTTGTCGAAGGCACCAAATTTGTAGCTCTTAATCTACTCGAGATATACGCCATTTTGCAAAAATGGTTCAAAAAAGCACTTTTTTGGTGATAATTCAAAATGTTAGCATTTTAGCGGCCTACTATGTTCTGAAGAAATGTTTATGACATAAAATTACACATCTTTACCCAAGACAGCAAAATGTTTTGAGTCTTTATTGAAGAGTTATAACCATTTTTATGTGATTTTGAGCCTATTTTCAAGTTGCTATGTTTTCAAAATGGCGCATTTTGGCGCAAAACCGAACAATGCCCGAACCGAAATATTTTGTCTATAAAAAATATGACAACTTTTCTAAACTGACTAAATATAAAAGGAAATTCTTAATTTTAAATACGAACAATTATTTAAAATTTTAATTTACATTATTTTTGGGCTAAACATGTATTTATTCATAATTTTAGAATGTGTGTCATAATTTTAAGCATAAACAATGTATTTTCCATAAAAATCGATCAATTTACCGATTATTACCACGTTTTCAATAAGATTCCGCCTTAAAATATAAATAAATTGATTAAAAACCGTAAAATTCAAATCAAGATTTCTAAAAATAGACACGGATAGACACGGAGATATTTTCAGGAAATGTAGTTGAAAGTGTGTACTTTCAGGTGCATTGTTCGGTTTTGCGCCAAAATGCGCCATTTTGAAAACATAGCAACTTGAAAATAGGCTCAAAATCACATAAAAATGGTTATAACTCTTCAATTAAGGCTCAAAACATTTTGCTGTCTTCGGCAAAGATGTGTAATTTTATGTCATAAACAACTCTTCAGAACATAGTAGGCCGCTAAAATGCTAACATTTTGAATTAGCACCAAAATAGTGCTTTTTTGAACCTTTTTTGCAAAAATGGCGTATATCTCGAGTAGATTAAGAGCTACAAATTTGGTGCCTTCGACAAACTTTCATGAAATTTTTTCCTCTACAACTTTGCCGAAGACACCAAAGCCCTACAACGTCATCCAACAAAGTTAGTTTTTGGTTGACACCCTGGAAGGTCGTCACCCTGTATGTCAATAACTTCAAAAGATAGCCCTTATTAAGTACAACAACTCTTCCGAAGACACCATTTGGCTAGGACGTCAAATAAAGGAGTTATCAATTTATTCCACTTAATTTTGCCATTCCGAACACTGTGCAATGGCGCAAAATAGCTTATTTGGTCATAGGGAAGGCCCCCACAAAGTTTAAGTCAAATAAAAAAATACAAAAAATAAAAATGGTCGAAATCGGCCGATATCGTAGAGATTTGATTTCATGATGACAAAAACAATTTAAATAGCATCGAAAAACTTTTTACGAAGAATTGTTCTTAGATAGTTTACTATCATTTCCCAATTGTGTGGAACACCTGAATTCAACTGATATATTCACAAAAAAGTTAACAGACCATTCATTAAACATTACTAAGCATGGGTTTTTTTTGGTTTCAGAGTGTGAAGTCATTATTTTGTAAAAAAATAAGTACTCCTGGAGAGAAAAAAAAAATGTTTATATCGTAAGAAAAAAGTGTTTCGAATTTGTGGATTTCAAGGGTCAATGTTCTTCTTTGAAAACTTGATATAAAACGTAAAAATGTACAGCCGGTCAATACATCAATCGAAAGATCGCAAGAAAAGCTTTCACATGAAGGCAAAAACAAATCATTATGTTCAATTATCGATTTTCCATGATTTGTTGAACATTGGCCGATCTATAAACTGTTCCGAACATGAGGGATGACTGTATCTTAACTTAAGAGGGCTGCCAAAATGACAGAACTTGTTCTAGCAACGAGACCAATTCAAATGAACCGGCTCCTTGTTCAAAATTCGACATGAAACAAGTTGAGTCTAACTAATGTCATTCGTCCCAAGGACGGTGAAAAATACGTAGCTCTACAGGAGGATCAGATGTTTTGTAATGAAGTCCATTCCAGCTCAGCTTCACCTTCGTCTTCATGCAAACAGTTTGAGACCCGTAAACAGAGTGCAGTTGGGACGGTCTCTGTGGCCCGCAAATGTTGCAGACATTCTGTCCGACACCATCGCTGGAGAGATGCACCACATGCGGGAGTCCTTCTGCAGAATTGGGGGTCGTTAAACTCCTTCGATGTTTCTGTACGAAGTTGAAGATTTCTTTTTTTGTTTTATTTTCTTAAGGCTCGTCCGTCACATGTTGTGATTTAAAATAAAAACCCTAAATTTTTGACATACGAATCGGAGATTTTTATTTATCTCAAAATACAAAAATTTAAATCTCAAAATAGACGGAAATTGATCAAAATTTAACCATATATTTTAAAGCAAAATTTTAAAGCAGCATATGCATTTTCGTCATCTGTCATCCGCATCAAGTTGAAATCCAAATTTGGATAGTCTTATGGGCCAGAACTTAGGACTTTCAAGTCCAGACAGAAACAAAAAAAGAGGCCGAGAAAGGCGTGTGGTCGAAGAATTTAATTACGCTTTTATGGTAATGTGCAGGTTATTTGGCTTGGCACGCGTCTTCCATTTCGAAGAGTTTTTCATCTTTTGTTTTTGTTTTGCTTTGTGTGTGTGTTTTTTTTCTTTTGGAGTTTCTTTTCTTACGGCTTTTCTGAGCTATTTGAAGAAACTCCTTTTTAAGAAACAGGGGATTAAGTATCTTGCTGACAAGCCATCAAGGGATCATAGAAGAACAGATGGGACAAATGGTAATTTCATATGAAAATTAGTTTAGTTTGCACTAGAACGATAAGAAAATTTTAGTGTTCAATGATAAGTTAAATAATAAGTGTAAAAATAAGAAGATGTTTAATGTAGTTTTTAAATGGTTAAAACGAATGATAACAAAATTGCCTCAGGAACACGAATTTGATAAAATTATCACCAGAAAATGGGATCTAAAAGGTCCCCAGAGCAAAAATTTACAACCAAAAAATTCACTTGAAGAAAAAGTGACTATTTTCTGTATTAAACTGCCTTACTCAACGCGTTATCAGTCTCAGATTGTAGTCCCAGATGTCCCCTACAAGCTCCAGGCCGAATCGAGTTGATATCTTGATGAAACACATTTTTATTTGAGTTTGAAAATTGTAAAAATGCCAACAACTCCCTTTAGATTTAACCAATTGGGATGTTTCACCCTGCATTTTGTTGCATTTTTCAAGCCCTTTCAGATGCATTTTGAAATTTTATTAAATTTTGTCTAAGCAACAATTTCCAAAAGATTTTTGACGTTTTTTTAACTTTCAAACTTTGTGTCCCGATTTGCCACACTTCCCGTTGACCTAGAGTGCTCATATTTTAGCCAGATGCTAGTTTCATATGTACAAAGTACCCCTGAAAATTTCAGAACTCGCTCTTAAAACACTTTGAAGGCACAAAACGCAATGCCAGACCACGTTGGACCAACACTTTGAAGACATGTTGGCCATTTCCGGTCAACCTTGAACCAGTTCCCAGATATCTCAAGAACGGTCAGCTCTTCTTCCTTTACAGAAATCCCACGTGATGAAATTGAAAGATGTGACTGTATAATTTCCAATTTCATGAAGCAGCTACACAGTAAAAAATTGTGTAAATTTGGAAGGTTTTTGTACACCCAGTAAATTTTGCCATTGATCAGGAAGATGTATTGAAAATCTGTACATGTCTTTCCCTTAAAAGGTCACCTCCATACGATTACCGAAATTACTTGTACAAATATGTCCCTACCTAGGGTGCGCAAGCTTTGCTTTCCTCAAATTTAGTTAGGGCGCTAAAAAAGGCTCAACACCGGAGGGGAGACATTCCTGCACAATTCCAGAGGGGGTGGTGACAAACGGCGTAGGTATACCACACAGACACTTGTCACTCAAAACATTGTCCTAGTCCATAAAATAGGGAAGGGATGATATTTCCCGAAAAAAAGAACTTTCAAGGTCGGAAGTTGTCGGATTTTCCCGGCGGCAGGAATAGCGGTACACCCGGCCCTAAGAAAGTAAAGGAAGGTCCCGTTTTGTAGGCAACATCATCAGCACACAAATTTTAGGGGGAAGCATCGATTGAGAGTGCATGTAACATAATGAGGGGGTAATTTGCTGCCACCCTTGGCATGTTTTTCAGTTTAACCGGTCGAGTGCAGGTGAAAATCACTGGTCAACGACTGACGATAACAATAATGATGATGATGATGATGACGGCAAAGCTTTCAGCTTGAGGACTAGTACGTACTTGAAAGAGAACTGAAAGAAAGGATATAACAATTACCGTTATTTCTTACTTTTGAGTGTTCGGGAGTGCAAAAACCGACCAAAACGCAAGGATAACACGAAAAGGATAAGGTTGTGAGGAGTGCCTTTTAATACTTGTTTTTTTTTTATCGCAATTGCAGTGAACCCCCACTTGAGGATGCTTTGAACTGCACACATAGAAAGGAGAAGTACAAAGGGCTACAAAATGTGCTTAAGCTGGCTCGTTTCGACTTCAGGATTCTCGGACATCCTGCTGTCGTGGCCAGCAGGTCATCAATGTGGGGAAGAATTAGAGTCTGTCCAACAATTACGGACTCTTTGTCCTAATTGCAAGACTAGTCATTACTGCCTGATTTTCATCTTTTTGTGAAATTTTAGTTAATCAACACTATGATTATGCAAAAAAGTTTATAAAAAAAAGGTTAAATAGAATATACTCAAACTTCCAACCTTATACCCATAATTCATCATTTTACAACTTTTTGCCAACGGTCGTAGAAGGTGTCATTTTGTTTTGGAGCAATAACTTTCAATGATGATTCTGAATTCAGGGTCAAATCAAAAATCAAAATCAAATTATTCGCTCTACAGCATTGCCTTGGCGTTCTCGATAGCGAGGTTCCTACTCGAAACTAGGTGTCCGAAGGCTTAATTGTTGAGGCAATTGCAAACCTCTTTTTACACTTTAGCTTCCATCCACCCGGGATTCAAACTGACGACCTTAGGATTATGAGTCCAACTGCCTACCAGCGACTCCACCAGGACAGGACCCAGGGAGACGACTCCTACACCTGGACTGACCTAACCTTTTTTAGGTTATGCCGGGGCCAACATTTACTTCCCGTCCGACGGAAGGCGTGATCAGACAAATCTCGTCTCAAAATTTGCCACCGGGACCTTCTGGGATCGAACCCAGGCAGACTGGGTGAGAAGCAATCACGCTTACCCCTACACCACGGTCCCGTCAGGGTCAAGAAACAGTAAATTGATCACGATATGTAAAATGCTCATAAAAACAGCACAAAGGAAACCAATTTTTGATTGACGCATTGATGATTTGATTGAATCAAGATTTAAATGATTTTCTAAATCAAGCATGGCCGCCAAATGGCCGACCAAGAATGAAATTAAGGACCTAATATTCCAGAAATATTAAGTCTTTAAAAATATTTCATTCAAAAAATTATAAGAACATCTCTTGTGCTCATTTAACATGATTTCAAAAAGTCATAATATAAAAAATAAATTCCTACATAAAAAATGGCATAAAACGAATGTTCAAATCTTGTTGCAATGAAACCAAAGCAATTCTAAAATGCATTCTTCCACTTGAATTCAAGCATTTGAATCTTCAAATAATGAGCTTGTCATTTGAGGCAAACAAACCTGCCTCTTTCAGTACATCAGTCATTCATCAGAAACAATGCATTTTTCACAGCGCAATGCTGCGGGCCAATGCAACCAAATACGCAAAACTGCATTCATCTGTGCCACCGCTGCTCCGATGGAAGCAAATAAAGCAACAACAAGGACAACAATCAGCGCGGGAAAAGCAAGATTCAAAATGCAAAGAGAAAGAGCACTCACATAAAATTAACCATGCGGCCCCGAGGGAGGATAATTCCACCCACATCTGTACCACCCAACAGCGCACACACTCGAGGAGGGCTTTCGCATGTAAGAAAGTTTTTTTTAGGAAGCATCGGGACATTTTGTGCACTCCCTGCTGCAGTTACGCAATATTGTAGTGCTTACTTTTTTGAATATAGGGAATCGTGCCCATTTTTTGGGAATTTCATTAAACTTTTAACGGTGCTTAGTCTTTATGATTATTTTTTACAGTGTTAATCACGAATAACAAAGACCAACAAAATTTCAGCGCAGGCTTAACTTGAAGGGAAGCATGAACTTTGGGGTCCCCAGAAACACGTTCAGTTTGAATTTTTCAAAAATATTTAAACATATATTTCAAATTTCATTTGGAAAAGTAGCAAGCCAAATTTAAAGCTATAATTAGACCAATCCAAATATGTTTGCATAGCTAAAACATATTATCATTCCAAAAAAATCAGAAACGTTTTATCATTTGGGAAATGTAAATGTAAATTTTTCAAATTAAATAAAATATTTTTTTTTGCAAAAAAAATTAAATAAATTAAACATTGAAATAACAATAAGCCATAGTTTTATCATTTGCATGGAAAAAGTGTTATACATTCGACTCTCTGGCTGTCGATCTTCTCGATATCAAAATTGCTCCATCTATCGATGAATTCTTCAGTCCCTTTAAACTGCATACTTCGATTGACTTTATTCCTCGATATTTTCTCTTGCTTGAAGGATCTCTTCCTCGACGGTCCCTTGGATTCTGTTTGCTTTAAGAATCTCTTCCGGTTGTCAATATTCTCTCCCATAGCTGGGTACCAAGAAAAACCTTTTTTTTTTAGATTAAATATGTCTTTATTGAACATTCTTATAATAATTACATTTCTTTTACATGATAAGTGGTATGGCCTAATGCTCTTCATCTTTGTTGTATTATTCGTTTTATTATTAACTGATCACATTTATTAATTTGCTTCAAATTGTTTTACATTATTGCATTGAATTGAATACATTTGGGTAAAAAAGAAAAAAAATCACTTTAACAGCTAATCCTAACCTAAAACTAAAAAAAATAAATCCATTGAAATATTCAAAATCACTAGAACGAGTAAACTACAAACTGTAGTTTGCTCCAAGAGTTCTTACTTGTTCCTGGCGAGTTTTGCACCCACGCAGAGTTGTTGTCATCTCGATGAAAATGTTCAGAAGTTCTTGTGGTGAAAACAGGTCACTACTGCCTTCACCCGTTGATGTTGGTTGGTTTTCCCTCGGTTGTTGACTGAAGCCTGGAGATGTTGTATGCTCTGCAACTCTTTGCCGCTGATTCAACGGCAATGACTGCAGATTTGGAACCACTCGAGTAGATCCTGCTCCTGGTGACGCCAAAGCAGGAAAATCCACGTCCGTGTATGCTGGTGGTGTTTTGCGACGATTTGGTTGGTGCCTCGTCGTCGCTTGCTGCCGAATTTTTACAAACTCAGCACGTTTTGGGTAGCTTCGATTCTTGGTCGAATGGTCGCCACCGCAATTGAAGCATTTCGCTTCGATGTTCTCGTTGATTGTTTCGCAAGCTTGTGTTTTGTGCTCACCTCCGCAGGTTGCACAACGACTCTTGATGAAACAGTTCCTTCCCCCATGTCCAAACTGCAAACAGTTCGAACATTGCGTCACGTCACGGTGCACTGGACGCTAACGTTCCCAAGTCACGATGATGTTGAAAATTGCCCGAACTGCTTTCAGCTCAGACGGCGTTGTCGATCCTCTCTCGAGATGAACCAGGTACAGTTGATCACGAAACTTGATGTCCTTGTTGTGTCTCGTCATCTTGAAGACTTCGATCACGTTCAACTTAAGAGTTTTGAGCTCTTCTTTCAGCACACCCACATCCATGTCGTACAGGCCTCGGAGGACCTGTTTCATGGGGCGTTTATCTGGATCGTCATGGCTGTAGTATTCAATCTTTGTGTTGTTCAGGAAATCCCGAACGTAGTTGTAATCCTTTCTGGTAGGTAGCAGAATTTTGAGTCCATCAGCACACAAGCGAATGGAAGCTCATAAAGCACCAGATTTGATAAATCCGGTCAGCCACTTTCGCACCGAGTCCGATGACGATGTTTTCACAAAAATGGGTGGCAACTTTTCCCGTCGTTCAAATTCTTCCTTCTCGCTCACGTCCACAGGGAGGGTAGCGAACTGGTTTCCAGACAATTTTTGAGCGTCCTTGCTCAAACTGCCTGGTTTTGCAGGTAGCGCTTCGGCATTCTTTAGCTTCTTCAAATCTGCCGATCCTGCTGGTGAGGACCGCCTCTTTTTCTTGCCGTGAGGCATTTTTGCACTTTTTAAGCACCTTTCAGGAGCTAAAATCCAGGAGTACCTCACTGAATGATGATCCACAAAGGAATGACCAAGAAAAACATATTTTCAATCGAGTCTTCATTTTGCATCGTTCTGTAAACTGATGATTCTCTTCCTCGACGGTCCCTTGGATATTGACAACCAGAGAGTCGACTGTAAAATGCATTTTACACTAGTTCAGTTGTTTTGCAATCATTAATATTCCAAAAATGAAATATGTGACGAAAACATTTTTTTTTGCAAAAACACCCAAAATTCCGAGTCGAGAGAATCGTTACCTCAAAATTTATTGAGGGCTCAGTGCCAAAATCGAGAGAATAATTTTATCAACTCACACCACCATAACAAATGAGTTCATTCGTTAATTGATGCAATAAATCTCCAACAAGTGTCATACATCGACATCTGACCACTCCTTAGCCACCAAGCTGTGGTGGCCGAGGCAGTAAAGACCATGGGTTAGTATGTCAAAGGTCTACGGTTCGATTCCCGTAGTCGACACTTTTGGTTTTTTGTATTGATGGATGAACTTTTTTTGCAAATGAACCTCGAGAGGATAATTCTTTCACCCATGTCGAGCTGTGTTCTCTGTGTCCGTAAATGGTAACACTATTCTATCGTCTCGATGCCATTATTCTCTCGGACAACCGCTGCCCAGTTTTGGGTGAAAAAACATAAACACCGAAAATTTTAAAAAAAATTAAATACTTTTGAATCAACCCAAACATGCTAAAAATGATTCTAAACGCAGGGAAACGCAATTTAAAATGATTTCAGCTGAGCTTAAATTGCCTATGAAATTTTGTTGTTTTTTGAAAACATATTTTTTTGCCCCCTGATTTTTCGAGCCCAGTTTGAAGGTGCCAGCCTAATGGACAAAATTACAATATGAAATGACCTTCATTTTTATAAAATATATGGATACATTTTGGTTATTCAAATAAAAGCATAAAAATATCCTGATTCCAAACGAGACTCAAGATATATTCATTTCTTCAAGAGGTCCTGAATTCCATCACACCACCCCAGAAGCATAATGCATCAAGCTCCAATTAGCAAACGAACGCCAGGAAAACAAAGGCAGCACGCACTTTTCCTCTTTGCTCGGCTCTCCCACCCTATAAAAAACAAAACAAAAAAAAAGGAAAAACCCGGAAAACTCAGTGCGTAGAAAAAATATCGATTTTTTTCCTTGTTTTCTTCTTTTTGCGTCTTTTTAATTCAACACGTCTTGCTGGCCAACTCCTCGCCCTGCACCTCCCACCCCCCAGCAATTCATTCTGAAAGGTTTGTCACGCAATTCGAACATGTATTCAACAGCACACTTCTAGGCGCTGTAGGTATGTGTGTGTGCACCGTGCGTTCTATGCGTCAAGAAGTTCTGTACCGTTGGCGATTTCCTTACGCACAAGTGGGCACCTTCTCTGGTCGTGCAACTTGTTATAGAGTGAAGCACGCTCATCCTGGTGGTGTTCATCAGAAAATATGGGGGGAGATGTTTTTGTGCGTTCTTTGGGCTGCTGGAGTGCAAAAGATGCGTGCGGGTGACACGTTAGAAATCTTTACTGAAAATTTAAAAAAAGGTAAAATGTGATTAATAATATTATAAATGAAATAAACATCAAAACAATGTGTTGTGTCCACATAGTACATGGACTTTATTTTTTTACGGTGTATTATGTCGAGGACACTTTTGGATCCTTACTGGCTCTGTGTGCACACTGAGGAAGCGTAATGATGCGTCATCGCAAAAATCTCCTTTCCCTTTGATAGGAGGAATTGGGCTTTGGTGTGAACCAATCTCCTCTTATGAGGAAAATTATATAATACTCAAATTTAGTGGCTTCCCTAGCAATATCTTTTAACTTGGGTTAAACACAGGTTTTATCATGTTTCTGATTGTTGTGGCCACTATTGCAACACAGCAAAAAGCCGAGCGGGTTGGGGCGCAGACTTGGTAATCTGAATATGACTCTCACCGGATTGATGTTGTTTTTGGGGTTAGCAGACCTGATTTATTTTTCTTCGGTACATGCTTTTTGTGTTCACATTTTCTCATACAATATAACATGCTTTTTCTCACAAAGGTGATGTGTATGCTTTTGCAAGCGATTTTACAAAGTTTTTTTTTACTGCGGAGTTTCTGCTCGAACCTAGGAGTCCTAAGGCTTGAGTGGGGAGAATACCCAGACCTTTTTACAGCAGCAAGTCACAAGAGAGCACACAGACGATAGGAATTTAACATAAAAGCCATTTAAACTAAAAAAAATCACAGAAAAACTGTTCAGCTTAAAGCAGTGTTGGGATGCGAGTGAGAAGAAGGAAACTCGCGAGCGAGGGAGAAAACTCCTCTCCTCGTTCGCGCTCGCCTTTTTTCTCGCGTTATCGCTCGCGAGCGCCTCGTTCTAGCCATTCGTTCCAAGATAGCCAACACTGAGTTTAAAGGAGGTTTGACACAGTATTTTTTATGATTGAAAGCGTTCAAAAACTAAGTTAAGGCAAATACAAATATTTTTAAAAGTTTTTGTCACTATTTAAACTCGGCACTTCAAATCAGGGGGCAAAAAAATGTTCAAAAAATTTACAAATTTCGATGGAAACTCAAGTGCATCAGCTAAAATCGATTTAAAATGCATTCCCCTTTTTTGATCTCGTCTAGAGGTGGGCAAAAAGAGAGAGCCGCTCAAAGAGCCGGTTCACTAAAAAGAGCGAACGTACCATATAAAATGTAAATCATTCCCAGTTCCTGAGGGGAACACCCTTGAAGGTTCACTAAAAAGAGCGAACGTACCATATAAAATGTAAATCATTCCCAGTTCCTGAGGGGAACACCCTTGAAGAGTATCGGGGACAGCATTTACAAAGCGGATTCTCAACTTAATGTTAACATGTTAAGGTTAATGTTAACATGTTAAGGTTAATGTTAACATTCCACAGGTCGCCTCAATAAGGTGTCGTGATAAGGTCCAGTTTCTGACGATACACTACCTTCCCTTTACTAAGCAATCGATTCCAGTTGAAGGGAAAAGATCACCAGTTGTGTTGGTTCGAGCCGGGATTTGATCCCCGATCACGAAAAAACCCACGGTTCTTTTTGAAACTCCGGTCTGTTGATAGAACCATTCCAAGATGGAATAATGTTTAAGCCTTTGTATATTTTAAGTTTATGATTTATTTGAATTGTATTTCCAACAAATTGTAGCATAAAATTTGTTTTTGAGAATTGTGTACACGGGTTCCTTTGTGTACTCAAATTACATTAAAAGTGAATGATTTTCTAAACAAAATAAACAAAACTTTCCATTGTACAAGGGTAATTCTCTACCAACTCATACGAAATCGGGAAAAGTTGCCCCGACCCCTCTTCGATTTGCGTGAAACTTTGTCCTAAGGGGTAACTTTTGTCCCTGATACCGAACCCGAGGTCCGTTTTTTGATATCTCGTGACGGAGGGGCGGTACGACCCCTTCCATTTTTGAACATGCGAAAAAAGAGGTGTTTTTCAATAATTTGCAGCCTGAAACGGTGATGAGATAGAAATTTGCTGTCAAAGGGACTTTCATGTAAAATTAGACGCCCGATTTGATGGCGTACTCAGAATTCCGAAAAAATCGTATTTTCATCGAAAAAAACACTAAAGTTTTAAAAATTCTCCCATTTTCCGTTACTCGATTGTAAAAAAATTTGGAACATGTCATTTTATGGGAAATTTAATGTACTTTTTGAATCTACATTGACCCAGAAGGGTAATTTTTTCATTTAGAACAAAATTTTTCATTTTAAAATTTCGTGATTTTTCTAACTTTGCAGGGTTATTTTTTAGAGTGTAACAATGTTGTACAAAGTTGTAGAGCAGACAATTATAAAATTTTGATATATAGACATAAGGGGGTTGCTTATAAACATCACGAGTTATCGCGATTTTACGAAAAAAAGTTTTGAAAAAGTTACTTTTTGCGTTTCTCTTTGTTTCGTCGTCCGTGTCTTTCGCGGGTGACAATGAACGGCCATGATCAACGACGACCAACATTTTCAAAACTTTTTTTCGTGAAATCCCAATAACTCGTGATGGTTACAAGCAAACCCCTTATTTTTATATATCAAAATTTTTGTAATTGTATGCTCTATGCTTGTGCCGTTCCAACTTTGTTGGAGCCTTGGGCGTTGGAATGTTAAAAATCGTGTTTTTAAGTACCTTATTAAATAATCTGAAAGAAGAAGAGGTGATAATTATCGAATCATCCAAACAAATGACATTTTTTTACCACCATATCAATATCAAAAGTATTTATAAGTGAACAATTCAATTTGCTTAATTTGTTGCACCACACTTTTCCATCAACTTAAATTCACATTACCAATTCAACTAGTAATTTTCCAGCCCAAGGATCACCACCGCCTCCCTTCTTCCTCCTTTCTGGACAAAGACAATTGCGCGCGCGTTCGCTGACCAATCCGCCGGCAGTTGCTCCTGTCACTGCCAAACACGGCCCAGCTCCTCTCCCGGTTGAGGCGGTTGACGGCGGCTGTTCAACTTGCCAAAAGAAGAGATGAATGGCCACCGCCATAAAAATATGCGCATAAAGGATAATAAATTTTGTGTTTTAATCAGGCCTCGTGCAGGCACCTTCGACTACTTTTTTCTCTTTCTTTTTTTTTGTATTTTTGAAACCATTCTGTCTCTGCTATTGTTGTACGGTTGTCGTCCTGAGCATGCAAATATCGCCGGGCTCGTCAAATAACACACACACACACACACAATCTGATATCCTTGAAGCCTTTTATGCTGGTTTGCTTTTATTTTTCATTATTTTTCTGTGTCGATCCCGACAGTAACAACGGCAGTTGTAGTTGTGTTCGCACGCGGGAATTTATTAATCCTGTAGTAATTCATGCGATTCGGTTTGGATGAATTAAACTAAAATAAAAATAACTACCTTCCACAGAGTATAGATTTTCACCTTCAAATCGACAATAGAATCTCTGGTTTAATCGCATACTGCCAAAAATTAAAAAAAAAAAAAACATAAAAATCCCATCGCAAAAGATCCTTCCTAAAGGATTCTCACATTGAGCAAGTCATCCTCAAAGGAGATCATACGCACACACACACACCAGGGCGCGTAAAGCGTATACGCATCGGAGAGTGCGACAGCAAAAGGTAACAATCTCTCACCCTCTCCCTCTCTCCAACATATTAAGCAAAACGACAGCGGAAAAAAAGAGAAAGAAAAAGAGCTAAGCGGCGCGCGACGAGGTGGAAGAAAAATCAACATCTGCTCCTTTTTACAAACATCAAACACAACACATTGAACCGTATACCATGCTGTCTTGCTGCTGGCTTGCACACACTATTAACTATGTGCGCCCAACAACAACAACGACGACAACGCCAGCAACAGCTACGCTACGACTGACGAATGAACGAATGGCGCATTTAACCGACTGCCAGGACAGGGCAGACACTATTGCTGGGACTTTGGACAATTCATGCAGAGGGATGTTCAAAGTAAAAAAAAGTTGATTTTTTTGTTTGTGTAAATAGTTTGTTACCAAAACATTGTATTGCATAAAATAAAATAAAATCAATCTTCATTTATTAAATTAAACAAGCAAACAAAAATGGTATTACCGAAAGTGTGACAAGATGTGACGAAGGGAGGAGGGGGTTTGCGAGATTGTGACGTCACGCTAGGTTATTGCATGATTGCATAATATTAATTTGAAATAATCACAATTAAATTAATTCTTCTTTTCTAAAATTGTTTGCTTACTATTATTTAGAAGTACCGTCATCAGGGGTGACATTGGGTCTGGGGGGTGAGATTGGGTCATACAAATGTCTGCATTTTTGTATGACCCAAACTCACCCCCCAGATCCAATGTCACCCCTGATGACGGTATCACTTTATAATGTATTTTATAGTCACATTTTTTTCAGCTGGAACTTCAATATTTTGCAAATTCTTGCTTGATAAAAATAAATGCTTTGAAAGCAGGGTGTTCATAAAAAACTGTTACAAATGGTTTGAACTTATTAGATACAAAGCTGTGAAAACCATTTTTCCAGTTTTTTTAATACTTGAATGTTATACCAGGTCTTCTAATTTTTAAAAGATACAAAACTGTTTTTTGTATAGCAATGTTTATTTTAAAAATGATTAATTAGAATAATTTAACTTTTTTTTCATACATTTAAGTTTAATTGCTGACAAAATACCCGAAAACTTGTGAGGTTAATAAAAGATCTTATAAAGTAAGAAGTACTATCAGTTAAAATTTTCCAAATGGGTTGCCAAAATTATGTGAAAATTACCGATTTTGGACATTATTTAGCCATGAAATGTGGTCTGTATACCAACACATTTCCAAAAAATGAACAATTTGATAGTTGATTCTTTTAACTATTGATATACCCCCCAATTGCTAGAACTTTCAAACATAGCAATAGGGTGGCTCGATAAGCAGAACAGTCATTTTTTGGTCAACAACAAACCCCAAAACAACCCCCTAAAATTTGGGGGCATTGGATGCAGACCCAGCTTTCCATTTAAAATTTGTTGTGTAACAATTTCTATGGATGAACCATTTTTTTGTTAACTTTAGAGCGTCCAATTTCCCGTCCCGGGAATTCCCGAAATTTCCCGGAAAAAAATATTTCCCGAAAAAATATTCATGAAGACGGTTTTCAAGCAATTTATTTATAAATGTTAATCGAAATCATATTGAATACGAGTTGAAAATCGGTAAATTGAAGGGTAAATGATCGATTTTAATGGAAAATACATTTTGCTGTTTTCGGCAAAGATATGTAATTTTAGGTCATAAACAACTCTTCAGAACATAGTTGGCCGCTAAAATGCTAACATTTTGAGTTATCACCAAAAAAGCGCTTTTTTGATAATTTTTGAAAAATGGCGTATATCTCGAGTAAATTAAAAGCTACAAATTTGGCGTCTTCGACAAACATCCACGAAATTTTCTCCTCTACAACTTTGCCTAAGACACCAAAGCCCTACAATGTCATCCAACAAAATTAGTTTTTGGTTGACACCCTGGAAGGTCGTCACCCTGTATGTCAATAACTTTAAAAGATAGCCCTTATCAAGTACAACAACTCTTCCCAAGATACCATTTGGCTAGGACGTCAAATAAAGGAGTTATCAATTTATTCCACTTAATTTTGCGATTCCGAACATTGTGAACTGGGATATTGCTTATTTGTTAAGCAACAAAAAATTACGATATTTTGGAATGAAATAAACTATAACGATTCTGGTTAGTTTTTAAACGAAAATTGATGTTATTTCATTTGAAAATTGGGCAACCCTTTTCGCCAAGTTCAAAATATGTTTTTTTATGATTTTATTTACCATGGTCAAGTTGTAAGCATGAAAAAATATTATTAAATGTCTCATTTTGTGCAAGAAGGATTTGGTTGATTGGTTTAAAACTGTTCGAAAAATTACAGTTTAGAGTTAAAATTTATATAGCACATCAGCTACCAAGGGCATACGTAAGAGGTTTAAATATGAACCACTAAATTACTTTTTTTGCTTTGAAAATTCCTTTAAACGAAGACTATTTTGGTTGAATCATTAAAAAAATAATTAAAAACTACTTCGTATTATATAAAAGGTGTCCAAAAAATGCAAATCTCGCTCCAAATATTTAAAATCTTTGAATTGTGATTTCATAAAATGTAAAAAAAAAAGTTTTTTAAGGTAAACTCAATGCTTATCTATTCATTCATGAACTCAAACAAGTGAGATTTGTTCAGGATAAAAGATTTGCCAACATATTCTTCATGATTTGTTATTTTCATTTCAACTTATCATCTCAATATTATTCTTTATCATATTCTCTCAAACTCTTCACAGAGCCATATGGTTTTGAAGCAAGGATTCATTTTACTCGCTGTCCAAACACTGTGATTAGAAATAAAATACTTATTAAAAAAATACTAATTTGTTGATATTTTGTACGAATAGATAAACAGTCTATAAATTTAGAAAATTTTGATATTTTCTTTTTTTTACAAGCCATTCGAGCATTAACTGATCCTCGCACTTATTTTGATCTATGTTAAACAATTTTGTTGAAGAATTTTAATCAGAACCAAGATCTGAAAAATTTTCGACAAATTTAAAAATTTCCCGGGAAATTTAAAATTTTTGAAATTTTCGGTATCCCAGGAATTTTGTAGCCCCTGGAAATTGGACGCTCTAGTTAGCTTAGGCTGGTACAAATATTTTTAAAAGTTTTTGTCACCCCCCCCCCCCCTTCAAAATTGGCCCGAAATATCAGGTGGCAAAAAAAATATTTTTACAATAAACTTCAAAATTTCAATAAAAATTCAAGGGCAACCAGCTGAAATCAAATTAAAATACATTCTCCTGCGTTTAAAATCATTTTTAGCATGTTTGGGTTTATAAAAAAATCTTAAGATTTTTTGAAAATTGTCGATGCAAAATCTTTTTTTTCGATACAATTTTTGTTTTTGTCAGATTTTTTGAAAACTAATGATTGCAAAACAACTGAACTAGTTTAAAATGCATTTTAAAACACTTTTTTCATTGAAATGTTAAGATTATGGCTTGTTATTTAAATTTTTATATTTTTTTATTTTTTTGCCCCCCCCCCCCCTTGACCTCGGCAAGGCCGAGGGACAAAAACTTTTTTAAATATTTGCATCGGCCTTAGAAGCTTTTCTGATTGAATTAAATATTTTTTGAAGATTTTTCACATAATCGTCAATCTACCTTAATAATTATCTTACGCAAAAAAACCTTAAAATTGTCTTGTCTTTACAATTATTCTTGTTAAGCCCATGTGTTTCGTAGAACAAACTTAATAAACAAAAATCCTCAAATTTCTCCTCAATATGCCTTGTAAAGACTACGAACGTTGCAAAAAAAACTTTTATAATTTTTTCAGAGACGTTTACCTTCGTGTACAATATAATTTTAGCGAAAAAAACTTTTGCTATGATAAACATCGTAAATTTTCATAAGTTCAAAAAAATAAAAAATTTTAAGCTCTCCGAAAAAAAAAATTTGGCTCATGATTTTTCGGGCCAGTTTCGACGGTAACTTTTAATTATAATTGAAATTAGTTTGCGAAGCAAAGCTTCTGAAGTGTCGGATAAGTCGTCGCGAAATCATTTTTTTCCGGAACCACATTAGCGTCAAACTTTTAAAATGCGTCGGAAAAAATAATGTTGACCAACTCAAAAGATGGCTAAAAAATGTTATCTTGCACTATTTAATTTTGTGTAAGAAAAGTCCAATTTCTGAAAAAAAATTTCAGTTTTTTTTAACAAAACCTATTACAACTTTGCCGAAGACACCAAATCGATCAGAAAATCTTTTTTGAAAGATACAGATTTTTGAATATATTTATAATCTTTTTGTATAGACTATTGCCAAAATTGTATTCACACAAATTGTTAACTTTTTTAACATCTCTACCTAACCATTTACATTTGGCTAGGGTAAAAAACTACAGAATTATAAAATGAACATACCGACCTGCCGCCGAAAAGGAGCAAAGCATAATAAAAATGCCTGTGTGTATGTACGTCTGTACGTTTGTAAATGTTTCGTGCACTCTCGGAATAAAATTATGCTCCTTGCACCGCACCGATCGGATCGAGTTCACCGTCCGTCGGTTTGCAGCCACATGTTTACACACGGTTACTCGAGTTGTACAACTTCCAGTTACTCACAACCACACGCAGTCATTCGGCATTCGTCAGCCCACCGTTGGAGGACTGCCTGAATTAGGGAAATGAGGTCCTCGATGTGTAGCAAGAATAAATTACAACCCCCAAGAGTGGGACTAGCTGATAAAATCTAAACAAAACGGATAAAAAAAAGCTGGGCGTTTTCGCCACATTTGCAAAAATGTTCAAAGGGCGCCGTTTTGTTGCATGTTCTGAACCGTCTTATCAACATTCGAGTCGAAGTCGGAGTCTTAAAAGTACTGGTTCGATGATAACACTATGTAAACAAAACAAGGTACAAATTGTACCTGAACGGTGTAGTTCACCTTCCTTGAAAGCTTAAAAAATGTGAAAAAGAAAATCAATTCAATGGTTTGCAGCTGCTGCTGCTGCACCAGTTTAAAAGGACACCTTTTTATTGGACGAGTCTCCTTCGAACACCTCCTGGAGGAATTCTCTGTACACAGGACGATGCAGAGGATCCTTGTGGCGTTCCTTTTGCTTCGATTTGGAATCTGTGCGTTCAGGTCTTTTGCCTTCCACTGCAAGAATGGCATACCTGTTGAAAATTCTAGAATTGCAGGCGCCTTATCTGTCCGACTTAGTTAATGTTCGTTTTTAAATAACTGGTTTGAAATTTAAAAGAAAAAATCAAACCACTTTTAAACTTTTACTGAAACTGTTGAATAGCATTTCAAAATTTTAAGGATTTGGATATGATCAATAAAGGCGGACTTGTAAACATTTGCAAATGGGTGATTCTCGACCAACTCACGCGAAACCGGGAAAAGTTGCCCCAACCCCTCTTCGATTTGCGTGAAACATTGTCCTAAGGGGTAACTTTTGTCCCTGATCACGAATCCGAGGTACGTTTTTTGATATCTCGTGACGGAGGGGCGGTACGACCCCTTCAATTTTTGAACATGCGAAAATAGATGTGTTTTTCAATAATTCATTTGCAGCCTGAAACGGTGATGAGATAGAAAATTGGTGTCAGAGGGACTTTTATGTAAAATAAGACGCCAGATTTGATGGCGTACTCAGAATTCCGAAAAAAACGTATTTTTCATCGAAAAAAACGCTATGTGTTGGAAAACACTTTCGATACGATTTAGAAGTCCGATTTATTTTAACTGATGAATTCAAAAAGTTTCTGCGCGTCTTTATATAGGCCAAGTTTTGCACACGTCTCTTAAAGTTTTTTATTTGTTGTGTTAGTACAATATTATATTTCATGTATTTGTTTCATTTGTTTGTGGAAATTTCCATAGAGATTTCGTTGAATTTTTATATGTGAAATTGGTTTGTGTCTTGAGTCCATGCGCGTTAGCATTGGTTTGTGTCTCAGGTCACGCGTAGGTGACCAGTGCGTTTATTAATTCAAAGTATAATATTGGTGCTTCCCTACCGCGAGTGAGTGTTTCTAGGGTGTGTGTCTTAGCTGTGGGTATTTTACTGTGGGTGCTAGTGAGTTCTCCGTGTTTGGTTTTGATTATCTATTGGTAGCTGCTGAGTGTTTGTGAGTGTATCTATCAGATATCTCTGAGTGGTAGTGAGTGTTCTGTCAAATTCATGTTTGTTTATTTGCGCCGCAACACACTAAAAAAGTTTTAAAAACTCTGCCATTTTCCGTTACTCGACTGTATTTTTTTTTGGAACATGTCATTTTATGGAAAATTTAATGTTCTTTTTGAATCTACAGGGGTTATTTTTTTATTTAGAACAAAATTTTTCATTTTAAAATTTCGTGTTTTTTCTAACTTTGTAAGGTTATTTTTAGAGTGTAATAATGTTCTACAAAGTTGTAGAGCAGTTATTTATATTTGATACCATAATGTTATTTAATTTTAGTTTCAAGAACAGTGGAAAAATATGCCTTTTTTATTATTCAATAATGTAACAAACTTTCATACAAATCGAAACAAACTTTCATTAAAATCGACGGACAACAGCTAAGTAAATGATATCCATAAAAACTTGGCAACATCATACTAGGCGAGATTGACCCCAGTTTACGGTAGTTAAATAAAATGTTCCAATTTTTCAAACAACAAAATTGAAATTTACTCAGAAAATTGATGTGCTGAAAATGCGTTTTTGCCTTCCTCGCCTTACTGAGGAAAGGCTATAAAATCACTCGGAAAATGAACTTTTAATTAGACCTCCTAGACCTACCTTCATTTGTACATATCGACTCATAATCACCAGCTGAGCAAATGTCTGTGTGTTTGGCTGTATGTAGACATGTGTACCAAATCAATGTCACTGGAATATCTCGTCACAGGTTCAACCGATTTTGGCCGGAATGGTTTTAATCGATTCGTCTTAACGTCCCCTAAGTTGCTATTTGAATTCATGCAGTTTTATCATGTATTTGAAAAGTTATGTTAAAAAACTGTTTCATATTAAATTAAAATTATGGTAAAAAGGGTGTTTTTTTCATGAAACTCTCACATGTTATTTATTTTTAGAAAGCATATGAGAAGACCTTTTAGGTGGAGTAAAAATTTTCAAGATCTGACTTACCTATCCTAAATTACAAGCAGTTTAAAAAATGGTCTGAAATCACATAACCTCAACTGGTCGGGTCTGATCGCCACGAAAAAGCCGTGTAGAGGGATGCCATTTTCCTCAAAGGCCGTGTCTGTATAATCTTGACAAAAAGTCTGTAGGTAGTCTGTTTTTTTACTCATCACTAATTTTTATTAGGACCTCTTAGGTGCTGCGAACGTTAGGGGAGATCCATAAACATGTGAACACTTTAGAGGTTGGAATCACTATAAATGAGAGGAAGGCACCAACCACTTAAAGGTGGATTAAGTAACGTTTTTTTATATTTAAAATACAGATTAGGTGTCAGAGTCGGAGTCGGACCCGGAGTCAACAAATATTGGAAAGCTGGAGTCGGAGTCGGAGTCGCTTGAAATATGACCAAGATCCTAATTGCTTACTCCAAAGTCGAAAATATCTAATGGATGTTACTTTTACAAGAATAATCTTTTAAATCTTTTAAGAAAATATCAAAATAGACTTGTTAAGTTAATTGGGTACTAAAGCCCTATGTAAATTTTTATGTACAACGGTAAAAACACGATAAAAACCATTTCTGATCACTTTTTTTCATTTTAATTGAAAAAAATATTGACAAGACAACATTTTTTCGATGGATCAACTATGGTCCCCTTGGAACGAGCTGTCAAGTAGGACCGTTTCTGTCAAGAAGGACCGCGAGGTTGATTTTTCAAAATTGATTTAAAAATCCATTTTAAACTCTTTGTGGTCGTACAAAGGGTCATTGTACTCAGAAAAATAAGCTTTATCGCTGTAAACAATAATATCAGCAATCTAAGCTTCATTTTAGGACCCAATTTAAAAAAGTTTTGATTGGAAATGCTGAAATTAACTGAAATTGATACTATTTGTTTTAGAAATAACTTTAACACTGGAACGCCCAACGCATGTCCAACTTACACGGACGCCCAAGCCTACCAAAAAAGTTGGAACGGTAACTTCAACACGCCCGTTCTCGGGCATAACTCAACCAATCGGGACGATTTTTGTTCCCAGTGATTTGTAAGAATGATGATCCTAAAATTTTGAAGAACTTGATTTGAACAAATCTGTAATTTCTACGACCGAAAACATCGTTCCAACTTTTTTTAAACGACTGCCTCCGCGGAATTTTTGGCGAATTTTATTTTACACGCGAAAAAAAAAGTTGGAACGATGTTTTTGATTGCAAAAATTGAAATCATATAGAATTAACATTAAGGCTTTGTGGATGAAATATTTTTTCTGATGTTATTATAAGATTTGGTTTGAGAAAATGAGTTTATTTCACGGTAATACAAGTAATTTTTTAAATATCACGAATTCAAATCGCGTGCATAAGCGATTGATGTCTGTCTTTTAGAAATTGGTTGCCCTGTTTACACGCGTTTTTTTTACACGTGTGTTTAAACGTGTTTTTGCTGAAACTGGAAAAGATCTCCATAATTTTATAGTCTAAACCCATTGCAATTAATCAATCTAATTTTGATCAAAATCTGGTGTCTAAGCACAAATATTGCAACTTGACAGAGAACCCATCGAGACAGCCAAATGGTGTACGGTTTTACTTGCTCCTTGGCGTTGCTTTTTCAGTTTTTTTCATTCCTTATCCCGGATGCAAAAAAAATCTAGTTTTTGGCCAAACAATACGTTCGTTGCTTTTTACGGATCCTTCGTTTTTTGGCCACCGAGCAATAAGACACATTTGTTCAACTGGATGAATTGGTACCTAGGTTGTTTCTTCTTATTATTATTTGGAGGAAAAAAACTCGCAGAGAAAGGTGAACTTTTGGCTATTGTTTGCAATTTTATGCTCAGGTAGTTGAAGGCCCGTAATTGAATGTGCACAAGTTGAAGAAGGAAATATAATGCAAAGCTTATGTGCATGGTGGAAAATTGGTTGAAAAGTGGTGTCACATTGTAAAATGGCTTAAGATATGTTGAAAATTTAAGCAACAGTCTTATATATACTTAAACATTTTGATTGAAAAATTAAAATTATCAAACAATGCTGAAAGTTGATCATTTCCCAAAATCAACTCCGACTTCAACAAGTGGCTTCCCAGTGAATCATCTGGAAGGTTTAGTGGGTGAAATATTGCACCCAACGCTGTGTAGCACAATCAAACACCCCACTGGTGGTGGTTCGCATATTTGCGTTTCTTCCGTTTCGTGGTGGTGAGTAACGCAGCCAAGAACTTAAAACGCAAAACAAATGGCGAAAACGCGTGCCAGTTTTCCCCCTTCTAGAACATTTTGTTTTTTTGCAAGGACTCGGCCAACACCAACACACGTAGTGGTCGTCAAGGCAACCCACGGGGGAAATACCAAGGAAAATGCGTTTTATATTGTATTATTTGCAAGTTCTATCCCACTACATGTTGCGATGCGACGACCCTCATCGCAAACGAAACGCACTTTTGCGTTGGTGACACGGTGATGTTACGCGCAGAAGAGTCCTTCAGGCTGTCACTATGTGTGTGCGTGTACTTGTGCAGTTTTATATGGACTCAAAACATTTCCGGTGATGAGGGCGCCGCGAACAAAGTTGTATGGAAATTTGCGTTGAAAAATTAACAAATTGGACACAAAATCGTTAACAAATCACGCAAAACTTAAACACCTCTTTTATAATTAAATTAATATCACGTTGATAAAATAAACAACAACAGTTCTAATTAAATAAACGAATTTTAAGACAACAAGACAACATGAGTCCCAAGTCAACACAAACTAATGCAAATTTTACCAATTGTAAAATTAAAAATTTTCTCACCAGAAATCATTCATGAAACTGTCATCCGTTTCTGTACAATTATACTTTTTCACACATTATGTTTTGTTAAAAAAAACACGAAAAGATGGAATACTCAACAATCCCATTTAAAAATTTCATAATTGATTTAGTGAATTTTTAATGTGAAGTAGGGGAGAGTGGGGAGACTTGATCCCCTTTTTTGTGTATCGCACATAACTCTGTCGATTACTCACAAAACTATGAACTTATTGCATGAATTGAAAGCTTAAACATTCAACTATGTTTGGCTGATAAGGGTATTTCATCAGAAAAACTCTTCGAATCATGCCAAGCATTTTTAAAAAAATATTTGAAACCGGCACACAGTGGGCGAAATGGAACCCAAAATCGAACTTAATTGAATGCGGCTGGTTCCCTGGTATGAAAAATAGTGTTTTTTCGAAAAAAAATCCGGGAAATCGATTGGTGATGGTTTCATCCACCGCACGAAACGGTGAAGAGTCAATTTTGCCCCAATTCCCAATTATTTTTTTTACATTTTTTTTTCTTGAAAATCGGTCTGTATTTAGACCGGAGGCTTTATGCGGCCATCCACAATTCACTTAACTTATGTGAAAATGTCCCAGAAATCCAGTAAAAATAACCACTTGCACCGCAAAAACAAGCATTTTTGGCCGTTTTCAAATGTTAGGTCAGATTTTGGAAATCTGAAAATATTTTTATCATAAAGATCAGACAATTTTACATAAGAATGACGATTTGCACTTGATAGTTTGACACATTTATGATGGTAAAAATAAAACTTATGTAAAAAGCAAATAAATTCTGCGTTTGGGAAAATTGGCCCAAAACTGATTCTTCAATCTTTTTATTTTGTTTAATTTCTATATCAACATAAATGTGTCAAACTAGGTATCAAGTGCAAATCGTCATTCTTATGTAAAATTGTCTGATCTTTAAGATAAAAATATTTTCAGATTTCCAAAATCTGACCTAACATTTGCAAACGGTCAAAAATGCTTTTATAGCGGAATTGGTGTTAAATGGACCCTTGATGATTTTTGCGGTGCAAGTGGTTATTTTTAACGGATTCCTGGGACATTTTCACATAAGTTAAGTGCATTTTGGATGGCCGCATAAAGCCTCCGGTCTAAATACAGATCGATTTTCAAGAAAAAAATGCAAAAAAAAATTGGGAATTGGGGCAAAATTGACTCTTCACCGTTTCGTGCGGTGGATGAAACGGGTGTACCCCATTTGGCATAATGGACATTTGGCATAACGGGTTTTCAAGATGGACGTTTGGCATAATGGACGTTTGGCATAATTGGTCCAAGACATCAGGGACGTTTGGCATAATGGACATTTGGCATAATGGACGTTTGGCATAATTCGTTCAAAACCCATCAAGGACGTTTGGCATAATTTTTGCTACATTTTTTTTGTTCAATAAGTATTTATTTTTTGTAAAGAATAATAATTTATAGTTTTTTTTTCTTTTTTCTAAGCAGATAACTTTACTTTAAAAATGATTTTTGTTTTCAAGAAATCTAGTATCTTTGTCATTTTCTCCCAATAGATGTGACCGATTCTTAGCGAAGCTACACCAAAATGTCACATTTTTCATTTTTCAATATGATTTTTAATATGAAAAAAATAATTTTTATTATGATGCAATAATTGCAATGTGCTTTAATTGCGTTTTCTTACCTTAAAAGCCAAGAACATTGACCAAAAGTGGTCTGCAAGCCATTGTACGGGAGAGGAGTTTTTTCATAAATCTGCTCCTTTCGTTGTCCCGTCACGAAAAGAAATGGCTGGCAAAAACTCAAATTTCATCCAATTCTTTCAGTTCAAGGAGCAAAAGATTCGTTTTTAATTTGTGATAATGTGTAGAAGAGCAAAAGTTTTTAAAAATCAAACTGGCAAAACTGTAGCGATTTTTGTAGTGTGCCTTTTAAAAGTCCAGTTTTACGATGTTGTCCCGTCACGCTACATTTTTATTTCAGGGGAAGCACAGGTACTATATGGTTCACTCTGCATGATATTTCATTGTAGGAAAATCAATTATCTTTCCAAATATGTAATAACATTGGGGGGTTTCTTCTGTTATTTTGCCACTACAGCCAAAACGCTGAAAAAAACTTGGATTTTTTTTGAAAAGGAGCCGAAGAATCGGTCATGTAATTTTTTTTTTTTCCTTTTTTTTCTTAATAAAGCTTTAAAATGCAATTTTGCATAAATATAAAATGCATTTTTTCATAAATGTATAATATTGAGATTTGTCTTCTTTTGAAATATTTTGCAGCTAATTTTTTGTATTCAATTCATTTTGCTTTTCTTTAACGAAATGCATTTAAATTTTTTAAAGCAATTTGCTCTTCTTTTATTTTAAAGCTAAAATGAGGTCAAATCTCTCAAAAAATGTGCAGTTTGTTTGCCATTTTTTCTTCTTTAATATTCATCCTTTGATGTACATTTTTTTTTTCTTTAAATATTTGACAAATAAGTTATAAAATTTTCACTTCTTTTATTTTAAATTCAACTTTTAGAAGGGAAAATCTCTAAAAACTACTTTTCGAATATTTGACAATTAACTTCGATTATGAATTTTTTTATAAAATTTATATTTATTTATATAAAATTCAACTTATGGAAGGAAAAGTAAATTTAAAGATTCACATTTTGACACTCTTTAAATGTTTGACTATCGCAATATTTTTATGTTTTTCACCTACCACTCTTAAAAATAACATTTATTCAGCATTTATTTATTTTTTTGGGCAGTTGTCCCTTCTTTAAGATTAGTATTGAATAAATAAAAGAAGGGAAAATTCCATAAACATCTTTATTGCAAAAATTAATCAACAGAGAAAAAATGTGCATAAATTATATAAATGTTTAAAGACAACATCTATAAGAGAATTTCCCTTCTTCAAGTTAAATAAAAAAAATGATGGGAAAATTGAATAAAAAAACTTAATTGCAAAATATTTAAAGAAAAGCAACATCGACATCCATTCGCCCAAAATACAGGATCGAGAGTATAATTCCACCAATATTTATAGAGAGCTCAATGCTAAACTCGATAGAATAATGGTACCAACTCTCACCGGCAAAACAATTAATTTAATTAATTAATTGAAACAGTAAATCTGCAACAAGAGTCATACATCGAAATCTGACTACTCTTGTGTCACCAAGCTGCTGTGGCCAAGGCAGTTTAGTCATTGAGTTAGTCTATTAAAGATCTCTGGTTCAATTCCCGTAGAGAACACTTTTTGTTTTGAAGGATGAACTTTTTCTTGAAAATGGACTCGAGGGCATAATTCTCTCGGTCATCTAGAACTGTGTTCTCTGTGTCTGTGAATCTTTCCGCTAGTCTCGTGTCGGATGAGTGCTGCCCAGTTCTGGGGGTTCTTTAGATTAAATTAGAAAAAAGAAGGGAAAAATGTAAATTTATTTAGAGATTTCCTTCTTCAAGTAAAATTTTGATCAAAAGAAGGGAAAATTGCATTATAAAAGCTCAATTGTCGAAGATTTGAAGAGGTTTTTCTCATCATGAATTTCATATAAAAGAAGGGAAAATTTCATTTAAAAAATTACTGCTAATTATATTGAATGGGAAAAAATCTTAAGCTAACAAGAGATATTTTCTTCTTTATACTAATTATTTAATAAAAAAATCAAAATTTCATTGAAAAGATTTATTGTGAATTATTCAAAAACGAAAGAATTTAATATTGGGGAAAAAATATAGAGATACCTAATTTTTTATAGAAAAAAAAGGTAAAAAATATACATTTTCATTCGTGAAAATGACAAATACTTAACAAAAAAAAACAAGCTTGTAATAATTATGCCAAACGTCCACTATGCCAAACGTCCTTGATGGTTTTTTAACGAATTATGCCAAACGTCCATTATGCCAAATGTCCATTATGCCAAACGTCCCTGATGTCTTGGACCAATTATGCCAAACGTCCATTATGCCAAACGTCCATCTTGAAAGCCCGTTATGCCAAATGTCCATTATGCCAAATGGGGTACACCCGCATTCAATTAAGTCCGATTTTGGGTTCCATTTCGCCCACTGTGCGGTATTTTCAAAATGTAGGGGGTAATTTGATCCCCCTTTCAACATTTTGAAGAAATCTTAAGCAAAATGTTTCTTATTCATACAAACTTTTAATTTTCTATAAGTTACAGCAATTTAACATTAAACATGTACGTTTGTTTTCAAGTATAACAAGTTTAGCATGTAAAATATTTAAAAACTTATAATTTTCTTTTTCAGACCAAAATTGGGCATGTTTACAAAAGCTGTTAATTTTTGTTTACAAATCTTTTGAAAAATAGTTCAAACTGCAGTTAGTTATGTACAACTATACTAAAGGAAACTTTGTACGAAAACCCAGCCCAATTATTTAATCTTGAGGCTGATTCCAGTGACTGCAAAAATGTAGGGATCAAGTCTCCCTAAACGCACTTTTTTAAACAATTGATTGTAAAAATAGTATGACGATAAATTTAACGTCAAATGCGTAAGGGTTTTGGAGTTGATATGTTTATCAAACAATTCATGCATAAAAAATATTTTTTTGAATAATTTTTGAGTGTTATCTATACTTATCAAAATAAAGAAAAAAGATCTCTTGGAAGTTTTTTTGCAGCACTTCTTAGAAAAATGTGTGTAACTCAATCTAAACATTTTTTTTTTGCAATTCCGTCGTGAAACTACTTACTTTTCCTGTCATTCTTGAACGACGAAATAGCCTACTTTTCTGTACCAAAAATAACAGAATCGAATAGCAACACTTTTCAAAATAAATGCTGAAAAATTCTTCTTTTCAGCACTCAAATGGGTGCTGAAAAGTTGAACATTTCAGCACATGTTTCGAAAAGTGACAATTTTCAACATTTTTTTGATTTAAACGATTTATTGAAAAAATACATGAAAATTTGACATAAATTTTCACTCAGTGTGTGTTTTTTGGAATTGCAAAAAATGTTGTATGGCACTCATTGCAAAACTTGATTTTTTCAGCACTCTTCGTATTTATCCAACTCGGTGAACCTTGTTGGATAAATGTACGACTCGTGCTGAAAAAATCCTCTTTTTGCAACTTGTTGCATAAACTACTATTAATTCATCAAGTCTCCCCGGGGATCAAGTCTCACCACTCTCCCCTACGCTAAGAGAAATTTTCACACCCGCTAAACGCAAATTAAAAAAACTCAATAAATGTTAAGGTATTCAATAATGTAAATGAACAGCTCCTGTCTCAACCAATCAGCTGCAAAGCCGTGTCCTGAAATTCTCGCCAAAAAGTGCCATTTTGTATCATCTTAATTAAACAAAGTGAATTTAATAAAAACTACTTCGGTGGAGTCACTGGTTGGCAGTTGGACTCACAATCCAAAGGTTGTCAGTTTGAATCCTGGGGATGGAAGGAAACTAGATGTAAAAAGATCCATGTCATCGGACGCCTAGGTTCGAGTAGAAATCTTGCGATAGACATCACCAAGACCTGTGAGTTGTAGAGCGAATTGTTTTGTTTTTAGAGTTTCATTTGATTTGAAACAACGGGTTTTTTGCTGGTTTCATTTATTTTCTTCTTTGAACATTATTTTTTTAATAAATTGGTTATACATGTTAAAATGATTCAAAATAAATTAAACTGTATTGTCTAAATTACTTACATTTCAAAGCAGTTTGGAGCATTTCGTAGAATAAAATAAAATCTTACATTACAGTAGCATCTAAGCAGATCTCCTTACATTAATATCATACATCACATTTGCGTTGTTTGCTCAACTCTAATCCTTAAATCTACTAAATTCCGATCCCGTTCCGATCACTGATCCCCGCTGTCATTATTGGCCAGCGTGCACACGCAGCAGCTCGGGAACCAGTACGTGTCCACGTACAGCGATTGGCCGTCGCTGTCCAGCGTCAGCAGCCGTTTCTGGGAGAACTTTTGCTCGCACCGGGAGTTGTACCCGTTCGGCAGGATGCACAGGTTGGAGCACTCCGTTGACCTGGATTTTAAGTAGAGGAGGAAAAAAGCAGGAATATATAGGGGAAAATTATTATTGTTGGTATGGATTTGTGCGAGATTAATTGCGGAGTGCTGATGGGGGAGCTACCCTACATATTTGTTATGAATCTATGCTCGTTTATTCAAGTGGAAAATTTCGGTCTTTGGAACATCAATGGACCCCAAAGTGTTTGTATGAAAGTTAAGGGAAATAGGGAAAATAAACGTTTAAAATGCCGAGGGGTTCGCCAGTGTGTCACTAGCGTACCCCTTCGATAAACGGGCTTTCACTCAGGTTTTACAGGTGAGGTGACAATTAACGCTAGCATTTTTTTTCTAGGGGAATGCCCAGCCCACCCGAAGGACACCTGATTTTGTTCCGTGGGGTTCGGTCCGCTGGAACCCCTAACTTGAGGAATCGGTTACGTAACTCTCCCTTCTTGAAGCGCGCGCGCGCTCAAACACATGAACGCTCGTGTTTTCCCAAGGTGGTTCTTCCCATTTTGAATGGTGAACTTGAAAATTCTCCCTTAATTTTGCATGAAAACACTTGCACACGCACTTCTCGTTGCGGACAGGATGAAGGAATTTTTCGATGAATAAATGCGGAACGCATTCATGGTTTCCCTCTGCAATGGTTTAAATGCGATTGGGGATATGTTTTGAATGTAGAATGTATTATACCGTTAAGGTAATATATTTTAGTTATTTCCGGTTTTATAATTAAAATTGAGAATGTTATTTTCAACACAAACATTTCAAAATAAAATCTCGAAAATCAAAGATTCAACAAACTTTTAGCAACTCAATATTTTATAATTTATTCAAAAAAAATATAATTCAACAACAATTTTTATTTCCATTTGAAATCATTAGTTTTGATAAAACTCAACCCAAATTAAATCAGGATCCAAAAACCTCTACTCGACGGTACTTATACCCTATATTCATAATTTACGACCGCATCGCAAAAGCCAAAGGCCTCCCCCTAGTTTTCGCGGTAATTTCTCTCTCTCTCTCTCTCTCTCTATCTCTACAGTAGGTACCTAAGAAAATTAAAACTGGGGCTGGACCCTCTCGTCAAGTGGCAATGCCTGAAGGGGTTTATTGCATGAGTTTGCATATATCTAGCATAGCATTCTAGCAAATATAAAAGCCATCTCGGATTTTTTTTAACGTTATTAAACCGCAGCAAATAATAAATCGTGTGTTTGTGTGCTCCTAGGTCAGTAATGTTATTAAAGAGAGATAAGTGACATCGGAGGGGAAAATATGTAAGCAACAACGATCGAATTAGAGCGGCTTTCCACTTCTCGTGGAATGGATGACTTCGACGAGCAGAAAAGCGAGGAAGGAAAGTCAGAGCGGTATGCTGGGAAAAAGCACTTAGGGCAGCCCTCTGTCACTGCCGCCATGTTTATGAAACCAAAACATTCGATAGCGAACATAAAAAACACAAAGAAGAAAACCACGGTGTCTACTGTCAGATTTTGAAAAATAAACAAAGTGCAGAGAAGTTTTTTTTAAATAATGTTCTTTTTCACAAGTTACACTTGCTGCATGTCCAGGACTCTTTAAAGAATGTTACTTCCGAGTGGAAATTGTCAATCCCCGGTCCCAGATTTTCCCGGTCGAATCGGATTTTTGCTTAAAATTGGTTAAAACTACTCCTGCTTCTCCGGCTGCTCATCCCGCCATCCGATTCAAGAGCTCCTTCGACTCCGGCCTCATACACACACATAATATGTCCGGAAATCTGCCCTAGATAAACAGGACCACTCACGTGACCACTTCAACCGAATTTTGTAAAAAAATTACACCAAAATATTATTTTTGGTTAACCTCTTTCGCGTTCACCATTTCCCTATTTTGATGTAAACAATCAGAATACACCAATACTACTTCATCCAAAGCTTTGTTGATGGTGGGCTCTTCACACATACTAATGCACATTCTCTATCCAATGCATTGTTTATGGTGGGCTCTTCACACATACTAATGCGTGGGCTCTTCGAGGTTTTGGTGACTGTCAAACGTTCCAGACGTTTACAGTGGTGCCAGAGGGCTGACTTAGGGAGAGTCGAAGAGAGTAATGGAGATTACGCTAGTCGCCACCAGGCTGCGAGCGCGGTGAAAGCTTAGGATGCAGTTGGTTTCATTTGGAACTGGTCATTCGTTTTTGAAAGAAAAATAAATGCTTAGATTTTCATTGAGAGCTTACAAGATTTACCCTGTTAAAAAAATAAGATTAGCTAGATTAAATGTACTGAATTTTCGATCTAACTATTCCTACATTTTCCTAAAATATTTTCATTGAAATGTTGAAATTCTGACATGTTAACCCTCTACTGCCCATTTTTTTCGAAATTTTTATTTTTCCGAAAACTTTACTTCTTTTGTTTTATGTTTTTCTTGTTTCATTGTTAGTAATTTAATTTGCATTTATCTTGATTACTTTATGTTTGTTTTGGTAGTATTTGGGCTATTCTACCACCTCTACCAACTCTTGTCATGTTTTTACAGTCACTTTTTCAATTTTTTGCTTGTTTTTCACATTTTTTGCTTTAAAATGGCACCATTATCGTTTAAATTGTAAAAAAAATACGTAGAGGCATAATCTGGGACGCAAGAAAATTACTGCACTTCTTTTTACTTAAAATATAGGAAATGTTAGTAAAACACAGCCAAAGCTGACCCCTAAAAAATACACATTCAAAAACATTGGCAAAGTTGCATAAAACAAGTAAAACCTCCAACCAATAATTTTTCTAAATATTAGGAGTTCTTCTTTCCAATGCTTTTGAGAGATAAAAAATTGATTCTTGGCGATTTTTAAAATGGAAGCTTGTCTAAAGGCGGGGTTGGGTTGAAGAGGATTTATTATTTTTTCATTTTATTTTTAAAATTTAATAAACTCTAATAGGGAAACAACATCTAATTCCTGCGTGCCTGTAATGTTGTCATAAAAAATATATAAAAAAACATACACTGGGTGAGAGGCAACCATGCACAATCCTATTTAACATAATTAATGATATCTCTTCAATTCCAATCCAATTTCAATTCATCCAATTTGATCATGGTGAGCAAAAGTGTAAAAAAAACTAAATTTTGCTTAAGTTTTTTGTCTTCCTCAAGGTGCCACTGTGGTCGAGAACGCGAAATTAAGTGGAAAAGTATTTTCAAAAAAATGTAAGGTTTTAGAGTTTTGAGTCTTCAGAAGAGTTTTTGCAATTAGAAAGGGGCAAAAAATCGAATTTTGGACATATTTTGGGTTTATATAACTGACTTGTCAAAAAATAAAAATGTTTGCTTTATTGAGGTTTTGCATCGCGACCGTGTTTCAAATGTAGGTGGCGCCAAAATGAGGTTACTTGCCAAAAATCGCATTCCTTTCTGCTGAATTAAAGAACAAAATCGCTTATTTCTCATGATTCCCTGCATCAATCTTAATGAAACAAGTTTCAAAAGACGAGAAAAATGTTTTGCTTTAAAATAATGAACATCAATTTTTGGGCGCGCAAAAATTTGTGAACTTTTTCTTTAAAAAACATGTTTTGGAACACGAAAAAATGAGTTTCGCCGTATATAAAAATGAAATAAACAGTTATATATAGGGTTAGTGAATTTTCACGATTTCGCGGACAGCGTGAAATTCGTAAAATTTGAAGATTTCCGTGAAATCTCGTGAAATTTGTCAATTTTCTCAAATCAATTCTTTAAAATAATAACATAATCAATATTTTTTTCATTAATGACTTTTTAAGTAAGTGTTATTAGTTTTCAATTGAAAATGATGATATGAACCATTTGGAAAATTGTTGGAAAACCCTACATTAACATGAAATTGATAGAACATTTACTAAGAAGTGAATGCAGCGAAAACTAAAATGATGTTAACAAAAATCAATAAAAGAAAAAAATATAATCTCGCATTTTTTTATAAATTCTGTATTTTTCAACCGAAACTTGTTAAAAAGTGATATTTTTTTAGAAATTATCTAATAGCAAACATGCTTGTGAAAGTAACATCCAGTTGAAAAACTTCGTCTTTCCCTTTTCCTCCGTTCAATGATCTAACCGGAGGAGCAAAAAAAATGGATTGACAAATTGAATTTCATCTGAGTAAAGAAAAATATTAAGTAAATAGATTGCTATTTATTAGGTAAAGTTTATCAATTTTACTAAGAACTAACTTGATTTAGTAATATTTTCATGACCCCTAATAACAATTCAATTATTATTTAATTTGATATTTGAAACATAAAATTTTATGAGAAATTCAAAGAGTCATCCTTGGTTTATTCAACATTAAATTAATATTTATTTGTTAGTTTTTTTTCGATTTAGTTCTTTTTATCTTTAAAGTCACCTCTTAAGAACATTTCACCTCTTTAATTTTCACGATATTTCATTATTTGCGTGAATGGCTCCCGTGGAAATTAAAACAAAATGTTTGTTTTCTGTTCGGATTTTTAATAACATTTTGAAGATTTCGTTACAGATTAAATTATTTTTGCCTATTGATTTTAAATTTATTTTTTGAAAAGTGAGGTGAAAAGTTCATTGAAAACTCAAAAAATATTTTCAACTGGGCAAAATGTCGCAAAAAAGTTATTTTAATTATAAGATTGTTTTGTTGAATTTGGATTTGATATGAAATTCAATAAAATGTAAAGGATAAAATAGTAGCAATCAATGGCCCACGTGGATTTTTTTAAAATTACTATAAGTTTTTTTAGTGTCACGTTAAAATAAAGCTATGATTTGTTAAGTTTATTCAGTTTAAGTACTTTCTGAGATAGTTATTTTAATATTTCTCATGTTCCGCGAAATTTCCGTGAAATTTGGTGTTTTGAAATTAAGGTCCCCATGAAATTTGCAATTTTTGAGCGTGAAAAATCACTAAGCCTAGTTATATAGTTGATAACAGATGTGATAACGTATATCTAACAATTTTCATTGATTTTTGACAGACTTTCTTGCCAAATAGTCCAAATTACTATCTTTTTCTAAATATACAGTTTTCTCATAGAAAAATCAAACAAATATTGGAAATTTATACACCAAATTGTTGGAAATAATTTTTCTCAACCGAATCCTGCATAAGTTTTATAAAAATGTTGATTATGAAGGAAAAAACACATTTTTTCAAAAAATCATAGGTTTACGCTATTTGATCATAGGTGGCGACATGTGTCTTTTAGCTTTGCTGCAAATCCTCTATAAAGCTCTAAAAATGCTCCGAACATCACTTTTCTCTAAAACTTAACCCTGGATTGCCTCGTTCAAAATAAACTGATTTTTGTAGGTTTTCTTAGATGCTTTCTCTAGTGGCAGTGCGTGGCCGAATGGTTACGCTGTCCGCTTTGTAAGCCGATGATTCTGGGTTCGATTCCCATCTGCTCCAACCTTTCATCGGATGAGGAAGTAAAATGTCGGTCCCGGCCTTGGTTGTTAGGCCGTTAAGTCATTCCAGGTGTAGTAGGAGTCGTCTCAATGCCATAAGTACAAACAACATACCAAACCAAGCCTACTACGGTGGAATCGCTGGCGGCGGTTGAACTCGCAATCCAAAGGTCGTCAGTTCAAACACTGGGATGGAAGGTTCCTTGGAAAGAGGTCTGGGTGCTCCCCCCATTTAAGCCTTATGACTCCTGGGTTCGAGCAGAAACTTGCAATAGAGACCACAAAAGACCCAGGGGTCGTTAATGTGGATGGTTTGATTTTTGAGATGCTTTCTCTATATTTGGCTTATAACTGACAATAGAATATATTTTTCAGTGTGGTAGAAACCAAGATAGTAAATTTGATTACGTAAATATAAAAACGACATAAATCAAAAAGCTGTCAAAGGCAAACTTATGGGAAATTGGACGAGCTTTCCGGTAAAAATATTTACGAGACTGAAAAACCAAGTCTGTCAAAAGAAATTGCCAAAAACCACAAGAAAACCGTTTTTTCAACATTTTGATTTTTAAAACCGCTATATCTTCCCAAGGATTGGACATAGGACAATGGTCAATATGGAGACTTTTATGTAAATTTGTCTAGAGAATCGATTCCCACTACCGGTTTTCAAAAATTTTGAAGTTTATACCACTTTTCAAAAAAACAGTTTTAGTAAATGATTTTTGTATTTTTTTTAGGAGAGACATACCATCCTGCATTTTTCGTCAGTCTTTTGGTTATATTTTAGGCTATTTCCTCAAAAATTTTGAACGAAAAAAAATCGTGACATTACCTTTAAATTTAAGTTTTAGACATAAAAATAAAAAAATCTCATAGATGTGGCGTGTATTTTTGTTTCAGTGTATGTTTTCAGAAAGCCCGTCCAATTTCCTACAAGTTTGTCTTTGACCACTTTTTGATACGACGCAACGGCTTCGAGATACAGTAATTTTAAAATTACAAAATACAAAAATATTTAAATACCTTACGCCCTTCTCAAATGTTATTTTCGAGTACTATTGGCTCCATATACACAAAAATGGCTTATATAGGCCTAGGATAACATGTCTACAAAGTTTCATTGAAATCGGAGAGGGTCGGGTACAAAAGTACCAGAAAAAATCCTGATTGAGCTGGATTTGCTCATAGAAAACGTAGATTACGAAATAAATTTGTGATGTCTTCGACAAAGTTGCTTCGATTGCCAAGCCCATCAACTTTCTTGAAAACGATAAAATATTCCTGAATAGTTATATTTTCTAAATCACCCTAATCGTGAACCACTCCAATTTAAAATCTGTAACCACTGTGCACTGAGGTAATGCTACAATCCTTTTTGTAAAAAAAACTTTTTATTAAAAGCTTGGAGACCCACCTTCATGTATACATATCGACTCAGAATCGAGATTGAACAAATGACTGTGTGTATGTTTGTGTATGTTTATGTATGTGACCAGTTTTCTCAACACTGGCATAGCCGATTTTAATCTAACTAGTTTTATTCGACTTGGTTTAAGGTAAAATATAACATAATGCACAATTTAATTGTTTGGAGTCACGATAAGTAGTTCAGATAAGTGGCCAAAAAACAACTCAAATCTCAGTATGTTGTACATCTTCAGTTAGGTCATCATAAGACCTTTCCAATGAGTCCAAAACATTGATGATCTGGAAACCCTGTTGACCACTTAGGTGCCATTTATTTTTTTGATTATTTCAGATGAAATTTGTGTCCCCATTTGTTAAAAATTAGGGGCCCATTTCAGTTATCCTTCGGGCAATCTCATCTACTTTTTGAGCTATTTTTTAGCCGGGCTACTACACAGTTAAAGATTGTATAATTTCGGAAGGTTGAATATTAACTCTTTAATGATGTAATTTTACCTCAATTAAGACTACAAAATTACATTACACCCGAAAAGTGGTAAAATTACATATTTCCAGAGGCAAGATTACACTCTTGTTTTTTTTTTTTTTTTTTCATGAAAGATGTACCCTTTTCCAGATGTTATATTACGATGATTTTTTACTATCTAGATATAAAGTTTTCGAATCTCCCCTTATATTTTGATTTTTTTACTAAGCTACTATTAAGCGTCGGAATTGTTTTGTAGATGGTTCAATACTCACGAGCAAATCTCCGCTTTCACCAACTGTCGTGAATCCTCGTGGTTGACCACGTACATCCAGTTTCCTAAAAAAATAAATAATAAAAAAACAAAACATTTTTCATTACTCAACCCAAGGACATCACATATCAACTCCACAACTAACCCTTGGTATTGAGCGCCGCCTGGGGCGTCACGTACATCTCCCTCGTCTGGCAGAGCTGTGACCGGCCGGCGGTGACCTGTCGCTTCTGGCGTGACCGTGCCAAACTGTCCCGCAGGGCGGTTTCGTTCAGAAGTGGCCGGAATGGGGCCGGTCGTATCTCCAGCTCGGGTGCTAACCGGAACGGTGCCGGTCGGATATCACGCGTGGACGGCTGGTGCTGGAACGGTTGGCCCCTTCGTTCGCTGAGATCCCGGGCAAACCGTCGGAGCCATTCCGCTGGGCTGTACTGGGTCACTGGGGGTGGGTAAAAGTATCCGGTGGCTTGTTGGACCTGCTGCTTGTGGACGATCGGCGCCCGGACGTACGTGTTGAAGTTGAACGAGTTCTGTGGCTTTGGGATGTAGATGGGTTGGGGCACCGGACTACGGTCGTACGACACGACGGTGTTGTCGGTGGGTTGCTTGGTGAGGTCGTACGAGTAGCCCTCGTGGGTCGATGAGGACGGCGGGGGAGGTCGGTATGCCGGAGGTCCGTAACTACCGCCGTAAAAGTGGTGATAATGATGATCTTCCTCCCAGCTGCGGTGCGCGTTGAACTCAACACGTGCTTCGTCAGCCAAGATGCGATGGAAGCCGAACTTTTCCACCAGATTGGTTATCAGCGGTCTGTGGACAAAGACAAGTTGAGAAGATCGTCAGCAGGTTTATGGAAACAGACAAAACGTATTTGAACTCCGCTTCTCACCATTCAATGAGCATGATCTGCGTTGCAGAGTGCTCAAAGGTTAATAAGCCTTTCGGAGATTTGTTGTTATTTATCTGTTTCAATTGAATTATGTCACACCGTTTCGATTCCAAGAGGCATGAGATGTTTAAAATGATCATAATTACATTATATATTATTTTACAATGAATTGGATTCGAGCTGACTTGATCAAATAATAAAACAATTTTTTTTACGCACAAAAGAAATGTAAAAAATATACGATTGGGAAACTGATCTGCTTTATTTCTTCAAGAAAAATTCATTGGTTAAAACATCTCACAATTATAGATTGCTTTTTCAAAACCATCAATGCACCATGGGTTTCCTATGTACATAGGACCTTTTGAAAAAGTAAGCGAGAATTAAGAGCGAGTCCCCGTACAGGGCACTCCCTTTTGTTATGGACGTCGTTAAGACCTCACCAATCTGCCAGAAATTTTGCAGCGGTTGTTTGGACAGATATAAATAGCTTCTGGGCCTAACATGAGTACTCTAGGTCAATGTAAAGTGGGGCAAATCAGGACACCGAGTTTGAAGGCTTAGAAAGCTCATAGATATTAAACGTCTATACAGCAATTCCATTTGAAAAGAGCCTAAACCAAAAAAAAAGTTCTCCGATCGGGCTCAAAATTTTTCTGGGGGTTCCTTGGCCAAAATAATTAGACCCGTATTTTTTTGTTTGGCCATTAGGGTGACCTACGCCGTGTTAGGGTGGTTCGAAAAATGGCAATTTTCGTCGATTTTCGCAAAAACCACTTTTTCTAAAATCATATCTCGCGCCATTTCATCCGAATTTAGCTGTCTTAGACGCAAAGAAAAGTGATGAGTTTGGCTATTTGGGAAAAATAGTAAAGTCCCAAAATCTAGCTTAACTATTGAAAAAGTCATATGAAAACTTAAAATGGCGTTTTGACCGTGTCTGAACCAAAGAGCCTATGTCTGAAAATATTTTTATCGGATTCCTCGGAAAATTTTACATAACATGTCTAAAAATTGGCGATGTCGAACCGTACGTTTCGAGATATGATTTTTGAAAAAAACTGCGTTTTCGACGCGCCACGCGCAAAACGGAAAATTACGAAATCGGCAAAAATCAACTTTTCCACTAAAACTGCGATAACTTTAAAATTTCAGCGATGACCTATAGATGTTATGGTACCAAAAGTTGCGTCTTTCAATTACAAAAATTTTGATACCCAAACATCTATAGGTCATCGCTGAAATTTTAAAGTTATCGCAGTTTTAGTGAAAAAAGTTGATTTTTTGCCGATTTCGTCATTTTCCGTTTTTGCGCGTGGCGCGTCGAAAATGCAGTTTTATTTTCAAAAATCGTATCTCCAAAACGTACGGTTCGACATCGCCAATTTTGATATGTTATGTGAAATTTTCGAGGAATCCGATAAAATATTTTCAGACATAGGCTCTTTGGTCCAGACACGGTCAAAACGCCATTTTAAGTTTTCATACGACTTTTCAATAGTTAAGCTAGATTTTGGGACTTTCTACTATTTTTCTCAAATAGCCAAACTCATCACCTTTCTTTGCATCTAAGACAGCTAAAATCGGATGAAATGGCGCGGAGATTTTAGAAAAAGTGGTTTTGCGAAAATCGACGAAAATTGCCATTTTTCGAACCACCCTAACACGGCGTAGGTCACCCTAATGGCCAAACAAAAAAATACGGGTCTAATTATTTTGGCCAAGGAACCCCCAGAAAAATTTTGAGCCCGATCGGAGAACTTTTTTTTTGGTTTAGGCTCTTTTCAAATGGAATTGCTGTATAACTAACGCAAAATTCAATTGAGAGTCAAAATTAAAAAAAAAACTAACCTAATCCACCTATGTGGTTGATGCCTTCCTCACTTTTTACCAAAAATGGGTAATATGAGTGGTTTGGACACACATTTCAGCTTTTTTTAGTTCCGGAAAAAACACAGATATAACTTATGTGGTAATAACTCGAGACAGGGTTGCCAGATCTTCGATGTTTTGGACTCATTGGAAAGGCCTTTCAAAACCAACCAACTAACCAACGATGGGTCGGATGATGGATCCGGACATAGTTTACATACATTTAAGAGAGATCCGGCTTCAAAAAAGTACATAAATATCACTTAAGTGGTCATAACTCGAGACAGTGTTGCCAGATCTTCTATGTTTTGGAATCATTGGAAAGGCCTTTCAATTGAATAACCAACGATGGGTCGGATGATGGATCCGGACATCGTTTACGTGCATATAATTGAGATCCGGATATTTGCGAAAACACGTTTTTATACATAACTTTTGAACTACTTATCGAAACTTCAAACAATTCAAAAGCGATGTAAGGGACCTTAAACCAAGTCGAATGCAACTGGTTCGATCAAAATCGGTTCAGCCAGTGCTGAGAAAACTCAGTGAGAATTTTGGTCACATACATACATACACACACACATACACACACACAGACATTTGTTCAGTTTTCGATTCTGAGTCGATATGTACACATGAAGGTGGGTCTAGAAGCTTTTAATAAAAAGTTCATTTTCAGAGCAGGATTATAGCCTTACCTCAGTGAGGAAGGCAAAACACCTGAAAGGGCTACAAAATCCAACTAACTGAAGTGTCGTATAGTTGATTGCCGAGCTTAAATATGTCACTCTAAAGTGATTTAGACTTTTTAGATCCATGACTGCGGCCATATTGTGGTGATTGAGAATTGAGAGCATTCATTTGGTAATTTAATAGGCAATCAATCATTTAAATTTTACTAAAAAGGGGCGCAAAACTCTTATGTGTCGTTAGAGCACGAAAATAAAAAAAAATATACGAGAAAACCCAAACTTTGAATTCCACAATAGTTTAACAAATTTTCTATAAAGTTTGTACGCTAATCTAGCGTGTTTTCTTATATCAGTGACGTTTTTCGCACACTTGACCCAGAATTGTCAATACGATATAGGAAACAAAATCACGTCTCATTGCTTCTTGCACTTTTCGGGCACAAAACTCCCACGTGACAATCTCTCAACAAGAGTTTACTCCCGTGCTGAATCACGCAGCTCGTCATTCAGAAATCTTCACCCGAAACCATACAACCTGGCCATGACATGACAAAATCTACTTTTTTCAACCGTCGCAACCATTCACCCGTAAATAACTCTTGAAACAAAAAAAAAAAATATCAGTCAACTTACGTCGGATAGTCTTCGTTCTGAGTGCAGAAAGTCTTCCCCGGTGATGCACATTTTGGCGTCATTCCGGGTGGAGCCGGAACAAACGTACACGGAGCCTGCCCGTAGAGGCCACACTTTTTCTGCTGTTGATAGGCCGATGCCAGGGCCAGTTGCTGCAGCACGCAAAGCTGTTTGAAAGTAGAAAAAAAGATTAGTTATAAATACACATTGACGATTAAGGGTTAACCGTAGGAAGACTTACCGCGAGCATCACCGGTGCCAAAGTGCTGCTCATGATCAACGCCCTAGCTTGCGTCGCGTGCCAACGCTTTGTTTGTGATAAGCTGTTTATGGGAAACGGAATTTGCTGTTTTGTACCCGCCAGTGCAACTACTGTTCAATCAAAGCTGACAGCGTTTTCCCATTGCACTACTTTACTAGTGGTAGCGGGCGATTATCTAAAACAAATAAGAGAACACTAATTTTAAATAAGAGCAATTCTCTACGAAATCGGTCTTTTTTCTTCAATTTTAATTTTTGTATTTTTTAATCCGGCTGAAACTTTTTTGGTGCCTTCGGTATGCCCAAAGAAGCCATTTTGCATCATTAGTTTGTCCATATAATTTTCCATACAAATTTGGCAGCTGTCCATACAAAATGATGTACGAAAATTCAAAAATTTGTATCTTTCGAAGGAATTTTTGATCGATTTGGTGTCTTCGGCAAAGTTGTAGGTATGGATACGGACTACACTGGAAAAAATGGTACACGGTAAAAATTGGTGATTTTTATTTAACATTTATCACTAAAACTTGATTTGCAAAAAACACTATTTTTAATTTTTTTTATTTTTTGATATGTTTTAGAGGACATAAAAAGCCAACTTTTCAGAAATTTCCAGGTTGTGCAAAAAATCATTGACCGAGTTATGATTTTTTTAATCAATACAAATTTTTTCTAAAAATCGAAATTTTGGTCGCAAAAATTTTTCAACTTCATTTTTCGATGTAAAATTGAATTTGCAATCAAGAAGTACTTTAGTGAAATTTTGATGAAGTGCACCGTTTTCAAGTTATAGCCATTTTTATGTAACTTTTTTCAAAATAGTCGCAGTTTTTCATTTTTTTAAATTAGTGCACATGTTTGCCCACTATTGAAAAAAATATTTTTGAAAAGCTGAGAAAATTCTTTATATTTTGCTTCATCAGACTTTGTTGATACGACCTTTAGTTGCTGAGATATTGCAAGGCAAAGGTTTAAAAACAGGAAAATTGATGTTTTCTAAGTCTCACACAAACAGCCCACCATTTTTCAATGTCGATATCTCAGCAACTAATGGTCCGATTTTCAATGTTATTATATGAAACATTTGTAAAATTTTCCGATCTTTTCGAAAACAATATTTTCAAAATTTTTAAACAAAGACTAACATTTTAAAAGGGCGAAATATTGAATGTTTGGCCTTTTTGAAATGTTTGTCTTGATTTGAAAATTTTGAAAATATTGTTTTCGAAAAGATCGGAAAATTTCACAAATGTTTCATATTATAACATTGAAAATCGGACCATTAGTTGCTGAAATATCGACATTGAAAAATGGTGGGCTGTTTGTGTAAGACTTAGAAAACATCAATTTTCCTGTTTTTAAACCTTTGCCTTGCAATATCTCAGCAACTAAAGGTCGTATCAACAAAGTCCGATGGAGAATTTTCTCAGCTTTTCAAAATATTTTTTCAAAAGTGGGCAAACATGTGCACTAAAAAAATGAAAACTGCGACTATTTTGAAAAAGTTACTAAAAATGGCTATAACTTGAAAACGGTGCTCTATCAAAAAATCACTAAAGTACTTTTTGATTGCAAATTCAATTTTACATCGAAAATGAAGTTGAAAAATTTTGCGAACAAAATTTAAATTTTGAAAAATTAGTATTGATTAAAAAATTCATAACTCGGTCAATGATTTTGCACAACCTGAAATTTCTTTTATGTCCTCTAAAACATATCAAAAATAAAAAAATAAAAATAGTGTTTTTTGCAAATCAAGTTTTAGTGATAAAAGTTAAATAAAAAATCACCAAATTTTTTTTACCGTGTACCATTTTTTCCAGTGTAGTCCGTATCCATACCTACAACTTTGCCGAAGACACCAAATCGATCAAAAAATTCCTTCAAAAGATACAGATTTTTGAATTTTCGTACATCATTTTTGTATGGACAGCTGCCAAATTTGTATGGAAAATTATATGGACAAACTTATGATGCAAAATGGCTTCTTTGGGCATACCGAAGGCACCAAAAAAGTTTCAGCCGGATTAAAAAATACAAAAAAAAATCGAATGACCGAAATCCTAAAGAACTGCTCATAAGCCTTTAATGTGTTACAGGTAATTCCGGTAAATTAAATTGATCCGCTAGCTAATTAACAAATATCAACCTAAATGCACTCATTCTCACTTGTTCCAGAACCAGGATTTTGTGAATGAAATTTGTACGCGACTGACGCTGATTTATTGCTTTTCATCACGGTACGAACAGTTGAGACGCGTGAATTATCTTAACTCATGGAATATATCTGGCACTTATCAGTCATTTTGCTGACAGAATCTTTTAAATAGTATTTATTAGTCGAAATAAATCTAGAGGGTGCACTAATTGGGAACATATACGCTTCTAAGCTGGATGACACGGAGGTTAAGGGCACGTGCCATTTCTATTATAGATATTATAGAGCAGGCCTGCCTAACCTTTTTGGCTCAATTTTAACATTTTGATCGTCAAAATTGCAATTGTCATTTTTTTCATGATTTATTTGAAGGAATCGGTTTACAGATGACAAGTGAACATAACAAAAGCTTGAACAAATATTTCTGCAGGTCGTTTTGCCTTCCTCACTGAGGTAAGGCTATAATCCTGCTCTAAAAATGAACTTCGTATAAAAACGTCGTAGACCCACTTTCATGTATACATATCGACTCAGAATCGAAAACTGAACAAATGTCTGTGTGTATGTGTGTGTGTATGTGTGTGTGTATGTGTGTGTGTATGTGTGTGTGTATGTATGTATGTGACCAACAAACTAGCTCATGTTTCTCGGCACTGGCTGAACCGATTTGACCCGAACTTGTTGCATTCGACTTGGTTTAGGGTCCCATAGATCGAGTTTTATACAGATTGAAGTTTTGATAAGTAGTTCAAAAGTTATGTATAAAAATGTGTTTTCACATATATTTGGATCTCACTTAAATGTATGTAAACTATGTCCGGATCCATCATCCGACCCATTGGTGGTTAGGTTATCAAAATACCTTTCCAATGAGTCTAAAACATTATAGATCTGGCAACCCTGTCTCGAGATATGGCCACTTAAGTGATATTGATGTACTTTTTTACTCCGGATCAAAAAAAGAGAAAATTTTTGTATCTGAAAGAGTTGAAATTTCATATCAACCATTGTTGGTAATAAGTGAGGAAGGCTCCAATCACATAGGTGGATTAAGTTAGTTTTTATGCATGTTTCTATTGTGAAATTGTCTCAGGAACACGAATATGATAAAATTATCACCGAGCAAAAATTTACAATAAAAAAATTCACTAAAAGCAAAAATGTATATTTAATATGTTAAACTGCCTTATCCAAAGCGTTCTCAGTTTCAGATGGTAGTCCCAGATGTCCCCTACAAGCTGCAGGTCGAACCGAGTTGATATCTGGATGAAACACTTTTTTATTCGAGTTTGAAAAATATGCTATTTTTTCACTAAAATGTCAATAACTCCCTTCAGATTTAATCAATTTGAATGTTTCTCCCTGCATTTTGTTGCATTTTTCAAGCTCTTTCTGATGCATTTTGAATTTTGAAAATAAATTGAATTTTGCCTAAGTTATAGCCTTTCTAAGATTTTTGACGTTTCAAACTTTGTGTCCCGATTTGCCCCACTTCCCGTTGACCTAGAGTGCTCATATTTTGGCCAGATGCAGGCAGATTGGTGAGGTCCAAACGACGTCCCATACAAAGGGGTATACCCTGTTCGTGGACTCGCTCTTAAGTGCTTCGCACGTGTTTTGTTTATAGAATAAAAGATGGGCGGCCAAAAGAGGCCTGTTTTGTTTTCAAGTGACGAAAAAATGCCTCAGAAGTGGGTGAAATTTAGTGAATTTTAATAGCAACCCGAGTTTATGAATCCTTGAAACGCAGTGATAATATCGGAGTAAGATTATTCAATATTTTGTCGCAGATGCGATTCATAGTTATTGATAATTCGTCTTAAACATTTCAAAATGCGTCATAAACATGGGCTTTGCGGGAGATAAAGCGCTAACTGAAATGTTAGAAACGAATTATGCCAATCTCGATTTCAACCCTCTTCTTAATACTTGCTACTTCTTGGGAGCATTTTGCGAACAGTAAATTGGTTCCGATTTGACAGTTCTAAATTGAGGCCGCTTTGCAAACAACTATTCAGCACGCAGGTCATTAGTCTTGGTTACAATATTCCACTACTCCCAAATATAATACTATCAAGACGTCAAGACGAAAATTATGGTTTTCTAATAAAAAAATATAAAAGTATTCTTAACAATAAAAGTCAAAATTCAAATAAACCTTCAACAATAGATTTCGGAACTATAAAAAATATTCCCATAAATTTTTAAACAGATTTCTCATTTACTAGTGTCAAGTCCACTAATAAAAACTAACTTAATCCACCTATGTGGTTGATGCCTTCCTCACTCTTTACCAACAATGGGTAATATGAGTGGTTTGGACACATATTTCAGCTATTTTTTTAGGTCCAGAAAAATAAGTACACAGATATAACTTAAGTTGTCATAACTCGAGACAGGGTTGCCAGATTTTCAATGTTGTGGACTCGTTGGAAAGGTCTCTCGATTATCTAGCCAACGATGGGTCGGATGATGGATCCGGACATCGTTTACATGCATTTAAGTAAGATCCGGCTTCAAAAAAGTACATAAATATCACTTAAGTGGTCATAACTCGAGACAGGGATGCCAGATTTTCAATTATGTAGACTCGTTAGAAAGGTCTCTCGATTACCTAATCAATGATTGGTCGGATGGTGGTTCCGGACATCGTTTACATACATTTAAGTGAGATCCGGCTTCAAAAAAGTACATAAATATCACTTAAGTGGTCATAACTCGAGACAGGGTTGCCAGATCTTCAATGTTGTGGATTCGTTGGAAAGATCTCTTGATTACCTAACCAATGCTGGGTCGGATGATGGATCCGGACATCGTTTACATACATTTAAGTGAGATCCGGCTTCAAAAAAGTACATAAATACCACTTAAGTGGTCATAACTCGAGACAGGATTGCCAGATCTTCGATGTTGTGGACTCATTGGAAAGGTCTCTTGATTACCTAACCAACGATGGGTCGGATGATGGTTCCGGACATCGTTTACATACATTTAAGTAAGATCCGGCTTCAAAAAAGTACATAAATATCACTTAAGTGGTCATAACTCGAGACAGGGTTGCCAGATCTTCGATGTTGTGGACTCATTGGTAAAGTCTCTTGATTACCTAACCAATGATGGGTTGGATTATGGATCCGGACATCGTTTACATACATTTAAGTGAGATCCGGCTTCAAAAAAGTACATAAATACCACTTAAGTGGTCATAACTCGAGACAGGGTTGCCAGATCTTCGATGTTGTGGACTTGTTTGAAAGGTCTTTTGATTACCTAACCAACGATGGGTTGGATTATGGATCCGGACATCGTTTACATACATTTAAGTAAGATCCGGCTTCAAAAAAGTACATAAATATCACTTAAGTGGTCATAACTCGAGACAGGGTTGCCAGATTTTCAATTATGTGGACTCGTTGAAAAGGTCTCTTGATTACCTAACCAACGATGGGTCAGATAATGGTTCCGGACATCGTTTACATACATTTAAGTGAGATTCGGCTTCAAAAAAGTACATAAATATCACTTAAGTGGTCATAACTCGAGACAGGGTTGCCAGATCTTCAATGTTAAGGATTCGTTGGAAAGGTCTCTTGATTACCTAACCAACGATGGGTCGAATGATGAATTTGGACATCGTTTACATGCATTTAAGTGAGATCCGGCTTCAAAAAAGTCCATAAATATCACTTAAGTAGTCATAACTCGAGACAGGGTTGCCAGATCTTCGATGTTGTGGACTTGTTTGAAAGGTCTTTTGATTACCTAACCAACGATGGGTTGGATGATAGAACCGGACATCGTTTACACGCATATAATTGAGATCCGGATAATTGTGAAAACACATTTTTATACATAACTTTTGAACTACTTATCGAAACTTCAAACAATTCAATAGCGATGTATGGGACCCTAAACCAAGTCGATTGCAATTGGTTTGACCAAAATCGGTTCAGCCAGTGCTGAGAAAACTTGGCAAGATTTTTGAACACATACATACATACACACACACACACATACACACACACACACATACACACCCACACACAGACATTTGTTCAGTTTTCGATTCTGAGTCGATATGTATATATGAAGGTGGGTCTTCGAGCTTTTAATAAAAACTTCATTTTTAGAGCAGGATTATAGCCCAAGTAGCACTCATAACTTGTCGACTGTTGAATAATAGTTAGACAATTGTTTTTGATAAACATACGAGAAAAAATCTGAACATAACTTAAATAACAGTTTGTTTCACTGCTTGTATAACTGACTTGTGTAACTATCGTGTTTTGTGCCACAAAAGTGTTAAAACACAGTCAACTTCACTCTTTTCCAACAAAACACAACATAGGAAAAATTCTCACCTATTTGGAGGGTTCCATCCAATTTGCTGATTTACACTGTTTAAACAATTTATTTTGGAACACCTTCGATAAAAACTTGCTTGCTCACTTCCGTTTGAGGTATTTATCACTTGATTTCAGTCGAAAACGCTTTTTATGAGCTGTAATTAAACGTCAAAATCCTGAAATGCCATGATGCTGTTCCCTCATCTGCATTGTTTTCCTCGAAAACAGTTTGTTGAATAAGAATAATATTGCACTGTTTGTTTCACTGCTTATCTAACATTGTCATGTGACGCATCTTCTGAAAAATGGGCGTGGCCAACCATTCTATAAATAACCTTAGGTTTTCTCGCTTTGTTACACAAATATTATCGGAGAATAGGTTATATAACTGATATTCAACAAACATATTCAACTTGACATTGCGTGTTGTTAGGTGGTGTTAATTTGTACGTGAGGTATTTAGAGTTTCAATAATGTTTATTTATCAAAGATTGCAATAATTTTAATTGTTGACCGATTATTTATAAAAATATCGCCGATAAAAGCTACAAAAAATATCAGCTTACGGAATTCATGATAGAGAAAACAACAAATTAAAATCACACCAATTTTCAATGTTACTCCGTGGTACGGTAATCGAAAAGACAGTTGAAACGGTTTGTTATAACAAAGTTACATAATGGAGTTATAACAACTGACTTGAAACAAACTTATGTAACTTTATTTCCAATGACAGCCTTTTCTGGAGTTAAATTGTATAGCTCACTGCAGTATAACAAAGCTGACAGCAGCCTTCTTATTGACGTTTAGGCCAGCTTGTTAACTATGAAGCCTCGTGGAGAGATGTGGAAGCACGCCTGGACCTGCTGTGGAGATAACAACAAGTCGTCGAAGTCATCGGATCGAATCTTGGGAAAGACGAAGTTCATCAAAAAAATTAAAATCTAAAAGTTTAAGAGGGTTTCAAGAATCACAGTTAGAGAGCGCGAAAATATTATTTTTTTTATCATACAATTTCAATTTTTTTCTAAATATATCGGGCAGAAACAAGCGTACCAAAATAGTCAGAGATACTATTCATATTGGCTTCGTCTTTGATTGAAATTCTGATAAGAACTGTTTGTTTACATGTAAGTTGGGTAACGGTTCGACAACTGTTTTCAATCTATCTTTCCTTTTCAGTGTGCGCTTTGATTTGACAGCACAGCCTTTAACCACGCCCCCTTTTTTCGTTGAATCTCTTGTTAGCTAGCACAGTGTTGTCAGATACATTTGTACAACTTACTCTGATAACTTGTATCTTATTCTGGCAAGTTATACAACAGAAAAATGTGCGCTTTTTCCAATGCACAAGAGTTGTAGAACAAGTTGTGGTAACGAGGCCGTTCGGTTATACAACCAGTTGGGAAACACGTTTATCTGACAAAGTGTGTTGCTTGGGAGCCTTACCTCAGTGAGGAAGGCAAAACTGATTTATAGTTCGACAAAATCAAAATATAACATACTTAAAAATATGTTTTCAAACAAAAACATAAACTTCCTAGTACCCACCTTTTTTTTAAATTATGGAAAAAGATGTTATTAGAGAAAAAGTTAAAAAAAAAGATATTGCGTCTTCAATCTTCTTTAAAAAATGTAGAAAAGCATAAAAAGTTAAATCAAGCAGCAAAACCATTTTAAAAACAAAATCTGGGTAAAATTGGTCAAATTGTCGATTTTTATAAGAAAAATGTTTTCTGTTGAATATAGACCTACACACTCTTTCAAATTTCAATGTACAAAATAATTCAAACCTTGAGGATTTTTTTATATATTAAGGGGTTACATACATGTACATCATCAAAAATGTCAGAGGTTGGTCGTTGGTTTTTCATATAAAAAAATCGTCAGTTATTGATTTTTGTGTCTTTTAAAAAAGCAAAATTTCAAAATCATGCTTCGTCATGCACACGGGATATGTCTTGGGAGTCTTCACCCCAAATTTCAGCCAATTTGGTCCATCCCATTTTGAGATAACGTGGCACCCGTAAATTAACTCGGTGGGAAAACGTTCACAAAGTTTGACAGTTCGCTTTGCGCATGGCAAAATTGTGAACTTTAATCGTCTCTTACTCAGTTCAGCCACGAATTATCTTCATGAAATTTTCAGGAGTGATAGAAAATCATCTTTTTAGTGAATTTAGTGAACTTTCTGCAATATAAAATTTTATGATTTTCTACATGTATGTAACCCCTTAAGGCATATCAAGGCATTTAAACAAATCGAAACATCTAAGGGTTAAACTCAGTGCATGAAAGCCACCGCTCAGATTTACGGTAAATTAAAAACTTTAATTTGTCTTCTCCCACGAGACACAATACTGTCGCGAGGTGCTAATTGATTATACCAACATTGCAGATTCTGTGTACGTACAACACTAATTGCACTTTAAGTCTGCCTACTCTGTAGCGCACTGCAAAGCCATGTACAAATGTTGTAGTTACAGCTCATTTGCATTACTTGGTCGTAACTAAGGTCTCTTGCAGATTTAACATTTCTGGATCTCACATTAAAATGTTATCTCTGTGCACAAATAGATCACTCGGAGATGATTTTCGTCTTTTCTGCTACCAACTTTATTACCATATTTTACCACTCATTGAACTGCATCCTTTAACGGCAAGCCCCCCTCGCGTAATGAGCCACAATTGTTATGCATAGGAATTCACAGTCACACGAACCAGTTTCTCAAGATCAAAGTGCGATGCATCGATGACCGTTTGTGGAGGAGGGTTCGTCACCTATTTTCCTGAGCCCAGCTGGGCATTCAAGTCTTTCTCAATCGTCATCGTTAAAAAAACGGTTTTACGCTGGCATTGTTTCGAGATTGGGATTTCACAAGAATCACTTCTTCGACCAAATCAGCTGCCCCGAGCAGGGGTAAATAACACGGGAATATCAAATTTTGGTATTACTTGGGCAAATAACAGCGACCAAAATGTGCCCTTGGTTGCCCAGTAATAGATGGTAAAATACCATGAAATCATACCAAAATCTTGTATGTGGAAGGGCACAACAATACCAAACCATGTTATTCCAAGGGTAAAATAATACCTCAAAATAAAACCATTTCAATACCAAGTTGAGGTCTTCTGGATTTTTGAACATTGCTTGAATACCAAAACTTGGTGTTGCCATGGTTTTATTTTTAGGTATTCCCGCGCCCTTGGAAAATCATATTTTGGTATTTCTGTGGTCTTTCACATACATGATTTAGGTATGATTTCATGGTATTTTACCATCTATTACTGGGCAACCAAGAGCACATTATGGTCGCTGGTATTTGAACAAGTAATACCAAAATTTGGTATTTTCATACCATTTTTAGTGCAGCAGTTGCAGTTAGTGAAAAACGGAAATTATTTATATGCAACAGCCAAATCTACTCACCTGATGATTCCATGTTGTTATTAGTGATATTCTTCACCACACCGAATGCATTTGTCATTGATGAACGGTCTGTGCTTGAAAATCTTGAAGCTTCTGAAAAATAACAAGATTGAAAAATAAGTATTATTAAAATGAAACTGAATTGAAATTCACCAAAATTCATTAATCTGTCGATTGACTCGTTTTTCAAAGTATTTGGTTATCCCGACTTAGAGATATTTCAACGTTTTTGAAAAAATATTAGTGGGTATATCACACTAATTTTTAAAATCATCTTTAACATTTTTGGGTTTCAAGTCATTTTAGCGCAAAATTAATTAACTCGTAAAATTTTTTTAACAAATTTCCCATAGTTTCAGAGAAAATTGATGAAACCTTTCAATATTCAAATAATACCAAAATGTGCCATCCTGACTAAGAAAATTTTCCACAATTTCAAGTCATTTCTATAGGGGGTATATCAAAAATGTTTAAAATCAAGTTTGAAATTTCCGGTTTTGAATGAATGCATTCGCTTTGAGACATCATTATAGAGCAAAATTAATTATTTTGTCAAAATTGGTCAAAATTTTCCCATAGTTTCAGAGGAATTCGATAAAATACTGTAATACCAAAAGAATACCAAAATGTGGTGTTCGATCATTGACAAATTCTGCAATTTTGCAATATCAAAACAATACCTTAAATTGGTATGATACCACATTTTGCTCTTGCATAATCCTTAAGACAAATTTTAAAGGGTCCAGGAATACCAAAATTTGGTATTGATACCAGAGAAAGGTATTATTACGCATTTCCCTTGTTATTTACCCATGCTCGGGGCTCTTCAAGAAGGGGCTATCACAAGTCTTGTGAATGCGCGGAGATATGTATATTGCACCTTGGCGAAGGACCATTAGCGTGCGCGATTTTGTTTGTTTTCGAATGTTGACGACGCGACCAGAATGCTCGATGAGTGTTGTTGCTTGGTCAATTGCGAGGCATATTTGCGACAGTAAACCGTCAAACGGGATGGTTATTAACCCTTGACGACTGAATTTTGATTTCAATTTAATACCAACGTTATGCAAATTGAATTTAAATCTTTTTTCAATCAATTGCTGAGGTTTTACCAAAAAAAAATAAAGTCTTTTTCAAACCATTTATTTTCAGAAGATGCCAAAAAATTAAAAAGAACATTTGTGCAGTAGAAACAGAAGGTATATTTGAACTAAAAAAAAGAAAAATAAACCATTCTTAAAATGGGCAACTCAGGGTTAGTTACGTAACAGTCCGTGATCAGCTGTTTCTGGCCAACATAGATAAAAATGGGTTCCCGAAGTCACGCGTGCTCATCGTGCGATGGGGTATCGCCCTCAATGGGTTTGGGAATTCCGTCTGTTCGTTTGACGCGTTTGACGATCAATGAGCTCCTCCTGTCTGTGAACGGATTCTCGGGTAATAAAACTCAACTGCTCTCAGCTGATGGTCGCGAAACAAAGTCACCAACCGGTGAGCGACAAACGTCAATGGTTTAAGGTGACCGGAAATTTTCGATTGTTTTACTTGACTTTTTTCAAAATTTTGAATGTTCGACAGAAAATTCTCTGCAATAATTATAACCAAAGTATGAAAATTTAAAAAAAATAAAGACAATTCAAAATCAGCACATTTATTTTTCACAACCATTGAATTTGTTTTAAATGTAAAAAAAAATGAATTTTTGATAATTCTAGCAATTTGATTACCTTTTAGGCTGACTTCAAAATCAGAAATTTAAAAAATTAGCCAATGATTTATATAACTCGCGATCAATTTCCCATCATTATCCTTTAAAAAAATCAGTCTTGAAAGGAGCAAAGCGAAAACTACTTTTTTAACAAACTTGTCCCTGTTCAGTATTTTCCTGGTCACCCTAGCGTATCGATTAATTAACGACGATGACACTCAACTTGGCTTAGCCACCCAAAAAGATGAAAGTGACGCACGTTCAACGGTCTGCTGATTACGCGTGGGAAAGTCGATAAAAATAGCTCAACAGCTGGGACTCAAAATTGCGCAACTGGATGCAATTTCTAACAAAAGAAGTATTAATTAATGGTTCGCAAAAAAAATATCATTTCTGCGAGTATTGCCATTCAATGGCATCGCAAATTCAGTTTCCTCTTCCCAGGTGTGTCAAAAAAAAATCGTGGAAGAGGTTAACGAGAGGTTTCGCACAAATTTTTATTGCTGTTGTGGGTGCGGAATGGCCACTTCAGGAAGAGTCGTTCGATGCTCGCATAACTGCCAGAGCAAGCCAGGCCACCGGCAGTGAAAATATTAAGATCGTTGCACCTCACCCAACTTGCAGCAGCTGTTGGTAATCGTTTTGTTTTTTTTTTTTGCCTTTGCTGCTCGTTGTTGAAGGGTATCGTGTGTGTAAAACCTTGTTTCTTCGGTAGTTTACAATCTTGAAGAATTTGAAGAAACTAGAAATAGGCACAGCAATTGCAAGTAGATTAATTCATGGTAATTTTATAACTAGGAAAAACTCTCCGATGTACTCCTGAACTAACAGTATTGAGCTATTGAGCTACTATATATGTAACACAATAAATAAAACAAGATAGGCGTCATCCATAAAGTATGTCACGCTCTAGGGGGAGGGGTCTGAGCAAGTGTGACATTGCGTGTTATACGTGAGCAATTCCAGCTCAAATCGGGAATTTTCTGGTACTTTTTGTACCCGACCCTCTCCGATTTCAATGAACATTTGTAGACATGGTATCCTAGGCCTATATAAGCCATTTTTGTGTAAATGGAGCCACACAGAAAAAAAATCATGGTAATATTACATCTGGGAAGGGGTACATCTTTTATGTCAGAAAAGAGGTGTAATTTTACCTCTGGAAATGTGTAATTTTACCAATTTTCTGGTGTAATGTCACTTTTTCAGTCTAAATTGAGGTAAAATTACATCATAAAAGAGGTAATATTTAACCTTCCAAAATTACAGCTTCCAAATTTACATTATTTTTTTCTGTGCAGTTTCACTCGAAAATAACATTTGAGAAAAGTGTAAGTAAGTTAAATTTTTATGTATTTTGTAATTTGAAAATGACTGTATCTCGAAGCCATTGCATCGTATCAAAAGTGGTCAAAGACAAACTTGTAGTAAATTGGACGGGCTTTCTGAAAAAAATACACTGAAATAAAAATACACGCCATTTCTATGAGATTTTTTATTTTTAAGTTTAAGAGTCAAACTTTAAGGTGATGTAACGATTTTTTTTCGTTCAAAATTTTGAGGAAATAGGCTAAGATGTTACAAAAAGACTGACGAAAAATGCAGGGTGGTATGTCTCTCCTAAAAATACAAAAATCATTTACTAAAACTGCTTTTTTTAAAGAGGACTAAACGTCATTTTTTTTAAAAAAATACCGATAGTGGGAATCGATTTGCCAGACAATTTCACTTAAAAGTCTCTATATTGATCATTGTCCTAAGTCAAAACCTTGGGAAGATACAGCAGTTTACAAAATTAAAATGTCGAAAAAATAGGTTTATTTTTTCCGGAAAGCTCCTACAATTTCCCATAAGTTTGCCTTTGACCTTTCAATTGGATGTATGGTCTTTTTGTAACATCTTAGCCTATCTCCTCAAAATTTTAAAAGAAAAAAAATCGTGACATCACCTTAAAGTTTGACTTTTAAACTTACAAATCAAAAAATCTCATAGAAGTTGCGTGTATTTTTATTTCAGTGTATTTTTTTTTTTCAGAAAGCCCGTTCAATTTCCTACAAGTTTGTCGCAAACCACTTTTTGATACGATGCAACGGCTTTGAGATACAGTAATTTTTAAATTACAAAATATAAAAATATTTAACTTACTTACACTTTTCTCAAATGTTTTTTTCGAGTGAAACTGGATCCATATACACAAAAATGGCTTATATAGGCCTATCTTGATGATGCAAATATTTTTCATTGTTTTGTGTTGGAACGAAAACATTGAATAAGCAATTTGTTCGAATGAAAACTCCATGAATTAGACATTTTAACACTTAAAACTTGTAACTGAAAAACTAATTTTATCTGTTTTTAGTGGAAATTCTCCAAAGAATCTGAGAAAGCAATCCGCTTTCCAATGTGAACTCTTTTGAATTCGAAAATAATGGCACTTGAGATTACTATCTTATTTTGGGTAATTCTCTGCCAACTCACACGAAATTGGAAAAACTGTGTGATCTACAATTTTGTAGAACAATGTTACACTCTAAAAAATAACCCTGCAAGGTACAAAAAAACGAAATTTTGAAAAGAAAAAAAAACAGGCTGCAAATCATCGAAAAACACGTATTTTTCGCGTGTGAGCAATTCTCTACGAAATGTGTCTTTTTTAATTTTATTTTTTTTTATTTTTAATCTGTCTGAAACCTTTTTAGTGCTTTCGGTATGCCCAAAGAAGCCATTTTGCATCATTAGTTTGTCCATTTATTTTTTCATACAAATTTGTCCGTACAAAAATGATGCGTAAAAATTCAAAAATCTGTATCTTTTGAAGACATTTTTTGATTGATTTGGTGTCTTTGGCAAAGTATAACTAACTAAGGATAACTAAGGATAACTGAAAAACAAATGATACACGGTAAATTTTTTTTGGTGATTTTAAATTTAACTTTTTGTCACTAAAAGTTGATTCTAATCTAATCATCTAATCAGACCCTAGCGCAGCCAATCTTTCGAAGGGATCCTGGAGAGTGCCTTAGGTTAGATGACGCCTAGCACTCTCCTTGTCATTTATTAACATTTGTAGTGCACCATTGCATCGGAATGCATTGAAACATCACAAGCGTTAAAGCGGCCAGGCCTACTGCGTAAAGCCGTATCGCAGAGATGATTCGTAGTAATTGAGTTGAGTTTGAGCACTGAGTGTTCGAACAACAACACAATTTTGAATCGACAGGGGAGGAAGACCATACGCTCCGAGATTTTGGTTGTATTCGTTGGGAGCACCATGCTATAGAAGGTTTGGTACTCCGGGACCCTCTGGGATGGGACATTGTATTTCCACGAATGCCCTGGACACTATTTGCCGTGGTTATAGCGCCACAACTCGCTCTCTGTAACAGTAGTCCTAATTCCAGTCCAAGCTTACCAAGTCGTCATGGCCTAGTGGTTAGCATTTTTGCTTACCAACCCAAAGGACGGAGGATCGAACCCCGCCTCGAGCGACTTAGATTTTTCGTTCATATTCACCATTTCAAATTTATGTGTTCTTAACTTTCTCGTTGGGAGCAGATGGGAATCGAACCCAGAACCATTCGCTTACAAAGCGAACACCGTAACCAGTCAGCCACGGCCGCTCCTCTTTTTGTCACTAAAAGTTGATTTGCAAAAAACACGATTTTTTCGATATGTTTAAGGAGACATCAAATGCGAATCAAATGCATACCGAAGGCACCTAAAATGTTTTAACCGGATTAAAAAATACAAAAAAAATCGATTGACCACAATCTCAGAGAATTGTTTATGTTCGAAAATATAAGGGATCGTACCACCCCACCGTCACGAGATATCGTAAAATGGACCTCGTATTCGTGATCAAGGACCAAAATTACCCCTTAAGAAAAAAGTTGCATGCAAATCGAAGAGGGGTCGGGGCAGCTACTGTGATGATCCATTTATCAACAATTTTTTTTATTTTTTTAGGTATTTTCTGAAATTTCCGGCAAAGCTCTGTATGATTCTATACCATTCCATTCCAAAATATCTCTAAATTTGTCTGTTTACAGAAAAAATTGTGAAAATTAAGCATTCAATTTTAATATGTTTTGCCTGATCGATATTGTCAGAGAAATTAAAGAAAAAACTGGTTTAAAATCATTATGTTTGTTAGCAAGCTAATTTAAAGAAAATCACACCAAATAATCAAGTATTCCAAAGAAAGCTTCATTTTTAAGAACTATCGTAATTTTGTAAATAAAATAACACACTCACACACAACATATTCACCTGGATCTTCAGTTCCACAAAATATCAACACAGTTCAACACGTTTTACTTTAATTTATTATTATATTCTTTCATTAGTTTTCACTTGTTCTTCAATTAGCTAACTGTTTGAATCTCCTCACTACAGTCACGTACTTTTCACCAACTATTCACTTTTCTGCAACCGGCAACTCACTGCCGCGAAATTAAAAGCACGTCCACTCGCGAAAACGCTCAACCGTCAACTGCACGCGGTCAGCGCCGAGCTTTGCAACTTAATCGACTTCTGCCTGTGCAACCGCGAAAGCGTGGAACTTTATGGATTCTCAAACCCCGACTTGGCGCCCAGCACGCCGGTTCTCAGAGATTTATACCCTCGCGCATGAGTGCGAGAGGCACGCTCTTGAATGAGAGTCACACCCCCTCAGCCAGTTTGCAGCTTTAAGCTCCCACTCGCTCTCGCGCTCTTTCTCTTGCCCGGCTTTGCAATGGCTCCACTGACCAATGGGCAGCATCCATGCAGATGAGCCCACCCACCCTTGAAGAGGGGTTCGAAGATCAAGATTGGCAGAGGGTGATCTTCTTGAGGAGAAAATTTCGGGAATCAAGAATTGGATTCAAAATGGGGCTGCATGAAGCTTTAAGCAAGAGAGAGAGAGCGCAAGCTTTGCGCTCTTTTAAATTTCTCGCGCGAGATAAGTGGCCAAACAAACTACTGAATGGATGATCGCGTAAGTTTTAGGGTAAGTTGAGAAATATTTATGAATGGAAGCTCGAAAAAGCCGGAGTCCAATTTTGGGGACTTGTTGAGCGGTACTCCAGTACACTTTACTTTCTAAATGTTGTTTTTTTTTAGTTACAAGTGCAAGAAGGATGAGCTCAGCGTTGGTGAGTCATTGCTTTGTAAATTTCTATTTAATCAGTTCATATAATTTTTGCATTTCTAAACATGTTCTGAACCATGGTTAACCTTCAAACAATTTGTAACGAATTGCACATTTGGAAGTGTCCTTTGTCATGGACCGAGCCATGTTAAAACGCTTCCGCCTCGCAAGCGGACAATCTACAACATTGTCGAAGAGTGCGAAAAGATTCGTCAACTGTTAAGAATGTTACACAATTTGTAACACCGCCACTGAAAACATTAAGAGATTGTTGAAGTTTTCCGCGGCGGTTTTAATAATGCTGTAATAAAGTTGTGGTAAAGTTGTTCCCTGGAACACGAATTATGAGCTTATGTGGTTTTTTGAAAAATGCAAAGTGGACAAACATGCAAAAATCATAATTTACCGATTTCACGAGTTAAATGCTATTTAAACTTCAAAGTCAAAGCGCCAGGTCCTGTCGCAACCAAACAATCTCATATCTGGAAATCGGACTCAGTACACCTAGCAAGCCCTGAAATGTCTACAAAGTTGACTCGTTTTGTTACATCCTAGTGCTCATATTTTGCTTATTTTAGAGTTGGGTAAAAAAAGAGCAAGCGAACTATGACTCTCAAAAAACAGAGCCACGGTTTAAAGAGGAGCAATTTCTCGACATTTTTAAAGCTGAATCGTCATTTTGCATTGGGAGTCTATTGCAACTTTCTCATCAACATGTATTGAATTACTCTAAATAGCATTAATGCCAATATTTGAACACCACTTTCAAACTCATATTTTCAGTTTCCTACTTTTATTTGAATTTCTAAAAAGTAAATAATTTTTTCAACAAGATAAAAAGAAACTTTTCATTGAACAAGTGATCTTACATTAAAGTACTACCCTGGGTGCTGAAAAGACAGAATGCGTAACGTGTTTTTCGAATGCTCCTTACTGCTCCCCACTACTACAACTGCACTACAGATGTAAACATAAACAAAGCAGATGGCGATGTTCAAGCTCAAGCGTGACATAGTTTTTGCTGCTAAAGTGAGTTGTTTTGAAACATTTTGGATCTGTTGATTTTGAAGTTTTCGCAGAAAAAATAAGTTCTTCGCGCGTTTTTACTAAACGATGAGGACGTTTTTGTTTGCCACATGACAAAAAATTGCGTCAGAAGTGGGTGGAAGAGTAACCAAATAGAAATTCCGAGATAATGAATCTTTGAAGCGCAGTGATAACATCTGAGTAAGATTATACAATATTATGTGTTAGATGCCAACTAAGCTTCCAAAATGGCTTGACCATAAATCCAAATGGTTTAAATGGTTTTTTGACACTCCATTAGATTTATGCAGCAGACAATCAATAACCTCGCGTTGACAGCGGATCTATGAATAATTGTCGTGCATTTTCTTATTCAGGTATTCCAGTTCTGCATGGTTCATAAAATTTTTCCTTTTTTTTTTATTGCACCCAGCTCAAGCTCATATAACCCAAACGATTCCAATAAATCCCTCCCAGTTAAGATTTTTTTTTACTTTGAATACCTCAATCGACGACATCGATTTTGTTTATGCCTGACAAAATAAATTGCAGGCCAAGGGCGAATGATGCTGATGATACCTCTTCAGTTGACGCTCAGGCGAGGAACATCCTGGGAGGAGCGTCACTGACTACGTCCGTAGTCCTGTTAGATCATTCTTGATCAAGACAGTATAGCTCTGGTTCCTTGCAAGTGTCCTTTTTTCTTACCTCCACGTTGGCTTGGTTTTCATGATGACCTAGCTGGTGGCCTGTGGAAACGGATCGTAATCCTTTGACCACCGCGGGTCAAAGTCGAGACGGCTAAAAGAAAAGGGTGCGACAATGTGGGAAAGGGAAGTAATTTGTGATTGTAGACGGTATTGTTTTGATTCGCAGTATGTTGAGTCAACTGCTGTGGCTGTACCTGAGACATCGCACAACGGGGTTTCTCTTCTTTCCATTTCAGCTACCACCTATCTTCTGTTTATTTTGTTTCACTGATTTTCTAACGCGGCTTCTGTTTACTATTCTCTATTTGATTTCGATTTTACTCATTTGATTCTCTTATTTCTCAACGCTTTTTCACTCTTTTGTACCAATTGATGCTGATGTAACAAACTGTCTGCTTTCCTTTAATTTGGCAGCGATGTCAATTTTGTTTATCATGTGCCTTTTCTTTATTTATCTATTTGAATAATTTCTCATCTTCCCTGTAAATTGCCCTCAATACAATCTAAGCTTGTTTGTTACCTCTATTTATTAATTATTGTTAATTTCTTTGCCTACTTCATAAATTACTATCTTTCTTTTACTATTGATTCTTCAAATAGTATATTTCTTTCACTGTCCATTGTTTTCAATCTTCACCCTTTTCTTCAAAACAAATGAGGTTCAAGCCCTTACTCAATTTTTGGAATGATCAAAGAATTAACACAAATATTACTATTGTACTTTTGAAAAACTTTTATAAAATGCTTAGGACCAAAAATTGTAACAAAACACCGCGACAAAAGAAATAGCAACAGATAAACAGACTCAACAATAGGGAAGATATCAGGAGAAAACAATACACAGTGAAAAACATTATGTTTTTGAATTCAAACTAAAAATAAAACAGTTTTTGCTTTGATGAAAGTTGATAGGCACACTATAAATGGTTAGGCGCTTATACTTACATCAAACCCTACGCAATGTACCACCCCCGGCCGAGTTAAAATGCGTAACCGGAAAAGAAGGTGTGCATGCCTGGCACGAACACTCAAAGCGTGTTCTAGCGTGTTGCGCGTACTGACTCAGAGCAAGGGTGAGATGTAGGTGTAAGGGCAGTTCGTGTTCATCGGGAACCTAGTGCATAAGATCGGTCAAGGCCCGTTCCTACACTGAAAATTGCGAATTGCGAATTGCCTGACAAAATAAATTATTGGGCGATTACAATACTTCCTTCTTCTTGGTAGCTTTCAGCGAACAGTAAATTGATTTGTAATTTGTTGTTGTATTGGTTCCGTTTTCACAGTTCTAAATAATTTATCGATTTATTATTAAGGCCGCTTTGCGAAACACTATTCAGAACCCACAAATTTCAGCATTTCAAATCCTCTTTTCCCGACCAATCTATAGCATTTATACTGCCGTTTTACGGCGATATGATGTATACGCCATTGAGGTGATTTTGCTGTAGACACGATTTTCTGTTTTTGTTCATTTTTTCAATTTAAATTGACTAATTTGAGGTCTGCTCTGTAGAAACTGTTAAAAAGTACAATAAAAATATGGCCCCTACAAAATTTCTTGTTTTTTCCTATTCTCTACGATTTTAAACAACAAACATCATTTGGCCGAAAAAATAGCAATAAAAAATCACTACTTTTCCTGCCCAATGATGTATGTATACATTGCTCGCTCAAAGCGATCAAAGCTTTTGATAGCTGAGTGGATCCCGTAATGCATTGTCCACGTGGATACTTTAAGGGGGGGAGGTATTAGGGAGCGTTCTTTTATTACGTTACGCAGTTGGGGGGAGGGGGGTCGGAGGCCGTGTTACGCTCCATACAAAATTTATCAAATTTGTATGGAAATTTTGTTACGAGGGGGTCTAAAAATCCGATTTTTTGCGTTTCGTAATAAAAGAACGCTCCCTTAGCGATTGTCTATGCTCCATAAACACATTTTTTGCATGAACAATTGTCAGCTAGGGAGGTGGGTGGGTCTAGAATTTTCAAAAAAGTGTCTACGTGGATGTGGATAAGGTGTCATCCATTAAGTACGTCACATTAAAATCAGCCAAAATTTACTCTACCCCCCTTTGTCACGATTTCCCTATGCACGTCACGCTTTCTCAAAACCCCCCTCTTCCCTCAGAACGTGACGTACTTTATGGATGATGCCTAATGGACGTCCCCTTAAGAATTAAATCGAAATAATGTAATAAAATATTGCCCAGTCTTGATTTGGTCCCAAAACCTCAAATCAACATTCAAACAGTATTGAATTTGACTTCTATCAATTCTCAATGTATACATACATCATGATGAGTAAAATTGGCGTATACATCATTGTTTGTTTGCTTAATAAAATGGGCCCCAGAGCAGTTTTTTAAAAAAATTCTTTCGTCAGAAGGTAGCTTTTAAGATTCTTTATCAGACTGTACAATAAAATTAAAAATTTCCAAAATGGCGTATACATCATATCGCCGTAAAACGGCAGTATAGACTTTATCAATAAAATCAGAATATAGAAAAGAGTTCGCAGAATATTTTTTTCCAAAAATAATACTAGCATTTTTTTTCAATTTCGGTAGAAATGAACGTTATTTCGTGAAATTGATAGCAATTTTCTGCAAAATCCTAGATTTAAGTTTAGATACTATTCAATTCTTCTTAGAAATTTTGACATAGGTTTTTGGTTTTCAAGCGCAACTTCTCATTTTAAGTTTTTTTTTTTTTTCAAAGATATTTACATAAACCCAAAAAAATATCTTTAAAAAATCACACAATTCCTTAAAATAACCTTTCCATTAAAATTTTGAAAGATAGCAAAAGAGCCATTCGTTTTAATGAGCGAACGAAAATGAGCGGCTCCCAAAAAAGAGCGGTTTTGTCCACCTCTAGCTTATTTGCTAGTTATTTGTGTCCAAACAGTTGGTGAGTTCCAAAGGATGTCCCTAACAAAGAGGTTTGCCGTGGACTCGCTCTTAAACATAACATTCTTGGCTGATATGATATTTTATTCAACTGCTCAATAGGTTGGTCCAAATACGGGCTTCATCGTTCCCCTGAAATCAAAGATTGGTTCATCACCACTGGTTCACCAGGCCTAATTTGAGATCATTCTGACCACGGGGTTTTTACAAAATCAATAAAGATCGTAGTTTCGAGAATTAATTAGAATTGGATAGTTAATGAGCCCTTCAAAGCAACTGAAACAATTGATTTTTCTCATACAAACTACAAGGGCTTAGAGAGATGAGGGAATGATCGCAAATTTTGAATTTAGCCTAGTGATGGGTCAATCTTTGATTTCAGAGGATAGCCCCGATAAAACCTAGATTAGGACCACCCTACCCCTGATACAACGCATTTCGAATCCAATTATGAATCTTATGAAACATATCCTACAAAAATTCTTCAAACATGTGAAATGCAAAGAGACGAGTTGTTCCTTTCAATTCCGCCATATTTATTTTGATAAATATTACAAACATGTTCTACGAACGTTCTTTATGTGGGGTTAATCAAGCTTAGATCACGCCCATTTCTAAAAGCATTAAGCCATGCTCAACAAAAAAATGTGCGCCTTTTTAAGCGTTCAAGAGTTCCCAGGGACATTGAAATTACTTGGCGAAAAAAATATTCCACATCGGAATGCTCTCATTTAAAAAGTAATTGTTTACCCTTTGGTGATTAATCCATCCAAAATATGTCAAGAAGGCTCCATTATATCTACTACAGAAGGCGTCCCACGTTACAAAGCAATGATCTCATCCGTGTTCCCGTCTCGAAAGGAAATCTCGTGCGTGCCAGTTTATGATCTAAACACGTGCGCGAAAACTGCGGGGCAAAAGAATTTGTCGCGCCGGATCTTGACCAGCCGAACGCCACGGTAGTAATACGATTAGTTCGGCGTTGAAGACCTCTTCAAACAGACTTTTAGACATTGAGAAGTGCCAACGCCGGTTGTAATTAACGCGAGAGCCACTTCACAATGTTTCTTCCTCTGGAGGGCCAGAGTCCACAAACTGTGTTGTTTTGGTCAACTTGAAGAATTTCGAGTTGTCAAGGGCTTACGGGTTCATGAAGGCCAGCTTCTCAACGGGAATGAAACGTCTAGAACTTAATTGTGGTCCCATCAAGTCTAGTTTGAACCAGTTTTATGGCAAATACAGTACTTGTACGGAAACTGGGCTGAGAACGTCGCCCAGTTACCGAATGCTGCTCGCTAATTGGGCTGAACAAAAATTGCCGAGAGGACCACCAATGCATTATATTTTTTTAATAAAATATAAAAATTAAAGTTGCTTAAATTTGTATCCAGAGCTTATTTTTCATGTTTCCTTTAATTGTTTCTTGAAATTTCACAAAAAACTCAAAACATTTTTTTATATATTACACTTGATTTTTGCATTCTTTGACCCCTCGGTCATTTGGGTTTGTTTATGTTTTTTGACGTTTGTCTGCTTTTTAAGTGGGCTACAGCCCAGTTATCGAGCGCCCAGTTAAAAAGCAGCCCACTTAAACAACGCCCAGTTACCGAGCAGCTACTGTACCTTCTTTAACTACGATATTTGCTAAAATGTCCTAATTGCAAAACTTTCAACTGAGGAAAAGTTCAAAAACAAAACTTGTATTAAAATAAAAGTATTCGCTACCGATGGAAAAAAAATTGTTCAATAGCTCAAATTCAAATGGGACAATTTTACGACTACTAACCAATTTCGGATGGGATTTCCCCAGCTCTTCAAATGGATAAGAATTAGGCGTGTTCCATGCGACAAGTGGACAGTAGTTTTCACTCAACACACAGCTTGCTTCAATGGTGTCAACTCGACGTAACTCTGTAAAATATAGAGCTGAATGATTATCGGATCTGAACCAATCGCTTTCAACAAAACCTGTTGACTCAGTGTTTTAGAAAAATAGCCAGAAAGTAGTTTATGTACCGTAATCCGGGGTGAATCGGGACTTCAGTCTGAATAGGGACAGCAGTTTTTAGAGCAGTTATAGCTTTTAAATTTGGAAATGGATGTACACATTTTGTTGGTCTGAGTCTGTTCTAACCGAAATCAACCAGAAAAATCAAAATATTATGTTCCAACATGGTTAAAACTGCTGTCCCAATTCGAACCATGTGACCCGATTGACCCCAGTATACGGTAACAAGATGCAGAAAAAAAAGATTTTTTCCGGCACCGGTCATGTATTTAAAAAGATAAATAATAAAATAAAAATATATCTACGCGATTCCGCATAGATTTTTTTTTTCCATTTCCTTCCGAAATAAAGAAACGGCCTAATTTGAAACACACAATTTAATGGTTGAAATCAAGAGTTTTTTTTAAGGGTCTGATAAGCTATTGTCTTTCTAACGTTTATAGGACCTGTTCAAAAGAAAAACTCTAGAAATGCTTTTAATTGTAACGCACTAGAATGAGAAAAATGGTAATGAGTCAACACCATGTCATAATGCTACGGATCGTAGGAAGACACATTTCTCGTCTAGACCCACGTCGGTCCAAAGGTCTAGAGCAGGTGGATTGCTTACGGGAGGGGCGCGGCCCAGCAGAACCAGCAGCAAACGATTCGAAGGTGTTTAACCTGCTCCCGGATACATTCTGGACCGTCGCCGTGTTCGTCGCAAAAGATTGAGTGCTTGTCGAGAAGCACTCTCTTAACTTCACGACGAGGAGAGTGATCTCGTCTAGTTGAGGTAGCTTTGGAAGTCGCAAAAACAGACCTAAACACCATCACCAATTGGCGAGCCAAATCGGCTGTCTGGCTTCTCAACAACTTTGTTCCAGAAGCTTAGAGGGGGCTTGTGCCTTCTCGTTCTGAAAGGAACTGACCATGTCTGGCCGGTCTGGAAGGTTGGCTGGCTGGCGGGAGTTTGGTGACGTAAGGTTCATGGTCGCGAATTAAAATAATTGCTGCTTCATGATCGATTTTACCAAATCGCTTTTCCGAGCCAGCTCAGCCAGTTTAATCCCGATCGATGACGTCAAACGAGCATAATTATCCACACCTCCAGAGCAGCATATGTTTGGGTTTTGCGCAAATCGGTCTTCTTGTTACGGCTAGACAAGCTTGCCGTACTAAAAACAGATTGGGATCTTGGTATTTTTGTAGCGACGGAAGCGATTTACTCCTTAGACGTGGATGATCTGTAGTTTTCTGAAGCCGTAATGACTCTAAATCGGTTAACTTTTTTTGGTGTTGAATAAAATGTAACACCTATTAGAACATTGACGTACGGCCCATTAGTGCTGTCTGGGGCATTTTTTTCTAACCTTTCTTTCAAAAGTCTTATTATGGATATGACTTTGGAATAAAAGAAAATCGTTCAACCTGAAGACAATTTGTTCATATTTTCAATAAAAAAAAAATTGGAATTAAAACAAAAAAAAATATAAAAAAACAATTGGGTCATTCCATCTCAACTGTGCACGAAAAAGTGCTAATTTGAAAATTACCCTCTCCGATCCTGCTCAAATTTGGCTGAGCTGTTGATACTATCAAAACATGCAAGAATCCCGAATTTCATCCAAATCGGACCACCCCCTCCATTTTTGTACCTCCCCAAAAAATTGACTTTTGGCGATTTTTGGCCAAACCTCCTAGTTTCAAACGGCGATAGCTCAGGAACCACAAATCTCAGAAGGTCGTTCTTGGACTCAATTTTGAAGGAAATCGGACGTAGAATCCATTTCCGTGATCATAATGTTGATTAATTTATTTTTTCTACCTGCATTGCGCAATTGAAAACATTAAACGGCCGTATCTCAAAACACCCCAACTTATTTTTTTATTTGACCTCACCATCGTGTTCTCCGGTCAATTGTACATAAGAATCACCTATCGACAGAAATGAATATGTTTCGTTCCAGAGATATCGAATTGTAAAGTTTTGTGTTTTCGAGATTACCTGCATCAGCTTCATTCGCCGCATCAGCTAGAAGCACACAGGCGGGCTGATCATAAATAATCTTCACCAAATTGAGCAAAAATTAACTGTATAATACTGTAGGAAACTGAAGTTTAATCGCAAATGTTTATCTGCTCAAAAAAAATAATGAGGTGGAGCAAAATAGTGCCAGTCAGCAAAAACCCCAAAACCTGCTTTATTATTATTATTATTATAGTTTATTATTGACACTTTACCATAATTCTGATTTATGGTTTAGATTGATCATATTAAATCAATTTTTATATAGTGAGCCAGCTCCATTTCATTAAAATATGATTTTGGTCAAGGTACATTTAATTAAAAAAATCCTTATACGTGAGGACAGCAGCCGTATTGTGTTCCAAGAATCCAAGAATGATAGATGAAAAAAAACACTGTTGTTCGGACGGTGTCGAAATCATCGCAACTAAATTTGGAGAATTAGCCGCTTTGCAGCAGATCAAACTTTGTGATTTTCTTACATTTTTCAGTTTTATACATTCCAGAAATCCTTTTCCTACTCTTTGTGATCGTCCTTCACTAGAGTACAACGTATCAACAAATTTTATTCATTTTAATTCATATTTTTACTCAATAATGTATCGTGCACTTATTTTTCAGTGTTACTAACAAGATTAATTCTCGGGTGAGTTTTAAAAAGCCGTAAGAGCCATTGTGACCTCTGACACTAATTTTCGTTTTTCTAGAAAATGAAACAAAATTTCATTTATTTTAAGTTTGGGGCACTTGAAGGACGTGTAGATGAACAATCTCGAGCATTTTGATATTGGTTTTTCGTAAGTAGGTCGAATACCGATGCAAAAAGGACTTTGTTTAACAATGGCTCTTACGGCTTTTTGAAAACTAATCCGAGAATTGCATTTTCCTCTCGCTCCGTCGGAATCCAATTCTGCCCTTTACTGTGTGTCGTCATTGCTCTGTCCAGTGGGTTAACACAGAAATTCACTTCATTAATTTTTTTGAGCAGATAAACATTTGCGATTAATCTTCAGTTTCCTACAGTATTATACAGTTAATTTTTGCTCAATTTGATGAAGATTATTTATGATGAAATATTATTTCAATAAATGGCCAGGTAGCAGTTATTGATCAGCCCGCCTGTGTGCTTCTAGCAGATGCGGCGAATGAAGCTGATGCAGGTAATCTCGAAAACACAAAACTTTAAAATTCGATATCTATGGAACGAAACATATTCATTTCTGTCGATAGGTGATTCTTATGTAAAATTGGCCGGGGAACACGATGGTGTGGTCAAATAAAAAAAAATAAGTTGGGCTGTTTTGAGATACGGCCGTTTAAAGTTTTCAATTGCGCAATACAGGTAGAAAAAATAAATTAATCAACATTTTGATCACGGAAATGGATTCTACGTCCAATTTCCTTCAAAATTGAGTCTAAGACCGACCTTCTGAGATTTGTGGTTCCTGAGCTATCGCCGTTTGAAACTAGGAGGTTTGGCCAAAAATCGCCAAAAAGTCGATTTTTTGGGGAGGTACAAAAATGGAGGGGGTGGTCCGATTTGGATGAAATTCGGGATTCTTGCATGTTTTGATAGTATCAACATCTCTGCCAAATTTGAGCAGGATCGGAGAGGGTAATTTTCAAATGCTGTTCCGCTTCAGATGGAATGACCCATATCCAGAATTTTGTTGTCGTTTGAATACTCCGTGCTCAAACGCAACCCACTTCAACGAATCATCTCTGCGGTAAACTTTACCCAGTAAGCCTGGCCGCTTTAACGTATGTGATGTTTCAATACATTTTAATGCCATGGCGCACTTCAAATGTTAATAAAGAAAGCTAGGCGTAATCTAACCTATGGCTTTCTCCAGGATCTTTTCGGAAAATTGGTTGCGCTAGGATTTGATCAGATTAGATAAGATTAGATAAACAGGGAAACTATCCAAGATTTAAAAGTAGCTTTGCTTTCTGTAACCAAATCTATTGACAAGATGGACATCCGAAAACGAAACTATTGGCACTACGCCCCCCGGGGCATGGCCTTCCTCTAACGTGGGATTTCTGCTCCAGCGCCTCTGACGAGACAGGAGAAACCGGGACCGACGTTTTACTTCACCATCCGATAGAAGCTCAGTGGATAAGGCGGGAATCGAACCCGCGTCTCATAGCATCATCGGGATCGGCAGCCGAAGCCGCTACCCCTGCGCCCGAGACCCACAAGATGGACATCCAATTGTGTTTAAATGAATGATAGTAGTTTAAAAGGTATAATAATTTTGGTAACCATTATTGATATTGCTCTAAAAATGAATTACACTATATACAACCTTGAGGCTCTAAAAACTAGGAATTTGTGATATGCAAAATGAAAACACGGGCCACGTTCACATTTACATAGAAGGGTTTTTTAGTCTGTTTTAATATAGCTTACAACTTGATTCTTTTGTTCCATTTTCACTGCCATAACCTGTTTGTTTGTACAACAGAAAGTTTAGATATATTTTGGTATTTCATAATGATAATTATAATGTTTGGGTTGCTCGACATTGTTATTTGTTTTTTTTTTAATTCTTCACTTTACCAACGATTAAGGTTCACCACAATCTTACGTTATAAAGTTTTTCGATTAGTTCATTTCCCCGCGAAAGAAAGAAAAATAAAACCTCAAATGGCCAACCAAACGTGAGGTTTCTACCCACATGCGTGAGAAGGTCTTTCGGGGGATTTGTCGGAAGGTAGGAGGAGGGGGTAATTTTACGTTGCAGCTTGAAACAACTTTTGGTGTCGATGTTTGAAGCAACGATCGGTTAGGTTTGATTGTATCGGTTTTGTCTGTTGAAAATCATTGAGTCTTTAAAGTAATTAATCGTAAATAAAGTAAAAATATAACTATTTTAACTACTAAACAAAGAAAATTAAACACTGAACTATTTCTACTTTAAAAACAAACATAATATCTACACAAATTTAACCGATTCTTGATAACATGAACTGCATTGCGCTGAATATGAGCTATTTTCGGAAAGCTTCGAGCACTTAACAAGAAGAATTTCAACACATAATTGAATTAAAATAATGGTAACAACGCAAATAACATTTGATTTCATTACTGCCTCGAATTCAGCAAATAACAAGATAGTTTAAACCAAATTTACAACCAACATAAACCAATTTTACTTGCTCGATTCTGAAATCATTTCGATTTTGATTGCACTTTAGGAAATATAAGGTATAAATAAATTCAATGATGGATTTACTGAACACGATGATTACGGGAAATCTGTAAACTGGGATCAAAATTGCTGTTCAAATCTACAGGCGCGCGTCTTCGTTGTATCGAGTATTAAGAATAACACTACAGAAGATGGAGTCGCAAACGCATTTCTGGAATGTAGAGGCACAGCAAATTCTACTTATATTCCCATCTCTTTATTTTCTCTCCATCGTATAGTGTGTAACACTGTTCATGTCGGGTTTCGTTACGTACGTATTCTCTAACACTAACGGAATATCAGAAATCAAGCTTGCTAACTTAAGCTGGCATTGTTTTCGTTACAACTTCTCGACAATGATATTAGTCTAAAGGGTGATAACAAGAAGACGACTGGGAAGGAAGGGAGGCTTCTAAACTGGGGCAACCAGTAAGGTCATATCATCGTATATGAAGGATTGGGCATAGAATCTTACACTCTAGATAGCAACGACGTTGTAAACATTTCCAGTTATATAAAGAGAATGATTCATCGGCAACGTACATCAATCGTATGATTTCAACAGTTTTGTAATTTAATCCTACACATTGATCTATATTATTCGCTACATGATGTTTATATAACTGCATTTCATATATAAATATTTGCTTTTGCACACACAGATTTGCCACGGTACCGTGAAATATCTCGTCCACGGTTGTTAAAAAAATGTTACAAATTCTACTCACCACATTCGAAAACATTTCCCCGCATTCTGACCCTTGCTTTTTGGTACGCCGCGTAACAATTCATGCTGTGGCCAGAACGCGCCCACGATAGCTAGAAAAGATCCCGAAAATAGTTCAAAATCCCTTTTCCAATTTCATTCTTGCAACGCAGGGCTGGTATATATTATTCTCAATCTGTTCAGCCCAGTTGCTGTGTGTGTGTGGATTGTATGTGAGTGTGTGAATATTCAAATGTTTGTAAATATTGCAAATTCAGTACGGAATTTTCATCAATTAAAAATACTTTCTCCAACAGCGTCGTTGGACGGCGTCAGCGGCTTAGTTCAAATTGATGATGTTGCGTTCCTCGAGGTTGTCCTTAAGCTGGTTGAACAACTGCAACTGCTGTTCGGGCTTCAGACTGTAAACCTGTAAAAAAATGTTGAATTGAATGCTTAAACTTTAAACACTGCTGCACTGTAGCTCTGATATTGAGGAATCAGCTGGAGTTTGGTAAAACAACAAATAACTACAGTCATCCCACATATTCGGGACACCCACAAATTCGGAACACTTTTATGATAATTTGTCAATAGCATGCCAAATTCAACTTTTCTGTCGACCCTACTATTTTTAGGACCTTCTTTTGGTCATTCTCTTGCTATTTCACTAGTTAAAGTAGTACTTTGTGGACAAAAAACTTTATTTCAAGACTATTTTATCCAGAACAGCAAAACACTGCCTCCAAATTGCCTGTTCCATAATTGTGGGATGTTATTGTGCCTCCTACAATCGTGGAATACCTGTATTTAACTGGTATTTTCACACAAAAAGTTATCAGATCATGTATAAAACATCACGCAGCATGAGTTTCATTGATTTCAGTGTATGAAGTCATTATTTTGTTAAAAATATGTACTCCTGGAGAGAACCAAAGTTTGTTTACATTCGTAAGAAAAAAAGTGCTCCGAATTTGTAATCTTCATGGGTCAATGTTTTTCTTTAAAAAAATATATAAAGCCTAAAAAATTACAGCCGGTCTATACATCAATCGAAAGATCCTAAGAGTAGCTTCCACATGAAGGTAAAAGCAAATCATTTTGTACAACTATCGATTTTCTATGATTTTTTGACTATCGGCCGATCTGTAAACCGTTCCGAATATGTGGGATGACTGTACTAGGTAAAAAAAATCTAATTATTCGCTCTACAGCATTGCCTTGGCGTTCTCGACTGAGAGATTCCTACTCGAAGATAGGTTTCCGAAGGCTTGATTGTTGAGGCAATTTTGCAAACCTCTTTTGACACCTTAGCTTCCATCCATCCCGGGATTCGCGAACTGACGACCTTTGGATTGTTAGTCCAACTGCCTACCAGCGACTCCACCGAGGCAGGACCCTGGGAGGCGACTCCTACGCCTGGACTGAGCTAACGACCTAACCTTTTTAGGTTAGTCCGGGACAAATCTCGTCTCAAAATTTGCCACCGAGACCTTCTGGGATCGAACCCAGGCCTACTGGGTGAGAGGCAATCACGCTTACCCCTACACCGCGGTCCCGGCTACTAGGTACTTACCATATTAAGAAGCTTCTGCGGCGAAGCAACACGAATGAAGCTGGAAATGTACACGTTCACGAATGTCGCCATCAGGAACTGACAGTCGAAACGATCCATAATTCCACCGTGTCCGGGGATCATGTCACCAAAGTCCTAGAAAAAAGGAAAATAAAATTAAATTCGACCTAACCTTCTCCTTCACTCCAAACCAACCTTAATTTTGAATGCTCGCTTGAACCCAGACGCGAAGAAACCTCCGAACGGTCCAATCACCGAGCTGAAGATGCTCAGCGACAGCGAGTGCAACATGAACGGGTACATCGTGATCGTGGTCGACCCAATGCTGTACTCCTGCGGCTGGAACAAATAGCTCGGTTCGCACTCGATGGTCATCCGGCCGGCGCTCTCCGAGTACTCGATCGGACACACAAAGTACTGGAACTGGCACAGCCAGTAGGAAAACAGCAGTCCAAACACGACGGTAGCGAATCCACCCCCGATGAAGCCCTCCCAGGTCTTCTTGGGGCTCAGCTTGATCAGCGGCGTCCGGCCAAAGAAGAACCCAAACATGTACGCCATCACGTCGTTACACACAATCATCGAAACCGGCACGATAAACCAAATCAGCCCCTCGAAAATGTTCTGAATGATGAAGTAGCTCTGGGTGACCACAATCAGCAGCGCCACGTGCGTCCAGGCAAACAGGCTGAACTGCTTCATGTAGTAGCGCTTCACGAGCGACAGCACGAACCAAACGAACCCGATGATGTACAAACAGAACGACAGGAACCGATGGTACTTGACTAGAAACCGGAGCGAATCCTGTGCGACAACAAAAAAAAAACATCCATAAATACCCACTTCCTCCAACCTAACCAGATTGCGAGACTCACCACGCGATTAACGGCCACGCCAAAGTAATCGACCAGATTCTCGCCGTAGAAGAAGTAGTTGGACGAGACCAGGAAGTACCACGACAGGCTGCGGAACCAGGGCAGGCCGTGAATCCGGTACACCGAGTAGCCGATGGAGATGATTTCCTCGAAGCATTTCACCTGCACGGCGAGGGCCTACATAGAAGAAGAAAAAAGTGGGAAGAAGAGTTGAGAAAATGGGTGATAATGGGTGGCCTTATTTAGTTTACTCTCGCTCAAACGAGACAACGACGGGGCGAAAGAATGGAGGTAATTCTGGGGCCCACAAAAATGTCGATTATCGTTGCAATTACGATGCGAAAGTGTTAGAGAACAACTTTTCTTTTCAACGACGTTTATGTTGCGTAATAATGGCACAACAAATTCAGCAGTGAAATCACTTTCCACAGTTTTTTGTTCTGCTTTTCATCTTGAAATTCAATCATTGCCATTTATATAATTCGACGCTGTCGTGCTTCTGGTAGTACGTAGCGTTTTGACGATGCGTTGAATAAACAAAAATTAGAGCACGTTTTGTTTGGTTGATAATTCTGTGCATCGTCCTGAAGTTTGGTTTAATTTGGTTGCTGGAGCCCCGAGTTATAATTACACATGTTTATTGGGTGTGTCAAGATAGCACAACAAGATTGAAACTTATTTTATATGAAGAGTGACAACAATGCACGGAGTTTTTTTTCGGTTTTTGTTGAAAACATCAGGATTGAAATAGAATTTTGAGGATCTAAAGGTAAAACAAATTGGCACTGCACAAAATGGCGTCATAAACTCAATTTGGCCCAAAATGCACATGCGGCAAGTTAACACGACAACGCCAAATTGCAGGAATTTAGTTTTTTTGCATGGTCCAATCTTCGAAGTTTCTTAAAAAATTATAGGACGTTTTTTGAAGTTGGGCAATCATTGAACCATTGAAAAAAAACTAATACCTAATTGCCGAAACGGTGGACTTTGTCATAGTTTCTGCTTTTTATCTGAATCAGATTTTGCACCTAAAACAGATATTCAAAAATAACGATTATTCAAAAAAAAAGTGTGCTGGCTCGAACTCGAGCCAAACTTCTTACTGGGTTATATGGGTTCTTGCTAAAGATGCCAGATTGACAATGTTTTAGCACAGACTAGAGACTTTAACGTAATTTTAAATCCTTGTAAGATTACAAACTGACTGAAAAAAAAAGTTTAGAACCACCCGTAAACCACGTGGAAACTTTTTTCGATATCGCAAGTTTCGAAAAAAATATCAACTTGACATCTCCGGTTAGAACTTAAAAATTATCTGTTTGGAAACTTTAAAATAATAAATATTTTTTTTCAGAAATCAGTGTTTTTTTTTACTTTTTTTGCTTTTAAAAAAATAAAATAAATGCGAAAAAATAGATTGTACCAATTTTTCCCCAAATTTTCCCTATTTTGAACAACAACTTGGCTAAATACTGTCGACTCTCTGGCTGTTGATCTTCTCGATATCAATATTGTCCCATATGTCAAATAACCCTCTAATACCAAATTTTATCGATTTTTAAAGCTTTTTTTTCGCAAAATCGCGATAACTCGTGAAGGTTACAAGCAAACCCCTAATGTTTATACAGCAATTCCATTTTAAAAGGGCACAAACCGAAAAAAAAGTTCTCCGATCGGGCTTAAAAGCACAACGTAGGTCACCCGAATGACCAAACAAAAAAATACGGGTCTAATTATTTTGGCAAAGGAACGATTATCCGAAGTTCGATTATCCGAAGGATTGTATGGGACTTTGAATAATCGAATCACGATAAAAAAAAAACTTTTTTTTTCTTTTTCTTTTTTTTACATCAAATTAGAGTTCTGCGACTACATTTTAGTCACATTTGAATAGTTGATTGCTTATTGCAGGGCTGCGGAGTCGGGTCATATTTCAAGCAACTCCGACTCCGACTCCGACTCCGGCTTTCTGAGTTAAGCCGACTCCGACTCCGACTCCGGCTCCGGCTTTCCACAAATTGTTGACTCCGGCTCCGACTCCAACTCCGGCCTACCAACTCTAGCCGACTCCGACTCCGACTCTAACTTTCCAAAATTTGTTGACTCCGGCTCCGACTCTGACTCCGACACCTAATCTGTACTTTAAATATTAAAAAACGCATTTTCAGCACAGAACTTTGACATTCAATTAAAGCTAATTAAAAGCGTTTTCAACTGAACTCAAGTGATAAATAGCTCAATAAAAAGTGATCAAGCAAGTTTCTATCCTAAGTTATGCAAAATTAGTTGTTTAAATAGTGAAAATCAGCAAATTGGATGGAGTTAGGAGCGAGTGCTTATCCTGACAAACATACGAGAATTTCCCCTACTTTAAATTTACTCTCATTTTTTTAAGTTAATAACCTAGCTACACTGTAGCGTGGTTCACGTTTCTATGAAAAAGACAAAAGTTGTTATTTTGTCTTGCATCAACCGGAATTTCGTTCTTTTATGTCCCCAGAAGCACTCCTGAAAATTTGAGCCCATTTGGTAAGGTCTAGGAGCTCCAGTTTTAATTTGAAATTTATATGGGATTTTGATTTATTTTCCATGGGAAACTATCTTTTTACATTGTATTAGGATTTTTTTATAAATCTATGAAATGACTTGTTTCTTGAACTGGGAACAACTTTGTAGAACATACCAACATGCTAGGAAGTGACCCTTTAAAGATACAGATACTTTTAGATGGAGGCTGGCCCCTTCAAAAGCCACCATCTAAAAGTATATGTATCTTTAAAGGGTCACTTCCTAGCATGTTGGTATGTTCTACAAAGTTGTTCCCCAGTTCAAAACCTATCTCCTACTATAAGAATCAAGTCATTTCATCGATTTATAAAAAAAATTCCTAATACAATGTAAAAGATAGTTTCCATGGAAAATAAATCAAAATCCCATATAAATTTCAAATTAAAACTGGAGCTCCTAGACCTTACCAAATGGGCTCAAATTTTCAGGAGTGCTTCTGGGGACATAAAAGAACGAAATTCCGGTTGATGCAAGACAAAATAACAACTTTTGTTTTTTTCATAGAAACGTGAACCACGCTAAGCTACAGTCATCCCACATATTCGGAACGGTTTCCAGATCGGCCAATGTTCAAAAAATCATAGCAAATCGATAATTGAACATAATGATTCGCTTTTACCTTCGTTTGAAAGCTTTTCTTGCGATCTTTTGAATGCTGTATAGAACATCTGCAAATTTTTAACCTTTATATGAAGTTTTTGAAGAATTACTTTGACCCTTGAAATCCACAAATTCGGAACACTTTTTTCTTACGAATGTAAACAAACTTTGGTTCTCTCCATGAGCACATATTTTTTACAAAATAATGACTTCACACACTGAAATCAAAGAAACTCAAGCTTAGTGATGTTTTATACATGGTTTGATAACTTTTTTTGTGAAAATATCAGTTAAATTCAGGTGTTCCACAATTGTGGGAGGCACAATAACATCCCACAATTATGAAACAGGCCATTTGGAGGCAGTGTTTTGCTGCTCTGGGCAAAATAGTCTTGGAATGAAGTTTTTTGTTCAAAAAGTCCTACTTTTACTAGTGAAATAGCAAGATAATGTCCAAATGAAGGTTCTAAAAATAGTAAAGTCGACAGAAAAGCTACTTTTGGCATGCTATTGACAAATTATCATGAAAGTGTTCCGAATTTGTGGGTGTTCCGAATATGTGGGATGGCTGTACACTAATTTTCAATTGTTTTTTTTTTAAGTTTTCATTTACTGAAAATAAGCGCAGATTTCACTGCCCATAATTGAAAATTCGGCTATTATGCCAAATCAAGTATTCCGAGAAAAACGCGTTTTAGTGTTTGTCACAAAATCTCTGTCAAGGCAATTTCCCATAAGAGTGGCATATTAGCCGTTTGGTTTTTCGCATCGGCAGCCAAGTCTAAACACTATTTCAGTGAAATTCAAGTTCCAGAAGATGCGTTGGAACATCCTCTACCACCTGGTGCTAATATCTCGTTTTTGCCAAAAGTGGATATTAGCCGTTTTTTCAATGGTGGGTAGTTCAGTAAATTCAACTGAATTCAGTAATGAGAAATTGGTGTGCAGTAACTATCAAAGATACCCTGATTTTGAAATAAACAATTTTGAAAGTAACTTTTTTTTAAAGCTTTTTTGAATTTATTTGAGAAGACGTACACGGACATTGTGTCATCCAGCCCAGTACACACATTTAACATACAAATCATGAGAAAATTCTAATATTTAAAAAATAAATTAAATAATATCAATTATATCATCCCGATTTAAGGCATTTAAAAAAATTAGACTTGTTCAAAGTTATTATTTAAGGATCAACACTTTAAAAGTTTTGTAGAGAAATTGTAAACATTGGGGTAATCGATATATGTAATAAATTCAATGAACCGTACAGTCATCCCACATATTCGGAACACCCACAAATTCGGAACACTTTTGTGATAATTTGTCAATAACATGCCAAATGCAGCTTTGCTGTCGACCCTACTATTTTTAGGAGCTTTATTTGGACATTCTCTTGCTTTTTTACTAGTAAAAGTAGTACTTTAAGAACAGAAAACTGCATTTCAAGACTATTTTATTCATAGCAGCAAAACACTGCCTCCAAATTGCCTGTTCCATAATTGTGGGGTGTTATTGTGCCTCCCACAATTATGGAACACCTGAATTTAACTGATATTTTCACACAAAAAATTATCAGACTGTTCATAAAACAAAACTAAGCTTGAATTTCATTGATTTCAGCGCGTGAAGTCATTATTTTGTAAATAATATGTACTCATGGAGATAACCAAAGTTTGTTTACATCCGTAAGAAAAAAGTGTTCCGAATTTGTGGATTTCAAGGGTCAAAGTATTTCTTCAAAAACTTGATAAAAAGTTAAAATTCGCAGTTGTTCGATACAGCATTCGAAAGATCTCAAGAAAAGCTTTCACATGAAGGTAAAAGCAAATCATTATGTTCAATTATCGATTTGATATGATTTTTTGAACACTGACCGATCTGTAAACTGTTCCGAATATGAGGGATGGCTGTATATGCAAAGTTGCATATGCGAGGCATAAGAGCGCGTGTTTAACTGTATTTTAAAATTAGCTGCAACTTATTTTCGATAACTTTGTCAGTTGGAAAAGTTTTCAGCACGACACTTTGAATTGTTTTTATTTACATACAAAATGAGCATGTTGCGTTCCAAGTAGAAGATTGATATAATAGTTGATATTGCGCAATTCTCACTGACTTGGACTTCGCACTAAATTATTGCTATCGATCGCACTATTCCGACTTGTCAGCTGCCTTGAGAAATTTTAATTTTCTCAAAAAATGATCAAAGCGAGACAATGTTGCTCACCGGTCAATCGCAATTTTAAAGTGCGAATGTCCACTTTGGAGGAAAATGCGACTGGAAATGTAAATAAACAACTGCTGGTTGCCTAAGTTTTTGGAAATTTTGTTGTCAAAAGTGCGGGCAAAATCCAAGTTACAGTGCAAGGATTTATAATGTTTAAAAAACATTATTATTTTTATTAAATACTGACAGTGTGCTTTCCAATCACAATAAAAATGCTTCGAAAACATCATAGTATCTGATAAAAATCTTGAACCAAAAAATAAATTAAACAAAAAAAATTCATTGCAGTGCACACAATTCAATAAATAAATTTGAAATATAAAAAAATGGGAATTAACCTCAATTATGAAAAATATTGAACAATAAATAGGTTCGTAGATTATATTAAATTTTTTGCCAACTCCGACTCCAGCTCCGACTCCGGGTCTATCAGAAATTTACGACTCCGGCTCCGACTCCGACTCCAGCTCTTACAATTTAGCCGACTCCGACTCCGACTCCAGCTATTAGAGTTTTGACGACTCCGAGTCTGACTCCGATTCCAGGTCCCCAAAAAGACCCGACTGCACCGACTCCGGCTCCGACTCCGACTCCGACTCCACAGCCCTGGCTTATTGAATAATAAAATGCATGATTTCAATCTTTCGTCACCGCCATCTTGGATTTAAATTTTTAATTCGTGGTTTAGGGTACATACTTAATCTTAACAATCAAAATTTATACAGCGAAAAAATTTTTTTTTCGTGATTCGATTATCCGGCCTTCAGAAAATCAAGTCTGTATCAATTTTTTTTAATTGTCTGCTCTACAATTATGCAAAACATTATTACACTCTAAAAATAACCCTACAAAGTTAGAAAAAACACAAAATTTTGAAATGATTTTTTTTGGTAAATGAAAAATGATCCTTCTGGGTTAATGTAGATTTTAAAAGTACATTAAATTTCTTTTAAAAAAACATTGTCAAAGTCTCATAAAACAAATCAAATTTCCAACCCTTTTTTTAATTTTAATTTTCCAACGCTTAAAAAAATCTAAAATTGGTTGAAAACTGATATTAGGCACATTTTTTGACCAAAGCTCTTCTAGAGGCGGGGTTGGGTTGTAGACGGTTATTTTTTTAGTCCCTATGATTTTTTCGTTCTATAACTTGAAACCTCTCACTCACTACGGTCCATTCAATATCGACACAGAGAGAGTCACCAAAAAATGCTTTTAAACCCATTTTTTTTCCTTCAAAAATGGAGTTTGTCTCGTGTAGATCAAGAGCAACTTTGCCGAAGACACCCAAGCCCTAAAACGTCATCAAACAAAGTGAGATTTTGGTTGCCTCCGTGGAAGGTCGTCACTCTGTATGTCAATAACTTCAAAAGATAACCCGAGTACAGTCATTCCACATATTCGGAACGGTTTCCAGATCGGCCAATGTTCAAAAAATCATAGCAAATCGATAATTGAACTTAATGATTCGCTTTTACCTTCATTTGAAAGCTTTTCTTGCGATCTTTCGAATGCTGTATCAAACATCTGCAAATTTTAACTTTTATATGAAGTTTTTGAAGAATTACTTTGACCCTTGAAATCCACAAATTCGGAACACTTTTTTCTTACGAATGTAAACAAACTTTGGATCTCTCCAGGAGTACATATTTATTACAAAATAATGACTTCACACACTGAAACCAATGAAACTCAAGCTTAGTGATGTTTTATACATGGTTTGATAACTTTTTTTTTGTGAAAATATCAGTTAAATTCAGGTGTTCCACAAATGTGGGAGGCACAATAACATCCCACAATTATGAAACAGGCCATTTGGAGGCAGTGTTTTGCTGCTCTGGACAAAATAGTCTTGGAATGAAGTTTTTTGTTCAAAAAGTCCTACTTTTACTAGTGAAATAGCAAGATAATGTCCAAATGGAGGTTCTAAAAATAGTAAGGTCGACAGAAAAGCTACTTTTGGCATGCTATTGACAAATTATCATAAAAGTGTTCCGAATTTGTGGGTGTTCCGAATATGTGGGATGACTGTACCATAACTCTACCGAAGACACCATTTGGCTAGGACGTCAAATAAAGCAGTATTCAATTTTTTTTTGTTTTGCCATTCCAAACACTATGCATTGGTTCGGAAGAAGTTAAAAAAAACGAAAATCTCAGAAAACGGGAAAAAATCTAGAATTTTATTTAAAAAAGTCCTTTAGACATAGGGAATACCCCAACATACAAGACCTTTTTTTCAAAAAAATAACAGTCGAACATTGTGTTTACGTTTTTGCAAGCCATTGCATTTCGTGAAGGGACAACGATTGGAACAGATTTAAGAAAACACCTCTCCCATTTAATGACTAGCAAGCTTTATTTGGTCAATGTTATTTACCATTGAGATTAAAAAGATGAAAATTTGGTGTAGCTTCTCTAGGAACCGGTAAACTTGAAAATATACGAAACAACCATGCGTCTCCTCGTTTCTTACTATTGAAATATTTCCAGCAAGCAACACACTCCCAACTCTAATAATTCATTCATTTAGTCGACTTCATTCGTACGACCCTCCTCATTCAGCACCATCTGTTGAGCGTTTGAATGAATTCCTCATGTACGTGGTGTTGTGATACGAGTGTAATTGATAAATCCCTTTAAACACACAACCTAAAGCAAAATAACAAGACTGCATGCACCGCCGACTGCTGTGAGACTTATACAACCGTACCGTAAACATCAAGAGGTGCTTTACCACTACCAACTCTTCGAGTTGAATGGTAATGGTGAGCTGATAGCTCATTCATCGCTCACACGCTACTGCTGAACCAGCAGTACAAAACGAAAACATTCATCTACTTCCACATCGAGTCTCAGTGTGGTAGCCTCTGTTTATTCGATTTACTTACAGAGAGCCCCAAACACACATCAGCTACACAGAGCTATCGACGGCGGAGGAGGAGTAGGAACAGCAACAACAACAACAACGCAAAACGAAACGCATTCCCGCAACAAGCCAACAAAACTCGAAAGTCATGTAAGAAGGTCTGCCAGCTACGAGCGGTTGGCGTTGAATCAGCTAGTCGAACTATCGCGTTTGCTTTCGCCCACCACCAGCCAAGTCAAGTCGTTCGTGTGTCTAATCTGTAATATACTCAAATTTGTTTAGTGCGCCAAGTCGTCGTCGTCGTGTGAGTTCGACACAAAGAAAGTTGGTGTGTGGTTTCCTCGCAAATTGGCTTACAGAGTAGGAACGAACGGCTCAGCTGGACAACCTCTTCAAGGTTTCACCACAAGTACCTTGTACTGTGTCGCTATTAGTACTACTTTTCATGTGTGTCACTCAATACTGATCTGTCTTTGCTTACAGATCCAATATATCACGTCGCCTCTGGGTGGTGTCGTTCCCCTTTGTTGTGAGTCAGAATCTCGGCCGCGAGCGGCGGTTCTTGGTGTTGGTCTACGACGACCACGTCCCGTGGGCGATAAGGAGCGAAGATGTCACTTCGGGCCATACAGAAGCGGGACAGGAACAAATTATCGTCGGCCCAGCAGAAGCAACAGCAGCAGCACCAGCAGCAACTATTTATCAACAAAAGTCGCAGCAGCAGCTTCGGGACGACACCCGTTGGCACGATCGGCATCAGTAGTGTTGGTGGTGGACAACTGCATCGACAGTCGTCTAGCAGCAACAGCAAAAATGAAAAGTGGAGAAATTCAGCCAGCCAGGCCAGCCTATCATCTTCGACGTCGATTCCTTCTTCCTCAGTGCAGCCGTCGCTGACTCACGCGAAACGCTCTGTTTCCTATCCGAGCTTGCAGAAACGCAGCACCAGCAACGCCACATCGCTACGGTTCACCAAGTCCGAAAGTGATCTCCACGGGCAATCCGGGCGGACCTCGGCCGTCGCCTCCAACAACCAGCCAGACCTCGCCAGCAGCGCCAACAACCTGTACCTGGGGGCCAAATCCGAGGTGTGTCTCAAGACGCTGGCCGTGAAGAGTACCCACCAGCCGCCCGCACCGTTCCGGCGTCAATCCAGCAGCAGCGGCCAACGCGGCGGCAACCGGATGTACGAAAGCAATCGCAGAACGTCGGACCTGGGCGGCGCCGACAAGCTGGCCGGGATCGGCATCAACAACAATGGCGTGGCCGTTCGCATCCCGATCATCGGGTACGAGGTCATGGAAGAGAGAGCGCGGTTTACGGTGAGTGTATTGCTTGCGTGCGCGTGTGTTGTCTTGTGATAACGAAACATTGATTGCGCGAGAAAATCGACGGGAATAGACGCGATAGAAACGAAAGATCGCACTTTGCTGTTGTTGTTGTTGTTTATCTGCCTGTGAGAGTCGGAGCGCGCGTGTGTGGCGAAAAGTGAATGTTGGCAAAAGCATCTTAATTGGGATTTTCTGCTCGTTTTTTTTTTTAAATTTTGCACCTACCCATTTGGTTTTAATGACCAAAACATAAGGGTTATGAACCACTTGAAAGAACACCAATGTAGGATGTTTAGGTTTTTGATTAGGATCAGATTAGATTTAAATTTACTTTTGCTTTCACACATATGAAAAATATTTGATTTGCCAATATTTATCCTAAGACAACTCAAGCAAAACAATGTAAATGGGATAAAAACTTAGTATAAACAAACAGTTTATTCCTAATTACGTCAATTGGTGTACATAAGGAGCGAGCAAGATACACTGTTTGTTAGCATATCTACATTGTTTTGCAAGTAACTTGTTAGCTGTAGGGACCTACATAGGGAAAGGAAATGTTCTGGGAGAAATTTCAAACACCCAAAGTCATTCAAATTTAAGGTAGAAAAACTTGTAGTTTTTCTTTCGAGCTGGCCCTTTTCTTATACCGAACAAGCACAAACTTAACAAAAACTACCAGATTATTATCAACAACAGTTTTACAATACTTGTAATTGTTATAAGTCTCGTTTTTTTTGCCAAAACTATTTTAAATTAATTCCAACCTTGTTCTTGTTGCTCGATTGGAACCCCGATTTGACAGTTCGATTGGAACCCTGAGAGTGACATTTCGCCTCTCCATATAGGCGCTCTAATTAGCTGCTATTTCCTAGTCACTTTTGTAAACAATTGATTTTCCTGGGATTATGCTGCAACAAAACTAAATAATGTCTCCGGAACATTTTTTAATACCAATTTAGCACCATCCTAGATCTACGGTGTTAGTTTCATAAAATAATAAAATATGAATTTTGTAACTTTGCTTATCAAGAAAGTCGATCATTTCAACGCATATCTTCACAAAAACCTAATTTGAATTTCTAGTAGCTTTGTCAGCAAACTAATTGTAATATATAGAACTGTGTTCAAGGGCATAAAATATTAATTTTCAACTATTATCAAAATAAATTTGCAGACATTTGGTTGTATCATTGCCGAGATAAAGCTATTTGAAGTAAGCAGCTTTAAAAACCGCTTTGACCAAAACGCTTGCCAAAACAGCTCAACATTTTGTTGAAGGCTCGTTAAATCGGTCCTGTGTGTACGACAAGGCCGATTTTCAAAAAGTTCATTTTGCAAATAAATAAAAATATTTTTAAGTTTTTAATACAAAAAAACGTCAGGTTTTTGATTTTCGTTTTTTTTTTTCAACAGAATTTTAAAATCGGGCTTCGTCATATACACGGGATATGTCTTGAATGTCTTATTCTCACCAAATTTCAGCCAATTTGGTCCAATCTCGAGATTTTGCGACTCCCGTAAACAACTCGATATTTCAAGAAAATCTAACTTAATACACCTTTGTGGATGATGCCTTCCTCACTCCTTTAACCAAAAAATGGTCACACATAAAGTCAAAAAATACTTAACACCTGACGTCAAAATTGGTTCATGGTACGGATCCACTAAAAGCAAAAGATGCTTCATAAAAGTATACAAATATCACTGGAATACGTATAACTTGAGACAGGGTTGCCAGATCCTCAATCTTTTAGACTCGTTGGAAAGGTCTTTTGATAACAGTAGTTGTACGGTAACTGGGCTGTTTTTTAACTGGGCGCTCGATAACTGGGCACGTCCAGTTAAAAAGCAGACAAACGTCAAAAAAACAAAACAAACCAAAATGACCGAGGGGTTAATGGATGCAAAAATCATATTCAATAAATAAAAAAAACTTTTTTCAAACTTTTGTTTAATTTCAAATTACAAATAAAGAAATAGGAAAAATAAGCATTGTAAATAAATTTGAGTAACTTTTATTTTTATATTTCATCTGGAAAATATTATGCATCGGTGGTCCCCTCGTTATTTTTTGTTCAGCTCAGTTAACGAGCAACATTCGGTGACTGAACTACACTCTCAGCCCAGTTACCGAACAACTACTATATCTATCCAATGATAGGTCGCATGATTGATCCGGACATAGTTTTTGTACAAATAAGTGATATCCGGCCTAAAAAAAGTACTTAAGTTGTTATAACTTCAGACAGGGTTGCCAAATCTTCAATGTTATGGACTCTTTTGAAAGGGTTTTCGATTACATATCTAACGACAGGTTGGATGATTGATCCGAGTATAGTTTTCGTACAGATAAGTGAGATCCGGCTTCAAAAAAAAAATTATAGATATCACTTAAGTACGTATAACTTGAGACAGGGTTGCTATATGTTCTATGTTTTATACTCATTTGACAGGTCTTTTGATTACCTATCAAACGATACATAACATTATGATATTTGATTGTGTTTCCAGCTCTTATCTTACATCCGAATATATGCAAAAACACATTTTTATACATAACTTTTGAACTACTTGTCAAAACTATAAACAAATTAATAGTGATGTATGGGACCCTAAACCGAGTCGAATGCGACCAGTTTGATCAAAATGGGTCAGTCATGGCTGAGAAAACTCAGTGACAATTGGTAACACACATACATACAGACTAGGGTGTTTCATCCAAAACCAAAAGTTCTCAGAATCAGGCAAACCGAGGTTCCCCTAGTTTAGGATACCCATAGGGACTCTCATGCCAAATATCAGCCCATTTGGTTGAGAATTGGCCTGTCCCCAGCGGTACAAAGTTTACATGTAAATTACTATGGGATTTTTATGCTTTTCGTTCAATCGTCCCTACAGGTCTGGGGACAACATGGATTCACTCGGAATAAAGACAGGTGTGTAGGGGATGGTCCAATGAACACATTCCAGAAGGAATTAGGCTTGTCCATTCTGTCCCCAAGGTGTGCATTGGATCGACGTCCGGTGTCTCCAAAACCAACGATTCATACTTCAAAAGCATCGCATTTCCTTAGTATGCTATGACGGCTAGGTGGAAACCACGACGCCCCATATGAGACGGTGAACACGTGGAGAGGCATCGATTGCATTATTAACACAAAATCATCATTTTACTTTATTTAGAATATAATTTTAGTACTTTAAAGGATGTTTCTGAGCCAAAACTCGAGTAGATGCTCTGCCACGTGTTCACTGTCTGACATGGAGCGTCGTAATTTTCAGCTAGCCGTCATAGCATACTAAGGACAATGCGTACATTTGAAGGGTGAATCGATGATTCTGGAGACACCGGACGTCGATCCAATGCGCACCTTGGGGACAGAATGGACAAGCCTAATTCCTTCTGGAATGTGTTCATTGGACCATCCCCTAAACACCTGTCTTTATTCCGAGTGAATCCATGTTGTCCCCAGACCTGTAGGGACGATTGAACGAAAAGCATAAAAATCCCATAGTAATTTACATGTAAACTTTGAACCGCTGGGGACAGGCCAATTCTCAACCAAATGGGCTGATATTTGGCATGAGAGTCCCTATGGGTATCCTCTACTAGGGGAACCTCGGTTTGCCTGATTCTGAGAACTTTTTTGTTTGGCTGAAACACCCTAATACAGACATACAGACATTTGTTCAGTTTTCGATTCTGAGTCGATAGGTATACATGAAGATGAATCTAAGAGCTTTATATGAAAAGTTCAGTATTTAGAGCAGGATTATCGAGAAATTAAAAGTGAGTGTGTGTGCGTGCAACATGGAGTTAAACTTTTCAAATTGCTTCGGTAATCTTCACATCAACTTCACAAAAAGTTTAACTCTATGTGCACAAACTCTCACTTTTAATTTCTCGATAGCCTTACCGCAGTAAGGAAGGCAAAACGCTAAAAAAGTTTGACAGTTCGCTTTGCGCATGGCAAATTTTGAGACATGGCGGGCGCCGTTGGTGGCCAATGACTATTACCCGTTTCGCACCTATTCTAGTTTTGACGACCTTGGTGCTTGATCTTTTCAGCGCATTCATACATCGTCGCCATCGTGCTAACTTGTCGTACGAGCATTTTGGGCCAAATTGAGTTGAGAACGCCATTTTGTGCAGCTCACAATGCCTCACCTTTTGACCTTCACATATCCCCAAAATTCGATTTCAATCCTGAGATATTCAACAAAAACCGAAAAAACTCCGTGCATTTTTGTCACTTTACATATGAAAGTAGTTTCAATCTTGTCGTGCTATCTTGTCACTCCATGAAAATTGATGTAAATGCGACAAAAGGCCAAATGGATTTCAGGCCAGGGATTTCAGGCCAGGAAAGTCAGGATGCGTTTGTCGCACGTACAAGCTAGACTACCGTAAACATTTGTAATTATAACTCGGGACTCCAGTAACCAACTTTAACCAAACTTTGGGACAATGCACAGAATGGTGAGCCAAACAAAACGTGTTTGTTATTGTTTACATTGCGTGCTCTCGTTTTTGAATATTCAAGGTCAAACATTAAAACGCGTTTTCTCGGAACGTCAAAATGGCGGGTGCGACAAGATAGCACGACGACGTCGACATGCTGCTGTTGATAAGGGATTACCACTAGATCGTCTAAGCTTATGATCGGTATTGACGATTTTTTTTGTTATTTTTAGCTAAAAATATCGCGATTTGGTAATAAATCATTGATAAACACTAAAATAATGCTTAAATTCCTTAGTGAAATGTTACTTTCTCCAATCACAAAAGTTTTGAAATGGGGTTGAATATTAACAATATGCTTCGTGGCCTTTCTCTACAGTGAGTTACTTATTGGCAGTTCGTTCAAAAGGGGACCATAGTTGATCCATCGCAAATTTAAATCAAAAAAATCTTAAGACTTTTTGGTCTAGATATCAAACAAGATGTAGGAAAAAAAACACAAAGATCCACACATGTATTTATTTCTGGTAATTTGTTTTATATTTGTTAAAAACCATTCAAATGACCGTCAAATCGGCGGCAATTCATTGCGTAGCTATTGAAGCGTCATAAAACGGTCCACATCACCCACCAATAACATTCCCCACTTTCCACCTTCGCAGATCTTCAAGCTGCGCATCGAAAACGCCATCTCGCACACCTGCTGGCTGGTGCTCCGTCGCTACACCGACTTTGTGCGGCTCCAAAACCGCCTCCGGGTTCAGTTCCCGCACTGCATGCTGGTGCTGCCGCGCAAAAAGTGGTTCGGCGACAACTTCAGCAGCGGTTTCATCGACAACCGGATACAGGGCCTGCAGACGTTCATCAACACCATCCTGGAGGATGACGCCATGCGGACCACCCCGGCCGTGCGGGAGTTTTTCTGCCTGGACGAGCCGCCGGCGTACTCCGAGAGCATGGAGGAATCTAGGGTGAGTAGGGAGGAGGGTTGGTCCAGATACTTGAAGCAAATAACCTTGAATTCCCTTTCCAGATAATATTCGAAGCTCAGGAAGAGACCATTTCCCATCTGAAGCAACAGCTCCAAACCAAAGACGAGCTCGTTGCGGCCCTCCAAGCCAAGCTGGCCAGCGAGATCAACCGAAACAAGGTGTTAACCAGCGTGATAAGGTGAGAATTGATAAGACTTGTTTAGATGGCAAACAAACATATTCTCAATCTATCTTTTGTAGAAACAGCTTCGAGAACTGCTCCAAGTGCGCGAAACAACTGGACAATCATTTGAAAGATGCCGCTTACAAATAAGATTGTGCCCTATTGCCTCAGATGGCAGCGCAGAAATGGACGACAAGATCTGCACGTGCGTGGCATGAAACATTAGATTTGATATTCAGGATGTAAAGGAATATTAAGTTATTAACACTTTCGTTGCGAAACTCGAAAATGCCTTAACAAAGATGCCTTAACCAATCTGTATAATGATACTTTCTATGAGAAATCGACTTTATTTGTAAGGTTTATTGTCCATATGTGTATGAATAGGAAAAAAATATTATATGTTATAAAGATTTAATTACCGTTCGTTCTCAGATGAATAGATTATAATATACACTATTGTTAACACTGACAGTGATGTCTCACTTTCTATTTGTTCATCAGCCCTTACAAGTCTATTGCATTTAAAACAAAATCATTGTTATTTCCCTTCCACGATACCCTGGACGCACATTGACAGATATAAATCAAACTCAGCTTCTACTTACCGTGATCATCAGCGCAAGTGGACCTCCGTAAATGATGAGACAGAATCCACTGATCATGATCCATGTGAAAATTCCTCGTATTACCCAGTTTCGCCATCTGAAAAAAGATGATAGGGGTATGTTTGTTAAAAAAAAAAACGAAACTATTGGCACTACGCCCCCCGGGGCATGGCCTTCCTCTAACGTGGGATTTCTGCTCCAGCGCCTCTGACGAGACAGGAGAAACCGGGACCGACGTTTTACTTCACCATCCGATAGAAGCTCAGTGGATAAGGCGGGAATCGAACCCGCGTCTCATAGCATCATTGTTAAAATATATGCTTAATAACATGAACGTTTTTTGCCAGTCAAACAATGACTTAAATTCTTGTAGTTGTGTTTATCTTTTGGCTGTTTGAAATTTATCATAAAAATACTGGTTAGTTGGCGATTTTCAACGTAACCTCAAATTTCAAGATCTTATCGCCACGGAAGAGCCTTGTAGAGGTTGCCATTTTCTTCAAAGGCGAATCGAATCGCGGTTTTTGCTTTTATGGCCTGATGAAATGTTCGGCTCGAAATGTTAAAATATGAGTCCCATCGTGGAAAATTGTGTCCTCAAATCGAGTATAGATTGTGCATTTTATTTCATACAACAATAGCGCTTATTTTTCTTAGTACAATAAAGGAGCTATTAGACTGTAGCAAATAAAATAAACAAACTCACACATTTTTGTGTTTGACAACCTGCCAAACTCTCTCACTTGTTTGAGGCAAACTCGTAAACAAAGCCAAATGTATGCAGGCTGACGTTTCTGCAAACAAACAGAACAGGCAAACTGTCAAAAAGTTTGTTTGCGTGTTTGTTTGTTTGTTTGTCGTAGTCTAATACTTCCTTAAAACTTCGTTGAACAGAAAGTATCTTGCTAGACAGCTCATTCTATTGGGTCACACAGGGCTATAGTTGATTAATCGAAAAACAGTTGGTTTGTTTTAAAACATTTTTTAAGGTCAATAAGGCCGATACTAGTACAGAGCGGATTCGCTAATTCGAATACTCGCTAATTTGAACATATTCGAATTAAAAAGCACTTAACCATCAAAACCAGCTGTCAAACCTATGTGACGTTTCAACATTTGGCAATTTTCGAACACGTGGTTTCAAGCTCTGTATTTTTTTATGTTTATGTCCCTCGATTCTGACCCAAGTCGAGTTTTTTCACAAACACTTTGATATAATGATCTAGTCGCTACAAATATTGATTTCGGCTTATTTTAGTTTTTATTGGCATTCTGTGTACACTTTTTACTGTGTCTTTAACTGGTGTTACCAAATTAGTTCAAAATGTCCAAGCGGGTTGTACAGGTCTTGAAATGTTATATTAGCTTCCGAAAAGGACCCGTTTTGCGCAGACATCTGAAAAGATTGGACGACTATTGCGCCCTCCACAGTTTTTTTTTTTTAATTAAATATGTCTTTATTAAACATTCTTATAATAATAACATTTCATTTACATTCTAAGTTGTATTCAAAATCACTAGAACGAGTAAACTATGAACTGTATTTTAAGATGAATGCTCCAAGGGTTTTTACTTGTTCCTGGCAAGTTTTGCTCCCACGCAGTTTTGTTGTCATCTCGATGAAAATGTTCAGAAGTTCTTGTGGTGAAAACAGGTCACTACTGCCTTCATTCCCTCGGTTGCTGACTGAAGCCAGGAGGTGTTGTATTCTCTGCAACTTTATGCCGCTGATTCAACCACAATGGATGCAGATTTGGAACCACTCGAGCAGATCCCGCTCCTGGTGACGCCAAAGCAGGAAAATCCACGTCCGTGAATGCTGGTGGTGTTTTGCGACGATTTGGTTGGTGCCTCGTCGTCGCTTGCTGCCGATTTTTTACAAACTCAGCACGTTTTGGGCAGCTTCGATTCTTTGTCGAATGATCGCCACCGCAATTGAAGCATTTGGCTTCGATGTTCTCGTTGATTTTGTTTCGCAAGCTTGAGTTTTGTGCTAACCCCGCAACAACGACTCTTGATGAAACATTTTTTTTTCCACTATGTCCAAACTGCAAACAGTTCGAATATTGCGTCACGTCACGGTGCTTTGGACGATAACGTTCTTAAGTCACGATGATGTTGAAAATTGTCCGAACTGCTTTCAGCTCAGACGGCGTTGTCGATCCTTTCTCGAGATGAACCAGGTACAGTTGATCACGATACTTGATGTCTTTGTTGTGTCTCGTCATCTTGAAAACTTCGATCACGTTCAACTTCAGAGATTTGAGCTCTTCTTTCAACACATTCACATCCATGTCGAACAGGCCTCGGAGGACCTGTTTCATGGGGCGTTTACCTGGATCGTCATGGCTGTAGTATTCAATCTTTGTGTTGTTCAGGAAATTCCGAACATAGTTGTAATCCTTTCTGCTAGGTAGCAGAATTTTGAGTCCATCAGCACATAAGCGAATGGAAGCTCGTAAAGCACCAGTTTTGATAAACCCGGTCAGCCATTTTAGCACCGAATCCGATGACGATGTTTTCACAAAAATGATTATTTTATGGGAAATCTGTATTTTCATAAGAATAAATCTGTATTTTATCTGTATCATGTCAAATTCGAAGCCACAGAATATTTTTTTGATTTTTTAACAGTAGATTTAAGCTTTTTAATCATATTAAAGCATAATTCAATTACTATTTTTTGAAATTTTCAAATCAAATCATTTTAGAAAAATCTGTATATACAGATTTTTGTGATCGTTCAAATTCTTCCTTCTTGCTTACGTCCACAGGAAGGGAAGCGAACTGGTTTCCAGACGAATTTTGAGCGTCCTTGCTCAAACTGCCTGGCTTTATTGCACTTCGGCATTCCTTAGCTTCTTCAAATCTGCCGATCCTGCTAGTGAGGACCGCCTCTTTGTCTTGCCATGAGGCATTTTTTGCACTTTTCAGGAGCTAATATCGAGGAGTACCTCACTGATTGGTGGTCCACAAAGAAATGCGCCCTCCACAGGTAAAAAAACTGAAACAGTTGCTTTTCTCCAAACATTTTGACGGGTCAATCTATGATTTAAGGGGGTAGTCCCGAGATAGCCCGGATTTGGACCACCCTAATGGGCAGTATATTAGATCAAACACAACTGTCAAATTTACAACACGTGTTTTTTTTCTGGAAACACGATATTAGTTTACGGGTACTACGCTTATCGCAGGACTGCATGGACCTAATTAACTGAAATTTGAAATGATGACTCCGGAGATATAACGACGCATGCATAACGCAGCCGTATTTTGAAATGCCCTAGAAATCAAATATCTAAAAGAGTCACAATGCCGAAAGAAGAATAATTTGTTGCAGATAGATATTCATTTCCTGACAAACTTTATCAAAATGTCAGCGATTTCGAAATAGTAGTTTATGCAACAAGTTGCAAAAAGAAGATTTTTTCAGCACGAGTCATACATTTATCCAACGAGGTTCACCGAGTTGGATAAATATGACAAGTGCTGAAAAAATCAATTTTTGCAACGAGTTCCATACAACATTTTTTGCAATTCCTAAAAACACCCTTTGAGAAGACTTATAAGTCAAATGCTCATGTATTTTGTCAATTAACCGTTTAAAACAAAATAATGTTGAAAAGTATTACTTTTCGAAACAAGTGCTGAAAAGTTCAACTTTTCAGCATCCATTTCAGTGCTGAAAAGTACAACTTTTCAGCATTTATTTTGAAAAGTTTTTCTATTCGATTCTGTTATTTTTGGTACAGAAAAGTAGGCTTTTTCATCGTTCAAGAATGACAGGAAAAGTAAGTTGTTTCACGACGGAATTGCAAAAACAATAATTCGATGTATTTATGCGCAGCATCTCAAAATATGCACTTGTCCATAGAAAACAACTTTTAGTCACAATTTGGACGTACTCGAAGGTGATGACGCAAAATCTCGCTCTCAACCTCGACGTGCAAAATTTTTATCTTTTCCTAACAGTACGTTAAGGTTTCAACGTAATGAACCTGTCGGCTTGCAAAAAAGGTACAATTCTAGAGTTTTTTAGAGGTCCTATAAGCTTCAAACTTCAAAGAATGTGTTTTGCAAAGTGATAAAAAAGGCAAAGGCAAGATTTTAACTATATCAAAATAAGTTCATTCTGACGTCACTTAACGTACGCATTCTGTTCCCACCTTAAGGGTAGCCTCTCGCGTTGCAGTCAGTGTGTCGTCTCGCCGCCACACCACCCCCAAACTGAAGGGTCTAAATTTAAACCGGCGGCGCTGTGCAATATGGCCTCCACAACTTCGCACGTATCTTTTTTTGCTGGGTTGTAAACTGGTCAAGATTTTCTGCTTTCACTAAACTACACACAAGTAAGAATACTCAAGGTGTGTATTGACACAGTCATACAGTGACGTCAGCATAAAACCACCGAATTTGTTGGGAACTTAGAATTACAGAAACGGTTAAGACATGCTTACGTGCAACGCGCGCGTTTTCAAGTTCATCGAAAGTGACTTCACGTCACCACCACCAGCAACGATGGGCATGACTTCCGATTGTCTAATCTAATTAAGTGTTATTCCACCCATTCACGGCATGGGCTACGTGTGAGGTAATCTTTCTAACATTTTGAAAATCGTGGGCATAATTTCGTTTGAAGTCTTTTTTGAATCAAATCTATCAAATACATTAACATTTTTAAAAGAAAATTCAGCATTTCATCCAGCAAATCTAAATTTACCTCCAAAAACCCCCATTTTGACCGCAAATACGCCAGCGACTAACCTCAAAACTTCTAGTAGATGCACCGTTGCTGTTCACCCAGACACATAAAGTAAGGTTCGCGGTAACAGCAACAGGTAATGCAACACTCTCATTAAGGTCGATTAATGTGGTAATTAAATGCCTCTTTTTGTGCACGCGTAAAGGCGGCACACAGTACGGTGCCCGCGAAGAAGGTCTTATTTTGTTCGGCTCCGAAAGTGGCTCGTTCTAAGCTAAGGTGGTATCGCCATATGAACCGTGAAATGACAGTTGCTGCTGGGTGGAACCGCCGTTATGGGTTTCTTCGTTTGAAACAGTTTTATCGGGTTTAGGTTATGATTTTGCTGTGAAGCGAGTTTGCAGCTTTTTAAAATATGGAATAAAATTTATATTAATTACTGAAAAATTTTTTAACTGTATTTGTACCATGTCATGTCCAATGCCTCGCAAATTCTAACAACTATTTGATAATAAGTTGCACCGGATGTTACACTACATGGTAACAATACAAAACAAACACGCTATCAAGTAGTTTACAAGTACTCCAGTGTGGACTCATGATAAACATTTGCGAAAAAAAAGGGTTGAGTAGGGGACATCTTAAGATGACTTAGCTGAAAAAATCTCGTTCCTAGAACAAATCTTGCCATTTTGGCAAGCTGTGTAAAATTGAGGTACGTTTTTGGCCAAAAATGCCCTCTCGAAAAATCTTTTTTTTTTTTTTTGTTGGATTTGCTCGAAAAGTACCCAAATGCTTGAAAATCTCTACTTCAAACATTGTAGCGTCTCAGTACGATTCCTTCGAACAAGTGGGATGACTTGTTTTCACCATATCATGTTAGTTTCATTTGACCCAATGTCACCATCTCTTGGGTCAGTTTTCAAACGGTTGGCATTTAAGGTAGAGTTCATAAACTTCCACCATATTTTAGGAAAATGTTAGTGAACTATCTAAGAACAATTCTACGTTAAAAGATTTTCGATGTTACTTAAATTGGTTTTGTTATTATGAAACTACGAGAGGTGCATGATTTTTGACCTATAGTCACCCTCACTGACGGTTCTAGAGTTAGACAAGACCGCTATTTTTAATGCCATTATTTCATGCTTGACCTTGTTTGTAAAAAAATAAGTATTATAAATAAATTACTTTTCTTGCAAGGGTGTTTTTATAAAACAAAACTAACTTAATCCACCTATGTGGTTGGAGCCTTCCTCACTTGTTACCAACAATGGCTGATATGATGGAATTGTACAAAAATTTCATCTATTTTTTAGATCCGGAAAAAAAATAAATAGTAATATCACTTAAATGGCCATACCTCGAAACAAGGTTGCCAGATCATCAATGTTTTTGAATCGTTGGAAAGGTCTTTTGATAATCTAACCAACGATGGGTCGGATGATGGACCCGGACATAGTTTACATACATTTAAGTGAGATCCGGCTTCCAAAAAGTACATCAATATCACTTAAGTGGCCATATCTCGAGACAGGGTTGCCAGATCTTCAATGTTTTGGACTCGTTGGAAAGGTTTTTTGATAATCTAACCAACGATGGGTCGGATGATGGATCCGGACATAGTTTACATACATTTAAGTGAGATCCGGCATCCAAAAAGTACGTCAATATCACTTAAGTGGACATATCTCGAGACAGGGTTGCCAGATCTTCAATGTTTTAGGCTCGTTGGAAAGGTCTTTTGATAACCTAACTGACGATGGGTCGGATGATGGACCCGGATTTAGTTTACATACATTTAATTGAGATCTGGATATATGTGAAAACACATTTTTATACATAACTGTTGAACTACTTATCGAAACTTCAATCTGTATAAAACTCGATCTATGGGACCCTAAACCAAGTCGAATGCAACAGGTTCGGGTCAAATCGGTTCAGCCAGTGCCGAGAAACATGAGCTAGTTTGTTGGTCACATACATACATACACACACACATACACACAGACATTTGTTCAGTTTTTGATTCTGAGTCGATATGTATACATGAAGTTGGGTCTACGACGTTTTTATACAAAGTTCATTTTTAGAGCAGGATTATAGCCTTACCTCAGTGAGGAAGGCAAAACGTAGTTTTCCCGAGTAGTGAAAGTAGTTTATGCAGCAAGTTGCAAAAAGAGGATTTTTTCAGCACGAGCACATTGAAAAGTATTACTTTCCAAACAAGTGTTGAAAAGGTCAACTTTTTAGCATTCATTGCAGTGCTGAAAAGTAGACCTTTTCACCATTTGTTTTGAAAAGGGTAACTATTTGATTCTGTTATTTTTGGTAGAGCAAAGTAGGCTGTTTGGTCGTTCGAGAATGACAGGAAAAGTAAGTAGTTGGATGGAACTGCAAAAAATTAATTTTCTACCCAAGTGAAGCATTTTTAATAAAAAAAAACAAACATTTTATTAAAATGCAAGATTATTTATGGCTTTCTAATGTAATACAATGCAATGTTGTAAAGTAAGCAAAACCACAAATTGTTGCATTCATTTGTTTTTATTTGAATTTTCGCAGTGTAAAGGCAGTTAATTTGATTTTTTTTATGTATTCATTCATACTTTTTTAAATACTTTCATATGAATTAATTATCTTGTCCTCAAGCCAATGCAAATTTAAAAAAAAATTATCTGAAGTATTTTTTGAAAAGGACCAATAAACCAAATTTTCAGTTTTTGATTTTTGGGTGTTTTTTAATACCCCTGACTCAAGGCGGTTCTAAAAACACCCAAAAGCAAAAACTAAAAATTTGGTTTATTGGACCTTTTCAAAAAAAACTCCAGTTATGTCCTTCGATCCTGGCCAAAATCTACGAGTGGGCAACAAATTCTAATCAAATAAAAAAAATCAAATTATTCGCTCTACAGCATTGCCTTGGCGTTCTCGATTGCGAGATTCCTACTCGAAACTAGGTGTCCGAAAGTTTTGATTGTTGAGGCAATCGCAAATCTCTTTTTACATCTAAGCTTCCATCGACCCAGGGATTCGAACTGACGACCTTTGGATTGTGAGTCCAAGTGCCTACCAGCAACTTCACCGAGGCAGGACACAGGAAGACGACTCCTACACCTGGACTGAGCTTACGACCTAACCTCTAGGTTAGACCCGGGCCAACATTTACTTTCCCGTCCGACGGAAGGCGTGATCAGACAAATTTCGTCTCAAAAATGCCACCGGGACCTTCTGGTATCGAACCCAGGCCGACTGGGTGAGAGGCAACCACGCTTACCCCTTCACCACAGGCTCCGGCAACAAAATAAAATTTAAAAAATTGAAATAACAAGATTTCAGTGGAAAAGTTGTTGCAAATGCATTTACAAACAATGTTTTCAAAAAATGATTTGATTTTTGTTGAACTGTTTATTCGAAATTTACTAAAATTCAAATAAATTTTGAATGATTTCTGCTGATTGCACGTGAGCAATTCTCTACCAAAACCGGAAATGGATTTTATTTGTATTTTTTGATTTGGCTCAAACTTTGTGGGGGCCTTCCCTATACTCAAATATGCTATTTTGTGTCATTGGTTCACCCATACAAGTCTCCATACAATTTTGGCAGCTGTCCATACAAAAATGGTATGTAAATATTCAAACAGCTGTAACTTTTGAGTGAATTTTTTGATCAATTTGGTGTCTTCGGCAAAGTTGTAGGTATTGTTGAGGACTTTTGAGAAAAAAATAGGTACACGGAAAAAAAAATTTGAGGATTTTTTTTATCAACTTTTTTTTTACTAAAGCTCAATTTCCCGAAATACGTATTTTTTGATTTTCGAGATTTTTTTATATGTTTTAGGGGACAACATTCCGCAACTTTTGAGCCATAGAGAAACATGGTCAAAAAATCTGCCGCCGAGTTATGAATTTTTGAAAAAAATAGTGATTTTTGGAAAAAATCGAAGTTTCATGCAAAAACAAGTTTGACATTATTTTTTAATGCAAAATTGAATTTGCAATCGAAAAGTACTTGACATATTTTTTGATAAAGGGCTCCGTTTTCTAGATTCTAGATGGCTATGCCACCGAAAGTTTGATTTTAGCAAAATATTTGCAGTTTTTCAATTTTTAAAAATAGTGACCATGAGTGACCATTTCTAAAAATATATTTTTTGAAAAGTTCAGAAAATTTGCTATAAAATTGTCTAAGAGACATTAGAAGTGGTCGCTCATGGTCACTATTTTTAAAAATTGAAAAACTGCAAATATTTCGCTAAAATCAAACTTTCGGTGGCTATATCTAGAAAACGGAGCCCTTTATCAAAAAATATGTAGAGTACTTTTCGATTGTAAATTCAATTTTGCATTAAAAAATAATGTCAAACTTGTTTTTGCATGAAACTTCGATTTTTTTCAAAAATCACTATTTTTTCAAAAATTCATAACTCGGCGGCAGATTTTTTGACCATGTTTCTCTATGGCTCAAAAGTTGCGGATTTTTGTCCCCTAAAACATATCAAAAAATCTCGAAAATCAAAAAATACGTATTTTGGGAAATTGAGTTTTAGTGAAAAAGTTGATAAAAAATCCTCAATTTTTTTCCGTGTACCTATTTTTTCTCAATAGTCCTCAACAATACCTACAACTTTGCCGAAGACACCAAATTGATCAGAAAATTCACTCAAAAGTTACAGCTGTTTGAATATTTACATACCATTTTTGTATGGACAGCTGCCAAAATTGTATGGAGACTTGTATGGGTGAACCAATGACACAAAATAGCATATTTGGTCATAGGGAAGGCCCCCACAAAGTTTGAGTCAAATAAAAAAATACAAAAAATAAAAATTGTCGAAATCGGCCGATTTCGTAGAGAGTTGCTCACGTAAATTTTCGTTTTTTTTTTTCAAAAGGTATGTTTTTGTCTCCTGATTTTTACAGCCGATTTGATTGGAAAGGGGTGACAAAAACTATTTGCAACAGCATTGTCATTACAGCTAGTGTCAAGTCTTTTCTAGTCCTTGAAATTATTATGTTTTGCATATTTGGTGTTTTACATATTTTTCCAGCCGCTTTTTGGATTTATGCGTGTTTTTCACATTTGTAACCGTTAAATGGAATTATTTACTATTGAGTTGCAACTAATTGACTTAAAATATCGTTCGGGACCTAACAAATATTCCTGCATGCTTATTTTGACATAAAAGAAGGGGAAATTATTTATGAACTAGGCCTAAGTCGACCCTAAAATCTGTTCATCGAATCGAGATCCAAGAGTTTTGCTTTCCAATTCTTTAGGAAGATTCAAAATTGTTTTGAAAATTGTTTTTTTAGGTCAAAATCAATCTAGAAGCGGTTTTGGATCTTAGTGGGTTAAAGAGTTTACGTGATTTCACTAAAAAGTTTTCTTAAAAAGATAATTGTTGAAAAAATTTTCAAAGACTTCACATTTAAATGTTTTTTTGAATGTTTGATTTGCTTAGTTTTCGTTGATATGTGACGAATTTAAAAAATGTATGAAAAGAAGATTGAAAATTTAAATTTATTTCGTACAATTTTTAGTCTAGAAGTAAGGTTGGGTCTTAGCGCTTTGAAATTTACAAGATATACAAAATCATTTGAATGGTTCTTTGAATGATTAATTATTCTGAAGGTTTTGTTCATATCACGGCGTGTTTTCTAGAACAACCTTAAGGAGAAAAAATAGTCATCACTACTTTCAAAAGTGTCTTATAGGAAATTTTCTCAGCTTTCCAATGCTTCTAAGAGCGAAATGTTTCATCGGGAAATTTCTGAGATATCTCTATTTTAAGTTTTTTGGTTTAAAATTCCTTTATTATTTATTGGAACCTTTAAACTAACAGTTCAGAAAACTTATCAAATGATGTGTTTCATGAGTCATTTACTCATCAAAATGTTTGCACATTTTGATGAGTAAGACAAGAAACAACTTTGTAGAAGTTTGCAAACCGCTAAACATTTTGAAAATTATGTTTTGTCTAAGTTTTTGAATATATGAGATTTATTCAGAAATTAAAATCATAAAACAGTGTAAAAATGTATTTTTTACAAGAATTATTTGATAATTACATATTTTTTGTGTACAAATATCACGTGTATACTCTGATTTAGCTTGTTCAACCGAAACTTTGGCAGGTTTGGGATTGTTAATGGTATTATTGAATTTAAATGAACAAATTTGATATTTTCTTAAGCAAACATTAACCAGGAACATAAATACAAATATGATTTGAAATCGAAAATGTACTACATATTACTGTAGTAAGCTTCAAAAGTCATATTTTCATGAGTATAAAATAAAGATAAAATTTATAAAATGTTTTCTGTAGAAAATGCACTTAAAAGTAGCAATAAAATTCAAGTCTTCCAATTCAGAATTCTGAAAACAACGTCACAAACATTTATTTTTGTTTTAACAAAAATTAAATAGTATTTTAACAAAAAAAAATCTAACAGAAACTTTCTTTTCAAACTATTTTAACAAAAATCAAGACATATATATTTTTTAAAGATGAGATTGAAGATGAGAGTCTTATAAACTTCTAAAATATTGCTAATTCCTTGATCATTTAATACAAAAAAACAGAAACAATCATTTCATACTAATGAAAAGTATTTCTCCTAAAGCTAGCAACCGTAATTTGCAGTATAATTTTGAGTATAAAACATGTTTTGTATCCATGCAACTAGTTAGTGTTTGATTAAGGAAATATGATATTTATTCATAAAAATCTTGTAATACCCTAGCAATCTCAAATCTGTAGAAATTTCGGCTGTATCAGCTAATTCCAAGCTGAATCAGAGCAGACCGGTGTTATTTGTACACAACAATTATGTCATTGGTTCTTGTAAAAATAGTATTTCAATACGGTTTTATTATTTTATTATTTGAATAAATCCCACATATTCAAAAATTCGGGTAAAACTTAATTTTCAAAATGTTTAGCGGTTTGCAACCTTCTACAAAGTTGTTTCTTGTCTTATTTTGCACATTTTGGTCAGTAAAATACACATGAAACACATCATTTGACAAGTTTCCTGGACTGTTATTTAAAAGTTTCCAATAAATGATCAATGATTTTAAAAGAAAAAACTTAAAATAGAGATATCTCAGAAATTTCCCGATGAAACATTTCGCTCTTAGAAGCATTGGAAAGCTGAGAAAATTTCCTATAAGACACTTTTGAAAGTAGTGATGACTATTTTTTCTCCTTAAGGTTGCCCAGAAAACACGCCGTGCATATGTAACGAATGAAAAAAAATGAGATCGTTTTCTCGAATTTTGAAGAAAATCGCGTTTATTCTTTGAAAGAGTCAAAAAAAAACTTCAAAAGCATTCAGCGGATTAGTTTGAAAATTGAAAACATAAAAAAAAACATTCGTCAAGATAAGAAAACTCGCGAAGACTGCAAGCAAACTTCCTTATGTTCAGTATTGTAAATGAATGATAAAAAAACTATCATTTCATAATTTCTGCATTAAAATATCAAAGAGTATATCGAAATTTCAGTGCTAAAAACTTAAGAACTTCATAGTTTAACCACATGTTCATTCAAAAAACATTTTGTCTTTGGAAAATTAAACGTTATGATCAAGAATAATATTTGAAAATTTTGAAGATATACTTGATTTATTATCAAAGAATCAGGATGAGAAGAAAAATGCAATGTTCAACAGATAAATTTAATTCAAAAAGACCGATTATAATAGAGGTGGGCAAAAAAAGAGCGAACCGCTCAAAGAGCCGGTTCACTGAAAAGAGCGAACGAGCCATGGCTCACAAAAAAAGAACCGCGGTTCTTTTTCAAACTCCGGTCTTTTGAAAGAACCGGTTCAAGATGGAATGATTTTTGTTATAAATATAAGTTATTGAATTTCCAAAAAATGTAGTATTAAATTTGTTTTGAGAATTAAAAGTGCAATTTCAAAAATTTCAATGCTTGTAAAAATTAATCCCAAAAGTAAATGAAATTATATATAAAATGGAGTAAACTTTTCATTGTACAATTGTCAAATATTACCAAAAATCTTTTGAATATTTGAGAAATTTCGGAAAAAAATAATCATTTTGTCCGATTAAACGTTAGCGTTTATAGACCTTATAGATCTTTCAAATCAGAATGTAGAGAAGAGTTCACAAAATGTTTTCTCCAAATAAAATATCAGCATTAGTCTTTCAGAAATAAACTCAATCTTAAAATCAATAGCAATTTTTCCAGCATCCTAGATTTCAGTATGGATGCCATTCAATTACTCGAATGTTTAGTTTTGAGTAGAAATCTTGACAAAGAGACCACCAAGATCTATGGTTTTCTAGGGCATCTTCTCGTTTTTTGGTTTATCTATTTTATTCATCAAATATGGCCGTTACAAATATTTTTCAAAGTTTATGTCACCCCTCCCCTTCAAAATCGGTCCAAAAAATCAGGGGGCAAAACAATTTTTTTTTTTTCAAAAAACTTTCAAATTTTAATGGAAATAGAAGTCTTATCAACTGAAAACAAATTAAAAAGCATTGTGGGATCGATCAAGCATATTTTAATTTTTTGTGAAATTCCGTTTGCACCGAATGCAAAAAGTTTTTTTTTTGGCTTAAAAAATAAGTTCATCAATACTTCGATATTTTGAAATCTAATGATTGATGTGTAAAATGCATTTCAAAACTCTTTTTTCATTAAAATGTTTATACCATGGCTTGTTTTTTTTTTTTGCTACTTTGGCTAGAGTTGAGGGACATAAAAATTCTAAGTATAAATATAGGTATTCGGTGCCCTCTCCCTGTGCCCATACCTTCACACTTAGGAGACCCGGGAGGCGGAGTCTTGTCGCAAAAAGAACGATACACGCCTGTGGATCCGTTGACGAAACCGCAAGGTTTAAGAGGGCCACATTATAAGGTGTTACGTCGATTCCGTTCCGTTGAGGGACATAATATACTTCAAAAAATGTTTGGTACGGCCTAATTTATAAAAGTCATATGTGAAATAACTTATAAAATCACACGATTCTTGAAAAAACCCATTTCATCCAAATTTTGAAAAAGAGCGAAAGAACCGTTCAAAAGAGCGGCTCTTTTTAAAGAGCGAACGAAAATGAGCGGCTCCTAAAAAAGAGCGGTTTTGCCCACCTCTAGATTATAACATGTGAATTTCCCCTATTCATAAAAAAAAAATTAGCTAAAATCATTCTTACCTGTCCGGCAGTCCACTTAGCGCTTGCCCCAGGACTTCCGGGGTTTTGTTTGTCCCTTGGGGCAACGTTTTGGACATTTCTTCCACATATTTCTCTTCCGGTAGCTTTTCCTCCTCGGAGTCAATCTATTTTTGGAATCAAAAAAGGGAGAGAGAGAGAGTAAAAAAAAACAAATCATTTAGCTCAAGGTGTAACTCAATTGCAATGCAAATTGACCGGTTGTTAATTAGAGTATAGTGCCAACAACTAAACGATGACGTGAAACAACAAAACAATGACTACAATGACACCACGTCTGTCATCGAGAGAGCGAGGAAAAAAAGAAAAGATTAATTCACCCAAGTCTACGCGGAACATGCGTTACACGCTAGACTTTGAACCCAATCACGCCTTTCCCAAGTCGAACCGAGATTGACTCTTCTGCAGTGTTTCTCTCACGAAGGTTCTACCACATCAGCTGAGGCAAAAATATAAATAATCCTCAGTGATCTCGTGTGGGGGGGAAGCGGGCGCTTAGAAGAAAGTAGAAGAGAAAGTCTCTGAATGCTTATTCATCTGTGGAATTCTATCGGGTTTCACAGAGCTGCGACCACATTACGTTCTTCACATTTTGTTTAGCTTAATCTTATCGGAGTAAATTGCATGAGCTAGACATCTCTTCCCCCACTTTGACCGCCATGGAACGAAGCAATTACGGAATCTCGTTCGCGTGTTTTGACGAATTTGTGTTCCATTCAGCACTCCTTGGGGCATAATTCGTCAGCAAACTTTTCTGGTTTAGATTACAGATTACGTCTCGTAAGACAGTACCAAAATTAAACGTTATTTGTCATGAAATTAAAAACTTTTTGTAAATACTCTCAAAAAAGCGCAATTTGTTTTACAAAAGTATTCGAAAATGCTAATGTAACAATTTTTTTTGTTCTATTTTTAACTGTGCAACATGCGATAATCGTAAAGAAAGGTTGAACAGTTAGATTAGTATCAATTCTTATCGCGACAAGTGACGTAACAACACATCGGACGATTATAGCACATGGTGAATGCTGCGAATGAATCAGGTGTTGTGTTATATTTGTTTTGGTATATCGTATCAACAAATTGTGCTTGTCACTTGAAGCATGTTAGATAGAATTAAAGCAGGTCAACTTGGAAAAAAAAAACAGTTTCAAGTTTAGTACCATTGTTCTGAAATTTTAAACATTTTTTGTACAACATTGAAAACACGGCATTTTAACACAACATTCATTGTAATTAAATGTATTGCGCCGGCTAAGTGTTGACCAAACACACGAAAGTATATATAAAATAATAGCTTTGTCGTACTGGTCGAGGCGCCCCCCAGTGTACGTGGTGTGAAAGCACACAATCCCATTTGTGATTCATGGTTGAACCCGTTCTCGATGCAAGCGAAGATTTCGTTATTATGGCGCCAAACAATTGCAAAGTGCACCGGGCAAACAAATATGTGCACCATCCTCAAATGACGTAGCATTTGTCAGCCTTTTTAAACTTTAAAAAGAAAAGTTAAATCTTTCGAATCTCTCAAATACCTTTCTAATCTCTAGAAGATAAAGTCTAGAGTTTTTTTGATAGTTCCTGTAAACTTATGAAATACCATAGCTTATAAAACTCTAGAAGTTTTCATTTCTGGATATTGAGCTTTACAAATTGTATTTGTCGGCAGTGCTAGTTTCATGAAATAATTTATCAATTGTGAAAGAAATAAATAATAAGGCTAATTATTTATTCAAAAAAAGGACAAAAAATATTGTTGCAAATCAAAATAAAAAAATTAACTTATTTAATAGACTACTGCCAAATTCATTAAATATTTAAAGAATGCTTTTTAAATCGCTAAGAACTTTTAAACAAAAATCGCTTCCCCAACGTACCGTAAACCGGAGTGATATTGAGAGCCGGGGAGATAGGTTTTATTTTTTTCCGCAAAATGAACATAACAAATTTAACAAGTACAGAAGCGAATGGAATCAAACTGACTGTGGCAGAGAAGTGTTCAAATTACTTCAAGAAGAAAGGAATCTATGACATTTCCCCGAAACCCATATTACCGAAGGGACATTTCCCCGAATGCCACTTCCCCGAAAAGACACTTCCCCTAATAGTCATTTCCCCGAATTCCATTTACCCGAATTTCCCATTTCCCCTAATCGTCCACATCCCCGAATGCCATTTTCCCGAATGGGCCACAATCCCGAATGCCACTTACCCGATTAGTCATTTCCCTGAATAGTCATTTCCCTGAATGCCATTTCCCTGAATGCCATTTCCCCGAACGCGGTCAAGCGGAAATGCCCGGTGCCCCGGAGCGCGCGCTCCTGTGCACCGGACATTTCCGCTTGACCGCGTTCGGGGAAATGGCATTTTAAAAGAAAAAAAATGATAACAATTTTTATCACATCAAACAACATATTTAAAGGTTCGTATTGGCCTTGAATGATTAACTTTCTTTTTGGCTTCATTCAGAACAGACGTAGCATTTTAGGGGGGATTCAATACAAATTCAAATACAATGAATATTGTTACAGACCTTTTTTTACACATTTATTCTCAAAACAAATACTTTTTTCTTATAGACATGATAATAATAATGCAATAGAAGTTTTGTTATTTTTTATGATTCAAAAAACATACCCTGCGATTTTCGTAGTACAGAACCCCGTACACACTGATCATTTTATTCACATTGCTGGTTTGGGATTCGGCGAAAAGTATAATCAACAAAAACTTTAAATAAAATTTGAACCAGCCTTATGTACCTATTTGTCCGATTTTTGGGTTCTTTGACAAAATTCGAAAAAAGACAAATTTCCTTGCAAATTTCTCAAAAACAACATCTAATTATGCGGTTGAATACAAATGTTAATTGAACAAAAAAAATCTGGTACAGTCCAGACTTGATTATCCGAAGGCTTCGGAAAAATTTCACTTCGGATAATCGAAACTTCGGATAATCAAATCACGAAAAAAAATTGTTATGCCTATTTTTTATTGTCGAGCGTATGTCCCCTAAACTACGTTAAAGTGATTTAGAACTTTTAAATCCAAGGCCAATATGGCGGTGTTGAAAAATTGAAAAAAAAGCATTTTATTATTTAATAGGCAATCAACTATTCAAATTTGACTAAAATGGGGTTGCAGAACTCAAATTTGATGTTTAAAACAAGAAAAAGAAGAAAAAAAACGAAAACAAAATTTTGTTTTTGATTCCATTATTCGAAGTCCCATACAAACCTTCGGATAATCGAACTTCGGATAATCGAAACTTCGGATAATCGAGTCTGGACTGTAATTGAGTCCTAAAATTAAGCTTAAATTTGTTGTGGTTTGGTTGCGCATTTTAGCAGAATGCATTACTATGAATACAAAGAGACAAGTTGTTCCTTTTTATTCCGCTATAATTTGTGATATTATTGTTCACAACGATAAGGCTTATATTTCTAAGTACAATGACCCTTTGAACGACCGCAAAGGATTTAAAATGGATTTTCACTGGAAATCACTTCACGGCCCTTCTTGGCATAAAAGCTTCTACTTGACAGCTCGTTCCAAGGGGACCATAGTTGATCCATCGAAAAAATGTTGTCTTGTCAATAACTTTTTATTTGCATAAAAATGAAAAAAAAGTTATCAGAAATGGATTTTAATTTTGTTTTTTACCGTTGTTCATAAAAATTTACAAAGAGCTTTACTACCCAATTTACAACATTTAATCAACAGAATACCCAAAAAGCTGTTTGTTCGGTAAAATTGAAAAAGAAAATAACTGTTAGTCATGGAAAAGGCTTTAGCGAAAATGATGATTAGGGAATATGAAAATTTAAATTTAAATAAACGGCAATTGGCGTAAGTGTCACTTCGGGGAAATGGCATTCGGGAAAATGGCAGATTAGGGGAAATGATATTCGGGGAAATGGCATTCGGGGATGTAGCTGATTAGGGGAAGTGGTATTCGGGGATGTGGCCATTTAGGGGAAATGATTTTCGGGGAAATGGCATTCGGGGAAATTTCATTCGGGGAAATGAGCTAGACCAACGATTCTCAACCTTCTTCTAGGCCGGTACCCCCTGCCATGTAAATCAAGTAGGCCCGGTACCCCCGTTGAGAATTGCTGAGCTAGACCCTTTCAAAGTGTCATGATATTCTCAATGAGTTTAAATCTCGAAGTGGAATGCAGTTTTAGATTCTTTGGGCAATTTTCCCGATATTTTTAACCTAAGTTTACCTCAAACTTACATGAATTTAGTTATAAAGTTATATACAGTTAACTAAACAATAACACTGATTTTTTTCTTAAATACTATAGTAAAGTTAATACTATAGTAAAAACCCGATTTAATCCCACCAGGGGTGAGATAGAGCCTTTCTTACTAAAGAATATAACTTCTCTCAATTCACAACATCGACTTGATACACAAAATCTTATGATGAAAGCAAGGTATTATTAATGATGTGTTTTCTAAAAGAAATTGAAAACGCAATTTTCACCTATCGAATATTTTTAATCGTACAAATTCTTAGCTTCCAATGCGCAAGTGACGACACACACCGCGGTTTTGGTTTACGAGCCCAAAAACCGAACAAAGCAGGCGCAAAGCAAAACCGAGTTATGGCCTATCTACAATCACTAAGCTTAGAATAGTTAAGTAAAGTAAAACTTAGAAAATGTACACAACTTACGGCCGTCACCCACAATCAACTTAGAAAATTTGCTGGGCTGATATACGTTGCTATGCAGTTGTTTGTTTACCTTTGATATGGAAACGTCAACTTACCGTAGATTTTGAAATTTTCCAAACCATACGTCAAGTTTCTAATTTTATTCCTTTTCATTGTAGAAGATCAGATTCATTTCCATTGATTCAAACTCCTAAGCTAAGTGAAATTTTCTAAGTTAAGTGATTGTTGATAGGCCATTAACCGCACAGTGGGAAGCTTGCCATTCAGCGTCTACGAAAGTGAGAGAGTCAGAGATAGATATTTTTACAACCGCACCACTACACACTCAATCGCAATACCTTAGGTAGATAGCCATTGGCGTCGCGAGCATTGAAAACTTTGAAAACGATAGTAAGCTTAGAAGCTTCGAAAGCTCCTATTGGAATCCAACGAACTCTGTTTAATAAAACGACACGACAAATGAAGCCTACTTAAAGGCGATTTAAGGAGCACACGGGAAACAAATTGATTGTACCAGGATGAATGTCCTATGTCAAAAAAGTTTTTGCATTAACATTGGACAGTTATGCAAAAACGGACAGAGCAAAAGAAACCGAAAAGCTACGATATCTTACATGTTGAAGGAAACATCGGTAGACAAGCTACTACGAACGAGTATAAGTCGAGCCGAAACATATGCGCCAGCATTCTGGCGCCAGTATTCGAAGCTCAACTTGACTTGACTTGGCGACGAAGCGTCGAAGCGTCGAAAATCGATGCAGTGTGATTTTTTAGCGATTTTTCGGTTTAAAATTCATGCTGAATCGACATATTTACAAAGCTGGAAATGACGTCCTGGCTTAAAGTAAAACCTATACCTTTCTTTAGTAAGAAAGGCAAAAAGTAAATCGTTCTAAAAATTGATCGGGATTGCCGATCGATGTCGAATTTGTTTCAGATGCTCACTCATGGTCTGTACTATGAATGTAGCAAGAAATTTCGAATAAAATCAGAAATGAAAAATGTTGGCGAAGGTCACCAGGTGGGCTTTTACCTTTTTTTTTAGGGATTTTGTTTCTTATGGTAGGTCAATCAAACGGCTCTAACTCCAGAACCATATTATGAATCTGGATGAAAATTTGGGAGGTTGTAGAGCTCGAAAAATGCAATTTTTGAGATAAATAAAAGATATGAAAATGAAAAAATTGGACCATATTTTCATTTGAAAACTGTGTATTTTCTGGAAAAGTCTGGCCGCATCCGAAAACAGATGGATATTTCGAAATTTGCGCGGCAACTCGCCCAGGTTCAGCACACTAGCTTTCATCTGCATTTACTGCCGTTCTAAGCATAATTGTCCCATGTCATTTTTTGACGATTTTGACCTTTTGACATTTTTAAGTTTAGTTTGATGTGTACTTTAAGAAAAACACATATAATCTGGTACTTTGTTCGGAAACTCATTAAAAACAACACCAAGTCTGTTTGTCCCATCGTTAAACTTCTACGCATAATTGTCCCACCAAGTATTTTCTTACACGGAATCTTTAGTTTTACTAAGCAATATGTCTTGTTTACCTGTTGTATAGCAATAGAATTACAAATAAGGGTGATAAACTGCTAACTGGGGCGATTAGGGACACATAGGGCGAAAAGGAACCCACGGGACAATTATGCGTAGAAACACAGAAATCGGTCGAAAAATTTCAATCGCGTTTTTCTCAGTTGTCCTTTTTTGAACATGGGACAACTATGCGTAGAACGGCAGTTTAGGAGAATCGAAATCGGATTTATGGGAGCTGAGAACGGCGCGACACAAAATTTTGCAAAATTTTACCACATACGAACATCACTCGACCTCCACGGAATTTATTTTCTCAAAATTCGAGGGTTCGAGATAGACGAGTTCTATCAAGGTGAATCGATAGAGCGTCGAAAATCGATGCAGTGTGATTTTTAGCGATTTTTCGGTTTAAAATTCATGCTGAATCGACATATTTACGAAGCTGGAAATGACGTCCTGGCTTAAAGTAAAACCTATACCTTTCTTTAGTAAGAAAGGCAAAAAGTAAATCGTTCTAAAAATTGATCGGGATTGCCGATCGATGTCGAATTTGTTTCAGATGCTCACTCATGGTCTGTACTATGAATGTAGCAAGAAATTTCGAATAAAATCAGAAATGAAAAATGTTGGCGAAGGTCACCAGGTGGGCTTTTACCTTTTTTTAGGGATTTTGTTTCTTATGGTAGGTCAATCAAACGGCTCTAACTCCAGAACCATATTATGAATCTGGATGAAAATTTGGGAGGTTGTAGAGCTCGAAAATGCAATTTTTGAGATAAATAAAAGATATGAAAATGAAAAATTGGACCATATTTTCATTTGAAAACTGTGTATTTTCTGGAAAAGTCTGGCCGCATCCGAAAACAGATGGATATTTCGAAATTTGCGCGGCAACTCGCCCAGGTTCAGCACACTAGCTTTCATCTGCATTTAGGAGAATCGAAATCGGATTTATGGGAGCTGAGAACGGCGCGACACAAAATTTTGCAAAATTTTACCACATACGAACATCACTCGACCTCCACGGAATTTATTTTCTCAAAATTCGAGGGTTCGAGATAGACGAGTTCTATCAAGGTGAATCGATAGAGCGTCGAAAATCGATGCAGTGTGATTTTTTAGCGATTTTTCGGTTTAAAATTCATGCTGAATCGACATATTTACGAAGCTGGAAATGACGTCCTGGCTTAAAGTAAAACCTATACCTTTCTTTAGTAAGAAAGGCAAAAATCTAATTTGCATACAAAAAATGCGATTTTAACGAGAGAAACTGTGAATATCAAAGCCACCCAGAATTCAAAATAAGAATTTCCAGCAATTGAAAAAACGTTTTTCCAAAAATAGCGCATGGACCTTGTGTGGCCTATCCTAGTACATGTTTAAAAAATAATAATCTTGAGACAAATTTTACCAGTTGGAAAATTAATAAAATATAAATTAAAATCCTATCAATGGCACCCCGGTTTACGGTATGTGAATGTAAACTGCAAGTACATAGAATGCAGATATTTGTGCAGTAAAACTAGCGTTTTCCAAACGCTTTAATCAATGTTAGTATTTTAGAATTTCTCGATACAAACAACTTCAAAGGAACTACGTTATTCAACGCCATTTCCGTTACATCTCCGGCATAACTACTTTAACTTTTTAGAATTGTTATTTTTGTAGACAAATTTACCCCAACATGGCTAAAACTAGAAAAAAAAATTAATTGCAGATTTGACTTTAAATATAAGAATGAGATTTTGAATAGCTAAATGTTTTAAGGCCGTTGCAAATATTTTTCAAAGTTTCAAATTTGAATGCAAATTTAACTTCAATCAACAGAAAACTAATTAAAATGCATTTTCCTGCGTTTATAAAATAAAAACGACAATACCTCGATATTTTAAAATCTAATGATTGGAAAACAGTTGGACGCGTATAAAATACATTTTAAAACACTTTTTTCATCCAAATGTTGAAACCTAGGCTTGTTATTTAAATTTTATACATTTTTTTTGCTGTACTATTCAGTATTTACTTAAGTGCTGAAAATTTAAACTTTTCAGAACTGATATCTAAAAATAATAACTTGTGATTTTATTTTGGAGTTTGACACTTAACTTGACGGCAAAAAATACATTCAATCGAGGAAACAAACGTTTTATTGAAAATAGAGTGGTTTCCTAAATTGCCAAAAAATGCTGTTTTTAACTCGTTACAAAAAAAAAGTTTTTTTTTCAGCACTCGTCGTATTAATGAGCGATTCGTGCTGAAAAGTTTTCTTTTTGCAACCTGTTACAAAACTATTGATATAAGTGCAGTTGCAGAGTTTTGAGGGAACCTTTAACTGTCACTAATACATTTATCTCAATGAATGCAGATAAAGTTTGTTTTTAGAGAAATCGGAAACAGGAAAATACTCGCAAACAATCTGTTCCTTTTTTCGAATGTATCTCCAGCAATTTTAGAAAATCTGTAATATTCTAGAAATTTGCATAAGGCCAATAAAAACCTCATTTTAAAAGATTCATATGTTTTTTGAAAAATGTCCTGTAATGTCTGTTCAAAATGGGTGATTTAGTTACATCCTAATATTTAGTTGAGTTAAATTGACCTATCAAATCACTGAAAACGACCTTTTTTCAATCAATCACAATTCTATGAAGAATCAATCCGAAACACTAAGCTGAAACCCTAAATCCCCCACGGGGTTACGAAATTCCCCGGCGTGTTACGGCTTCGGCGGCTTTCGCAATCCACCTAGTACCTACAGCGTATCCATCACAGCTCTCAGGTCGTGTGGCGGGGTGGCGGTGGGGTTTCAATCGATTTGCAGGACAACAGCCAGCACACGACAGTAAATTCAATTAGTGAAATTGATAGTGTCGTCTACATTGTCTAGGGATGGTGAGGTGAATTTCCCAAGAGTTCATGAGGTTTTGATTGTATTATTATTTTTAATTATTTTAAATTTTGTCTAAATTATATTTAACTAATTAGTTTGGCAGAAAAGTAAAACAACTTTAGTACCGTAAACTGGGGTCAATCGGGACACTTGGGGTGAATTGGGACAGCAGTTTTAACCATTTTGGAGCACAATATTGTGATTTTTCTGGTTGGTTTCGGTTAGACCAGACTAAGACCAACAAAATGTGTACATCCATTTCCAAATTTAAAAGCTTTAAGTGCTCTAAAAACTGCTGTCCCTATTCAGACTGTAGTCCCGATTCGCCCCAGATTACGGTATTTAATAAAGAAGATAGTTTGATGGTTAAAATTTTACAAATTCGAACTTTTCAGAAAAAAAAAATCTTTTGTAATGTAAGGACAAGGATGTCCTTGTGCGAATCCGAACCAAAGAGAGAGTGAAATCATTTTGCACAGCTGCTGGGAACAAATCTCTCCGGTGATGAATGAAAACACATTCGGGAGGGGGATTAAACAGTGGGGTGAGGAGGGACGTTCACCGGGCAGGCGCTCCATGAACCCAAACAGAGTGTGAGTGTGTGTGGCTCGCGGAATGTCGTTCCCCGAAGGAAGAAGCTTGGCTGGCGAAAGAAGGGCGAGGATGATACTGGCAAGAAAAATCGATAAATTTATCCCGTTTTTTGCGAGGAATGGAAAAATCCTGGAGGGTTTTTTTTCCTTTCTGCGTAGTTGGCCAACTTACGTGGTCGGAGCTTTCGGCCGTGGTCGATTCCTGGGCGGGTTTCTGGCCTTTGTCGTCCGGTTTGAGCGAGGATTCCCCAAGGGAATCTCCCTCACCGATGTTCCGGCGTCGGATTTCCGCTTCCGCACTCATTTTTATTTGCTGTGCTTTATTTTCCTCTCGAGATCTAAGCAAACTGCTTGTTGTGCACTTTGACACTGCACTAAAAACTAGCACCTGCTGCTCAAACCAGTCGGTTCCACTAGTCTAAAGCTTGCTGAGACGACCTTTTTCCTTCACCTTGCACTTGACTTCCTAGCTCGAACTGGTTTCTACCCTCAACAACCTTTGACTGTAACTTTGATTTGTCAAATTACGTAGATTTAACTGTAATTTTTTTTCTTTCAGTGATAAAATTTACTTCTACACCATGCACTAATGTAATCAACCACGATTTGTCGCTTCAATTTGCCCAAGATGCTTCTCTGTTTACATTCGCCATCACACTGCTGCTGCTGCTGCCCAAACCTTGGCCAGTTAGTCGGAGAGATTCTGGACGTTTGAGGTACTCCACCTTCCTCAAACTAAAGTTCGATACCGTAAACTTTGCTTTCACTAGCCGTGTGATGATTGTTGTTTTTCGTTTTTTTCCCCCGGACCGACTGCGGGTTCTGAAAATTTAATTTACTTTTCCTTTGCTCGTTTTATGATCAGCCGAGACCGCACTCACAATCACAAACCACTTCTACACATTACCACCACCGAGACTAAACTGATTCTGCTGGCCCAGTCTGACAGCAGTGTTGCCAGGCCGATGAGAAGAGAGCTCACCTCGAACATAGACTAAATATATATAGATACGCCACTCCCCTGTTGGGGCTGGCGACACTACCGCCACGCCAAAATTGCACCTGGTGGCAATTCACAGGTACTACTTTTCGATGTTTCCAAAGGGAAAATTATTTTTCCCCAGTTTCAGTTCAAGTGTTACGGTTGCATCGTAGCAACAGCTGCTTTTCAAACTTTGTTTATTTTCTGTCAACATTTCAAGTGGGACTTCAAATCGTTGGCTTTTTTCCTCTAAAAAGAACCCGGTGCGGACATCTCTGACCACCAAAAATCCTACGAACGGAGCCGATTCCTCCGAGGGTGCCATCCGGTCATCTTGGAGACGTGTTAGCAAGTGAGTCAAACAAAGTTTAACAGAAAAATTGCTTATGTGAAAATTTATTTTACAGGCGAGGGCCTGGTTGCACTCTAAACCTGATTAAGAAGACCCTGCCAACCATTCCATCACAGCAAACGGAAACTGCGCAGCGTTCTAGAATCTGACCGTAACTGTCGGTGCTACTAGCGGACACAGCTTTCTCGTGTGAACAGAACTCAAGCAAAGCTTTTCCCGGGGCCTGGTTCTACAAGAACCACGGCGTGCGACAATCCACCGTTGCCGGAATAGCGGAGGCGAGCGGAAACACAAGTCTAATCTAAACACATGCTGGGCCCCATGATGAAATGCCTCGATTTTTGTTAAAACTGTTTCTTGTTCTATTTTGTTAAATGATAATAAAACGTTGACCCAATAAAACGAATATCATACAACTACATGCTGATTAAATTTTATTTGTCTAGATCAATGATTCGCAAACTATTTTCGCCTAGGCCCCACCTTTCACACATCAAAGGTGGGGCCCACGGCCACTCCAGGAACTTGTCAGGCCCCACTTTTGGAAACACTGGTCTTAGATTTTGGAGCAGCTCCAGAACTTTTCCCAAAGCTGAAGATTCTTCTTGCGGTTCAATGTCAGCCGGGTAGTTTAGCATACGGAGGTGGCCTCTTTGAATCTGATGCACATGAACGGAGGAATCCGCGTTAGGTTTGTTTGTCTATTCTTGCGCTGCATTTTGGCATTTTTTTACATTCTTCATGTCTGGAAAAAATAAATAAAATGAAGCATCTACACATGGTAAAGGATTCTAAACAACCATCTCTTTGAGGAGCGTACTGTAGCTCAGTTCGCTAACCTTCGTTGCCATCACTCGAGACTTTTTCACCTGGCCGGGGGAGTGGTGCAAATCTGCAGAGGTTTCGCCATAGAGTGGGAACTGCCCGTGTTCGGCTTGAAGAGAGTCATCTCCTCCCGTTTCCGGTTCTATTATTCTAGTCAGATTCTTTACTGCTGCTGCCACTGCTACTTGCCCTGCTGGAGTACACACCTGGCGGCCAATTTTTTTTACGTGTTTTGGGATTTAAAAGGTAAATTACAAAAATAGTTTTTTCAAGGACGTGTTGAACCCAATTTGGTGACACTTTGTCAAAAACAAAACAATTTTTCAACAGGCAAGTGCCCAGAGTACTATGATTTTGTTTTCCAATTTAGTACCTGTAAATTGACGATGGCGGCGCGCAGATCGCTAAAGGGGTGTCGCCAACTAGGTATATGGAGCAACTTCCAAGTGGGACATCTACTTGATTAATAATCTATGCCTCGAATGAACCAAGGCACTTGTCTCTTTGCTCACTGACCAATATTTGTGTCATGTTTTGCCAAATGCGACACATCAATCATGGTTTAGAAGTTCATAAATGTAATATTAAATAATAATTTCTTTACAGTCCAGACTCGATTATTCGAAGGCCTTGGCAAAATTTCTCTTCGGATAATCGAATCACGAAAAAAAATGTTCTTCGTTGTCTTATTTTTTATTGATATGTTTCAGAATGACCCCTAAAATACTCTAAAGTGATTAAGATTTTTTTTAATCCAAGATGGTGGCCAAAATGGCAGTGTTGAAATATTGAAAAAAGTCTTTTTTATTTAATACCATTCAAACCATTCAACCATTCAAATTTGACTAAAATGGGGTTGCAGAACTCGAATTTGATGCTGAAAGTAAGAAAACAAAAAATACGAAAAAAAAAATTTTTATCGTGATTCAAAAGCCTCTTAACAAATATCCCAAATTTTAAGAAAAAATATATATCCCAAGTTTTAATATAAGAGCAATTCTCTACGAAATCGGTCTTTTTTCTTCAATTTTAATTTTTGTATTTTTTAATGCGACTGAAACTTTTTTGGTGCCTTCGGTATGCCCAAAGAAGCAATTTTGCATCATTGGTTTGTCCATATAATTTTCCATACAAATTTCGCAGCTGTCCATACAAAAATGATGTATGAAAATTCAAAAATCTGAATCTTTTGAAGGAATTTTTTGATCGATTTGGTGTCTTCGGCAAAGTTGTAGGTATGGATACGGACTACACTGGAAAAAAATGATACACGGTAAAACAAATTTGGTGATTTTTTTATTTAACTTTTTATCACTAAAATTTGATTTGCAAAAAGAGGACATAAAATGCCAACTTTTCAGAAATTTCCAGGCTGTGCAAAAAATCATTGACCGAGTTATGATTTTTTAATCAATACTGATTTTTTCAAAAAATCGAAATATTGGTCGCAAATTTTTTTCAACTTCATATTTCGATGTAAAATCAAATTTGCAATCAAAAAGTACTTTAGCAAAATTTTGATAAAGTGCACCGTTTTCAAGTTAAATCCAAGGAGCGGCTGTGGCTGACTGGTTACGGTATTCGCTTTGTATGCGAATGATCCTGGGTTCGATTCCCATCTGCTCCCAACAAGAAAGTACAGGAAATATAAATCTTGAAACTCTGAACATGATCGAAAAATCAAAGTCGCTCGAGTCGGGGTTCGATTCCTCGTCCTTTGGATTGGTAAGCAAAAATGCTAACCAATAGGCCATCGCGACTTGGTGAGCTATGACTGGAATTAGGAATACTTTTACTATCAACTATATACGCGCTGGGTCCTTGTCCATTTGACAAGAGTTCGGAAGTTCTAAATAACGTTTGAATCCGATTGGTCCAAACGTTCTTCAGGGCGGGGCTTGTCGATAAAGCTGAAGTACCTCGCGCTCGGCTAGCCAGCGTAGAAATGGGTCACCGAAGCTCGGCAGAGCTTACACCTTCCAAATGCCTATGCGAGTTATTTGCATGTATAGAATGTAGATCTAAAAAAATACATGGAAACAACTCAATTTGTAAGAAGCGACCGCGTGGTTCCGTTTGGTTGGTTGCACACACACCACCGTTTTCAAGTTAAATCCATATTTAGGTGACTTTTTTGAAAATAGTCGCAGTTTTTCATTTTTTTAAATTAGTGCACATGTTTGCAAACTTTTGGGAAAAATATTTTTGTAAAGCTGAGAAAATTCTCTATATTTTGCTTCTTCGGACTTTGTTGATACGACCTTTAGTTGCTGAGATATTGCAATGCAAAGGTTTTTAAAACAGGAAAATTGATGTTTTCTAAGTCTCACCCAAACAGCCCACCATTATGTAATGTCGATATCTCAGCAACTAATGGTCCGATTTTCAATGTTAATATATGAAACATTTGTGAAATTTTCCGATCTTTTCGAAAACATTATTTTCAAAATTTTCAAATCAAGACTTACATTTTAAAAGGGCGTAATATTGAATGTTTCATATATTAACATTGAAAATCGGACCATTAGTTGCTGAGATATCGACATTACAAAATGGTGGGCTTTGCATTGCAATATCTCAGCAACTAAAGGTCGTATCAACAAAGTCCGAAGAAGCAAAATATAGAGAATTTTCTCAGCTTTTCAAAAATATTTTTTTTCCAAAAGTGTGCAAACATGTGCACTAATTTTAAAAAATGAAAAACTGCGACTATTTTCAAAAAAGTCACCCAAATATGGATTTAACTTGAAAACGGTGCATTTTATCAAAATTTTGCTAAAGCACTTTTTGATTGCAAATTTGATTTTACATCGAAAAATGAAGTTGAAAAAAATTTGCGACCAATATTTCGATTTTTTGAAAAAATCAGTATTGATTAAAAAAATCATAACTCGGTCAATCATTTTTTGCACAACCTGGAAATTTCTGAAAAATCGGCATTTTATGTCCTCTAAAACATATCAAAAAATAAAAAAAATTAAAAATAGTGTTTTTTTGCAAATTAAATTTTAGTGATAAAAAGTTAAATAAAAAATCACCAAATTTTTTTTACCGTGTATCATTTTTTTTCCAGTGTAGTCCATATCCATACCTACAACTTTGCCGAAGACACCAAATCGATCAAAAAATTCCTTCAAAAGATACAGATTTTTGAATTTTCATACATCATTTTTGTATGGACAGCTGCGAAATTTGTATGGAAAATTATATGGACAAACCAATGATGCAAAATTGCTTCTTTGGGCATACCGAAGGCACCAAAAAAGTTTCAGTCGGATTAAAAAATACAAAAAAAATCGAATGACCGAAATCCTAGAGAACTGCTCATAATTGAAAAATAGATTTATTTATTTGAATCAAAATATAACACAATTTCAATTAATATAATCCAAATTGATATGATAAACACAACATTGACTGTTCACATATAACGCTAGATTAAATTTTCAAAAGATCCTATCTGCATAGGAAACCCATGAGGAATAGGTTGTTTTGAAAATTTAATCTAGAACTATAACTTTTCGTTTTTATCTACTCTCCCACTTCTCTACTTCTCACTGCATTCCAAAAGTGAAGAGAATGAATGGGAAAAAAGTAAATAAACAAAGGTCTTTCAACTACATCTCACAGCACTCAATGAACTCGCGTGGTTGATCGCGTGAATGGAACGAAACGGATGAATGAATTGTGAAATGTTTTGAAATGTTTCACTGCGATTCAACTTTGCTGTTACAATGGGAAATGTTTAGAAATAGGGGAAATTTTCGTATGTTTGGCAGGTTAAGCACTCGCTCCTAACTCTATCCAATGTGCTGATTTTCACTATTTAAACAACTAATTTTGCAAAACTTTTGATAGAAACTTGTCTGCTCACTTCTTTTTGAGCTATTTATCACTCGATTTCAGTTGAAAACGCTTTTAATTGGCTTTAATTGAATGTCAAAGTTCTGACCTGCCAACATTAGACGCACGCTGGAATTAGATGCTGTTCCCCTACTTGGAAATGAGTTGTTGTTAAAATCAACGCGTGACATCCGTGTAATTTCTAAAATAAAAAATCTAAATCTAAAAATCTTCATTTTACGAAAGTTTCAACAAAATTATTACAATCAAGAAAAAAGCGAATTGTCATCGATTTATTCGCTAACATTTCAAACAGCGCTAATTCTATTTACATGACTCTTTGATTTGAATGATTGACCGGAAATTTACAATTTTTAATGGGCCAGACCACGTTACAATTCTCGTTACAGTTCTAATTGGAATTACATAAATATATATCCGATAGATTTTTTAACAGTCTGGACCCGAAGCCTGATTTTTCTGTTACATTCTTATTGGAATTCCATATAAACTGTAACGGGAACTGCAGGCACCGGGTCCTAACTATTAACTTACCTTCACTTATTCCCTTTATATTTTTGAGAAAAATCCCAAATTTCAATTTAAAATTTTCAAAATTTCAATAATACCAATGATGGGTTCATATTTTATTGGCCTACATTTTTGTGTCTCTGGTAGAAATTGTAATTCTATAGTTTTAGATTTGACGATGTGTTTAGTTATTTTCAATTTTTGGAAAAATTTTGTGTGGCACGTAAATTTGCTTTCAAGTAAATTTCTTATTTACTGTAAAACACCTGAGAGATTGTTGCGCTGGAAGTGGGGACGCGAAGTCGTGATTATTCAGGTTAATTTTTTGGTGTGCTTTTGTGTCGCTATTTTTATGGAGTGAGTGATTGTGGTAATCGAATGATAGCATGACTTACTGAATAGTTTGTGTCTTGAGCGTAATTTTCGTTGAGTAATTGGTGTGATTTTTTTGTGATCTTAATTAATTGTTTTGTGTTTTTCAAAGCCCTTCCTATATCATCGTTGATCGGAAGGCGCTGCGTCGGGTAAATTGTGTATATTTTTTCGAATAAGGTTTTATTTTTTATGGTGAAAAAGTCATTTCTATATAATGATCGAAAGACGCACTGACATTTTGGATTAATTAATAGTGGAGTGAAATAATTGTGTGTGAGTGACTTTGTTTGTTAACCAAAAAGACCTTCCCATAGCATCGTTGCTCGGAAGGCTCGCCGACGGGTTTGTTATGAAAGTCCTCCCCATAGCATCGTAGCTCGGGAGGCATCGAAAAGCCAATACCTTATCCTACTAACCCAAAAAAATAATAATCATGTGATGCTTGAAGGAGATGCTGTGGATTCAACGGTCTCAAGCGGTGTCAACAAGTATATAGCGAAAAACTGTGTGCTTGATGAGTCTGCAACTTCAACTATCGGACTAACATTCCTCCCTTTCGTTGAACTGCAGGCTTCTTGGGAGGGCGCCGGTATTGACTAATAAAGTAGGGATCTTCAGAGGTTAAACAGTGAACGGATGGTTGGCTCCCACTGATCATTTTTGATTCATTGTTTAACTTCAGCTGATCCGTCAATAACGGAGTAGCAGCTCATTGGCAGTCAACCATGCTCATGCTCATGCTCATGCTCATATTTACTGTAAAACACCTGAGAGTTTTTAGACATGAAAAATTTTCATAAACTTTCCTAAACAAAAACAAACTTAACGAAATGTCAAAACCAACAATCTGAATGGAATTACACAGATTCGGCTAAACAAAGGGAGCGAATCTAAAGGTTCTGGAGCGGATCCAAATCCACTTCGAAAACTCCAAGTGGCACTTCCCCTAAACCAAATTGGAAATTTGATGGAGTTGGTACCGATGTAACCCTAACTAAAGGTGGTAAAGCAGAAATTTAAACAAGTTTTAACGACATTTTCTTCATTGCGTCATCATCCAACAAACTTAGGGTTTTGAGTAAAACTTCTACTATTTTCAAACATTTTTATTTTTATTTTCGGTTCACCACAGATCATTCCAATGAGCTCCTAAATGTGTATTTTCCTACGCGCCTACCGCGCCACAGTGTTCAACTTAGATTCTTCCCCGTAGCTTAACATGGCGTTTGGCCACGTTGTCCCCTGCCGGGAACGGTGGCAGGTAATCGTCGGCAGGTTGTTCCTTCGGTACCACCACCGGAGGCAAATAGTCATTTTCAACGGTTGGTTTCTCATAGTGGTACGGGGCCTGGAAGTCCTGGTGATCAGCGGTCAGCTGGAAGCCGGTTGGTTCTGGTTCATCGATATCTTCCGCGAGCAACTCTTCGCCAAACAGTTCCGCCACGTGAGCTGGATCGGTGTTGCGGGCTTGCAACTTGCGCAGCGGGACTGGGGATCGGAAGGGTTTCCGTTGGATCGTTTTCGACGACGGTTTCCGGCGCAGTTCACTGACGTCAGCGGCCACTATGTGATGACCAACCAATTAGATCAAATGAAATTTTGTGGAATCAATAAATCACTTACCCAGGCAAACCAGCATTAAAAGGAGCAACAGTTTGGAGTTCATGTTGAAATGATGCTCGGTGGAATGTGTACCACTTTGGAGTGCCAGTCTGTCTGGTAGAACCGCTCTTATATACTCAGAATTAAAAAAATCAGAGCAAATATTGAGCTAGATGGTCAAACTTTTCAGCTTGTTTAATTTTCAGCATGCTTCTTTATAGCCGTGACCCGTGGCAAAATGTATCGTTGCTTCATTTCTGCGAGTGGGTTTGAATAATTTCGGGAAAAGATAGATTTCTCAAATATGTGAATTAATTGTGCCACAAAGTAAAATATTACAGTTGTGTAACATTTTTTTGCCATGTTTCAAATTAGATAAATTGATGAGATTAAATATTAAACCCGGGACCCGTGGTGTAGGGGTAAGCGTCAGACGAGGAAGTAAATGTTGGTCCCGGTCTAACCTAGAGGTTAGGTCGTTAGCTCAATCCAGGTAGGCAGTTGGACTAACAATCCAAAGATCGTCAGTTCGAATTTCGGGGTGGATGGAAGCTTAGGTGTAAAAAGAGGTTTGCAATTGCCTCAACAATCAAGCCATCGGACACCTAGTTTTGAGTAGGAATCTCGTAATCTAGAACGCCAAGGCAATGCTGTAGAGCGAATAATTTGATTTTGATGTATCAAAAATGTAATACTTTCAAAAATAATACTACTTCACAATTAGGTTACGTTCAATTGGAAATGCAAAAAAAAACATACCGGGGTGACTAGGGTGATAGGATTTCAATTTGTTTAAGGAATATTTTCCAAAAAGTAAGGTTTTTCTCAAGATTATTATTTTTAAAGCATGTACTGGGGTAGGCCACACAAAGTCCAAGTATTATTTTGGAAAAAGTTTTTTTTTGTAGTGTTTAGAAAAAAAGTAACGTTAAAAATTCTTAGTTTAAATTCCGGGGTTACTTTGATAGTCATAGTTTTTCTTGTTAAAATAATATTTAAGATGCTCAAACTTTACTTGTACGTTAAATGTATCATCACTAAAGTAGCTAATATGGTTTTTAAGAAAAAAATCAATATTTATATTTTGTTAACTAAGTTTATAAGCTTTTTAACAAAATAAAAAAAATAAGTAAAATTTTAGGTAAAATTGTTTAAAAAATTGAATTTTGCCTGAAATTTCTTAAAACTAGTTTTGTTTATAAAATCATCAATTTGTATTGCATTTTATACTGAATTTGAAGCACGAATCACAAATTTTCACATTTTACATGAAATTTGTTCAACAGAAATCGCCTATAAATTTGGAGATTTTTTTTTAAATTATGTTTCAAAAACACTTATTATTTATTATTTACAAACTAATTTGACCTTCTCCTAGTGGAAAATTGTCCAAAGAACCCGAAAATGCATTCCGTTTTCCGATTCAAAATTATGTTCATTGAGAAAATCATGACACTTCGAGAAGTTTAAAATAATGACTTTTATCAACATTTTCTTAACTAACTAAACTAACTTTTTAAACTTTTCAAAATTTTATGTTAAGTTCATTTTGAGGTACTTTGAACACTTCTCTAACACGGTCAGTATGATTCTAAACCATTCCGTATGTATTTTAATTGTACTGTTCCTTTTGCGAAAAAAACCTATCAAAGTGCAAGTCAGCCGGCATGGTGCTCTTGGATGTCGAGAAAGCATACGACTCGGCGTGGCAAGAAGCAATCCTACACAAGATGTATCTTGCCAACTTTCCGCTGTACATCCTGAAGATTGTCCGCTCGTTCCTTCAAAACCGATCGTACCACGTTGCGGTAAACGGACACGTGTCGGACCGACACGAAGTTCCTTTTGGCGTCCCGCAAGGCGCCGTACTTAGTCCCACGCTCTACAACTTATTCACGGCCGACTTGGCGATGATCAATGGCGTCAGCTATTTCCTCTTCGCCGACGACACGGGGTACCTCGCGTCGGATTCCGATCCGGCCATCATCGTGACCAAGCTGCAAGCTGCCCAAAACGCCATCGAACGCTACCAGAAGAAGTTGAAGATGAACACAAATGTCGAGAAGTCACAAGCGATCTTCTTCACACGCAAGCGAAGCCCACGCTACCTTCCCCGCAGGGAGGTTTCGGTGTGGGGTGTGCCATGGTCGGAGGATGTCAATTACCTGGGGGCCGCCCTGGACAAGAAGCTGACTCTCGCCAAGCATATCCAGAACGCCACGATCAAATGCGGTAAGATCACCAAGATGCTCTATTCTCTCGTCAACCGGCGGTCCCGCCTAGATATCAACTCTAAGCTGCTACTCTACAAGACGGTGTTCAATCCGACGATGACGTACGGCTACTCGGCGTGGTACGACTGTGCCGCTTCCCACCGGAAGAAACTTCAAGTCAAGCAGAACCGGCTGTTGAAGATGATGCTAATTCTGGATCCTTTCCACCCGACTGACGACGTCCACAGGATGGCGAAGATGGAGTTGATCGATGATTGACTCCAGCGAGTGCTACCGAAGTTCTGGATGGGGTGCGCCACCTCAGCCATTTCCATGCTGCAGCGGTTGTCCCCTTGAGCTGTGATATTAGATTAAGTAATGCCTCCTTTCCTCTAACTATCCCACATCTATTAGCTATTTTGAAGGTTATTTTTGCATTTTTTTTTTTCTTTCTCTGTCTAATTCGTTCTCCTTAGTACCAGTAAACTCTCTCCCCATTTTGAACAAATCAGCTGTTGAAAGGTAGTCCATATCTCAGCTCAGGATAACAACTGCACCAATGTAATTGTTAAAGCAACCTAATAAAATGAAATGAAATGAAACCTATCAAAGTCACCCCGTTTTGCGGTATTTTATAATTTATCAATAATTTATGGATTAAAAATATCTATTCTTATTAGGAGCATTGTTATGTTCAGCAATTAAGTATTATTTTTTCAACTTGTTCAATATGTTTTCAGCAAAGTTGTAACTTTTTATCAACTTAACCTCGAATTTATATACATTTTTACTGCCCATAATTGAAAATTCGGCTATTACGCCAAATCAAGTAGGGGAAATATGCCCATTTTAATCGCTCTAAGCCGTTCGACCAATTTTCATCACTTTTGCCGTTTCCGCCATAAAATCATTTTTAGATGTATCAACAATGGAGAGTTGCTTGCTCACTTTTGTTTGAGCTATTTATTGCTTTGGAACAGTCAAAAACACTTTATGAAAGCTGTAATTCATGATCAAAGTGCTGATAGGCCGATAATAGAAATAGGCTGAGAAAGGGTATAATTCCCCTATTCCGAGAAAAACGCGTTTTAGTGTTTGTCACAAAATCTCCGTCAAGGCAATTTCCCATAAAAGTGGCATATTAGCCGTTTGGTTTTTCGCATCGGCAGCCAAGTCTAAACACTATTTCAGTGAAATTCAAGTTCCAGAAGATGCGTTGGAACATCCTCTATCACCTAGTGCTAACATCTCGTTTTTGGCAAAAGTGGATATTAGCCGTTTTTTCAATGGTGGGCAGTTCACATTTAATTAAAAAATATAAAATTAATTGAAATAAAAATTGAAGAAAATATAAAAAAGAAATATTTAAACAACTTAACTGAATTAATTCAAGTGTATAATTTTCATTTTAAATTTGGATGAAGCACAATAACAAATCCCAGTACCGTAAACTGGGGTGACTTTGATAGCCCGGGGTGACTTTGATAGGTTTTTCAAATGCTCGTCAAATTAATATATAATCATTTTTGAGAATTTTGAGTATGTAAGCATTAAGGGATAGCTTATTATCGAACATATATGCAAAAATGAGACCGTTACATTGGTTGTATCAAAATTAGTAGCCAAATCAAATTTCTATCACCCCGGGCTATCAAAGTCACCCCAGTTTACGGTACATGTTCTAAATATTAAATCATAACACAAGCCTTCTATTTCTATCAGTGCTGTTAAACGTTTGAATTAACGACGTTTAACTTAACGGAATCGTTAAAAGTTAACCTAAACGTGAACGCGAACGGAGCCTACGTTGATCTTAACGAGAACGCGAACGGAACACGTTAATTAACGCCGTTAATTAACGTCGTTAATTAACGTCGTTAATTAACGTCGTTAATTAACGCGTTAATCCTTCTGAGGCCCCGACTTTGAAGGCCTGTATATCCCGAATGACAACATTTAGCGGGTTACTTCCAGTTGCATTTTACGGGCATTAACTGTGACTATGAGTTCCCGGTGAGGTTATTTGTCCAAAGTTACCACCGGTTCCGGCAACCCGGAACATCCGTCAAGCATGTTTTTTTAAAGCTTTTGTCATTTAATCGACATTTGAGCCAATGTTATGAAACGTTGTTTGTAGTACATAGGTACACTGAATACCTTGGGTCAGTTCAGGGCATCTGTGGCCACTCCGGAACCGATTCCATGGTACCACGCAAATGGTTCCGATGATTGTGATGTTCAAAAGTCGACATGTTGCTTATCAAATTTAGTGAAATGAAACTCATTAATCAGCTATTATCATGCCGGTGTCCTTTGACCCGATCGGACCACTCCGGAACCGGTTACCGGAGACCGGAGGAAGTGTAGTGAGTATAGGAAAAGTCCTTTCATGCGACATATCAAACTTCATGAAATTGAAAATTATGTCCTCTTAGATGCATGTCGATGCCTTATGATTCAATATGTAGATTTTTTATTTTATTCAGGAAATATACAATTACACTTTTGTATTGGTTCCGGTTGACCAGCCTTTAAACTCCAGTGCGCTTTTGCAGTTTGTAGGCTACAAGATGGTACGCAGTTGGAGTCCCATTGCATTCCATCCAAGTAGCCAGCTGAATTGTACAGGTTTGACACTCTCATCTCGCCGGTTACCATGGAAACCCAATCAAAGAGCCAGTAGTTGCTGTTTATTACGTCAATTGTCAAATTTGCCTGATTTTTAGTTCAAGGCCTCCTAGATTGCGTTACGGAACCACTTCCGAATGTTATGTCAATGATTTTAAAACCAGCCAACCAATACAAGTGTATAGCCACAAAGTAACACAGAGCGAGCAGTCCAAATAAATGTCATTTTACTTTTTGGCTCCATAAGGTTTGCTGGTAGCAGGCGTGCGATGTACCACAAAGTGGAACCATAAATCAAGTGGCAGTGGTAACTCTGTCTTACTCTGTGGTATAGCTAAAATATATTTATTAATAATATGAAATTCTTCAAAGGCGTCGACACTTTATCTATGATGCAGGAGAAGCGAGAGGGGAGGAAGCACTGTGGCCTCCAATGGCCGATTCCGGAAGGATCAACCCTGATGACGTCAGTTTGGCCTTTATTGGTTATAATTTTCAATTTCATGATGTTTGATATGTCGCATGAAAGGACTTTTCCTATACTCACTACACTTCCTCCGGTCACCGGTAACCGGTTCCGGATTGGTCCGATCGGGAAAAAGGACACCGACATGATAATAGCTGATTAATGAGTTTCATTTCACTAAATTTGATAAGCAACATGTCGACTTTTGAACATCACAATCATCGGAACCATTTGCGTGGTACCATGGAATCGGTTCCGGAGTGGCCACAGATGCCCTGAACTGACCCAAGGTATTCAGTGTACCTATGTATTACAAACAACGTTTCATAACATTGGCTCAAATGTCGATTGAATGACAAAAGCTTTAAAAAAACATGCTTGACGGATGTTCCGGGTTGCCGGAACCGGTGATAATTTTGGACAAATAACCTCACCGGGAACTCATAGTCACAGTTAATGTCCGTAAAATGCAACTGGAAGTAACCCGCTAAATGTTGTCATTCGGGATATACAGGCCTTCAAAGTAGGGGCCTCAGAAGGATTAACGCGTTAATTAACGACGTTAATTAACGGCGTTAATTAACGTGTTCCGTTCGCGTTCTCGTTAAGATCAACGTAGGCTCCGTTCGCGTTCACGTTAATTTTAACGATTAACGGACGCGTTAACGTTAATTAACGTTTAACAGCACTGATTTCTATTATATTTCTATTATATTTTTATTATATTTTAGCTATTATATTTTAACTAGTAATATCTAGTTAAAATATAATAGAAATGGATGGAAATGCTTTAATGATTAAGTAAACGCCAAGTTGCAGTGGAACTATACATTTTAGATTGAAGCGTTTTCTTCATGAAAGAAACGGTTGTTTGCTAAGATTGCATAACCAGAGTTGGCTTTTTTTTCAATTACTGAAAGATCCGCCTAAGAGCGTGGAGTCCCCAATGTCTCATGAGAATCAGAACGAAATCATCTGTTGAGCAAACATTTAATCAACCTTAAATAGTCCACAGTGTCCATAAGTGATATGTTGTGTGCGCAAACATTGGCAAGAACCGTTTAACCGTTCTGCTAACGACGAATGTTGAACGAAGTCAAGCTATTCCTGGATGACCTAAGATTTAGCAAATCAAATAGAACCAGTCGAACAAACAGATTTGCAGATTTTCGAAAATGAAGCTGGAGGCTTGGTCTAACGTTTGAATTGGTGTCTGACTTTGGTAGAGTATAAAAAGATTGTACAAGCAAACTGACGATCATTCTAGATCGGTTCGTACTCCAAGGAACTACTCGTCAAGATGGTTTGCAAACTGGTGCTGATTTCGATGCTGGTCTGCCTAGGTAAGTGATCTCTCGAATGTTTTGAAAGCCCATTCCTGATTGAAACATGTGCTCTCCCCCAGTGGCCGCCGACGTGAGTGAGCTGCACCGTAGACAACCGTCCAAGACGATCCAGCAGCAGCGCAGACTGGCCCGTCCGGTTCCCCAGCGCAAGCTGCAAGTCCGCAACGCTGACCCCGAGCTGGAATCCCAGATTTTCGACACCGTGTACGTGGAGGATCCGGTGGCGCTTCCGGTGCTGGTTGAAAATCTGGACTCGGACAGTCCAACCGCCTTCCAGCTGACGGCCGACCATGCCGACTTCCAGGCCCCGTACCACTACGAAAAGCCTACGGTTGAGAACGACTACGTCGAGCCGGAGCAGCCAACCGATGACTATCTGCCGCCGCATCCCGTCAAGCGACTGGTCAAGTACCGATTGCGGGCGTAAGGTGGACTGATCGGGTGGGACTATTGGTATCCCGGCAGAGGAGGGCAACAAAATGTTGGCAACTAAGCAAAAGAATCTTTGAGATTTTTAAATAAACCTTTTAAATTTCGATATGTACTGTATTTTTTTAGCGAAAAATGTTCATTTCTCAGTAATATCCATTCATTTAACCCTTACTGGCCTGATTTTAAATATTGTTTTCAAACCAGCCAACATAATATCACAGTTATTTTTGCGTATTTCAATTACGAAAATTTTGGTACCCTACCATGTATAGGTCATCGCTGAAATTTTCAAGTTAACGCAGTTTTATGGAAAAATTTTTTTGCCGTTTTCGTCATTTTCCCATTTTTGCGCGTTCCGCGTCGAAAACCCCAGTTTTTTTAAATCGTATCTCAGAAAATTGAAAACATAACTTCACCATTTTTTGATATGTTATGTAAAATTTTAAGAGGAATCAGGTAAAAATATTTTCAGACATTCAAAACAGCATTTTAAATTTTCATACGACCTTTTCAAATGTTAAGCAAGATTTTTGAAACTTTCTACTATTTTTCCCAATTAGCCAAACTAATCGGATCGGATTGAATGGCGCGGAGATATGACACGGCGTAGGCCACACTAATGGGCAAACAAATAAATACGGGTCTAATTATTTTGGCCAAAGAACCCCTAGAAAAATGTTGAGCCCGCTCGGAGAACTTTTTTTTTAATCATGCTGTTTTCGTGGGGAATTTTCGTATTGAAAGTCGCCATCAATATCTTTTCACTTGCGCTAATGTTTTCAAAGCGCTTAAGATATGAAATTGCTTCCAACTACCGGCAACATGTTCTTTTTAACATTAGTTAGTCACTCTCTTGAAAAATAATCGCGAAATATGTAAATACTAATTATAAATTAGCGCCACAAAAAAAAAACAAACGCGCCAAGTCTTTTAACGTTTGAATTTTGACGAAAACCCATTCCAATCGAAGGCTGAAGAAAACCGAGCGAGGAGCGAAGGCAAATAAAGAACAAAGGGTGGCCACCAACACAGTAGCGCCTGTTGGAGTGAGCCAGTGATGCCAGGAAATTTTCTCTATAAATGCTACTTTTCGTGAGTGTTCGCTTAAAATTTCATCAATGTAGGCAGCACTAAGACCCAAAAGAGCGCTGGAAGAAAAAAGAACTAAGCTGAAAATGAGAAATATTTTTTTGATGTGCTTGTAAAAGGAATAGCATAACTTTTAATAAAAGTGAAAATAAACAGAAATGATCACAAAAAGTTCCTCTACTCGTTGGTTTTAGCACGGACGAACGGACATGACACGAGGTTTCGAAAAAGTGAAGCCAGTTTTCTTTTTTTTTTTTTTCTTGGCGCAGAAAAGGGCGGATAAGCATTTTGACAGCTAAAACATCTTTGCAAATTACGAGCCAACAGGTAACTTTTTCACAAAACTCGAAATGTTAAACAATAGCTGGCCTTCTCAGCTATCTTTTAACACTGCGGGTTTTGTCAAATAGTTACTTGTTGGCTCGAAATTTGCAAAATAGTTCTGACTGTCAAAATGCTTATGCGCCCTTTTCAAATATTGCTCCAGGTTTATGAATGGTCCCTATACGCTTATTACATTGCTCATAACTCTAAACAGAATATTTTTTTCAGTGTAGTTCAGTGGATGGTAGTAACCTGCAGTGCTGTTAAACGTTAATTAACGTTAACGCGTCCGTTAATCGTTAAAATTAACGTGAACGCGAACGGAGCCTACGTTGATCTTAACGAGAACGCGAACGGAACACGTTAATTATCGCCGTTAATTAACGTCGTTAATTAACGCGTTAATCCTTCTGAGGCCCCGACTTTGAAGGCCTGTATATCCCGAATGACAACATTTAGCGGGTTACTTCCAGTTGCATTTTACGGACATTAACTGTGACTATGAGTTCCCGGTGAGGTTATTTGTCCAAAATTATCACCGGTTCCGGCAACCCGGAACATCCGTCAAGCATGTTTTTTTAAAGCTTTTGTCATTCAATCGACATTTGAGCCAATGTTATGAAACGTTGTTTGTAGTACATAGGTACACTGAATACCTTGGGTCAGTTCAGGGCATCTGTGGCCACTCCGGAACCGATTCCATGGTACCACGCAAATGGTTCCGATGATTGTGATGTTCAAAAGTCGACATGTTGCTTATCAAATTTAGTGAAATGAAACTCATTAATCAGCTATTATCATGTCGGTGTCCTTTTTCCCGATCGGACCAATCCGGAACCGGTTACCGGTGACCGGAGGAAGTGTAGTGAGTATAGGAAAAGTCCTTTCATGCGACATATCAAACATCATGAAATTGAAAATTATAACCAATGAAGGCCAAACTGACGTCATCAGGGTTGATCCTTCCGGAATCGGCCATTGGAGGCCACAGTGCTTCCCCCTCCTCTCGCTTCTCCTGCATCATAGATAAAGTGTCGACGCCTTTGAAGAATTTCATATTATTAATAAATATATTTTAGCTATACCACAGAGTAAGACAGAGTTACCACTGCCACTTGATTTATGGTTCCACTTTGTGGTACATCGCACGCCTGCTACCAGCAAACCTTATGGAGCCAAAAAGTAAAATGACATTTATTTGGACTGCTCGCTCTGTGTTACTTTGTGGCTATACACTTGTATTGGTTGGCTGGTTTTAAAATCATTGACATAACATTCGGAAGTGGTTCCGTAACGCAATCTAGGAGGCCTTGAACTAAAAATCAGGCAAATTTGACAATTGACGTAATAAACAGCAACTACTGGCTCTTTGATTGGGTTTCCATGGTAACCGGCGAGATGAGAGTGTCAAACCTGTACAATTCAGCTGGCTACTTGGATGGAATGCAATGGGACTCCAACTGCGTACCATCTTGTAGCCTACAAACTGCAAAAGCGCACTGGAGTTTAAAGGCTGGTCAACCGGAACCAATACAAAATTGTAATTGTATATTTCCTGAATAAAATAAAAAATCTACATATTGAATCATAAGGCATCGACATGCATCTAAGAGGACATAATTTTCAATTTCATGAAGTTTGATATGTCGCATGAAAGGACTTTTCCTATACTCACTACACTTCCTCCGGTCTCCGGTAACCGGTTCCGGGTGGTCCGATCGGGTCAAAGGACACCGGCATGATAATAGCTGATTAATGAGTTTCATTTCACTAAATTTGATAAGCAACATGTCGACTTTTGAACATCACAATCATCGGAACCATTTGCTTGGTACCATGGAATCGGTTCCGGAGTGGCCACAGATGCCCTGAACTGACCCAAGGTATTCAGTGTACCTATGTACTTCAAACAAGGTTTCATAACATTGGCTCAAATGTCGATTAAATGACAAAAGCTTTAAAAAAACATGCTTGACGGATGTTCCGGGTTGCCGGAACCGGTGGTAACTTTGGACAAATAACCTCACCGGGAACTCATAGTCACAGTTAATGCCCGTAAAATGCAACTGGAAGTAACCCGCTAAATGTTGTCATTCGGGATATACAGACCTTCAAAGTCGGGGCCTCAGCATGAGCATGAGCATGAGCATGAGAGACCACCCATGGTTGTCCTTCTCCGTTGCTGAACAGGACCGTAATATCCCATCAGCACAACTGGTCACACGCTTCAACGATCAAATGATGTTTCCCTTATCAACAGCATGCATGAATGCGCTGAAAAGATAAAACATCACGATCTTCAAAACTAGAGCCGGTGCGAATAGGAAACAGTCGTTGGCCACCAACGGCGCCCGCCATGTCAGTTTGTAGATCTCGAGGGGATGGGACGGGAATGTTAGTTAGCACAGGCTGCTACCAAGGGTGGGTTCTATACGATATCCACACCCCGCGTGTGCCGGAAAACTACTTCTACTTGGGATTTTGTTAGTGGGGAAGGGTAATGGCCAGGATTCATCATAGAGGATGATGATGTGGCCCAATAATCAATGAATTTTGTTGAATAGGGTGATGTATTATGTATTCTCAAGGCAAACAATCGGATGATGCGGATGAGACCGTTCCCGGTTATTTGGTGTTGAGTTTAACATAAATGATTCAATCTTAGACAGCCGGCTGTGGAAAGATAGAATCAAAATTATGTGTGATTAAAAGGTGAAATATTAAACTCAGCGTAACATATTTACGTAGAGTTGCCCTGAGACTATTTATACTTTTAAATTATTATAAGATGAGCGACCAATTAATGACTGAAGAGTTATGATGTTATCTGAAGGACTTGAACAATCGCGTTGAAACAATATTTGTCGCCGTGATTCGCGGGAAACGAATGGTCGAATTGAATGATAATTTATATTTTGCTGACGCAATTTAAAAAGAATCTTCCCGTGAAACAATTGCAAATCATAGAACAAAGAAATCCGACTGTGATGTGTATCAAATACATGACTAACGAGAAAAACACACCGACGACGATGGACGAAAACGGAACGCGAAAAAAAAATGCGTCCCGACGGACAGGCACCTCGAAACGAACTGGCTCAGCTCTGCTGTCATCATGACAACTAGAGCTAGCCGCACCTTCACACACACACGCACGAACTCACCCGAAATACACACCGACGACGAACGACGAAAACGGAACGCGAAAAATATGCGTCCCGACGGACAGGCACCGCGAAACGAACTGGCTCTGCTCTGCTGTCATCGTGACAACCAGAGCTAGCCGCACCTTCACACACACACGCACGAACTCACCCGAAATACACACCGACGACGATCGACGAAAACGGAACGCGAAAAATATGCGTCCCGACGGACAGGCACCGCGAAACGAACTCAGGCCTTCAAAGTCGGGGCCTCAGAAGGATTAACGCGTTAATTAACGGCGTTAATTAACGTGTTCCGTTCGCGTTCTCGTTAAGATCAACGTAGGCTCCGTTCGCGTTCACGTTTAGGTTAACTTTTAACGATTCCGTTAAGTTAAACGTCGTTAATTTAAACGTTTAACAGCACTGGTAACCTGGATAAAAAAAAGCTTTTTTTTTTTTGTTTGTAGAGCCTTAATATCACTGCGACCAATTATAGGAATATTGTGGTGAAAAAAGCTTAAATCATCAAAAAAACGAGTTATTTTCAAAAGTGGTCACAGATAACCTTATGGGAAATTGGACGGCTCCATATACACAAAAATGTCTTAAATACAGTATGTAAAAAAAGTATTTACACCCCTTGGGCACTATGCACATTTTGTGATGGAACATGTAACAACTTAAAGTTTGACAGAAACCTAGTACTACGTTTTGTTCAGAAACTCATGCCGAACATTGTGCAATAAAAAGCTCATGAAAAGATGATTTCTATAAAATGTTGTATAACAAATACTATTACAAATTAAAAAAAGGTGCAAAAAAAGTTTGTACACCTTTCGAAAAATTAACATAAATAAAGTTATTTGTTGACAAATCACCATTAATCCAGTCTCCCAACTCCAAATAGGCATCCTTGACTGATTAAACAAAATAATTTGGATTGAATATAAAGTTTACTAATTACTTAGTATAAAAGTTTATATAACTCTGGAAATTCTATATAAAACTTATCTAAACTTAATTTTGAAAACATTCAATTTAACTAAATGTCAATATATTTTGTGGGTCTTTGTATCGATAGAATAGATTTTTCGTAGGAATTTCGTACCAACCTGGAATTACGTCGTCGGAAAATCCGCCGGCATCCGAACCGGTCCCGATTCACAAGTCAACCTATGTGGAAAGGGCATAAAATTTCCGATCTTTTGATACCCATACATCTAGGTTTTCTTTAAAACCCACGTTTTTAAATACCTGAGCAAAAAGTAGGATTGATCCACGAGATCAAAAATTACAAAATGCCATACATTTTTGGCAGGTTACTCAAACGAAACCATTTCGCGTCCCGGGAAAAAAAATCGGCGATCTTATACGAGGTTTAACTCTTTTTCCCTTACTTAACTAAACATAAAGATATCCAAAAAGTACTTGTGGAACCTGAAGACGGATCAAAATAAACATAAATTAGAAAAAAAATGGTTTATGGATGATCTCAGCAGAAAAATGAAAATCCGAAATCGATTTCGAGGTGAATTGCTCAAAATACATTTTGTCAATTTTAACCTTAACCGATTTGGCTAACATTCTGCACAGATATTTTTTTCCTGAGGAGTTGAAAAAAAGTATCAAACTTATTTTTGGGATATGAGTTCTGTCGCTCGAAGCTAGTCCCTCCCATACGTAATTTCGTCAATTTTGAGGTAATTATGCAGTTCGGTTCGTAATTATGTAAACTACCAGAAAAACCAATAATATTTAGTACTTTGCTCTAGAAAACCGGAGAAAATTCACCTTTTCGTGAAATTCTAACACAGCCATATGGGCGGGACAAATTTGGCATGCGTTTTTCTCGGCTTGCTGTTTTTACATATGGGACGGACTCGATTAGAGCGGCAGTTCAGTACATCTCAGCATGTAGGTAATGGTAGACTTTATGACTTTGCGAAATCTACTATGGATTATTGGGTGTTAGAAATTTAGTTAAAAACTTTAATTTCCATGTTCACTCGAGCTTGTGTGTTGTAGATGATAATGGTTCAGGGATTTCGGATAACCTAAATAAAGCATGCGACAAATCACAGTTACATTTTACCAAGTTTTGCAACTCTATATTCCAAATGGAAAAATTAAAAACTGCATTAATTTATTGTAACACCGTTGCATTAATTTATTTTAAAAGGTTCTAATAATATAAGTCACAAGTTACGTCCTGTTCGCGCTCCGTTCCGTTATATTTCCTTAACTCACTCTTATCGACACAGTTTCACTATCTCTCACTTCTTGATCTGTCTCATTCTCTCACGATTACTTAACTAAATATATTCCTTCCCATCATCCATGCATCCATCATCACTGTTCTACAACTCTAATTACGTTTACTTTGACAACGCAAACCACGGGCCCAGCCTCTAATCGTATGTCGGGCTGCAATTTTTTTAAGGTTTGAATTCATTACATTATGCATCATGGGGGGAGGGTTGGGTAGGGACGCAAAAATATCGGATTAAGTAAGAATAGTTTCGTTTGCTGCGCGCCCCGTAAAATGCCTCGTTTGCTACCAAGTATATTTATTTGTTCGTTTTATTTTCATTTCGGTGAAAGTAAGGTTGGGCTTTTTTTCCTATCCGTTGGAAGGAAGGTGTGTGTGTGTGTGTGAATGTATCGCGGAAAACCAAAAAATATCACAAGAGGGGCTTTCGTTTTTCCCATATTTGCTTAAAAACCGAACTGAGCAACACTAACTACCTGCAACGTCTAACTCTGTTTTGTTTAATTAGAAGTTAAAGGAGAAATTTCGCTGTCTCATCACATACCTTATGAGTCGAAGCGTTTGGGCGGGGGCAGCAGGTTCTCGCTGCTGGCACTCAGGTTCGGGAGGGACTTGAACAGCTTCAGTCGGTTGCTGTTGATTTGGCTGGAGTTGGTGGCGTCGCTGGGGTCGAGGTGCTGCTGCTGCTGCCGGCGCGTCGGTTCCGGCGGCATTTGAATGAGGACCGGTGCGGGGGCGCTCGCCTGCTGCAGGCGTGGGTTGGAGGCCGAGGAGCACACGGGACGCACGACCAGCGGCGTTGGCCGGTGGTGGTGAATGCAGGGCGAGGACGGATCCTGGGTTTCGTGTAGCCGCTGGATGTTTGCGATGTCTAGTTCGAGCATTTCTTGGATGTTGAGTTCGAGGGGATCGTACGGCGGGGAAGGGCGTGGCGTTTCCGCGTCGGGGTCGTCGCCTCGAGCCGAGCTGTCGAACTGGATGTCGGTGGTTTGTAGATGGTCGGCGGCGCCCGTGACCAGCACGTGATGGTGATGGTGGTGATGAGGGCGATGATGGTGACTGCTGGTGGGGCTTTGTTCCTGCGGTACGACCGGCCCGAGGAAGCTGGTCATGTCGTAGATGATGCTTTTGGGGTTCAGAAGCAACTGATCTTTGGTAGGGCTGCTGTACTCGACGGGTTGCTCGCTGACGAAGCTGAGCTTTTGCTGCTGAAGCAACTTGGTGTCCGAGTATCTCCGCAGGTCATGGCGAGGATCTTCCTGGACGTAATGGCCGCCGCCCATGACGGTCGAACGCCGATTGTACAGTTTGGCTTGGCATGCCACCGATTCGTGGCACGGCGGCGCCGGGTCGTTCAGAATATCACGGTTTTCTAAGAAAATTGCCGAGTTCGGATATCGGCATGGCACTCCTGCTGTACTGCTACTACTAACACTACTCAGTTCTGCGTTCGGCACTTTGAACAGATTTAAGTCGGCCGTCTTAATGCTACTGCTACAACTACTTCCATTGTTTTGTTCGCTAATACTTGCAGCCGGATGCTGCTGCTGCATTTGTTCCTCCTCGTGGACCGTGTGCGAAGACCCGGAGATTGCCGAGTACCGATGGGTCGCAACCACCACGCCACTACCGCTGCCACTTCCACCGTCGCAAATGTTGTGCGCCGAGTCGTGGAAAGGCATCGGTGTGAGGCTGCCACTGCCCTGAATACACGGCTTGAACGACACCTGACTGATATCGTCCAGCGTCCAGTCACGGTCATAGCTAATCGAGCTGTTCTCAATGTTCGCCGCAATGATCTGACCCTGCTGATTCAGTTGTAGCTCACAAGGATGACCACCACCGACGCCTCCTCCAACCCCAATCGAACCGATCAACTGCTGGTCATAGCCCCGCATCATCGGACCAATCGTTACGCTATTGTTGCTAACACTACTCCCAGCCCCTCCGCTGCCACCTTGTCCACCGCAAACCCCACCCCCGCTGGTAGCTGCCGTCCGTACCCGCCGGAACTGCTGCATCACCGGTGACTGCGGTGGATGAATCTTCTCCGGGGCGTTCTGGATAAGCAAAATCCTAAAAAGCAAAAAAGAAAACAATCGTCCTTAGCTCGACACAACCCGACCATCTTAAACTCCAACAATACCTATACCTATTCCTTGCCCGCCACCGATTACACAGGTTCAAGTACTGCTTGCACTGGATGTACATGAAGACGACGCCACCGGTCAGCCCCACCGTCACCACGACCAGCTTCGTCCAGAAGGGCCACCCAATCAATCCGCGCCGTACCTCCTCGGCGGCCCGCTCAATCAGCACGCAGAGCGACCAGATGACGCACAGGGCCGCCGCACAATGGAACAGAACCGCACAGAACAGGCGCCGCCGCTCCACTCCAGACATCTCCAGACTGCGCCACTGCGGAAGACATAAGGATATCAGTTAGTTCCACCATCGTTCCAGCCCGCCCCCGCTCAACTCAATATCCGGATGATAAATCGTCCACCCGTGATTAAGCCAAACAGATTAACCCCTTTTGTCTTTGCGGGGTTGTGGCGAACGTGTGTGTGTGCGTTGCCTACTTCCAGGCGAAGCAATTAAATTTTCATTATATGACTTTGGGGCCGGCGATTGCCGCTGTCGTCGTCGTCATCTGCGCGCTGCTCATCAGTTGGAGGAGGAGATTATTGTGTAATCCACACGGGCCGGATAATTCGATTATTCTGGCTCGGTTGACGTAACACAGATCGGCGGTTCTGGAAATTGTCCCCACACACACAAAGGCCGAGATGTCGGGTCGGGACGTCGTAATAGCTGATTAGGCAGCGTCATTTTGTCGCTTTTGTAACGTGCTACATTTGGTAAATAATAGTCGCTTAGTCAGAAAAGGGTCGTGTTGTTCATCGCAAATGTCTGAGATGTTCCCCCCCCCCCTCATTTCCATAATTGAACTGTTACGTTACAAACCTCGTTGAACGGCTTGATCTTGGTGTGCATGATGAACGGGAACTTGCACAGCTCGCACGCGTTCGTCTCGGACGCCGTAAGCCACTGCTGCAGACAGGACTGGTGCACGTACTTGAGGCTGCCCGAGCAGTAGCACGGCGTCAGCAGCGGGTTCTGGGGATCGGACTCGCAGTGGCAAATCCGGCAGATGTCGCCGCTGCTCTGAGACGCGTGGCTGCTGCTGGAACCGTATCTGTGAGGGGGAAAGGAAGAAAAACGGTTTATAAGCTATTTTTCAACTCTCAGAAAATTATATTAAAAAAAAACATTCGTGTAACAAGAAATGTTCAAACAACTTCTGGTTGCCAACTTGCAGAACTCTCTTTCCCATCCTAATGATAGTTATAATGGCACGAACAAGCCTCCTGACACACCAGTAAAGCCAAATTAATTATCAACAGGCACGTTATTTACTGGTGGCACGCATATGAGACAGGAAAAAAAAAACTAAAACCATTAACCCTGGCAATGCGTGGGAACGTGATTCCGCTAAAATGACAACTTTAACCGAAAATGTTTCAATTCAGACCAATTTTCACAAATTTAATAAATATGATATGGTGTTAAAAAATCTGTCAAAATATGGAAATTACAAAAACAAACCAACCACTTTAACGACCCCCAGGTCTTTTGTGGTATCTATTGCAAGTTTCTGCTCGAACCTAGGAGTCCAAAGGCTTGAAAGAGGAGAGCACCCAAACCTATTTTTACTCCAAGGAACCTTCCACTCCAACGTTCGAACTGGCGACCTTTGGATTGCGAGTCCAACCGCCGCCAGCGATTCCACCGAAGTAGGCTTGGTTTGTTGTTGTGTTGTTCGTCTTTACAGCAGGGAGACGGCTCCCACACCTGGAATGACTTAACGGCCTAACAACAACCAAGGCCGGGACCGACGCCTGCTGCCTCAATGGGAATTAGTGCTGTGTTATTTTATTTTATGAAATCACATGACGAAATCCGGACTGCAACCCGCTAAGATCACCATCTCCATGCGGATGCGTTCAACATTTCTGGAGTTTTTTTTAAAAGGTCCAATAAACCAAATTTCCAGTTTTTGCTTTTTGGGTGTTTTTGAAACCGCCTTGAGTCAGGGGTATCAAAAAACACCCAAAAAGCAAAAACTGAAAATTTGGTTTATTGGACATTTTCAAAAAAAAACCCCCAGATTTGAATTATGGCTTGTACAGTACTTATTCCCAGTGATCCCCGTTATTCCTTAACTGGGTGTTGTCAAACTGTGCGCTGGATACTGGACTGTCGTTTAGTTCAAAATCAGACAAACTTATAAATAATACAATAACAAAGCAAAAGCATAATGAATGCCAAAATAATTATCAACAATTAAAACATTATTTTTAGGTTTTCATTAAATTTCATGTCATAGTCAAAGAATTTGTAAAGGGGATGCTTTGAATATTTTTTTGAGTTACATTCATTTTATTTTTTTGTTAGCAAAATATGATGCATAGATGTTCCCCTTGTCGTTTTACGATCAGCCCAGTTGGCAAGCAGAACAACTTTCCCCAAGACACCATATTTTAAAGATTTTTTGCTGAAAACTTATAAGCTTCCGAAAAGGACCATTTTTGCGCGGATTAAGATTGGACGACTATTTCGTCCTGCACAGTGGAAAAACTGAAACAATTGCTTTTCTCCATACATTTTGATATTTTTCCCATACAAACTTCAAGCGATTAGAAGGAGGGGTTTCCGTGGTCAAATTTAGAATTTAGCCTAGTAATGGGTCAATCTTTGATTTCAGGGGGTAGCCCCGAGAAAGCCCGGATTAGGACCACCCTACAGTCCATACAAAAATGATATAAAAAAAATTCATCTTCATTTTTCGATGTAAAATCAAAATGTGCAGTCAAAAAACACTTTAGTGAAATTTTGATAAAGTGCACCGTTTTCAAGTTATAGCCATTTTCAGATAACTTTTTTGACAATAGTCGCAGTTATTGCTAATTTTGCACCTAATTCGACGCACAGCCAGAAAAATGGCAATGCGTGGGAACGTGATTCCGCTAAAATGACAACTTTAACCGAAAATGTTTCAATTCAGACCAATTTTCACAAATTTAATAAATATGATATGGTGTTAAAAAATCTGTCAAAATATGGAAATTACAAAAACAAACCAACCACTTTAACGACCCCCAGGTCTTTTGTGGTATCTATTGCAAGTTTCTGCTCGAACCTAGGAGTCCAAAGGCTTGAAAGAGGAGAGCACCCAAACCTATTTTTACTCCAAGGAACCTTCCACTCCAACGTTCGAACTGGCGACCTTTGGATTGCGAGTCCAACCGCCGCCAGCGATTCCACCGAAGTAGGCTTGGTTTGTTGTTGTGTTGTTCGTCTTTACAGCAGGGAGACGGCTCCCACACCTGGAATGACTTAACGGCCTAACAACAACCAAGGCCGGGACCGACGCCTGCTGCCTCAATGGGAATTAGTGCTGTGTTATTTTATTTTATGAAATCACATGACGAAATCCGGACTGCAACCCGCTAAGATCACCATCTCCATGCGGATGCGTTCAACATTTCTGGAGTTTTTTTTAAAAGGTCCAATAAACCAAATTTCCAGTTTTTGCTTTTTGGGTGTTTTTGAAACCGCCTTGAGTCAGGGTATCAAAAACACCCAAAATCAAAACTGAAAATTTGGTTTATTGACATTTTCAAAAAACCCCAGATTTGAATTATGGCTTGTACAGTACTTATTCCCAGTGATCCCCGTTATTCCTTAACTGGGTGTTGTCAAACTGTGCGCTGGATACTGGACTGTCGTTTAGTTCAAAATCAGACAAACTTATAAATAATACAATAACAAAGCAAAAGCATAATGAATGCCAAAATAATTATCAACAATTAAAACATTATTTTTAGGTTTTCATTAAATTTCATGTCATAGTCAAAGAATTTGTAAAGGGGATGCTTTGAATATTTTTTTGAGTTACATTCATTTTATTTTTTTGTTAGCAAAATATGATGCATAGATGTTCCCCTTGTCGTTTTACGATCAGCCCAGTTGGCAAGCAGAACAACTTTCCCCAAGACACCATATTTTAAAGATTTTTTGCTGAAAACTTATAAGCTTCCGAAAAGGACCATTTTTGCGCGGATTAAGATTGGACGACTATTTCGTCCTGCACAGTGGAAAAACTGAAACAATTGCTTTTCTCCATACATTTTGATATTTTTCCCATACAAACTTCAAGCGATTAGAAGGAGGGGTTTCCGTGGTCAAATTTAGAATTTAGCCTAGTAATGGGTCAATCTTTGATTTCAGGGGTAGCCCCGAAAGCCCGGATTAGGACCACCCTACAGTCCATACAAAAATGATATAAAAAATTCATCTTCATTTTTCGATGTAAAATCAAAATGTGCAGTCAAAAACACTTTAGTGAAATTTTGATAAAGTGCACCGTTTTCAAGTTATAGCCATTTTCAGATAACTTTTTTGACAATAGTCGCAGTTATTGCTAATTTTGCACCTAATTCGACGCACAGCCAGAAAATATTCACATCAGAATGCACACCCCCTCTCCACACCGCATGCCTACTGTGGTGGGTGTCTAGGATAAAAGCTATCATCGATTTAAAGCAAAGCTTTTGGGTGTGTGTCTTAAACATTTTTTTTTTCTGTTGTAGTTTGAGGTGAGAACATTTGTCTAAAAATATTTCCAATCTGCAATAATATATATTTTTTTTAAGTTAGTGTCCATGTTTGCTCACTAGGGTGCCCAGAATATGGCACTTTTTTTCAAAACCTCGCTCTACAAGCTGAATATTGTTCCTTGACCTATTTAAGGACTCTGAGCCAAATATGAGCAAAATCGGTCATCATTTACCCATTGATACTCGGAGGTGAAGTTTGTTTGGGAAAAATCGAAAAAATGTATGGAAAACCCAAGTTTCTTACGGTTTGGTCTGGACGGTGCGCTATTACCATCCAAATATTCCCAAAAGTGAGATTCTTATTGAAAATTTAATGCTCTACAACTTTGTAGAACATGCCAAAGCTGTGAAACTCGATTCTGAAAAGTTATTAGCGATTTAAAAAAGTCATTTTTGTATGAAAAACATTTTTTTCACCAACTTTAGGCTCGGGTATCAATGGGTTTATCTCATCCAATTTCGCTCAAAATTTACACAGATGCTTTAAATAACCCATTTAACCGTTTTCCGCTTGTGGAGCAGGGGTCATTTTTTCTGGGCACCCTATTGCTCACCCATGGAATTTTTTTTTTTTTTTTTGGAAGCTGAGAAATTGCTCTATATTTGACTTTTTTTTAACTTTGTTGATACGGCCTTTAGTTGCTGAATTATTGCCATGCAAAGGTTTAAAAACAGGAAAATTGATGTTTTCCAAGTCTCACACAAACAATCCACCATTTTCTGATGTCGATATTTCAGCAACAAATGGTCTAATTTTCAATTCAAAAATATAAAACATTTGTATAATTTTTCGATCTTTTCGAAAACAATATTTTGATTTTTTTTACATCAAGACTAACATTTCAAAAGGGTGCAATACTGAATGTTTGGCCTTTTGAAATGTTAGTCTTTATTTAAAAGAAAATGAAAATATTGGCATTCATAAGCTAAACGACATGCGACATCTAGTGTTGAGTAGCAGAACAGAGCGAAGCATGTCGATTGAAATTTCCGCGCTTTGAGGTTATGTATGCGAATTCTGTTTTGTTAAATTCCAGCGTTCAAAACAACTTTCGAGCAAAAATTCAAGCTGATACTTTGTTAACTTTTGATGCCATATCATTTTAAACAATATTTTTTTTCAAAATTATTTTTTTTTCAAAGTCTTTTTTATTGCGTTAATTTATAGAGGGCAAAAAGTTTACACTCGTACTACTTGAATTTTTCCTCAAAAGTTGTTCTAAGAGCTGTAAATTCAATTTTAAGTTTGCATTCCTATATACAGGGTGACCACTCTAATTCCATTTTCAAATTCCCGACTTTTTCCCGAATTTTTTCCAGACTTTTCCAGAATGCTCAAATAATAGGCATTTTTTATCTAAAGAATGATTTCGAACAAAAAACATTCTATAAGAAAAGTCAATATTAACCAACGAAAAAAAAATCTCAATGAATTATTGCGCATTTTGCACTTTACTAGAGTCTTGCGCAATTATTTTCATCACAGTATTTTTTCATCACAGTGATTTTTCTTCACAGTGATGACGATGATATCCGTTGCTATGGCAGGCTGTTTATTTACTAATTTTTGGAAGTTCAGAAAGCTCGTCCAGCCCAGAGAAAGTGTGTTCCGACTTGTTCCGACTGTGGAATCGCGGTCTTTGGTGCCGGGATGCAGTGGTGTTGCGCCGGCATCTTGGCTTGCGGTGAATCTTTGGAGTCAAATAACGGCTGATGGCTGTTGTTGCTGCTTCGAGCAGGATTCCGCTGCCGGATGTCGAGCGGGTGTTGCTGGGCTTCCGCGCGGCTAGGCGTCTTCTCTCAGTGACGGTTTCGGCCAACCCAGCACCTGGCTGATCTGGTTGAACCGAGAGGGGAACCTCCTTGACGATGATGGCGCGTTCCGCACCAGAGGTGAAGATGGTCTGCCAGAGGTGGAGATGTATGGTGGACGTTTTGATGCAGACAATGGCCCCTACGCACTCGCAAGCCTGGACCGACCAAAGACCGTGGGTTGCCGAGGTCCTGCTGATTATTGACTTCCGCCGGGGCACTTCCTTTTCCGGGATGCAGAGCGTGACCAGTACGAAAACGGGACTGACACTGGGACACTTGACTAACCACACAGACGCCTGAATGGCAAAAGATTCCGATCTTTGCAATCGGTGATAAAATTCCACTTCTCCCTTCTAATCTTTTCCGGAAGGAAACTCCACCATTTTCCAATCCAACACATTTTTGATGCAGTTTCGACGCAGCGCTGTCGAGCCTGTCTTAATTGCAGTGGTACGCAAATCCCTTCGCTGCTAGTGTAGTGTGTAATATTGTAGGTTGAGGAATTATGTTAAAAAGTAAAGGTTCGTTCAAGAACTGTGACCAACGGTTACAAGATAGCCGATATAATTATGGCCTCGAGCTCATTAGAAAAAAACCCGTAAAAAAACCCAAAAGTGTCAACAACAAGAATCGATCCAAGAACCTTTAACAGACCATCTCAAGACTTAACTGCCACGGCCACCACAGCTTGGTGACTAGATTGGGGTCAGAAGTCGATGCATTGCACTTGTTTTGTTTTGATGGTGTGATAGAAATTCAGTTTGCCAACTGTGATGAAAATAATCCCGCAGCACTCTACTGAGGTGCAAAGTGCGCAAAGTTGACAGTTTTCAGTCCTGCAAAGCAGTGTGATGAAAAAATCTAGGCCTAGCACGATTGACACAAAACTCTAGAAATTGCTGCAAGGCGCAATAAAAAAAATCCAATTATAGGCATTTTTTGAAAATACAGAAACAAAAGAAAACTTCAAAAATGTAATTTCATTATTATGATTCAGAGTAGAAACACAAACAATTAGTCTTTGAAAAAATAATCGAAAGTTCAACAATACTTATAACTTCTATGGGTCATTCCATCTGAAGCGGAACAGCATTTGAAAATAACCCTCTCCGATCCTGCTCAAATTTGGCAGAGCTGTTGATACTATCAAAGCATGCAAGAATCCCGAATTTTATCCAAATCGGACCACCCCCTCCATTTTTGTACCTCCCCAAAAAAACGACTTTTTGGCGATTTTTGACCAAACCTCCTAGTTTCAAACGGCGATAGCTCAGGAACCACAAATCTCAGAAGGTCGTTCTTGGACTCAATTTTAAAGGAAATCGGACGTAGAATCCATTTCCGTGATCATAATGTTGATTAATTTATTTTTTCTACCTGCATTGCGCAATTGAAAACATTAAACGTTCGTATCTCAAAACACCCCAACTTATTTTTTTATTTGACCTCACCATCGTGTTCCCCGGCCAACTTTGTACGGCATTTTGATATTGGTTTTTCGTAAGTGGGTCGAATACCGATGCAAAAAGGACTTTGTTTAACAATGGCTCTTACGGCTTCTCCGAGAACTAATCCTAGAATTGCATTTTCCTCTCGCTCCGTCGGAATCCAATTCTGCCCTTTACTGTGTGTCGTCATTGCTCTGTCCAGTGGGTTAACACAGAAATTCACTTCATTATTTTTTTTGAGCAGATAAACATTTGCGATTAAACTTCAGTTTCCTACAGTATTATACAGTTAATTTTTGCTCAATTTGATGAAGATTATTTATGATGAAATATTATTTCAATAAATGGCCAGGTAACAGTTATTGATCAGCCCGCCTGTGTGCTTCTAGCAGATGCGGCGAATGAAGCTGATGCAGGTAATCTCGAAAACACAAAACTTTAAAATTCGATATCTCTGGAACGAAACATATTCATTTCTGTCGATAAGTGATTCTTATGTAAAATTGGCCGGGAACACGATGGTGAGGTCAAATCAAAAAATAAGTTGGGGTGTTTTGAGATACGGCCGTTTAAAGTTTTCAATTGCGCAATACAGGTAGAAAAAATAAATTAATCAAAATTTTGATCACGGAAATGGATTCTACGTCCAATTTCCTTCAAAATTGAGTCTAAGACCGACCTTCTGAGATTTGTGGTTCCTGAGCTATCGCCGTTTGAAACTAGGAGGTTTGGTCAAAAATCGTCAAAAAGTCAATTTTTTGCGGAGGTACAAAAATGGAGGGGGTGGTCCGATTTGGATGAAATTCGGGATTCTTCAATGTTTTGATAGTATCAACAGCTCTGCCAAATTTGAGCAGGATCGGAGAGGGTAATTTTCAAATTTGCACTTTTTCGTGCACAGTTGAGATGGAATGACCCCTATGGTATTTTTCAAATTGGCAAACGTATAGTTTTTGATATTTTTTTTTAACTTCATCATAATTTTAAATCAAAGAATGATTAAAACGTAATTGCTGTTATTATTCATTCAAAGGATTTAGAAAAATGTCAAGGAATTCGTAAAAGAAAATATTTTTGCCAAGTTCCCTTTTTAATTATGTAATTTTTAATATTGAATCTTTTAATCAATGTTAATTTTTCTAGTGGTCAGTATTTAGATGTTGTTTTTTTTTCAATGAAAATTCAGTTTGATATGATTTTATGTTTTCCCACTTATTTTAAGCGACTGTTTGAAGAGAATTTTTTTTAAATAATTATGCAAGAACTCAAAATTTCTTTGATTTTTTTTTGCAATTTCAATATTTTTTTTATGTTTTCAATACGTAAAAATCATTTTCAATTTTGGATTTTATTCGATATTTAAGTTTTCCGCAAACTGAAAATTAAGCTTTTTCTATGGTAGGTAATTTACCCATTCTCAAAAAAAAAGTTCAAGGGCAACATTTGGAAAAAAAAAATTAATGAATTTAGTTGAACAATTACAAATATTTACCCAAAAAAAAACTATTGCCAAACTCAAGTTCGAATCCTGTTCAAATATTCAATTATGTGACAAAATGGAATAGAATCATAATTCTAAGCTGGCCATTACGCTCTTTTTTTAGTTTTTCATCAAATTTACCTCTTGTTCTGTGAACAAAAATTAAAAGCGATCATTTGATTCATAAAAAAATATTATGAAAATCTGTGTCAAAGACTCCAATATTCATAAAGATATTAAAGGTCTTAAACAGCTTTTCCATACTCAAATATATTGAAATAGTGGAAATAACCTTAAATTGAAAGTAAGTTACTAAAGCAGAAATGAGTGAATTCAATTTGAAAATTGTACAAAATATTACAAAATTTATTCAAGAGTTAAAAAGCTTAGAATTCCCGACTTTTCCCGACTTTTTGACATAAAATCATAAATCACTTTTTTCCGATTTTTTGCGGATTTTGACGAATTCCCGACTTTTTCCCGATTTTCCCGATTTCCCAACATGAGTGGCCACCCTGAATAACCAAACAGCGAAAATTCGAATCGTCATTCTTCGATGCTTTGCGCCATCTGTCGGAATTATGAAGCTTTTAATCGCGAATTGTTTTTGAAAAGATCGGAAAATTTCACGAATGTTTCATATTTTAACATTGAAAATCGGGCCATTAGTTGCTGAGATATCGACATTAGAAAATGATGGGTTGTTTGAGTGAAACTTGGAAAACATAAATTTTCCTGTTTTTTAATCTTTGCATGGCAATATCTCAGCAGCTAAAGGTCGGGTAAAGTAAAAGTAAGGTTCATGTACGATCTTTTGGCATTTCCTCGGCGATCAAGGCAAAACTTACTTCTGACACCGAAAGGGTCAAACGAATTCCGCACCAAGAGTTCGGTTGGCTTCGATTCCACTATGGACAAATAGGAAACGAATACAGATTTATGGCTGTCCTTAGTTGCCACGTGGAACCTATTGGGTGTGTTCATTGTACTCCGGGGAGGGGGTCACGAGGGTCTCAAGGTCGCACGAGGATTCAGGACTCGGTGTAGCTACCAACAACCCTTCAGATGGCGTACACGTGTTCACGCGGGTGGTGGGATCGGAATCCCACGCGTGGCAGCCTCCAGCTTGACTACAGCCATCAGCTATCGCACGGAATGGCTAATAAATTACAGCACACGTGACGTTACGCATTCGTGTGTGTTTTTGTTTCTGTTGATTACTGATGCGATTGAATTCTTTGTGAAAATATGTATTCCATCAAGTGCGTAAACTCTTGAAGTAATTTGGTTTAATGTTTCTCTTATCCAATCAAAAATCCAGAACATTAAATTCCTTCTCGAGTTGAAGTCCTGATCAAACGGAAGTCTGTTCAAGGTTTATCCTGTCAGCCTTAGTAACAGTGACTAGTTAAGACTCCTTCAAAAGAGTTGTTACGGCACATACAGCCTGGACCACTTCTTCGGGCAGATCCCATTCATTTATCATGGCCAAACCGGAAGGATGTTTGCCAGCTTTTATGTCGTCGGCTCCATGCAGTTGCTGTTCGGTATAACACTTTAGTATTCAGCAGAAACAAAACAAAAATATGTCACCGTATATCTAACGAGTGCACCCTGTATCGTTCCGTAGGAATACAGAAGGCCACACAGGGTAAAATGAGAATTATGATAATCTTCATAGCAGCGCAGCTCGGTTGGCATGGCGACGAATAAATTTCAAGATGTTCGACCAACTGGAAAATTTCGATTCCACTCTGCAGCCAGCGTACCCCAAACCCTGGAGAGATGCCCCATATGGTACAATTGGCCCTGACAGGAAAACGGATCGATTCGGAGCAATGTCGGGGATGCTTTGCCATAAAATAACATATGCTCTGCTGGCAGCCAACAGTCATGCTAATATATATCGTGTCGGCCTTTGTATGGGTTTCCATAGTGTGTGCATTTGTGAGTGGGTGCGAGCATTTAGTCTGTGAAGTAGGTCATCCCATTATTATTTTTTTTTTTCATTTCACACTGGTGACATTCACCAGAAACCCGTGCTAGGTGATGATCACAAAACATAAAACATCACACTTTTGAATGGAAAGTGGCGCTGAAAAGAAGTAGCTCGCAGAGGAAAACTGTTGTTTAACCCTGAAAATTAAACCGAAGGAACGTGTAAAATGATGATGGTGTCAGAATGAAGGTTTCCTCTATAGTCCCCTCGTCCGTATAAAAAACAGCAGCAGAACATGAACGACGCCGCCATAATAATGGTGGAAAACACAGGAAACAGGCAGCTGTTTGTAATAATCAGTGAAAGCACTAATAGTAGACATTAGGAAGGGCTTTGAATAAATGTGAGACAGCTGGGTGCCTGTTGAGTTCTTACAATTTTTGGTATTCAAAGGATAATGCATCGAAAAAATTTAAATATGATGATTTTTTCAAGAACAAGAGTTAGAACAAACTAAAGTTTTATAACTTTAAAAAGTAAACCCAAATTTAATTGTCTATGACCTCAGAATCTAGCATTAAAATTTGACTTTATTTCGTTGTGAGAAATATGAATATTTTACATTTTGTTAGGAAAAATGTCACAAAATCCGAACAAATGATCTTATTCACAGGACTTTCCTCAAAAGAGTCACTCCGATTACGTAATTTTTGTTCAGCTTTATACTTAAGTGAGTCAAAAATTGAACTTCATACAATTTAAAAAGTTGTATGTCCAAATCAAACTCCAAAAATTACAATTAGTGCAAACATAAAACCTTCAAATAAATGTTTCATTCAGCTGCTAATTCATCTGCCAGCGCAAGATATCGCTAACGCTTTCATTCGCTTGGAGACAATTTCGTCTGCCAAGAACCCATAAAAACCCATTCCGGTATACAGAAAACCGGTTTGAAAGCTTAGATTCCATCAGTTCACAAAAAAAAGAAAAACATGCGCATATCGTATATCTGCCCACTTGAGTGCGTCTCTACTTTTTTTGCGCCAACGAATCCTAAATAAAAACAGAAACCTGTTTCACTTCTTAATAAGAGCAAAAACAAAAAATAAATGCTCAACTCGGCAAACCAAACATCAACTCACCGACTCGGTCAGCGCGAGGCAAATCTAATCAGTCTCCTAAAAAAACCCTTTCAGGAGTTACGTAATAACGCGCTATGTTCAAATTACTCATGCATAATGAACTTATTGATTGGGAGCGTTGTTCTGAATGGTTCACCTAAATTTCTTCACCACAGGATATGTCACTCTGGATTGATTTCTGGTTTCCAGAGAAGCCCTACGCGTGAACTATCTTTGTTGGGCTTAAGGGGACTTACCCATTGTACTAAAAAATGAAGGATTTATTCTACATTCGTCCTGATTTTAATTTGATTGTTTTCAGCTAACTCACAATTAGAGTTTTGAAAAAATAAATAAATACAAAAATAATAATATTCCTACAAGGTAGAATACCAGGTATTCAAATTCAAATGTCAACGTTCCATTCGGGCGGTGTGGAGTAGCGTGGCTCACGGATATATGAAAAAGACAAAAGTGTTCAATTTCGAACGCCTCGACCGAAATTTTGTAGCATTATAACCGCAGAAGCTAGCCTGAAATTTTGAGCGCATTTTGTTAATGTTTAGTTGTTCCACTCTTAATCTGAAGTTGTAAAGAAATTTCAATAAATTTGATTTATTTATTTTCAACTTTTTAACTCTTCTTCGAGAAAGTTTTCCTATGCCGTATGATTTTTTTCAGAATAGAGGTTTCTCATAGGTTTTGATCCGGGGAACAACTTTGTAGAACATCGCAAAGCGCTAGGAATTAATCCCGGAAAGATACAGACAAATTTTTAGAGAACGTTGAATTTTGTTTCCGTACTCCAAAAAATATCCTGTATCTTTTCGGGATCAATTACTAGCGCTTCGCGATGTTCTACAAAGTTGTTCCCCGGATCAAAAACTATAAGAAACCTGAGAATAGGAAATTTTGATTGGGTTTTGGGAAACTTTCTCTATGAAGAGGTTAAAAGTGAAAATTTCCCATAGTAATTTTTTAGAAGTTCCATACTAACTTCAGGTCAATGGTGGAAGTACTAAACCTTAACCAAATACGCTTAAAATTTCAGGTTATGTTCTGGGGCCATATTGCTACAAAATTCCGGTCGAGGCGTTCGAAATTGAACACTTTTGTCTTTTTCATATATCCGTGAGCCACGCTAGTGTGGATTCATGTTCGATGCATTAGCGGTATGAATAATTAAAATGATTGCGCTTCAAGTTGATGTGTTTTCATTGTCGTGTGTGACATCAATAATTTTCAAGGTGACAACAGGAACATAGGCACTGTTGGCACTCTCGTTAGACATGATGCGACAACGGTGAAATGGGGAAAATTTTAGGTGCCATGGCACAGTTTAAGATTTTGAAAAAAAAACTCCAAAACAATGCTTATGTTCTTATTTTCTGGTTCAGGAGAGAAACTTGGAGATGAACAATATCAAGCATTTTTAAGTGGGGCTTTACGTTAAAAAACCCCTCGTGGACAATCGCCATTCACCCCCTCCCTAAAGTGTCTACGTGGTATATGGATGGTCCCTAAAAAGGTTAACGTTTGATGTTGCATATCCAGGATGACCATTTCTGCAAGCATTTCTTCTCTGCAGCATTCCTTTTCTTTTTCGAACAATTTGGCTTGCTTGTCTTCTTGAACCTGTAGTTCAGAAGAATCCTTGATCGTTCTACTTACCAGAGATTTAGGTTTTGTGTTTTTAAGAGTCATTGAGTTATGTTTACCTGTAAGAAAAGAAAAGACAAAAAAATAAGATGAGTTTGAGGTAAGAATTTGCGAAAAAGAATTAACAATATTTTGAGAAATGAATTGAATTTGACAAATCAAAAACACGTTTAAACTAAATGAAATTTGAAATCACGCCAAAAATCTATTTTCAGCTTTTCAATGTTACTATTTCGTCGCTTGTGTGCTATCTCGGGACACGTCCTTTCTTTTTACAGCATACGTGTCACAAGATAGCACACAAGCGACGATTTATTATCAAAAGTTGAACTCCCAAAAAAAGATAGTTATGATTTTATGTTATTTTTTCAATTTGTTTTAGAGAAGTAAAAAAGGCAGCCTAATCTTAGGATGGTGCAAAATCTGATACCGGAAATACAGTGAGTGATTTTCGGAAAACATCTACAATATTGTCAAACTAATATCAAAATTCACTTTTAGATGTAAAATCAAATTTGCGAAAAATGAACAAAAATTAGCAGTTTTTTCATGAAATTTTAGACCGTTTCAAATATGTTTCAATATTTATGTCGACCCGAAAATCAGGGAACAAACAAATATTTTTATCAGAAAACTTCAAAATTTTAATGAAAGTATAAGTCTATTGAACTAAAACTAAATAATTCCGGTTTACATACAGTAAAAAATGTACATCAATACATAGAAGTGTATAAAACTAATGATTGCAAAACATCTGGAATGGACTTAAATTTTTTTTTTAATCAAGTCATTTCTTATCATTTCAATTTATATACATGTTTTGTTACCCAATTGTTGACATTATTTTTCATGTTTAAATATCTCAGAAACTACCTATTGAACCTTTCTCGAATTAAAAAAAAAAACATTAGTAAATTTTCTAGTTTTTCCTACAATTTTTTTTCATTGTTTTTTTTTTTTTTTTTTTGGAGGGTGATCCAGCCGCACATCGTTGATGTCGAAACCTCTAAACTGGGCCCTCGTCCTGTCACGTCCGTCAGCAGTCTTGTCGTACATTACAACTAGAACCAGATCTGCCAATGAATTAGTACACTTCGACCAAATAAACACTGACGCTGTATGGATCTGACTCTAGAATAAATGCACAGTTGTGTGTTATTAATTATTATTAAGTTTATTATTATGTTTATTATTTATTATTAAGTCCAAAATGTTCAATTATTCATATAAGTCCAAATATTCATTTGCGGATAACTACCTAACTTGAATTGAATACAAGATTTAAAGTAACATGTCCGAAAGCTACTCTTATCTCAAATCCCCGACATTTTAATTAATAGCCAAAAAATCTAGAACGTTTCTTTTAAAACCTATCTGGCTTCTTAAAAAAAAAAAAAAACAAAAAAAAATAGATTAACATTTCATATTTTACAAGTCGTGAATTGAAAAAGAGACGACCATTTGATCGTCAGAATTGCAGTAGATCCTCGATTCGCAACAATGGTCGATACAATCATAATCCGACAGTCGTTAGTTCAACAGATCAACGAATTTAGTCCGATATCATTTCACTATTGATTGATCGAGACTCTATGGAAATTTTGACAAATCAGAATGGTTTTTATGCTACTTGAATGAAAATCACCGATTCTGATAGGATTCCTAAATTCACTATTACTAATTTTGTCCCTAAATAACTAAATGCAAAGTATAAGTTGATATTTATAGTTAAAATCCTAAATTCTACAAAAAACTGATTTTTTAAAAACCTGCATCCTAACCTGACACCCACATTAAGATAGGGAAAAATCACATATGTAGCGGTTCATTGTACAAATGTGATATTTCCACTATCGGAGAACCTCCTTGTCTCGATGACAGCTTACCGGTCATCGATTAAGCCCTGAGACTGCGTCAAAGTGGGTTCTCGTAGCATGAAGTGGTGTCCATGTGTAAAAATGGAAGCTTCAGCAATATACTGAACACTTCGATTTTAATTCCACCTCGGATCAAATCATACTCCTTGCCAAATAAGCATCAAACCTATGATACTCATTATGACAAAGCCAAGGGATTTTTTTTAATTGTTAGAATCGAAATTAACCTTTTACCTTTTTAACTTTACTTTTATTTATCACGAATTTTCGACATTTTCAAATGTCGGCTGTTTTAATATGTATGTATGTATGTATGTATGTATGTATGTATGATCCCCATACCCGCAGGCAACTTGGTCCCGAAACACATGTGAGCGCTAGGTGAACAATTCGATCATCTTTTACTCCATAATCTGTACACCCACGTGCATAAGTTTTTTTGCACGAATTTTAATGCTACAAATACCGGCGCATAGATCAAAATGGTTTCCCGCTTCCCTCCCCAAGCGCCGGAAATTTGTAGCGGGTGTAGGGACACTTCGCATAGACGCCCTTGCTCCCATCACGTCACTGAGGGTATGGAGCGACGAGAAATTAATAAGCATGCCCCCCTAGTCGAACCTTCATTAGAGAAGCAGGCAATCCACAACTCACAGCGAACGACCAAGGGAACACCCTACCGCGTATATAGTTAAATTGGCGTGGTTTGTCTTTATTGATCTGAATGAATGTTAGTATAAGTGAAAGAGTATTTTGATATTTATATAGGAAAGATCTCACCAAATAAGAAAAACTTCACGGGTTGGTCCATCCCGACCGATTCGCCACGAGTCTTCCAGCTTCCAGCATAGAAACAGATCTCGCCTGAACGGGTACTGCTGGGGTGTTGATGTGCTGCTGCAAGCCTTGATGAATTTCTTTAGAAATCGATTCTGGTCCAAATCCAACAGCTCGCTGGTATTGATGAGAGCTCGCAGTTCCCGGCACCTTCTGGGGTAGCAATCGCCCCGACGACGTATTTTCAATGGCACTATTCCGTAATTTGCCTTCAAATTCCACTACACCACACTTTTTTTCACAAAATGACAGCGAGAAAAAATTTGAACGTCCGAACCCGCGCACAGTTTGCTTCGGTAAACCTCGTTGGATAAATGTACAACTCGTGCTGAAAAAATCTTCTTTTTGCAACTTGTTGCATAAACTACTATTATGCAACAAGTTGCAAAATGAAGATTTTTTCAGCACGAGTTGTTCATTTTTTTTTCATTTTTCACTCGGTAAACCTCGTTGGATAAATACGACGAGTACTGAAAAAATCAAGTTTTGCAGTGAGTTGCTTACAACTTTTTTTGCAATACCAAAAAACCCTTCTTGAATGGAATTTTATGTGAAACATCGTGTGGGTCTCGTGGCGCAAGGGTAGCGGCTTCGGCTGCCGATCCCGATGATGCTATGAGACGCGGGTTCGATTCCCGCCTTATCCACTGAGCTTCTATCGGATGGTGAAGTAAAACGTCGGTCCCGGTTTCTCCTGTCTCGTCAGAGGCGCTGGAGCAGAAATCCCACGTTAGAGGAAGGCCATGCCCCGGGGGGCGTAGTGCCAATAGTTTCGTTTCGTTTCGTGAAACATTCATGTGTTTAGTAAATTCACCGTTCGAAACAAAAAAAATATTGAAAAAAGTTACTTTTCGTTGCAAGTGTTGAAAAGTAAAACTTTTCGTTTCTGCAGAAAGACAGGAAAAGTTGACAGTTTCACAGTCGAATTGCAAAAAGAAATATATATTGGGGTGCTTTTCCTTCACGAAGTATTTTCAAATTACAAAAGACAGAACATTTTTAGAAAAAAATCGCATAACAACAACGCATAACAAGACAAGTCATTTTCGGTCGAATTAGTGCTGTTTTGATTTTAGAGAGAAAAGAAATCCATCAAGTTTTTTTATAATGAAACCTTTTATTATACCGCTTTAGTTTTGCTTCCGTAAGTCGGCCAATTCAAAAACCAAAACATTGTCAAAAAGTATTAATTCTCGATACAGTTGCTGAAAATCTGAACCTTTCAGCACCCAGAACCCAAATTTTCAGTTTGTGCTTTTGGGGTGTTTTTAATACCCCTGACTCAAGGCGGTTTAAAAAACACCCAAAAAGCAAAAACTGGAAATTTTGTTGATTGGACCTTTTCAAAAAAAAAAAAAAAAACTTCAGTAATGAACTTATCAGCACTGGTATTTTTGGTGATGATAAGTAGGCTATGCCGTATTATTAAATGGCAGGAAATCGCAAAATTATGGTATGGAACTCGTTGCAAAACTCGGGTTTTTTTCAGTAATCGTTGTATTTATTCAATTCTAAAATGTACGACTCGGGTTAGTTTTTTACACCTGTAAAGAAAACAAAATTGAAATTTGCAACATAGTCGTCAAGCGAATTATGTAACGCTACCATTCAATGCACGGGAAGTTTCATTTGCACTGCAATCAATTTTCAATCAACAAACCCCCTCCGTTTCTTCTCAACACACAAACCCCTGCCCCGATGGACCACACATTGCACTGTCTCGATTGTGCTTTCTCAACGCAAGAAGGTATTTGATGTTTATTTTTTGATCCGCCAAGCTGCAGGATGCAATTCTTTTGAGGATGAAATTGTTGTATGACAAGTTTTCTATGCTTCGAACCCGAATTTAGGGGATCCGTAAAAGAAATCAAGTAGAGTGAAAAAATGGCGCAAGAAACTTAACTTCGACATGCGACAACAGGGCATAACGCCATACCGTAGCAGACGAGCCAAGTGCCGTTCTTCTGATAAGAGCGGGCGCATTGTTTACCTTCCGGCCAGCTCAAATATTTCTAATTAGTACCGGTCGGTCGTGACATTCTCGCTTTGTAAACATCAGCTCTCAGCTACTGCAACCGTGTGTCAATTTGCACGTGGAATGCACCACCCTGGCGCGCACACACACACAGTCACACAGACAAAGGTACCGTGCACTGCACGTAATTATCTTCTGGAGTGTGCCCGACTCTCACTCTGGTGCACGGCCATCATTCATTGTGAAGTCCAACGAGCCAGAAAGAACCCATTTAGAGAACCCTGGCTCTCATCATCAGGCTAGGCTACCAACTTCAGCGGGAAAGCAACGAAAAAATGGTGGAGTGGAGGGGGACACAATCCCTTTGATGCACCCCGGTTGAGTGGTTCCAATTTGGAGTGTTATTAAGGCCAACAGCAAACATTAACCGGGTCATCGTCACGTCATCAACGGAGAGAGGGAGGGAGAGAGAGAGTGGAAACTCATTGTGAAACCTGGGATTCTGAGGTTCAAGTGGCCACATCGTTTAGAAGGCGTTCTGCTTGGTTGGTGGGAAAGTGGCCTTTTTCGTCAGAATTTATCACTTTTTCTTAAACTATTTCTTCTGTTGCGCGCTTACTCTATGGCAATCATTCTCGATACTTTGGCCTGGTTTTTAATGTGAAGTTATTCTCTTTGATTGAGGAATTTGAATTTGCAATCTTAAAAGGGTAATTCTTTAAGAAACTCACACGAAATCGGGAAATGTTGCCCGACCCCTCTTCGATTTGCGTAAAACTTTGTTCTAAGCGGTAACTTTTGTCCCTGATCACGAATCCGAGGTCCGTTTTTTGATATCTCGTGACGGAGGGGCGGTACGACCCCTTCCTTTTTTTAACATGCGAAAAAAAGAGGTGTTTTTCAATCATTTGCATTCTGAAACGGTGATGAGATAGAAATTTGGTGTCAATGGGACTTTTATGTAAAATTAGACGCCCGATTTGATGGCATACTCAGAATTCAAAAAAAAACGTATTTTTCATCGAAAAAAACACTAAATTTTTTTAAAAAATTCTCCCATTTTCCGTTACTTGACTGTACAATTTTTTGGAACATGTCATTTTATGGGAAATTTAATGTAGTTTTAAAAATGTTGGGAAATTTAATGTTAGTTTTAAAAATGTTCTACAAAGTTGTAGAGCAGACAGTTACAAAAAAAATGATATGTAGGGGAGAATGGAGAGACTTGATCCCCGGGGACACTTGATCCCAAGCCTGTATCTCATCAGCATGTGGGTAAAACAATTAGCTTTGTTCTAGAAAGTTGTGCGAAATTGACTAAAACTCATGGTAGAAAACAAAGAAAAAAATTAAAAAATGTTTCGATTGATTGAGTTACACACATTTTTCTAAAAAGTGCTGCAAAAAACTTCAAAGAGATCTTTTTTCTTTGTTTTGATAGGTATAGAAAACACTCAAAATTTATTCTAAAAAATATTTTTTATGCATGAATTGTTTGATACACATACCAACTCCAAAACCCTTACGCATTTGACGTTAAATTTATCGTCATACTATTTTTAACAATCAATTGTTTAAAAAAGTGCGTTTAGGGAGACTTGATCCCTGCATTTATACAGTCACTGGAATCAGCCTCAATATTAAATAATTGGGCTGGGTTTTCGTACATAGTTTCCTTTAGTATAGTTGTACATAACTTACTGCAGTTTGAACCATTTTTAAAAAGTTTTGCCAACAAAAATTACCAGCTTTTGTAAACATGTTCAATTTTGGTCTAAAAAAGAAAATTTTAAGTTTTTAAATATTTTGCATGCTAAACTTGTTATATTTTGAACACAAACGTACAGGTTTAATGTGAAATTGCTGTAACTTATAGAAAATTAAAAGTTTGGATGAATAAGAAACATTTTGCTTAAGATTTCTTCAAAATGCTGAAAGGGGGATCAAATTACCCCCAACATTTTGAAAATACCGGTTTAAAATATTTTTTTAAAACGCTTGGCATGATTCGAAGAGTTTATCTGATGAAATACCCTTATCAGCCAAACATAGTTGAATGTTTATGCTTTCAATTCATGCAAAAAGTTCATTGTTTTGTGCGAAATTGACAGAGTTATGTGCGATACAAAAAAAGGGGATCAAGTCTCTCCCCTAAACATACTCCTTATGCTTATAAACATCACGAGTTATCGCGATTTTACGAAAAAAAGTTTTGGAAAAGTTGGTCGTCATCGATCATGGCCGTTCATGGTCACCCGCGACAGACACGGACGACGAAACAAAGAGAAACGCAAAAAGTGATTATTTCAAAACTTTTTTTCGTCAAATCGCGATAACTCGTGATGTTTATAAGCAAACCCCTTATGTCTATATATCAGAATTTTTGTAATTGTCTGCTCTACAACTTTGTAGAACATTGTTACACTCTAAAAATAACCCTGCAAAGTTATAAAAAACACAACATTTTAAAATGAAAATTTTTGTTCTAAATGAAAAAATGACTCTTCAGGGTCAATGTATATTCGAAAAGAACATTAAATTTCCCATAAAATGACATGTTCCAAAAAATTTTACAGTCGGGTAACGGAAAATGGGAGAATTTTTTAAACTTTTTTGGTGTTTTTTCGATGAAAAATACGTTTTTTTGGATTTCAGAGTACGCCATCAAATCGGGCGTCTAATTGTACATAAAAGTCCCTTTGACACCAAATTTCTATCTCATCACTGTTTCAGACTGTAAATTATTGAAAACACCTCTTTTTAGCATATTCAAAAATGGAAGGGGTCGTACCGCTCCTCCGTCACGAGATATCAAAAAACGGACCTCGGATTCGTGACCAGGGACAAAAGTTACCCCTTAGGACAAAGTTTCACGCAAATCGAAAAGGGGTCGGGGCAACTTTTCCCGATTTCGTGTGAGTTGGTAGAGAATTACCCTTTTACTTTTGCGTTTCTTTTTGTTTCGTCGTCCGTGTCTGTCACGGGTGACCATGAACGGCCATGATCAACGACGACCAACATTTTCAAAACTTTTTTTCGTGAAATCCCAATTACTCGTGATGGTTACAAGCAAGCCTCTTATGTTTATATATCAAATTTTTTGTAATTGTCTGCTTTGTAAAACATTGTTACACTCTAAAAAACAACCATGCAAAGTTCGAAAAAACACGAAATTTAAAAATGAAAATTTTCGTTCTAAATGAAAAAATACCCTTCAATGCAGATTCGAAAAGTACGTTTAATTTCCCTTAAAATAACATGTTCCAAAAATTTTAACGGTCAAGTAACGTAAAATGGCAGAGTTTTAAAAAAAATTAGTGATTTTTTCGATGAAAAATACGTTTTTTTTCGGAATTCTGGGTACGCCATCAAATCGGGCGTCTAATTTTACATAAAAGTCCTTTTGACACCAATTTTCTATCTCATCACCGTTTTAGGCAGCAAACACCTCTTTTTTCGCATGTTCAAAACTGGAAGGGGTCGTACCGCCCCTCCATCACGAGATGTCAAAAAACGAACCTCGGAATCGTGATCAGGGACAAAAGTTACCCCTTAGGACACACTTTCACGCAGATCGAAGAGGGGTCGAGGCAACTGATCAGTAGTGCGGTGCCTGTGGGGACGCGCAGTCCTGTTTTTTCGTGTTATTTTCCGTCTCTTTTGTGTCGCTATTTGTGTACATAGGGTGATTGGTTTTCTTCTTCTTCTTTTTCATTTTTTTTAGTTCGCGCGTTCGTTGGCCGATGAGTTTTTTTTGTTCTCTTTATATAGTTTTCGATAGAAACAATCCGATTTTTGTTTTTTGAGACAAGCAAGTCGTATTGCTGGATTAAGTCCTTTCCATATCATCGAGGATCGGAAGGCACGTCGACGAATATGTTTTAAGGCTCATGATATAAAATAATTTTAATGAATGAAGTCCTTCCTACATCACCGTTAATCGGAAGGCAGGCCGACAGAGAATTACTGGAGAATCACGGTCGAATTTATACTATATTTTAATCCCTAGATAGCTATCTTTCCGCAGCCGGCTGCCTAACATTTTTAAAATTTCAACCGATAAACAAATTGCTTATGGTCGCATCACCTACCACAGTGAATCCTGACCTCATACCCATCTTACTAACCCCTCAAAACTCATGTGATACTTTGTCGGAGACGCAGCTGATTTAGCGGTCCCATCACTCGGGCTAACATTCCCGTCCACTTCCCCGTGTCTTACCACTGGTCGTGGCCGGCGTCGGTATTGATCAGCACGATAGGGACCTTTAAAAATTGCGAAGGGGTGATGATTGGTTCCTACTTTTCATCTGTGGTCCACGGAGCAATGTTTGGGGGTTCTGATCAATAACGAAGTAGCAGCTACGGGTAGACACCAATGCTATGCTATGCTAATCGAAGAGGGTTCGAGGCAACTGCTGTGTGAGTTGGCGGAGAATTACCCAAAAGGAAACTCAGTGGGGACATTCAAGTTTCAATTTGAAATAATATTGCTACCCAAATTTAGTCTAAAAGCATCTTGGATCCACGTCATTTAGCAACAACTTCCCACCATTTGCGGCAGTTGCAGTTGTCAGGTAAAACTGCTTTATCCAAAATCCGTTCCGTTGCGTCTAGCCGGACGAGAATTACCAGTTACACAACAAACCGCACTCCACAACTTCAACATCACGCTCTAGTGGATATTCAGCTTCGCACTCGTTTCCAACTCGCTGCCGTTTGTTGATTTTCCACAGATTCGATTTCCACCGCATCGCAAGTTCTACAAACCACCAGTCAATCTGGTCGTTTCGATTCGACCGTTACTTTGAGGGTCATTGCGTGGTGGTAAGTTCAATGGTCTTCAGTGAGGTTGATTGCCTAGGTTAATTGTAATAAGTTTGATGTCCCAAATTTAGCTACAGAGTGAAATAATCGTACAAACATTGGGAAATCATAAAATCCAAACTAAAAATACTATATAATACTCCTAATGATTGAAACTGTCCTTGAATAATCGGCTATTATTATCGACAATGATTGATAAGTAATTGCCCACACTTATAGAATCACAATTCACTACACTTTTTCGATGAGTACGCACGTACCTTTTCCAGCAGTGCGTCATCGATTACCTGATTGCGGCATCAAAATACAAACCAATAATTTGAGGGAAACCCCTGAAGTTTCACTTTACTTCATGACTTCTTTTTTCGTAACAACCATGCTCTCTCATGACAAAATACCACTATTCCGTTGCTGAACAGAACCGCCATTCCCGACGACGTGCCACTCTAGCAACGATGCTACACGAGGAGCCAGATCAATCAAAATTTCCATCTTGTCTGCGTCACGTGTTGGCGTGTTGGCCCCACGCGGGTTTCTAACTCAAACAAATCGCCAAGTAGGATGATGCAAGGTGCCGGTACTAATTGGGGCAGGTCATGCCTAATAACACCATCGGTTCCGTCGTCGTACAGCGCATTATTAGGCCATTATAATCCAATTGGCAATTGGTCGGTTTAGCTGCGGGTGAGCGCGCGGGGGAAAAAGGTTGTACCGGGGAGGGGAGGGCAAAGCACGGTCTGGAATATCAATTTGAACGATTCGTACACGTACAACTCTTACACTCTGTCTGCTTGCGCGGTCGTTTCGCCGCAGATAAGTAAACGTCCGACAAAGCTGGGGATATTCTAATGCGAAGCATACGGTGGTGGCGTTGGTGGACGTCGTCGGTGGACAGTGAGTTGGCATTTTATGGGCCAATATAAGAATATTTAATTGTATTTGTGATCGATTGGTTGATTTTGTTGTTTTTGATTGACATTGCTACATAAAACTCGTTAGAAGAACTAGAATAAAACTGCCATTTTGGCAGTGTCAACCAAGAACTAATTTAAAAAATGGAAAGAAAAACATTAGTTTTTTTTTAATGTCCTTTAATTATATGAAACGCAATACCTTATAGGACCTTCAAAAAAAACTTTTATACTCTACAATAAATTACCCGTTTCTTTACTGAACTGTTTTGCCTTTCTTGCTAAAGAAAGGTATAGATTTAACTTTATGGCTGGACATCATTTTCATCTTTGTAAATATGACGATTCAACATGAATTTTAATCGGAAAAATCGCTAAAAAAATACACTGCATCGATTTTCGACGCTTCACCGTCAAGTCGACAAGTTGTCAAGTTGAGCTTCGAATACTGGCGCGAGAATGTTGGCGGATATATTTTGTGGCTCGAGATATACTCGTTTGTAGTAGCTTGTCTACCAATGTTTCCTACAACATGTAAGATATCGTAGCTTTTCGGTTTCTTTTGTCCTGTCCGTTTTTGCATAACTGTCCAATGATTATGCAAACACTTTTGTGACATAGGACATTTATCTTGCTAAAATCAAATTGTTTCCCATGTGCTCTTAAAATTGCCTAAAAGTAGACTTTATTTTTCGTGATTTCGTAAGTTTATTTTATAGAATACATTGGATTCCAATAGGAGCTTTCTAAGCTTTTCATCGTTTATATCGTTTTCAATGTTTTCAATGCTCGCGACGCCAATGGCTATCTACCTCAGGTACACGCGGTTGAGTGTGTAGTGGTGCGGATGTAAAAATAGCTTTCTCTGACTCTGCCACTTTCATAGAAGTTGAATGGTAAACTTCCCTGCACCGTGCAGTATGAACCCAGTGAACCACCTTGGCTCATACGCTGGGTTCATACCACGAGTGAGTGCCAGACACGAAACCGAACAGACGAGCCGACGCCGGTTTTTAAACCAAGACTTACATTTCAAAAGGGCAAAACATTCAATATTACGCCTTTTTAAAATGTTAGTCTTGGTTTAAAAAATTTGAAAATATTTTTTTCGAAAAGATCGGAAAATTTCACGAATGCTTCATATTTTAACATTGAAAATCGGACCATTAGTTGCTGAGATATCGACATTAGAAAATGGTGTGTTGTTTGGGTGGGGTGTACCCCATTTGGCATAATGGACATTTGGCATAACGGGTTTTCAAGAAGGACGTTTGGCATAATGGACGTTTGGCATAATTGGTCCAAGACATCAGGGACGTTTGGCATAATGGACATTTGGCATAATGGACGTTTGGCATAACTCGTTCAAAAACCATCGAGGACGTTTGGCATAATGGACATTTGGCATAATGGACGTTTGGCATAACTTGTTTAAGATCTATTTAGGACGTTTGGCATAATGGACGTTGTACATAGTTATTTATCCGGTGAGTTTTCAAAAAGCCGTAAGGGCCACCGTGACCTCCGACACTAATTTTCGTTTTTCTCGAAAATAAAACAAAATTTAATTTATTTTAAGTATGGGGCACTTGAAGGACGTGTAGATGAACAATTTAGAGCATTTTTGATATTGGGTTTTTGTAAGTAGGTCGAATACCGATGCAAAAAGGTCCTTGTTAACCAATGGCTTTTTGAAAACTAATCCGAGATTTCTATTTTTTTTTTTTTGTTTTTTTTTTTATGAGTATTCCTTATTTTCACGAATGAAAATGTATTGTTTATTTACCTTTTTATATAACTTTAAGAGATTATTATTTTTTCGAAAAATTTGGTATCTTTATATTTTTACCCAATAGTAATTTTTTTCCTTTTTGATTAATTTACAATAAATTTTTTAATGAAATTTCGATATTTTTTTTAAAAAATTTAGTTTAAAGTAGGAAATACCGCTTGTTAGCTTTACATTTTTCCCCTTTCAATATAATTAGCAATAATATTTTTTAAATAAAATTTTCTTTTTTTTATATAAAATTCAACTTAAACATAAAAAAAACCTCTTTAAATCTTCGACAATTGAGCTGTTATAATGCAATTTTCCCTTCTTTTGATCATAATCTAACTTAAGAAGGAAAAATCTCTAGATAAATTCACATTTGTCCCTTCTTTTTTTCGAATTCAATCTTTAGAACACCTAGAACTGGGCAGCACTCGTCCGACACGAGAGTAACGGTAAAATTTACAGACGCAGATAACACAGTTCTAGATGACCGAGAGAATTATGCCCTCGAGTCTAGCCTCGAGTCCATTCCAAGGAAAAGTTCATCCTTCAAAACAAAAAGCCTGGAGTTTTTTTTTAAAAAAGGTGCAATAAACCTAAACTGCCTTGGCCACAACTGCTTGATGACACAAGAGTAGTCAGATGTCGATGTATGACTTTTGTTGAAGATTTACTGTTTTAATTAATTAACGAAATTAATTGTTTTGCAGGTTGAGCTCTCTATAAATGTTGATGGAACAATACTCTCGACCCTGTATTTTGGGTGAGGGGGTGTCGATTTTGCTATTCTTTAAATATTTTTCAATTAAGTTTTTTCATGCAATTTTCCCATCTTTTTTATATTCAACTTGAAGAAGGGAAATTCTCTTATAGATGTTCTCTTTAAACATTTCTATAATTTTTGCACATTTTTTCTCTGTTGCTTTATATTTTGCAATAAAGTCGTTTATGCAATTTTCCCTTCTTGTATTTATTAAAAACTTATTTTAAAGAAGGGACTATTGTTTAAAAAAAGAAATAATTGCTTATTAAATTGATATTTTAAATAGAGGTAGGTGAAAAACATAAAAATAATGCGATTATCAAACATTCAAAGAGTGGCAAAATGGGAATCTTCAAAGAGACTTTTTCTTCTATAAGTTGAATTTTATATAAAGAAGGGAATATTTCATAAACAAACTCAATTGTCGAATATTCAAAAGTATTTTTTTAGAGATTTACCCTTCTAAAAGTTGAATTTAAAATAAAAGAATGGAAAATTTCATAGCTAATCATTTGTCAGATATTTAAAGTAAGAAAAAATGTTAATCCCTTATTTCGGTTGGATATTAAAGAAAGGAAAATTGCATTAAACAAACAATTGCAAAATATTGAAAAAAAAAACAAACTGCACATCTTTTGAGAGATTTTTCCTTCTTTTAGTTTTGAAATTAAAGAAGAGAAAAAAAATTAATTGCATTTCTTTTTGTTAGAGCAAAATATACATACATTCTTCAGGTTGAATTCAAAAAAGGAGGTAAAAGAAAAAATAGTATAAAATATTGATGGCAAAACTTACATCTCTTTGTTAGTTGAATTTTAAATAAAAGAAAGAAAAATTTCATGCCAAAAATTAGCTGCAAAGTTTTTTTAAAAGGAGAAAATTTTTAAAATCATTTAGACTCTTTCTAAAAAAAATATAAAATAAATTTATGGAAAAATGCATTTAAAAGCTTTATTTATTATCTGTTTAGAAAATAGGAAGAAAAGCTACAAATTATTATATTTTACAGAAAATAAATACTAATTTTATAAAACAAAAAAAATTGCAATAATTATACCAAACGTCCTTGATGGTTTTTGAACGAGTTATGCCAAACGTCCATTATGCCAAATGTCCATTATGCCAAACGTCCTTGATGGTTTTTGAACAAGTTATGCCAAACGTCCATTATGCCAAATGTCCATTATGCCAAACGTCCCTGATGTCTTGGACCAATTATGCCAAACGTCCATTATGCCAAACGTCCTCCTTGAAAACCCGTTATGCCAAATGTCCATTATGCCAAATGGGGTACACCCGTTTGGGTGGGACTTAGAAAACATCAATTCTCCTGTTTTTAAACCTTTGCATGGCAATATCTCAGCAACTAAGGATCGTATCAACAATGTTTAAAAATGCAAAATATAGAGAATTTTCTCAGCTTTCCAAAAATATTTTTTTTCAAAGGTGGGCAAACATGTGCACTAATCTTAAAAAATTAAAAACTTCGACTATCTTCAAAAAAAGTCACCTAAAAAAGGATTTAACTTGAAAACGGTGCACTTTATCAAAATTTCACCAAAGTACTTTTTGGTTGCAAATTTGATTTTATGAAGTTGAAAAATTTTTGCGACCAATTTTTCGATTTTTTGAAAAAATCAGTATTGATTCAAAAATTCATAACTCGCTCAAAGATTTTTTGCACAACCTGGAAATTTCTGAAAAGTTGGCATTTGATGTCCTCTAAAACATATCAAAAAATAAAAAAAATAAAAATAGTGTTTTTTTTTGCAAATCAAATTTTAATGACAAAAGGTTTAATAAAAAATCACAAAAAAAAATTTTACCGTGTATCATTTTTTACAGTGTAGTCCATATCCATACCTACAACTTTGCCGAAGACACCAAATCGATCAAAAAATTCCTTCAAAAGATACAGATTTTTGAATTTTCATGCATCATTTTTGTATGGCCAGCTGCCAAATTTGTATGGAAACTAATTATGCAAAATGGCTTCTTTGGGCATACCGAAGGCACCAAAAAAGTTTCAGTCGGATTAAAAACTAAAAAAAAAATCGAATTACCGAAATCTGAGAGAACTGCTCAAATATAAACTAAACAAGATAAATGCAAATTGAAAAACTAAAAAAGAATAGCAAAATAATTTAAAAAAAAAAACAACATTAGGGATACCCCCTGACTCGATTCTTTAGGCGAAAATAAGTAACTGTGCCAATTTTGACCAAAATCAGTTAAGGTTTAGGAGTCACTATTGATCGTTGAATTTTTTATGAGAAAATTCGTAAAATGTGTGACGAAAAATATCGCTTCAGAATTTAGTCGGCGCAGGTTATATATATACAGCAATTCCATTTGAAAAGAGCCTAAACCAAAAAAAAAGTTCTCCGATCGGGCTCAAAATTTTTCTGGGGGTTCCTTGGCCAAAATAATTAGACCCGTATTTTTGTTTGGCCATTAGGGTGCTAGGGTGGTTCAAAAATGGCAATTTTCGTCATTTTCGCAAAAACCACTTTTTCTAAAATCATATCTCGCGCCATTTCATCCGATTTTAGCTGTCTTAGACGCAAAGAAAGGTGATGAGTTTGGCTATTTGGGAAAAATAGTAAAGTTCCAAAAATCTAGCTTAACTATTGAAAAGTCGTATGAAAACTTAAAATGGCGTTTTGACCGTGTCTGGACCAAAGAGCCTATGTCTGAAAATATTTTATCGGATTCCTCGGAAAATTTCACATAACATATCAAATTGGCGATGTCGAACCGTACGTTTTGGAGATACGATTTTTGAAAATAAAAACTGCGTTTTCGACGCGCCACGCGCAAAAACGGAAAATGACGAAATCGGCAAAAATCAACTTTTTCACTAAAACTGCGATAACTTTAAAATTTCAGCGATGACCTATACATGTCTGGGTACCAAAATTTTCGTAATTGAGAGACGCAACTTTTGGTACCATAACATCTATAGGTCATCGCTGAAATTTTAAAGTTATCGCAGTTTTAGTGGAAAAGATTTCGTCATTTTTCGACATTTTCGTACGGTTCGACATTTTTGATATGTTATGTGAAATTTTCCGAGGAATCCGATAAAAATATTTTCAGACATAGGCTCTTTGGTCCAGACACGGTCAAAACGCCATTTTAAGTTTTCATACGACTTTTCAATAGTTAAGCTAGATTTTGGAACTTTTTATTTTTCCCAAATAGCCAAACTCATCACCTTTCTTTGCGTCTAAGACAGCTAAAATCGGATGAAATGGCGCGAGATATGATTTTTAGAAAAAGTGGTTTTTGCGAAAATGACGAAAATTGCCATTTTTGAACCACCTAGCACGATGTAGGCCACCCTAATGGCCAAACAAAAATACGGGTCTAATTATTTTGGCCAAGGAACCCCAGAAAATTTTGAGCCCGATCGAGAACTTTTTTGGTTTAGGCTCTTTTCAAATGGAATATATATATATATATATATATATATATATATATATATATATATATATAGGGGTTTATAGGAAGTATATAAAAAACATTTTTTTTACAGCAAAATTTTCAATTTTCCTCGTCACCCCACTGAAAATTAACCATTACAAACCAAACTCAGATGTTCTTTATAACGGAAACACTTATAAATCGAATCACAGCTTAACGATTGGCCGCTTAACGTAAATGATTGCATTCATTTAGTTACGACGTGCCTGGCACGCGCACTGTTTATACATTGTAAACAGGTCACGCACGGGTCAGAAAAAAAATGTAATGAACTTTGTTTACACACATCGTGTTCATCAACAGTTTACGCTGTATTTATCGGGAAGATGCTTGGAGGCAGTTTGAATTAATTTTAAGGTTAATGTTTTTCATAGGAATTTAATATTCTGCAACACGCAGTTCACTTTTTCAGCCAAAGATGTTTTGACGTTCGTTTCGTTCATTCAAGATGACGAATCAACTTGTTGATCAAACGGTAGGAGGCTTCAAAGTGGGAAGGAAAAACAACAACCTTTGTATCCAATATCCAATTAATCTTATTTCAGCAACTGCGTAGTAGAGAAGAAAGCAGGGGCTCAAAAAAAACAAGAAAGAATAAACTTTGTGTCGGGATATCAAATTATAATTTTCCAACTCAACGATTCGTTTGATTAGCAACTCATCTCGTTGGTTTTGTGGCTTTCGCATGCTTCTGCCAAGTTGGTCGTTGGTATCCTGGCAGGATCTTTGATGATGTTCTGTTTCACATTCTGGGGACAGTGACACGAGAAAGTTTTCAATTTATTTTGTTTGCCACATTTGCGGACAGTCTCTGATTAGACATGATGTCAGGTGTGAAATTCAGGCAGCTTGATGTTCCATAAGGTTAGGTTAGAACTTTACATTAAAAGTTTCAATCAGAATCTGATCAATCTGAACACAACTGTGTCGATGCAAATTGGCCCGAGCTGACTCACTGCGGCCAGCATCAAGCGCCATAAATAACACATTTTATACACAAAAACCAAACCAAACTAAACGACGGCACAAAAACAAGTACACGGGAAACCGCATGCATTTGCACAAACTTAAAGGCGGGTTACGTAACGTGACTTCACACAAGCGAAACGCCGCCCGGCCGCGACGCCACACGCACAAACTATTTGTTCCGCACGACGAAACAGCTGAGTGAGTAACCTAACTTTGCTGCGCCTTGAAGTGGGCTTCTGGAACTTTACCAGGGCGCACGGAGGGCGAATCTAGTGTTGACAGTTCTTTTTATCTTTATGAGTTAAGTTTTTTTACGTTGGAAATATTTAAAATCACAATTAGGCCGTTGGAAAAAAAATCAAAGGAAATGCATTTTCCTGCGTTCCGTAGCACAGCACTGCAAGAAGTTTTTTTTTCGGCGAAAAAAAAACATTGTCAAAAATTAGATATTTTGAAAACTAATGCTTGCATAACAACTGGGCAGGTGTAAAATGCATTTCAGAACACTTTTTTCATTCAAATTTCAAGTGCATGGCTTATAATTATTTTTGCAATTCCGCTGTAAAACTGTCAACTTTTCCTGTCCTTCTGGAGAAACGAAACGGCCTACTTTTCCCTACCAAAAATAACAGAAAGGAAAATTAATACCTTTCAATACCATTGCTGAAAAGTTCCCATTTTCAGCTCTGAAATGTTGAACTTTTCAACACTATTATCGAAAAGTAACATTTTGAAATATTTTTTTGTTTTGAACGGTGAATTTACTAAACGCATGAATGTTTGACATAAAATTCCATTCGAGAAGCGTTTTTCGGAATTGCAAAAAATGTTGTAAGCAACTCGTTGCAAAACTTGATTTTTTCAGCACTCGTCGTGTTTATCCAACTCGGTAAACATGTCATGATATGGGAAATTTAATGTACTTTTCGAATCTACATTGACCCAGAAGGGTAATTTTTTCATTTAATTTTTTTTTTTTTCATTTTAAAATTTCGTGTTTTTTCTAACTTATGTCTTTATATCAAATTTTTTGTAAATGTCTGCTCTACAACTTTGTAGAACATTGTTACACTCTAAAAAATACCCTAAAAAGTTAGAAAAAACACGAAATTTTAAAATGAAAAATTTTGTTCTAAATGAAAAAATAACCCTTCTGGGTCAATGTAGATTCGAAAAGTACATTAAATTTCCCATAAAATGACATGTTCCAAAAAATTTTACAGTCAAGTAACTGAAAATGGGAGAATTTTTAAAACTTTTTTAGTGTTTTTTTTCGATGAAAAATACGTTTTTTCGGAATTCTGAGTACGCCATCAAATCGGGCGTCTAATTTTACATAAAAGTCCCTTTGACACTAAATTTCTATCTCATCACCGTTTCAGGCTGCAAATTATTGAAAAACACCTCTTTTTTCGCATGTTCAAAAATAGAAGGGGTCGTACCGCCCCTCCGTCACGAGATATCAAAAAACGGACCTCGGATTCGTGATCAGGGGCAAAAGTTACCTCTTAGGACAAAGTTTCACGCAAATCGAAGAGGGGTCGGGGCAACTGCTGTGTGAGTTGGCGGAGAATTACCCTAATTCAATTTTTATATTATTTTGAAACTTTAAACCACTTTCTCTTACTTACGTTCAAAATTGGATATTTGAGTGTCTAATATAGGCAAAATTAGATGCAACTTGAAAAGTAGCTCGTATCATTGGCCAGTTATTTTATTTTTTGGTATTTTTTTTTTCTTAAAAAATGGCGAATCTCAATTTCAAAGCAAAACATTTTGCAAAACTTTCGATTCAATTTTGCCAGCTGATGAATAATCACATATTCTTATTCAAATCGAAACTAAGTGTATTAAGACCATTTGAAAAATAAGACTTAAATGTAAAAAAAATGTTTTTGATTATTTAATAAACACCTAGGGGAAATATACCCTTTCCAAACACCTATCTTTGTCATATGGAGAGTTTAATGCTCGATTAAAGCTCCAAAAATACTATTTAGGCTATAAACTTACCTGCAACAGCACCGCCTCAAGTAAGCACGCAAATTATGCCATTTACTGGCCAAAAAGATCAAATTTAATGCACTTTTGATCATAATTTCTATTTTGCGAGACCATTTCTCGTCATTTTGGTGGCACATACAGTGACACACGCCAGAAACCCTCAAACGCTTAATGAATATCGCCAAAATCAACTTTTCACTTTCGCTTACTTTTTCACGGCGCTTTCGATACAAAACTGCCCCCCAACTTTCGGCAACATGTTCTTTTGCACATTTGTTGGTCACTCACTTGAAAAATAATCCCGGAACATGTAAATAATTAGCAAGCGCCATAAAAAAAACAAACGCGCCAAGTCTTTTGACGTTTCAATTTTGACTACCCATTCCAATCGAAGGCTGAAGCAAACCGAACGAGAAGCGAACGCAAATAAAGAACAAAGGGGGGCTACCAACACCACCGCAGCGCCTGTTGGAGTGCGCCAGTGTTGCCAGGAAATTTTCTCTATAAATGCTACTTTTCGTGAGTGTTCGCTTAAAATTTCATCAATTTTGGCAGCACTAGGCAGACCGAAAAGAGCGGCGGAAAAAACAAAAAAACTAAGCTGAAAATAAAAAGATGGGCGTGGCCCAATGCAAAGCTTGTAAAAGGAAAAGAAAAACTTTTAGTAAAAGTGAAAATAAACAGAAAATGTTCACAAAAAGTTGCTCTACTCGATGGTGTACTTGGTTTTAGTAAATTTCAAGGAACACTCCAGATTATCCAGCATCATTCAAACACGACCGCTTATTAGACTTAAAATGGGTTTATTTCCCCTGAACTCCAAAGCTAGAGAAAAAGGGTGAATTTGTGCAGAGCTTGCGAGTTTAGGCGTAAGGGTGACTTAAAGGGTTACATACATTGTGCCAATTTTGGGCGCTCGCTGTTGTAAATTGATGTTTGTATGAGAATTTTTGAAAAAAATATGTAGAAAAGGCCACATTTTTTCGGGAGGGTGTTGTTAACTGTGTAAAACTTTGTGAAGAGTGAGATTCCAATGGGAAATTTAAAACTCTGCAATTTTGTTGAAAAGTGCAAAGCGAATCTGATCCTGAAAAGTAAATATGCATTTAAAAAAATATTTTTGCATGGAAGGATTTTTACCAACATAAATGTTCTACATCGACAAAAAATGGCAAATATCTTAATATTTGCATCACAGAATTGTATGTATAATTCAATGGACGAATAAATGAGAAAAAAAAACCTACTTTTTGCATACGTGCTAACGTGTATGCAAAGTATGCCAAAGAAAAAACTACAAGTTCTAGTTGAAGCAAACCTAAAAAAAATGGTTGCATAGTTACATCGGATTAAAGTGCTCGAATAAATCTGCTCTTGGCATTCTTTGTCGAAAGCCAGAAAAGCTTTCAGATCGTGAAAGAGATGCATTTTTTTCCGCAGGAGAAGATAAAGTACAAATAAAAAACAGCTGGAATTTAGAAGCAGAAAAAAATCGATCTATAGCTATCTGCTGGTAGCATAGGAAAAAAAGTCCCACTTCCGGTAAAAGCTCCATCTCCAGAGACACTTTTGGACTGAGGCCAACAAAGAAAGAACAGCTTTTGCGGGGGAGTTGCTGCATGTTATTTGTTAATATTTAAATGTACTATTTGTTTTAAACAGAGATAATGTATTTAGCCGATTGAATACATCGAAAACATAGACGTTTCCAAAAATATCTTATTTAGGTCGAAATTAGGTCCCGCGACCGTCGCCATGTGCATCGCCATTGTGCACAAAAGCCGTGCATGATCGGTTGGTCACGTGTGTGTGTGTGTGTGTGTGGGATGATGACGTGAGCATGTGTGCTGGAGCTGGTGCTGCCGAGTGCCGGAGAATCCTTGCATTATCCAGCCCACCCCAACTGACTGTCGGAGAGGGGAAGGGATAAAAATCAATATCCTGCCTCCAGCTGTGCAAAGATTGTGTGTATGGCTTCCAGCTGAGTTGTCGCCCGCATTATTTGTCCTGTTTCGTGTTTCAAGCACTCGCTCTGGTTCTCTCGCTTTTTTTCTGTGTGTGTGTGTGTGTTTGAAAGTCAATTGCAGACCGGTAGCATATAGAACAAGCAATGCTTTTTGTTAAGAGGAAGCATTGCAGGATTTGAGAAAAATATTTAAACAATTTGAAAAGTGATTTTTTTTACTTTGCTTTATCTACGCATATGCTAAAATGAGCTTTTTTTAATATCACTCAAGTACTTCAAATTCATCTTCTTTAATGTGTTTTTTGAATACCATTTTCATAAGTCTAAACATTGCGACAAAAATGGACCCTAAACATATCTGTTTTCAAAACATTGTAAAGATTTAAAATTGATCCATTTTTTTTTTGCGCATATCTTGATGCGAACTCTTCAACACCGAATCTTCGAATGGGAATTGTAGTAATAAATATAAAAATATTATGAGGGTAATTCTCTACCAACTCACACGATATCGGGAACAGTTGCCCCGACCCTCTTCGATTTGCGTGAAACTTTGTCCTAAGAGGTAACTTTTGTCCCTGATCACGATTCCGAGGTCCGTTTTTTGATATCTCGTTACGGAGGGGCGGTACGACCCCTCCAATTTTTGAACATGCGAAAAAAGAGGTGTTTTTCAATAATTTGCAGCCTGAAACAGTGATGAGATAGAAATTTGGTATCAAAGAGACTTTTATGTAAAATTAGACGCCCGATTAGATGGCGCTCAGAATTCCGAAAAAACGTATTTTTCATCGAAAAAACGTATTTTTCATCGAAAAAACGTATTTTTCATCGAAAAAACGTATTTTTCATCGAAAAAAACACTAAAAAGTTTTAAAAACTCTTTCATTTTCGATTACTCAACTGTGAAATTCTAAAATGAAAATTTTTGTTCTAAATTAAAAAAATGACCCTTCTGAGTCAATGTAGATTCGAAAAGTACATTAAATTTCCCATAAAATGACATGTTCCAAAATTTGTTACAGTCGAGTAACGGAAAATGGGAGAATTTTTAAAACTTTTTTAGTGTTTTTTTCGATGAAAAATACATTTTTTCGGAATTCTGAGTACGCCATCAAATCGGGCGTCTAATCTTACATAAAAGTCCCTTTGACACCAAATTTCTATCTCATCACCGTTTCAGGCTGCAAATTATTGAAAAACACCTCTTTTTTCGCATGTTCAAAAATGGAAGGGAACGTGCCGCACCTCCGTCACGAGATATCAAAAAACGGACCGCGAATTCGTGATCAGGGACAAAAATTACCCCTTAGGAAAAAAAATTCACGCAAATCGAAGAAAGGTCGAGGCAACTGCTGTGTGAGTTGGCGAAGAATTACTTATGGAACAATTTCATTGACATTTTATTCAACAAATAATATTAGAGTAGAGTAAAGTAAACCGGACAAATATAGTAGATTTTATGCACAAACTGAGCAATTCTCTGAGATTTCGGTCATTCGATCTTGTTTGTATTTTTCAATCCGGCTGAATCATTTTAAGCGCCTTCGGTATGCCCAAAGAAGCCATTTTGCATCATCACTTGATTGGCAAAAAAAAAAAAAAACATTTTTTTATTTTTTTATTTTTTCATTTTCTGATATGTTTTAGGAAACATAAAATGCCAACTTTTCAAAAATTTCGAGAATGGCAAAAAATCGTCGATCGAGTTAAAAATTTTTGAATCAATACTATTTTTTTTTTTTTCAAAAAATCGAAATACAGGTCGCTAAAAATTTTCAACATTATTTTTTGATGTAAATTCAAATTCGCAATTAAAAAGCATTTTAATTGAATTTTGATAAAGTGCACCGTTTTCAAGTCATAGTTATAGTTATTTTTAGGTAACTTTTTCAAAAATAGTCTCAGTTATTCATTTTTAGAAATAAGTGCCCATGTCTGCCCAACCATGAAATTTTTTTTTTTTTGTGAAAAGGCTGAGAAAATTCTCTATATTTTGCTTTTCTGAACTTTGTTGAAACGACCCTTAGTTGCTGAGATAATGCCATGAAATTTTCCGATCTCTTCGAAAACAATATTTTCAAAATTTTGAAATCAAGACTAACATTTCAAAAGGGCCAAACGTTCAATATTACGTTTATCTTTTTTTTCAGTTTAGTCCTTACCCATACCTACAACTTTGCCAAAGACACCAAATCGATAAAAAAAATCCTTCAGAAGATACAGATTTTTGAATTTTCATATATCATGTTTGTTTGGACAGCTGCCAAATTTGTATGGAAAACTATATGGACAAACTAATGGTGCAAAATAGCTTCTTTGGGCATACCGAAGGCACCAAAAAAGTTTCAGCCGGATTAAAAAATACAAAAATTAAAATAATAAAAAAGACCGATTTCGTAGAGAACTGCCCAACTACCCTCATTTGAATTCAAATAAAAATTATTGATTTACTCTTTTCCACACAAAGTTGCATTTGATTTCTCTACAAATATTTACACCCACTGGCACACGCACACTCCCAATCTAACTCAAACAAGCCGGACGACTTAACCTTCCAACGGTATTGGGGTCCTTTTCGGCCTTTTTGAAAATTTAATTTGCCATAACTTTTGCTATATACATGCTAAAGCCTTGAAATTTTCTAACATTAAATTTATAGTAAGAATACACATTTCACAAAACAAACAAACCTTGGACGACCCATAGGGGAGCGTCCATAAAAAAAGTTACTTTAAAGGTATTGGGGTCCTTTTCGACTCCAAATTTAAAAAAAATCATCAAAAATCCAGTTTTTGACCGATTCCGGTTCTTTTAGCCACAAATGAAAGCTTAGAACGTCCCCTTTCCGAAACCGACCTGGAAAACCGGATTTGGTCACTGTGGCCATCGGGAATCGGCTACAACCGAAAAAGGACCTTTTTGAGACCCCTACACCCAACTGGCAGTCGCATGATTGTGATGCATGGCTGCATGAAAGTATATCAGAATCTGCATGAAATCTGTCCTCATGCATTTTTTGCGATATAGGAGTATGACATTTTTGCCCGTTACCGACAATTATCGACATTACCGACGGCTTTTTGGTTGTATTTCACCAAAAAAACACTTAGCAGAACGAGGATTGAACCACCAACTTCTTGGTTATTGATCCGACACGCTACCACCGCGCCATGGACGCTTGATGAAAAGTGAGTGAAAGAGCACCAACATATGCTTCTCTTTGGAGTGTTGCTTGGGGACGGGCCAGCTTTATATGTGTTGGTGAGAACTGCAGATCGCTGAAATTTTTACACGCGGGCAAAAATGATCTACGGGCTTGCTGCAAAAAATGTTATAAAATATGACATTTTCTGCAGCAAATCCAATGTTGCAGATTTTGAGATATATTTTTCCTTTGGGTGTACTTTGACGACCTGTATCTCCGGCAAATTTCAACCAATCAGGATGCTCCGGGTTGCATTCGACAGGTATTTACCTGTACTTTGACCACAAATATTAATATCAGGGCCAGGTGACCTACCGGTTCCGGAAATCCGGAACATCCGAAAAGTTCATGTTTTACTGTTTTTCACATATATGTGATACCAATACTCTCATGATAGTTGAAATTGATCCATAAAACTTACTTAAAACACAATACACGATTGCCAGAACCACTCTGGAGTGTTAGTGGCCACTTCCGGGTAACCTGGAACCGGTTCCCGGGTACCCGATGAATGGCCAACTTGACTTTTTTGGTGAAAACCCATCATGTTGCACATCAAACTCCATGAAATTGAAAGATATGTCCATATTTGGTAATGCCGTTGTTCGCTGAGCCATCCTGGCCAATCTGGAGCCGGTTACCGGTGGCCCCTTGGGGACACTTCCGGAATATGAGAGAAACCCTATCATCCGACATATCAAACTTTATAAAATTGCAAGCTATGTCAATTTACGGTCATGCCATTGTTCGCTGACCCATTCTGGCCAATCTGGAGCCGGTTACCGGTGGCCCCTTGGGGACATTTCCGGAATATGAGAGAAACCCTATCATCCGACATATCAAACTTCATGAAATTGAAAGATATATCAATCTACGGTCATGCTGTTGTTCGCTGACCCATTCTGGCCAATCTGGAACCGGTTACCGGTGGCCCCTTGGGGACACTTCCGGAATATGAGAGAAACCCTATCATCCGACATATCAAACTTTATAAAATTGCAAGCTATGTCAATTTACGGTCATGCCATTGTTCGCTGACCCATTCTGGCCAATCTGGAGCCGGTTACCGGTGGCCCCTTGGGGACATTTCCGGAATATGAGAGAAACCCTATCATCCGACATATCAAACTTCATGAAATTGAAAGATATATCAATCTACGGTCATGCTGTTGTTCGCTGACCCATTCTGGCCAATCTGGAACCGGTTACCGGTGGCCCCTTAGGACACTCGGAATATGAGAGAAACCCTATCATCCGACATATCAAACTTCATGAAATTGAAAGATATGTCAATTCATGCCGTTGTTCGCTGATCCATTTTGGAAATGGTTCCCGGTAACCCCTTGGGGCAATCCCGGAATATGAGAGAAATTCTATCATCCGACATATCAAACTTCATGAAATTGAAAATGTGTCAATCTACGGTCATGCTATTCTTCGCTTTTGCATTCTGGCAATTCTGGAACAGATTTCCGGTGGCCCCTTGGGGACACTCCCGGAATATGAGAGAAACCCTATTATCCGACGAATCAAACTTCATGAAATGCATGGATATGTCAACCAAAGGTCAGCGAACAATTACATGACCGTAGATTGACGTAGTTTTCAATTTCATGAAGTTTGATATGTCTGATGGTAGGGTAACTTTCATATTTCAGAAGTGTCCCCAAGGGGCCACTGGTAACCGGTTCCAAATTGGCCAGGATGGGTCAGCAAACAACAGCATGGCCGTAGATTGACATATCTTTCAATTTCATGATGTTTGAAAGGTTTTTTCTCATATTCCGGAAGTGTCCCCAAGGGGCCACAGGTAACCGGTTCCATGATGGCCAGAATGGGTTAGCGAACAACGGCATGACCGTAAATTGACATATCTTTCAATTTCATGAAGTTTGATATGTCGGATGATGGGTTTCTCTCATATTCCGAGAGTGTCCCCAAGGGGCAAAGGGCCACCGGTAACCGGTTCCAAATTGGCCAGGATGGGTCAGCAAACAACAGCATGAGCGTAGATTGACATATCTTTCAATTTCATGAAGTTTGATATGTCAGATGATAGGGTTTCTCTCATATTCCGGAAATGTCCCCAAGGGGCCACCGGTAACCGGCTCCAGATTGGCCAGAATGGGTCAGCGAACAACGGCATGACCGTAAATTGACATATCTTTCAATTTCATGAAGTTTGATATGTCGGATGATAGGGTTTCTCTCATACTCCGGAAGTGTCCCCAAGGGGCCACCGGTAACCGGTTCCAGATTGGCCAGGATGGCTCAGCGAACAACGGCATTACCAAATATGGACATATCTTTCAATTTCATGGAGTTTGATGTGCAACATGATGGGTTTTCACCAAAAAAGTCAAGTTGGCCATTCATCGGGTACCCGGGAACCGGTTCCAGGTTACCCGGAAGTGGCCACTGACACTCCAGAGTGGTTCTGGCAATCGTGTATTGTGTTTTAAGTAAGTTTTATGGATCAATTTCAACTATCATGAGAGTATTGGTATCACATATATGTGAAAAACAGAAACACATGAACTTTTCGGATGTTCCGGATTTCCGGAACCGGTAGGTCACCTGGCCCTGATATTAATATTTGTGGTCAAAGTACAGGTAAATACCTGTCGAATGCAACCCGGAGCATCCTGATTGGTTGAAATTTGCCGGAGATACAGGTCGTCAAAGTAGGGGTCTCAAAAAGGTCCTTTTTCGGTTGTAGCCGATTCCCGGTGGCCACAGTGACCGTTTTTCCAGGTCGGTTTCGGAAAGGGGACGTTCTAAGCTTTCATTTGTGACCAAAAGAACCGGAATCGGTCAAAAACTGGATTTTTGACGATTTTTTAAAGTTTGGGGTCGAAAAGGACCTCAATACCTTATGTGTGATTTTTTTTTAATACCAAGGGAAGGTTAAATCAGATCAGATACGGCAAAACAATAATAAAGCCATTCTTTATCGCTGTTCAACCCGGTCATGCATTGGCATTGTCTGTGAAACCTTTATTTTTGCGTGTCATATCGAGTACCGTTCGTTTTTATCGGCACCCGCCCCTTCTAGATTTGGAGGCTTAAAGCTGTATTTGTTCGCGAGTGCTTTAAAGTAAGTCACATGAGAAAGACGGTTGGAAAATAAATTTCTACTTTTTAATTGAATGATTTTATTAAAATGTAAACCAATAGTCTACATATTTGCACAGTAAAAAAAATCATGGTACAACTTCTAGGAAGTGGAACAACTTTAATGTCAGAATAATGTGTAATTTTTTCCTCTGAAAATTTGTAATTTTACCCCTTTTTTGGTGTAGTCACTTTTTCAGTCTAAACTCAACCTTCCAAATTTACACATTTTTTTACTAGAAAAAAGTGAGCCAAGAATAGAGTTATTCAAAATGTGAGGCACAGTACCGTGCAAAGCCGTACATTATTGATAGTGACAGTTTTCTATCGAGTTGGTTTCTACGTGACTCGAATGTTTAAAGTCCCGCCAACTAGGGTGGTACAGAATTCTATAGAAATGAAAAACATTTATAAGCACCACTTAAACAAAATTTCATCTCGACTTATCTAGAAATGTCAAAATTTAATTTCAAGCCACCAAACCTGGATCCTGGAAAGCCCTAAAAAATTGCCCCGCGCTCATTACGAGTATTTGTGTGATTGTGGGATTTTCCACGCGGTTTCAATCATGCAATATCGAAAACTCACGAAAACATTCCAGCTGGGAGGCCTCATTCCGTATGCAAATGGGTCGTAACTAGCGAACATAAAACACACCGGGCTTCGGCTTGGCGGCACGTGGGCAAAGGATTAAATCTTTGTCAAGGTGACATTTTTATTGACATTTCCCAAACTAATTATAGTGGGCGGAGGAGAAACCCCTCCAGTAACGCCAGAACTTGCTGGAGTTGGGATGAAAGTAATTGCTTTCATTAAATGATTTACTACTAAATATGGACTTTGGGCAACCTAAATTATACTAAATCCAAACTAAATTAAATATTTTAATATCGGAATCAGCTCTAACATTTTAAAATAGTTAAATAATAAATATTTCACCTTGCTGAAATGTTGTTATCTAAGACAATTTAGTTGGAAATTTCTGATTTTTTTTTTTTTTGAGAAATAAATATTTCAGTAATGGGAAATCATTGACAAAAATCATAACTCCTCACCATTTTAACCAAATTCAATTGTCTTATACGCAAATGAAAGGTGATAAGTTGACCTTTCAAAGAAAAATAGTAAGAAGTTTCAAAAATCTAGCCTAACATATGAAAAGAGCGTATGAAACTTTAAAATGCCGTTTTGACGGTGTCTGGACCAAAGAGCCTATGTCTGGAAATATTTTTATCGGATTCCCCGGACATTTTTACATAACATACTAAAAAATGGGAGGAGTTCATTAACAGGATTCCGAGAAATGATTTTTTGAAAATAAAATCCGTGTATTTTTATGCGGCGCGCGCAAAAACCGGAGAATGACGAAATTGGCAAAAAAAATCAACATTTTTTAATAAAACTGCGATAACTTCAAAATTTCAGCGATGACCTATACATGTCTGGGTACCAAAAATTGCGTCTCTTAATTACGAACATTTTGGTACCCAAACATCTATAGGTCATCGCTAAAATTTTAAAGTTTCATAAGCCCTTTTCATATGTTAGACTAGATTTTTGAAACTTCTTACTATTTTTCTTTGAAAGGTCAACTTATCACCTTTCATTTGCGTATAAGACAATTGAAATTGGTTAAAATGGCGAGGAGTTATGATTTTTCGAAAAAAGTGGTTTTTGCGAAAATTGACGAAAATGGCCATTTTTCAGACCACCCTAACACGGCGTAGGTCACCCTAATGGCCAAACAAAAAAATACGGGTCTAATTAGTTCAGCCAGGGAACCCCCAGAAAAATTTTGAGCCCGATCCAAGGACTTTTGTTTTTTCCATGCTGTTTTCGTGGGGAATTGCTGTATACGTAACGTAGTTTTGTGAAAATTTTGAATATTTTCAAAAAATGTTGCATTTTTTTTTAAATACCGAATTTTACACTTCTTAACAAGCAGCTGGAAACATTCACCTACCTGGAAGAGGTTAGGCTCGGTGGTTGTTGCTGGTGGATTTTTTTTCAGCTCGCTTAACTGTACAAATCCTCAGTGAGCAATTTTGCTCTTTTAAGAGGATTTTTCTTCATTTTTTTTGATTCTTTTTTTTTAAGTTAGAGACTGGTGTTAGTGAATACAATTGATGGTGATGGGTGGTGGGGTGTGGGTGGTGATTACTTTCGAAATATATGAAAAAAATCCGATCGTTTGATACCCAAATTCCAACAGAAATACATTTTATATATATTTTTTCTAAAATACGTAGTTTTAGGAAAATTGTGAGTATTTTCGAAATAAAATGTTATTACTTTCGAAATGTATAAAAAACCCCATCATTTGCTACCCATATCGTGAAAACTGAGTATTTTATTTTCGAAACTACGTAGCTTTGTGATCGTAGGCGATTGTCCACACTCCATACAAAAAAAAAAACATATTTGTATGGAAATTGTCCACGATGGGGGGGAGGGTTTTAGATTTCCAAAAAAGTGTCCACGTGGTTTGTGTATGGTCCCAAATGTATGAAAAAATCCTGATCGTTGCAGGGTTGTTACGGAAAAGTCGAAAAAAAATCCGCGCGAAATCCGCGCCATATAAAAAAAATCTTGACAAACATAATGAATAAAATTTTAAACGGAAAAAGAATAATACAGAAAGCATTACTGATCCGTTGATCAGTTGTGGATTCATATCCCACCTGCACCAAGTGGAACCTTTTCTGCCATTTCTGAAACAATATTAGCATTTTTTGTAGCACTTAAAATATCGGAAGTTCAGGAAAAAAAATTAAATTCAAAAATTAAAAAAATTTTAAACCCTAAAATAAATTACCAAATTATAAAATCGAGGGATTGTACTTGATAATTCTCACCAAAATTTTACTCTGGAAAATCGAAACACGAAATTTATTTTATTTTCTTCTCTAAATTTCTCTAAACTAAAATATGACTCCGAAAATGATTCGAACTAAGAAAATGGCAAAAAATAACAATAATTTAATAATTTAATAATATAATAATTTAATAATTTAATACTTCAATAATTTAATAATTTAATAATTTAATAATTTAATAATTTAATAATTTAATAATTTAATTATTTAATAATTTAATTATTTAATAATTTAATAATTTAATAATTTAATAATTTAATAATTTAATAATTTAATAATTTAATAATTTAATAATTTAATAATTTAATAATTTAATAATTTAATAATTTAATAATTTAATAATTTAATAATTTAATAATTTAATAATTTAATAATTTAATAATTTAATAATTTAATAATTTAATAATTTAATAATTTAATAATTTAATAATTTAATAATTTAATAATTTAATAATTTAATAATTTAATAATTTAATAATTTAATAATTTAATAATTTAATAATTTAATAATTTAATAATTTAATAATTTAATAATTTAATAATTTAATAATTTAATAATTCAATAATTTAATAATTTAATAATTTAATAATTTGATAATTTAATAATTTAATAATTTAATAATTTAATAATTTAATAATTTAATAATTTAATAATTTAATAATTTAATAATTTAATAATTTAATAATTTAATAATTTAATAATTTAATAATTTAATAACTTAATAATTTAGTAATTTAGTAATTTGATAATTTAAAAATTTAATAAATAAATAATTAAATAATTTTATAATTTAATAACTAAAGAACTTTATTAAAAAATTAAGAATTTAAGAATTAAAAAAAATCCATGTTTTTTTTTTGTAATTTTTCAATGTGAGAATTCATATTTCTTTTTGCGTTTTTGAGTCTGCAATTTTTGGCAATTTAAATTTATGAATCCTATTTTTTTTTTTTTGTTTAATTGAATATGTAAATTCTGAAATTTTCAATTTTCGACGGCGATTTTAGCAGATTGCTAAGTGGATTTCGTCATGTTTTGATAATTGAGAGTAGAACCAATTCTACCTAAATCAGAGTGGCAACAGAATCTTTAAATTTTTAATAAACCACAAATTTTAAAATTTAAATGTAAGATTGAAAAAACTTAAAAAATCTAAAAAGGTCTAAAGCTTTTTGAAATTCTGTAATTTTTTGAATTTTGTAATTTTGAAATTGTAATTAATATGCTCGCTTAATATTTATTGTTTGCTGAATTAAAAAATGCATTGGAAACTTTTAAACCCTGTACCGATCTAAAAAAAATCTAAGGGTTAAATCCAATCCGAAACATACCCTAAGAATCATCCTTAGGTTAAAATCTTTGGAAAAAGTTTAAAATATGAGTCAGAAGATAAAAATTAAATGTATCATGTGAATTATTATAGAAAAATATTTAAACCAGGTCAGTAAATGTTAACAAAAATTATGAGTTGTAATGTTATGTAAAATTTATATAAGAAATCTCAATACATTTTTAAAAATAAACGCTCGTTCAAGATTATTTTGAAGATTCGTATTAAGTAAAAACAATGAATAATTTTCAGAAGAAAATTTTCTTCATTTACAACTTCTTAGAAATTGATGTTTTTGCACTCAAAGAAAAAGATTGAATTTATTTAATTGCTTATAATATTTTCCTTTGTAACTTGAAAGAAATTCTATCGTTCTCAATTATTTGATTAATGGAAATTGCTATCCGCGCGAAATCCGCGCCTGAACAAAATTAGCTAGCAAATCCGCGCCAGTTCCGCGCGATACGCGCCATCCGCGCCATTCGCGCGATCCGCGCCGTCCGTAACAACCCTGCGTTGGATACCCATATTGTAAAAAACTGAAATTTTGAGTGTTTTTTTTTTTTTTGAAAATACGTAGTTTTGTGAAAATGTTGGATATTTTCAAAAAATGTTGTCATCACATTCGAAATGTATGCAAAAATTGCGATCATTTGATACCCATATTACAATAACAAACGATGATACCAAATCGTTTAGAAAATTCCTTTAAAAGCAATTTATTATTTATTTTTTTGTATGGACAGCAGCCAAAATTGTATGGAGCCTTGTATGGTTGAACCACCGTCTTTGGTCACATGGAAGGACCGCACAAAGTTTTGAACCAAATGAAAATATAAATAAAATCAATTTCCGGTTTTGGTGAATAATTTCTTAAATCAGTAGGAATTAAATTATTTGAAGAATAAATTGGTCGCAATTTAGCAAATTGAGCGAGTGGAGTTTCAATTAAAACGTGAAAATAAAATATCTCGTGAGAATCTCAAAAATCACTCAATGAAATTTCGTTGTACAAGAAATTAAAGGGAATATCAAAATTATCAACCTACTACAATGGATTCATGTTTTTGTTAGTTCTACATAAATAATCAGAAATTTTCATAAGGGTTTGTGCAAATATTACGTCGAGATATTTTCGGGATTTAAGACCCTCCCCCCTGTCACGCACTTTTCCTATACCTTTAACATGGGTTGTCACAAACATCAGAAGCCCCCTATTCTTGGACGTAATTTTTACGAACCCTAAGGCACTTTTCTAAAAAAAATAATAATTAAGGAATGCAGCATTAGTTGTGTAGAACAACCCAATGTATTAATAAGTGGTTACATGTAAACAACCATCCATAACCTTAAAATATGAAATTGGAAATAGATGATTGGTAAATATTCATCAATAAAAGAGTGAAGACAAAAATAACTTTGAACCAAATTAGAACTATGCACAGTTTTGTAATTACTGAACTTTTTCTTAAGCTAAACTTATGAAACTTTGTTTCAGGCTAACAGTAACAAACTAAAATCGATAAAAAAGTATTACGAAAATAACTAAAATTACACCCAAATGACTTTCAACTTCAGCAATTGTCCCAGTATGTTGTTGTTTGTGATCCCTCGAAGAAAAGAAGCGACTTTTCACCCTTCCACAATACGGTCCACCACAATAAACCACAGTAATTGCACCCAACTGTCCAAATCACCTGGTGAGCAAATTACACTTTTGACGCCTCTGACTTTATGAGCTTTTCATCGTGCACTTTGCTCGGCGAGAGAGAAAGTACAAAGCACAACACACCTTGAAAAAGTCAATTGCTGCGGCTTCACCGGTCTTTTTTTTCACCCCTCTGATGGAAGTTGAGGACGGAAAAAAAAAGCTCCCCCCACCCCTAGAGCTATTAAGGTCCAACACGGTGCTGCTGCTGATGGAGGCCAGCACGCTTGGTAATAGAAAGGTTTCACTTCGGGTCATGCCCAAGAGTCCAGCGTCCGTTGAACTCGACGCCGCTGCCGGTTAGGTTGGTTGTTTTTGCAGCGGCCCTCCGGTTGGTCTAACTAGCGCTGCACTGGTGACTTTGCAGGAATTGCGAGGCTGAGCTCGTGCAGAGTGGTTAATAACTTCTTTTTTTGCGGCGCTTCCTTTCCGTGGTTTTGGGGGGAAATTTTGCCACTGCACGAAAACTGACCAGCTGATGGACAGTGAAGATGCATGCAACGCACGAACTTCAACCTAATAATATCGTGCATGGGTGTAATCCACGGAAATCGAATTGGCGATCGAATCGTGGTTGTTTACGCCCGGCGTACACATCTGTAACGCTGATTGGAAACTCGCTGATCGCCAGATATGTGTGGGGACCATCCATAAACCACGTGGACTATTATTATCGGCCAGGTAGGGGAAATAAACCCATTTAAAGCTTAATAAGCGGTCGTGTTTGAATGATGCTGGATAATCTGGAGTTTTCCTTGAAATTTACTAAACGTACACCAACGAGTAGAGCAACTTTTTGAGAACATTTCTGTTTATTTTCATTTTTATCAAAAGTTATGCTATTCATTTTACACATGGTGTCGATCCACTGACTTTTCCCTGACCTCTCCAGACCACCAATTTTTTTTATTTTCTATTTTTTACTAACATTTTGTTTGGAGCGTTTTTATGGTTTCATGCATATTCCTTTTTGAATATTGGAAATTTAAGATATTGAAAAAAATCAATGACTTTATTATTTTATTTTTTTTAACGATGGATTCTGCAAAAACTTAAAAACATTTTTTTTTTATTTTGTCAATCATTTTTTCTCATCGAACATCCAAAATGAGCAACCATAAAATTGTCCTATGTTTTTTTTTATCTGATGATGACATTTTAAATGTTGCCCTTTACCAAAAAACTAGAGTTTTTTTTATAAGTCCTATTAACATATGAAACACAATAGCTTACAGGACCTTTAGACAAAGCTGTAGAAATAATTAATAATTAATTAATTAATTAATTAATTAATGTATTTTAAGTAAACGGTATTCCGGATATTTGAAGAAAACATCTACCTAAATAATTTTACAAAAAATTGCTATAAAAATAAAAAAATAATGTTTTCTACCTTGACCAGAGCCTACAGACGATCATTCACACGATCAATACATTTTATAAAATTAAAAAAAAAAAAAAACAAAATACAACCTGCTCGAGCTTTTCAAAACGTCATTATTTATCAAACTTAGATATTTGGGTGTTTTGGAATAGATTCCAAATTTAAGCTCGATCTGACCACGGGAACTCCTCCTTGTAACCCCTTGAATGATGTTTGGGGAAAATATGTGAAATGTATTTGTACAATCCCTATGAAATCTCGGATGCTGGAAACAACTTTTCCGAAGAGACCATATTTTAAAAATGCTTGAACTCTCAAATTCCTTTATTCAGAATTGTTACGGAGAAATCGAAAAAAAAAATCCGCTCCATACCAAATGTATTTGAGCAATTCTCTACGAAATCGGTCTTTTTTCTTCAATTTTAATTTTTGTATTTTTTAATCCGACTGAAACTTTTTTGGTGCCTTCGGTATGCCCAAAGAAGCCATTTTGCATCATTAGTTTGTCCATATAATTTTCCATACAAATTCGGCAGCTGTCCATACAAAAATGATGTATGAAAATTCAAAATCTGTATCTTTTGAAGGAATTTTTGATCGATTTGGTGTCTTCGGCAAAGTTGTAGGTATGGATACGGACTACACTGGAAAATAATACACGGTAAAAAAATTTGATTTTTTATTTTTTATCACTAAAACTTGATTTACAAAAAACACTATTTTTAATTTTTTTATTTTTGATATGTTTTAGAGGGCATAAAATGCCAACTTTTCAGAAATTTCAGGTTGTGCAAATCATTGACCGAGTTATGAATTTTTAATCAATACTGATTTTTCAAAAATCGAAATTTTGTCGTAAATTTTCAACTTCATTTTTCGATGTAAAATCAAATTTGCAATCAAAAAGTACTTTACTGAAATTTTGATAAAGTGCACCGTTTTCAAGTTATAGCCATATTTAAGTGATTTTTGAAAATAGTCGCAGTTTTTATTTTTTTAGTGCACATGTTTGCCCAGTTTTGAAAAAAATATTTTTGAAAAGCTGAGAAAATTCTCTATATTTTGCTTATTCGGACTTTGTTGATACGACCTTTAGTTGCTGAGATATTGCAATGCAAAGGTTTAAAAACAGGAAAATTGATGTTTTCTAAGTTTCACCCAAACAACCCACCATTTTCTATCGTCAATATCTCAGCAACTAATGGTCCGATTTTCAATGTTAATATATGAAACAATTGTGAAATTTTCCGATCTTTTCGAAAAAAAAATATTTTCAAAATTTTCAAATCAAGACTAACATTTCAAAAAGGCCAAACATTCAATATTACGCCCTTTTAAAATGTTAGTCTTGATTTGAAAATTTTGAAAATATTTTTTTTCGAAAAGATCGGAAAATTTCACAAATGTTTCATATATTAACATTGAAAATCGGACCATTAGTTGCTAAGATATTGACGATAGAAAATGGTGGGTTGTTTGGGTGAGACTTAGAAATCATCAATTTTCCTGTTTTTAAACCTTTGCATTGCAATATCTCAGCAACTAAAGGTCGTATCAACAAAGTCCGAATAAGCAAAATATAGAGAATTTTCTCAGCTTTTCAAAAATATTTTTTTTCAAAACTGGGCAAACATGTGCACTAATTTTAAAAAATGAAAAACTGCGACTATTTTCAAAAAAGTCACTTAAATATGGCTATAACTTGAAAACGGTGCACTTTATCAAAATTTCACTAAAGTACTTTTTGATTGCAAATTTAATTTTACATCGAAAAATGAAGTTGAAAATTTTACGACCAAAATTTCGATTTTTGAAAAATCAGTATTGATTAAAAATTCATAACTCGGTCAATGATTTTTGCACAACCTGAAATTTCTGAAAAGTTGGCATTTTATGTCCTCTAAAACATATCAAAAATAAAAAAATTAAAAATAGTGTTTTTTGTAAATCAAGTTTTAGTGACAAAAGTTAAATAAAAAATCACCAAATTTTTTTACCGTGTATTATTTTTTCTAGTGTAGTCCGTATCCATACCTACAACTTTGCCGAAGACACCAAATCGATCAAAAATTCCTTCAAAAGATACAGATTTTTGAATTTTCATACATCATTTTTGTATGGACAGCTGCCAAATTTGTATGGAAAATTATATGGACAAACTAATGATGCAAAATGGCTTCTTTGGGCATACCGAAGGCACCAAAAAAGTTTCAGTCGGATTAAAAAATACAAAAAAAAATCGAATGACCGAAATCCTAGAGAACTGCTCATTTTTGATAGAATTAGGTAAACTAAAGGAAAAAGCCAAAACAAAAATTTTGGCAAAAAAATAAATAAAAAAATTCAACATTTGGAAATTAAGATCTAAAAACTAAATGAAATCTTAATAAAAAAATAATAAAATTTAAAAATTGTAATAAATTCTTGATTTTGAGGTTTTAAATTTAAGATACAGTTCATACTCGATGATCATACCAAAGCGTTACTTAGAAAAATCGAAGCAAATTTTCCTACGTCTTCTACTCAAAATTTCTCTTACCGAAAAAAAAACTCAGAAAACACTTCAAAATTTATCAGGTTTTTTGTAATATAAGATGGTAACAAAAAACGCAGCATTCAAGATCCTAGGAAATTAAGAATTTAAGAATTTAAGAATTTAAGAATTTAAGAATTTAAGAATTTAAGAATTTAAGAATTTAAGAATTTAAGAATTTAAGAATTTAAGAATTTAAGAATTTAAGAATTTAAGAATTTAAGAATTTAAGAATTTAAGAATTTAAGAATTTAAGAATTTAAGAATTTAAGAATTTAAGAATTTAAGAATTTAAGAATTTAAGAATTTAAGAATTTAAGAATTTAAGAATTTAAGAATTTAAGAATTTAAGAATTTAAGAATTTAAGAATTTAAGAATTTAAGAATTTAAGAATTTAAGAATTTAAGAATTTAAGAATTTAAGAATTTAAGAATTTAAGAATTTAAGAATTTAAGAATTTAAGAATTTAAGAATTTAAGAATTTAAGAATTTAAGAATTTAAGAATTTAAGAATTTAAGAATTTAAGAATTTAAGAATTTAAGAATTTAAGAATTTAAGAATTTAAGAATTTAAGAATTTAAGAATTTAAGAATTTAAGAATTTAAGAATTTAAGAATTTAAGAATTTAAGAATTTAAGAATTTAAGAATTTAAGAATTTAAGAATTTAAGAATTTAAGAATTTAAGAATTTAAGAATTTAAGAATTTAAGAATTTAAGAATTTAAGAATTTAAGAATTTAAGAATTTAAGAATTTAAGAATTTAAGAATTTAAGAATTTAAGAATTTAAGAATTTAAGAATTTAAGAATTTAAGAATTTAAGAATTTAAGAATTTAAGAATTTAAGAATTTAAGAATTTAAGAATTTAAGAATTTAAGAATTTAAGAATTTAAGAATTTAAGAATTTAAGAATTTAAGAATTTAAGAATTTAAGAATTTAAGAATTTAAGAATTTAAGAATTTAAGAATTTAAGAATTTAAGAATTTAAGAATTTAAGAATTTAAGAATTTAAGAATTTAAGAATTTAAGAATTTAAGAATTTAAGAATTTAAGAATTTAAGAATTTAAGAATTTAAGAATTTAAGAATTTAAGAATTTAAGAATTTAAGAATTTAAGAATTTAAGAATTTAAGAATTTAAGAATTTTAAAATAATATTTTTTTTTGTTCTCTTGATTTTTTTTTGTTTTAGTTTTTTATTGTTGAATATTGATATCTTTGTTTTTTGTTTTCAGATTTTTTTAATTTTCGATTTAAAAATTTCGGATCTTTTAATTTTTGGGTTTGGGTTTTTGGGTTTTTTAATACTATTTTTCCTAATTTTATTCCCTTATTTCTGAATAATCAAATTTTGAATATTGGAGCTGTAATTTTTGAATGTTTTGATTTTTTATTTTTCTTCAAGAATGTTCAAATTTGAAAAAAATATGTCTACTGGTTGAGTCCCATCTAAAATTCAAAGGCGGAGAAACTTCTGTTATGTCCAATCAAGCTCATATTTAGGATAGAAGCACAGTACACCTACTGGAATATGACCAATAATAATTTTTGTTACAAATGGTTGGATCTTCAGGAAAAGTTTGAAATATGATTAAGATTCACAAGATTAAAATTGAATGTATCCAGTATAAAAGAACAATAAATAAGGATGAAAAACATTTCTCAAAACTTTAAAGAAATTAAATATTCAGAGTCAGTATGTTTCAAAATGAGTTGAGTATAGTCCGTAACAACCCTGTTTTCCATAATTTTTTAATTTTATTTTTTTAATTCTTGAATTGAATTCTGTAAATTTTTAATTCCATTTCACCATCACTATTTTGCTTCCATTTTAGACTACACAAAATTAGACTACTTTGGATCATTTTTAAATCATAGTTCAGTTTAATTTGAGAAAAATAAAAATTTAGATAACGAATACTAAAGTGAAATTTTGTAGCCTTACAATTTTTTTAGAATTTTAGAATAAGAATTTAAAAAAATTAAAAATCAACAATTCCAGAATTTCAAAATTTTAAAAAAATTAGAATCTTTATGCTTTAGAATTTTAATTTTTTTTCTTAATTTCCAAATGTTCGAATTTTTTAACTTTTGATTTTTTAAATCATTCAATTTTTCTCACAAAATGTATGATTTTCTCTATGATCCCTATTTGCTAAGCAAACGACCAATTTTAGAACAAATCTCTGAGGACGGTGGGGCAACTGCCTCATATTGTCCCACCCTGTGTGCGCTAGTAATTTGTAATTTTCAGTTGAACGGAAATCCAAATCAAATCCAAATCATTCGATTTTTAAACCAAAACATATTGCAAACAAGCTACGCGCTTTTCATCGTGACCCTTTTCTTAAGCATTTTTTATATGGAGTTCTGCGTTCTTTCCGGACTGACCAATATAAAAAATTAAGTATTATCAATGTTGCAAAGTTTGGCCTGGAAGTCATTCAAATATATCATCAAGGGCGAATTTTCAAAAAGAAATGAAATATTGTAGTAAAATTTTTAAGATCATCGAAATTCCCTGACCCAGCTTAAAATTCCCTGACTTTCAGTGACTTTTCCAGGTCAAATAAAATTCCCTGCCAATTCCAAATGCATTCTAATCAGTCGAGAATGCTTCGGGCCACGCCCATTTTCCTATTTTCAGCTCAGTTCTTTTTTCTTCCAGCGCACTTTTGGGTCTACGTAGTGCTGCCAAAATTGATGAATTTTTAAGCAAACACTCACAAAAAGTAGCATTTATAGTGAAATTTTCCTGGCAGCACTGGCTCACTCCAACAGGCGCTGCTGGTGGTGTTGGTGGTCACCCTTTGTTCCTTATTTGCCTTCGCTTCTCGCTCGGTTTTCTTCAGCCTTTGATTGGAATGGGTCGTCAAAAGTCAAACGTCAAAAGACTTAGCGCGTTTGTTTTTTTTTATGGCGCTTGCTAATTATTTACATGTTTCGGGATTATTTTTCAAGTGAGTGACTAACTAATGTTCAAAAGAACATGTTGCCGGTAGTTGGAAGCAATTTCATATCTTAAGCGCATTGAAAACGTTAACGCAAGTGAAAAGATATTGATGGCGACTTTTGTTAAGCAGTTAACCTCTCATCTTGCGTGTGGATGTGTGTGCAACCAAAGCGATGAGAAATGGTCTCGCAAAATAGAAATTATGATCAAAAGTGCACTGAATTTGATCTTTTTGGTCAGTAAATGGCATCAATTTGCATGCTTACTTGAGGCGGTGCTGTTGCTGGTAAGTTTATAGACTAAATAGTATTTTTTGGAGCTTTAATCGAGCATCAAACTCTTCATATGACGAAGATAGGAGTTTGATTAGGAAGGGTATATTTCCCCTAACTCCCACATTTTTTTTCCATGCTGTTTTCGTGGAGAATTGCTGTGTAATGAATAAAAAGAACTTTTGCTCACTTTTCATTGTAAACACATATGCAGCAATTCCATTTGAAAAGAGCCTAAGCCGAAAAAAAAGTTCTCCGCTCGGGCTCAACATTTTTCAGGGGGTTCCTTGGCCAAAATAATTAGACCCGTATTTTTTTGTTTGGCCATTAGGGTGACCTGCATCGTGCTAGGGTGGTTCGAAAAATGCCAATTATCGTCATTTTTCACAAAAACCTCTTTTTTTCAAAAAATCCTATCTCCGCGCTATTTCATCCGATTTTAGCTGTCTTAGACGAAAAAGAAAGGTGATGAGTTTGCCTATTTGGGAAAAAAGTAAGAAGTTTCCAAAATTTAGCTTAACATTTGAAAAAGTCGCATGAAAACTTAAAATGGCGTTTTGACCGTGTCTGGACCAAAGAGCCTATGTCTGAAAATATTTTTATCGGATTCCTCGGAAAATTTCACATAACATTTCAAAAAATTGGCGATGTCGAACCGTACGTTTCGGAGATATGATTTTTTGAAAATAAAAACTGAGTTTTTCGACGCGCCACGCGCAAAAACGGAAAAATGACAAAATCGGCAAAAAAACAACTTTTTTAACTAAAACTGCGATAACTTTAAAATTTCAGCGATGACCCATAGATGTTATGGTACCAAAAGTTGCGTCTTTCAATTACAAAAATTTTGATAACTACTATTTATTTTATTTACTGTGAAGGTTTTACTGTATGTAAAGAAAAAAATTGCTCAGTTACAAAAAAATCTCCATTTTTGTAGGTTAAATTAATATTTGTCTACTTTTGGAAAAGTTAAGATTTTCGTTGTCCTATATTGGAACTCTTAATTTTGCTCGAAATTGAGCAGTTTCTGGTGTTATTTCAGTAAAGTTCCTTAAATTTACATCATTTCAACTTACTGAATTGAAATAATCAGTCAAAAAAATATTGGATAGTTAATTCAATTATAAAAGGGATTCAAAGTTTTTTTTGTGAAAATTCTAATGGCCATGGCTAATTTCAGATGTCAAACTCAAAACATTTATTTTGGCGAAATAAATGTCAGTCAACGTTGGCTCGATACCACTCGCCTAGTGTGGCTCTTTAGATCACACACCTTCTCAAAAATCTTACAACTCCAAGTGAAACTAACCTAAGGGATACCGTGGAGAATTTCCCTAATCCCCTTAAAAAAAAGTGGAGCATCAACACTTCCCATCTTCTAAATCCTTGTCCAGCGTGCTGTCTCGGCCAGCAAACTGAAGTCGATAAAGTAGTTGGTTTTGAGTGGAAAACGTGGTCGTAAACTGTCAATGCTATAGGGACGTGGCGTTACCTCGTGCTGCCATCTGGTTTTGCCTTCCTCACCTTACTGAGGAAAGGCTATAAAATCACTCGAAAAATGAACTTCTTAATTCGACCTCGTAGACCCACCTTCACGTATACATATCTACTCAGAATCATGTTCTGAGCAAATGTCTGTGTGGATGTGTGGATGTGTGTAGGTGGGTGGACAAAAAAATTGTCACTCGATTATCTCCGGACTGGGTGAACGGATTTTGACCGTATTAGTCTCATTCGATCCGTCTTGGGGTCCCATAGGTCTTTATTTAAAATCAGCAAGTTTAGTTAAGTACTTCAAAAGTTATGCTAAAAAAACGATTCTGGCGTATGTCCGGAAGATTGTAAAAAGGGTGGTTTTTGCAAGAAACCCTATCATATTATACATTTTCAAAAAGGTATTAAAAAGACCTTTCCAATGAGCCCAAAACATTGAAGATCTGACAACCCTATTAAAAGTTATTAGCACTTAAGTGTTATTTATATTTATATTTGGAGGCCGGATCTCAGATATTTCAGTAAACATTATGTCCGGGTCCATCATGCGACCCATCGTTAGTTAGATAATTGAAAGACCTTTCAAATGAGCCTAAAACATCAAGGATATGGCAACCCTATCAAAAGTTATTGGCACTTAAGTGTTACTTATATACTTTCTGGAGGCCGGATCTGAGATATTGTGATAAAAATATTGTCTGAATCTTCCATGTCCTTTCGTTGAATAGGTTTTTTTTATCAGACCTTGCCGATGAGCCGAAAAATTGAACGTCGGCGAACCCTATCAAAAGAAATCAGTAATAAAATTGATTTGTTAAACATGTTAAGGGAATGTTGCTATTTCTACTGAATGTATTGATTTTATGAATGTGAGGAAGGCACCAACCACCTAAAGGTGGATTAAGTATCGTTTTTTTAAGTGCAAGAGTGGAAAAGTGCTGAGTCATCGTATAAAAATAGACGGCGTCCTATCTCGCCCAGCAAAATAAAGTCGATAAAGTAGTCGGTTTCGATGAGAAAAGGTGGAAAACGTGGTCAAAAAATAGCGACGCCATCCCCCTATTCCCCTATGGTAGTGATAATTTGCACCTCCGATTTAGCGTAAGTACTAAACATGATAAAATAAAAACATTTAGCCGAAAATGTTGTTTATAGAACAAAATAAAAATTCTACAATAAAAAATATTCCTGTCAATTTTCTTTCCAAAATAATCTAATCAAATCTTAACGTAGTCAATCTTAAACGAGCATTCTGGCAAATGCTAGTCAACCACTCTAAACAACCTTTCCTTCAATGGCCAGGCCTACTGCACACAATTTACTGCAAAGATGATTCGTTGAAATTTGGTGAAAAACAAATATTTAAAATTGACGTTCTGTTGTGTTTCGATCATCTATAAGAGGAGAAAATCAACTCGCGACCAAATTTTGAGGCCAGGAATTTTGACAGGAAATGTGTCCATTTGACATTCGACTTCTTTACTCTCCCACACAAAAATATGGACAGTCTAGCTGTCAATCAGTCAAAGTCACTCACAAAATGAAAAAAAAGTGAGTTCAGTTCATTTCTGACGTCACAATTTTCCTGTAAGTATCGAATAAAACAGACATAACAACAATAATTATTCACACACCCCAAACCAACTTAACTCGCAGCCGGCTACTCAAACGACGTTTCTGTTTGTTCAACCCTCCACCGACGTTTCGCTGTCCAAGACCCGATTCCCACCCAAAACGTGTGAGTATCTCTCTCGCTGTGCAAAAACAAGCAGTAAAAAAAACTGCATCTCGTCTTAGCACCACGTTCAAAGGAGACGTTGAACCCCGTCCCCCCGCGCGCTCTCCTCGCCGCCCCGCCTTTACCGAATTGATTATCTTATTTTGTTGTCATTATTGTTGCGCTCCGGGCGTTCCTAATTGAATTTACAGACCCGGTCCAATTCGGTCCGACTTTGTGTCGACTAGTTTGTCTTTTCTCAGCGCGGAAGAGTAGAGTTTACTCGACAAATGTGGCTTTTCTAATGTGTGTGTCCCTTAAGGGTAGCTTCAGTCACTCACCTCGTATGGGTCAGCATACCGGTCGAGTTCCACTCAGCGTTCTCAATGTCCGACGAGGTTTTCCCGTTCGATATCGACATGATGTTTCTGATGTTTGCTTGGCTTTTCCTTGAAAACAAATCGCCGCCCACGCCCGGCCCTGACGTTCTTCACCGCGCGCGCTCTCTTTCTTCTAGAGGCAGCAGAAGGGTATTTTTAACACACCATCAACCGACGACCCTCACACTAGCTTAACTCTTCTCTAAACAACATCTCGCAGCGGGTGCGTCGCGACGCTCAAACTTTACCCAGAATCATTCACCGAATCTTCACCGTTCACGCTAAACGAATCAATTTGGCAGCTTCCACGAGGATGACCTTCCACAATTTTCGTTCGGAATCGATCGACACGCCAGCCAGCACACGCACACACAAATGGGTCACACCAAATTGGCTCTCACTTGGAGAAATTCATTCATCGCCGTTTTGGCCAAAAATCGCGTAACTTTCAGGCCTAGCTTTAATACACCTTGCACTTGCACTGAAACATGAACTGTTGGCATAATCTCTGCACTACTACTGCAAGCAGCAGCAGCATATGTGTCGAACCATCGCGGCCGTTGTTACATAAAACTCCTCCTTCTTCGCTGCGTTTTTTTTTTCTGCTACGTGTGTTCTCTATTTCTACTCGCACACCGAAACTGGGAAGGGGCTGGCTGATTAGGGACACAGAATCCTCTCCAATTTTGAGTAATCTGGAAGAAGACAAAACAAAAATCTATATTAAGTATTGATTCAGACACGGAAAGGAAACAATTTTTAATATTTTTTGGAAACATTTTCAGTTGTTTCAAATAATCACAAAAGAATTATGAACTTTAAACAACATTTGTTTAAAGTTTTTCATTAGATTTGAAAAAAATAACACACACTTTTTGTCTTTTTGTCTTCTTGTCTTTTTGTCTTTTTGTCTTTTTGTCTTTTTGTCTTTTTGTCTTTTTGTCTTTTTGTCTTTTTGTCTTTTTGTCTTTTTGTCTTTTTGTCTTTTTGTCTTTTTGTCTTTTTGTCTTTTTGTCTTTTTGTCTTTTTGTCTTTTTGTCTTTTTGTCTTTTTGTCTTTTTGTCTTTTTGTCTTTTTGTCTTTTTGTCTTTTTGTCTTTTGTCTTTTTGTCTTTTTGTCTTTTTGTCTTTTTGTCTTTTTGTCTTTTTGTCTTTTTGTCTTTTTGTCTTTTTGTCTTTTTGTCTTTTTGTCTTTTTGTCTTTTTGTCTTTTTGTCTTTTTGTCTTTTTGTCTTTTTGTCTTTTTGTCTTTTTGTCTTTTTGTCTTTTTGTCTTTTTGTCTTTTTGTCTTTTTGTCTTTTTGTCTTTTTGTCTTTTTGTCTTTTTGTCTTTTTGTCTTTTTGTCTTTTTGTCTTTTTGTCTTTTTGTCTTTTGTCTTTTTGTCTTTTTGTCTTTTTGTCTTTTTGTCTTTTTGTCTTTTTGTCTTTTTGTCTTTTTGTCTTTTTGTCTTTTTGTCTTTTTGTCTTTTTGTCTTTTTGTCTTTTTGTCTTTTTGTCTTTTTGTCTTTTTGTCTTTTTGTCTTTTTGTCTTTTTGTCTTTTTGTCTTTTTGTCTTTTTGTCTTTTTGTCTTTTTGTCTTTTTGTCTTTTTGTCTTTTTGTCTTTTTGTCTTTTTGTCTTTTTGTCTTTTTGTCTTTTTGTCTTTTTGTCTTTTTGTCTTTTTGTCTTTTTGTCTTTTTGTCTTTTTGTCTTTTTGTCTTTTTGTCTTTTTGTCTTTTTGTCTTTTTGTCTTTTGTCTTTTTGTCTTTTTGTCTTTTTGTCTTTTTGTCTTTTTGTCTTTTTGTCTTTTTGTCTTTTTGTCTTTTTGTCTTTTGTCTTTTTGTCTTTTTGTCTTTTTGTCTTTTGTCTTTTTGTCTTTTTGTCTTTTTGTCTTTTTGTCTTTTTGTCTTTTTGTCTTTTTGTCTTTTTGTCTTTTTGTCTTTTTGTCTTTTTGTCTTTTGTCTTTTTGTCTTTTTGTCTTTTTGTCTTTTTGTCTTTTTGTCTTTTTGTCTTTTTGTCTTTTTGTCTTTTTGTCTTTTTGTCTTTTTGTCTTTTTGTCTTTTTGTCTTTTTGTCTTTTTGTCTTTTTGTCTTTTTGTCTTTTTGTCTTTTTGTCTTTTTGTCTTTTTGTCTTTTTGTCTTTTTGTCTTTTTGTCTTTTTGTCTTTTTGTCTTTTTGTCTTTTTGTCTTTTTCTCTTTGTCTTTTTGTCTTTTTGTCTTTTTGTCTTTTTGTCTTTTTGTCTTTTTGTCTTTTTGTCTTTTTGTCTTTTTGTCTTTTTGTCTTTTTGTCTTTTTGTCTTTTTGTCTTTTTGTCTTTTTGTCTTTTTGTCTTTTTGTCTTTTTGTCTTTTTGTCTTTTTGTCTTTTTGTCTTTTTGTCTTTTTGTCTTTTTGTCTTTTTGTCTTTTTGTCTTTTTGTCTTTTTGTCTTTTTGTCTTTTTGTCTTTTTGTCTTTTTGTCTTTTTGTCTTTTTGTCTTTTTGTCTTTTTGTCTTTTTGTCTTTTTGTCTTTTTGTCTTTTTGTCTTTTTGTCTTTTTGTCTTTTTGTCTTTTTGTCTTTTTGTCTTTTTGTCTTTTTGTCTTTTTGTCTTTTTGTCTTTTTCTCTTTTACAGACTCGTGTTTTCAGACTGGCTTTAGTTGTCAATTCCATTTTTTTTATTAGCTAATTCAAGTAAACTTGCGTACAACAAAAAAAAGTTACTTTAAGTTAATCAAGTAACGATCCCGGTTGACACACTGATTATTATTTCAACAAAGGTCGAATGCAGCTAAATTATGCATTAGAGATTGTGACCGTCCACCGTATAGGACACGTCGTTCAGGTCCAAGTGAAGCATGTCCTTCTTTGTTTGATCAATTTTTGCCTGGCTTTAATTTCGTGGAATGCTTCCACGACACGGTAGCTTCGCTCTTTGCTCACTGATTTCGATGAATTCGTTTCGATTCAACTTTCTTTTATTATTATGTTGGCTTCTGAGAAGCTAGGATGGGTATTACTTTGGTGGAAGCGTATTGGCAGTAACGTCGCCGACTGGATGGTGTAACAGGTGGGGAAATTAACCAAGAATGGAGAAAGACAAAAAAACAAAATAATTTGAAATGATTTTCGCTCACAAAAGAATATACTCAAAAAGGCAATGTAATCAATAGTTATTTGTGTATAATATTTGAATTTCAAGGATGAGTTCTAGAGTCTTTTTTTGTAAAGGATCCTCTATGTATAGGGTAGGGTACACAGAAAAAAAAAATCGGGTAAATTTACATCATTAATGATGTACCAAAAGTGCACGTCATTAATGATGCGAATTTACATCAACTTCATTGTAAATTTAAATGCCATCCGATGTAAATGTGCGAATCGATAGTTCTTGGTAAACGTGTAAATTTCCGATGAAATCGACGTAAATTTACCCAAGCAAAAAAAATTTTTACCCCGTTGAATCTAGAATCCGATGTAATTTTCAAATGCTTGTGTACCCGTGTGCATAAATTGAGGCTTTTATTTTCTTCAATGCTACACATGTAAACATTCAGTTCATCTTGCTCACACCTTCATAACATAAATTAAAGTGAGCGGAATGTGCTGAATTTGTACATGTGTTACACTGGTCGTGTTAAAAATCATGTCAGGAATAAAAATGCTTTTGTTTGGGCAGAAAGATTCAAAGACTGCAGGGCACTTAAAGTGTTTGAAAATTTGTATCAGATTCTGAATTCAACGGAGTTATATCAAATACTTTATGAGCTGTAGTTTCGTTTTGAAATGAACATTTCAGAAAATAGTTTAAAAAACTGACTCACCTATGAGGGATACGGTTGCCGGTTGGCTTTTCAGCATCGCAAGCCTTGTAATCATGTGACCATCATGTGACTCTGCCATTGCCAACTTTTCGATGACGAAACATCACCTTCTTCCACGCGCCAGCATAGAACTGAAACTTTTGGATCAAAGTTTTTGAGCAGCTGTAAGGCAAAAAGTCGTAGGTTTTTATGCAGTTGATTTTTGTTTTATCTAGCGTGAAAGGTTTCTTGCAGATTATTGACGGGCTTCCGTCGTTTCGTCCTCCTTTCCTGATTCAGCGCCGCCCCCACCGCCATGTCCACGACCAGATAAAGTTGCCCGCCTTCCGGTGCATGTCCACGACCAGATAAAGTTGTGCACCGCTTGAACCAGTTCGTCCACCCCAGCCGCCTCGCCATCGTCCTTCTCCCCCACCATCTCCCCATCACCTGCCGGATCCAGCTCGATCACGTGCAGCACGTTGCAGAACTTCTTCGCCTCCTATACGTAATTCCCTGTTCCACCTCCTCCTGCAACTCCGCGCACAGCAAAATCAAAACTCAATATCCGCCTCCGTATCAAAAGCCGCTTACTCCTGCAGTCGCTCCAAAAAGTCCCGATCGCAAGCATCAAAATAGATCAAAATTCTTTCCAGCTGTTTCAGAATGGCCTTCAGCACTTCACCGGGCTCTTTCCCGCCCGGCCAGCCACAAAACACCACATCGGTTTCGTAGGTGGACCTTCAGGTGCATCTTCACCAGAAAGACAAATTTGACATCCTTCGTGGATTCTCTCGGTGTCGCTGGAAAACGGAATTCCACTGTTCAAATAAGCTGATTACTTGTTATGTTTACTTACCGCATTTAAAAGAACTGCATTTTTGGCGACCCGGATGCTCGTGACGTGACGGCCAGGAAATCTGCAGGTTTTCCCAGCTACTTTGATCGCGCTGGTCAGAATTTAGTTTTTTAATCAGCGACAGGAGTGCCTCACGTTGTTGTTTGTTTTGACATTTGAGTCTCAATGACCTTGAACAGCAACAGACTGGCATGCTGTCGGAGTTGGGGAAGGTGCAAACTTTTCGACCATATTTTTTCAAACGGGCGTAAAATTTAAACAAAAATAATAATCGATCGAAAATCGAGAAGAAATCATAAATCAAATGAAAACGATTTGGTATAATAAATGTTTTAGATTTGTTTATTTGTATTATTCACAACCAGCGATGGAATAATCATCATCAAAAGAAAATCATTGGATGTTCATCAAGAGAAAAAATCCGAAGGGAGCATGCTCTCCTCTCTCGCGCACGAAAGATCGGTAAAAAGAATCTTAATAAATCATCATCTTGATTATTCGGCGGATCATCTCTTTCACTACTACACTTGCAAGTGTAACATTACACGTCGGAAATTGGCCTGTAACATTTTGTAGATGGGCAATGTGCGTAAACAAAAAGAAAAAAAAAATTTTGAGTGGTGCTGACAAGGAAATTCACAAAAAATCATCAGCAGATTGATTTTCTGGGAGAATTTCGGGAGCGATTTTCTTTTGCGTGATTTGCCTCCTTTCTTTTTCGCGGGTGAAAAAAGTTCGCAAGCGAAATTGATTTTTTCGCGATTATTCCATCCCTGTTCACAACAAGGTCACATCAAATTTTTATTCAGATTTTTAACATTTAGTTGAATAAATTAAGAATCTATCACAAATTAAAATAAAATTCAAAACATGGTACTGCTAAATAGAAAAAATACCAAAGTCTTTCGAGATTTTCTATCATTTTTAAAGATTTTCCAATGATTGTGATAAATAATGTTTAACTTAATTCTTCTAAAAAACCAGCAGTTTGAACGAAATCAGTGTATGAGCAAATCAAACAAGCCCATGTAAATATCAGATTGTCAAGGATTCTGGACACCAATCGCCCTATACGCCCAGCAAAACATACGTTGCCAGTGCCTATTTAATTTGCATCGGCCAGTCTGTTTCCCCTAGACAGTCTGTAATGAAAATGGATCAATTTGTATTAGTAAAAACGCCATTTACATTGTTTTACTTGATTTTTTTTTTTAATATAACTTCAACATTTTGCTAAACATTATTTTATCATAAAAAAGATAAATTGATACCAGCATCTGGTAAAAATCGGGAAATTTGGTAAGAATTGGGACATCTGTTTGAACCCTTTTTCTAAACAATATTAGATACTTTTGAGTGTTTCTGGATAGAACATACTCAGAGCAAAGAAAAAAGGAAAATTATTTCCAAAAATTTAAGATTAAGTGCTATACAAACTGCTGTCCTAGGCTATTCGCCCCAGTTGCAGGTGTATTTTTTCATGCCGCGTATCAACCGTCATCTGTTCAGAGATACAAAACATTGAATAAATTTAGAAAATGTTTAACTTTGCATAAAATTCTAAATTAAAAAAATAAGAGTACCACTTTAGTTTAAAACTGAAGGTGTACTCAAGCTTCAAACAAGTTTCAAAATTCTAAAGTTTATGCATTTTATTATTTCACCCTGCTTCATGCAGTGAAAGACTTCCCCCAGAACAACCTTAGTCATTCGAGGGGAACAAAGCAAGGAACAAAGTCTTTCAATGAAATGGTGAAGCCGCAAAGCAAATAAATTTTATTGAGCGTAATAAAAAATATTACGTAATGCAAAAGATCGGACGCACGACCTCCGACCCCCACTTCCCCCAACTGCGTTGCGTAATTAAAGAACGCTCCCTTAGTATTTTTGTCGGAGTTTACATTAATCCAAATTTTTCGTATGTCAGCAAACCGTGTAAACTCCGACACTTTTGACAGTTTGGTAAAGCGCCACGGCTCGATCCCGTGCCTGTCTAAAAGTGTTGTGTGTAGTCAATTAAATTGTGTTTGAAGTGAGAATTATTTAAACTCTGTTTTCTGTAAAAAAAAGCTTATAAGTTGTGAGAGGTGCTGAAAAAATCGACCTACCGAGTGCTGCAACTGCCAGGCGATGAATTCCCCCACGTTGGCATCGGTCAAGAAGGACTTTGGAGTTAATCCGTATCCGGTCAACCAACTCTCGAAAAGAACGCGCCTTGCCCTTTTCGCCTTTATGTTCCGGACACCGGTTCCAGCTGGTCAAACAAGATCGGGCACTTAATCACAGTGCCCGTCTATCCGTTGGTCTTTCTATGACACCGCCAAGCTGGAGAAACTATCGGATGACGAGATGACGGAATGCCGCATTGGAATGACCACCGCTTTGGAGGAACCGATCAACCCGAGAATTCCCTTTGCCAATATGATGCTTTCGAATCGTATTATCAAATGGGCTGCATCGATGGAGGCCAGATGTATTTCTATAACGTGGTAAGTATCAATTAAAAACAGTCTGCAAACGCTGCACCATCCGCACCTGGCTGACCATTCCCGCTTGGACCATCAACAAAACTAAACCTGTTTCCGTCTTCCTCCAGATGAGTTGAAAGTTAGAGACGCAAAAATGTAAATAACACAGTGTGAGTTTGTAAACAAAGAGTGAATTTTGCTCACTCCTCCAATCCACTGACGTGAGCAGGATACACTCTTTGTTAACAAACTCTCATTGGCTCATTTACACTATTTTACTTGAACTGCATCCTGCTTCCGATCAAACAAGATGCATTCCTTGTTTACATCGATGAGCCTAAGGAAACGTTTCATACGAGTTATTGTTTGTTTACATTTTGATCATTGCTACAAACCTGAGTTATTCAACCTAAATTTCTTTTGAAAACACATCCACTTCCTTGCGCACAAAACATCTTACTGATTTGTTTTTGCATTCCTCTTGAACTGTCATTTGCAACACAAACTTATTTAAATTTAAATGCTGTTTGATTTTTCAATTAGCATATTTTACATCAGATGTACATTTACATGATTTTCATATTTCAAAATTTATGGTTTTCAGAAACAAAAATTGGATTTACATGGGATTTATGCATTACAACGAATCTCAATTTACATTAAGGGCCTTTAAATGAGATACAGGGTTTTAAATTGAATTTCAAAATTACATTGAGCATGTTTACATTGAAAACATGGTTTCAGTGTTGGGTAAATTTACATTTTTTTTTCTGTGTAGTCATCAATGAGACACTTTTGGTTTTCAACTTTCAAAGATTTTTCTCATTTTTTCATCAGCATGTTTTAATGAGCTTTTTGTTGCATTTTCTTTCTTTTAATGTGTTCTAACATTGACCAAAATATGAGATCGATCCGACATCTACAGCCAGAGTTATTCAACTGTCTCATTGTAGACGCACTTGGCAGGAACAATGAGACAGCTGGGGAACAATGAGACACACTACGAAAATCAAGATTTTTCTACTAAAACATCATGTTTTTGTATTGTTTCATTGCAGGTAACTTGCCTTGAACATTTTAGAGCAATTTTGCCAACATGAAACTTTAATTAACAAAAGTTATACTAAAAAGCATTTATATTTTGTAAAATTCGTATATTTATGCCAAATAACTTTGTATTTTTGGATAAATGAAGTTAAAACTCTATAAATATGCCAAACATCACTTTTAATTTATGTTTTGAAAGATTTCCATAGATTTTGAAAAGTTTCATGAAGAAAAATCAAAGTGTCTCATTGTTACCCATGAGCTGAAATGAGTGGGGAACAATGAGACAGTCCTGGATACTGGGTATATTCTAAATTTTGGCCAAACCTAATGAAAGGACATTGTAGCCCAACTCAATCCCTATGGAACGTCGAAAGAAATTTGAAGAAATATTAGTTTTGGTGTTAATGGCAGCCTACGAGCGAAAAAGTAAATTTTGTCCATAATTTACTTTTACACCCCAGAATCAAACATTTATGAATAACTTTTCAAGGGAGCGTCCATAACCAAAGCCACTATAATGGCAGACGGTGTATCCAGTAGACACACCTTTCCCCCAAATATGAGCCTGATTGGTTGAAACTATGACTTGTGAGAGCCATTTTATCATTGTTCCCCGTGTCTCATTGATGACTACTCTACCCTAAGCTATTGTGTTTCATATGTTTATTGGACCTATAAAAAAACTTAAACAATAGAAACGCAATCTTTCTTATATCCCAGTCACGAAATATTTCCATAAATTATGTTTTTAAATTGCAAAAAATAACACTTTTCAAAAACTTTCACCCACATGTAAACTTGTAAACGGAGAACTTTATCACAAAATGTGTGAGGTCGTTTTCGAACGCAAATTCAAATGATGCTCCAGATTTAGGAACAAAACCTTCATGGTGTCAATTTCTGAGAAAGTCAGGAAATCTGGATGACCTTAAAAAATAATCCAACAAAATTAAATTTAATTTTTAAATATGGCTCTTGAAGAAGTAGTGCAAAAAGTTTACCACCAAATGATGAATAAAAAAAAATGGATTAGTAGCCAGATATTGACTCAAATACCATCCTGTTAAATATGGTTGGAAAGAAACCTTTCAAACAAGTCTAAAATTTTGAAGATCTGGCAACCCTGGCTCAAGTTACGACCACTTAACCCTTTAAGTACCACGTGGAAATTTAATATTCAAAAAATCATATCTTGGCTCAAACACAACCAATTTTCAATGTTTTGGGCTTGTTCGCTCAGGATTTTAATACGGAACACGATGCAATCGGAATAATCCGGATTCCGGTTCCCTGGCCGGAGATATTCCGGATTTCCCAGGGCCAGATTGGGGCTACGCCAGCCTGGTTATTTTTCTGATTACAAAAACCATCCAAAAAAGATGAAAACGAGTGAAATACTATGAAATTTTATCATCTGCAGTCAAACGAAGGCCATTTTATTGAACTAGAACTATGTTGGACACGGGGAACCCGGTCAGTAACCTGGGACCGGTTCCAGGGTCCCGGCCATAATCCGAAGATATGGCCAGTACACTTTTCTTGTCCAAAGTGGGCATGCGACATGTCTATGTTCATGAAATTGTATCACAAGTTCAAAAAGACTAATATTTGTGACCTTTTTAGAAGCCGGATATCACGTAAACAATGTTCGGAACCACCATTCGACATATCGATGGATATGTTAATGAGAAATCTTCCTATTGAAGATCTGGCAACCCATTCTCATGTTTTCAGTAAGTAGTGAGAAAGGCACCAACCCTAGCACCAACCGCACAGGTGAATTATGTTAGTTTTACGAGTTATAACCACTTAAAGCTTGATTAATAACCCATCTTTGAATTTGATTAAAAATAGAGCATCCCATTTTTTTTCCTATGAAAAATTGAATATTGGTTTCCCGTTTCTGAGATTAAAAATATTTTAAATACGAAAACTTCTAAATCAAGGTTTTCTGCGTGTAAAACCAATGTGCAGTGGACAAAAAGGAATCTTCTGATGCCGTCAGTTTTAACCTATCAAAATTATTATTTTTAATCTAATCTAATCTAATCTAACCCTAGCGCAGCCAGTCTTTCGAGGGCATCCTGGAAAATGCCTTAGGTTGATTAACGCCTAGCATCCTCTTGTCAACATTAACATTTGCAGTGCCTCAATGCAATAAATTGCTTTGAAACATCACAAACGTTAAAGCGGCCAGGCCAAATGCGTAAAGTTTACCGCAAAGATGATTCATTGAAGTGGATTGAGTTTGAGCACGAATGTTCAAACAACAACACAATTCTGAATCTACAGGGGAGGAAGAAACGTGGGGATCCCCCGCTCACGTTCCTGTTTGTTTAAGCAATAAATCGTTGGAAGCCACCATGCTAAGAAGTTTTGGTGCTCCGGGACCCTCTGGGATGGGACATTGTATTTCCACAAATGCCCAGGACCAGTGTTGCAAATGAGTGATAAAAAAGCTATCAATAGATTATCTCTGCACCAAAAATATCCGAGAGTATAGTGGCCGTCACTATAGCTTGTGAGATCTTTTCTTGTGTCTCGTGATTCCCAGCGATGTCATTCTCTCTCTATCACTCTTCCCCTTTACCCCGACTATGCGCTCTCACCGCTGAGTCTCTCAATCTCTCCAAAAACTGCAATGAGAGAACGCGAGATGGCGATTAGGAGCCGACCACGCATGACGTCCCGTCAAACTGCGTTTGCGAAATTGGTTTTGTGGCGGCTTTTGTGGTTAAACGCTTTTGCGGTAGGATGATCGTGGAAGCGGGAATGAGAGAGAATAGGAAAATGTCAATCGCGAGTGAGCAAGCACGAAAACGTGTTCGGCTATGTTCGGCGCTGAGAGTTTCAATGAAGAGAGAAGAGCAGTTGTATTTGAGGCATGAATATTCAGACGGGATAATTGTAGTTGCTGAGAGCTGATATTTTGATATTTTAACAACCCTGCCGAGGACACTATTTGCCGTGGTTATAGCGCCACAACTCGCTCTCTATCAAAATTATTATTTTTAATGTGAAAAATCACGAAAACGCGATTGGCGATACTTTTATTAGCAGGAAAATGACGGAAAGTGGTCGATTTCACCCTATTTAGTCTTTTTTTATGGTGTTTTTCTCGAATTTTTCATGAGAAATCGTTATTGAAACTTTTATTGGCCAATTTTGTCCCATTTACCCCCTTTTTATGTGTTTTCTTTAAGAAATTCGGTGAGATCATAAAGTTTCACAAATGTATCATTTTTCAACATTCGAAATTGGACTCTCAGAAAATTTAATAGCAAATTTTCTGAACTTTTCGGAAAAAAATATTTTCAGGAATGCATAATCATGGACACTATTTTAAAAAATCGAAAAACGGGAATTTTCAGTTTAAATTAAACTTGTAACGGCTATATCTTGAAAGTGAAAAGTCATGAATTTGTGTGACTAAAATAATTGTATGTACTTCTCTATAGCTTAAAAGTTGCGGTTTTTGTTTCCTAAAACAATTTAAAAAAATCCAAAAATTAAAAAATACCGATTTTGAGAAATTATTTTTTTTGTCAAAAAAAGTTAATTTAAAAATCGGCATTTTTTCTTGTGCCTATTTTTGCGTGAAACTTTGTCCTAAGAATCTGAGGTCCATATTTCGATATCTCGTAACGGAGAAAAGACGGAAAAACGTGTTTTTTTTAATGATTAGCAACCTGAAATGGTGATGATTTGGAAATATAGTGTTCAAGGGACTTTTATCTAAATTTAAAAAAAATATTTTTCATCAAAAAAAAAATTTAAACTTGTGCCAATTACGTTACTCAACTGTTAAAAAATAAGACTTGCCATTTATGGGGAAATTCAATGTACCGTAAAACGAGGTGACTTTGATAGCCGGGGTGACTTTGATAGGTTCGCGCACTAGCGTGCACAGGGTGGGGCAACATGGGGCAACTGCCCCACCATCCACAGAAATTTGATCTAAATTTGGTCAGGGGGTGTCCACAAATTACGTTTTGTTTAAAACGTCCATATTATTGCCCCACCTTCCTCAAAGAGCTGGGCACGCTAGTGGGTTCGCGATTTTTCCGCAAATTGAAGAGTACAATTAAAATACTTACGGAATTGTTTAGAATCATAGTGTTCAAAGTACCTCAAAAAGAACTTTTCATAAAATTTTGAAAAGTTTAAAAAGTTAGATAACTATAGTTAAGAAAATGTCGATGATAGTCATTATTTTAAACTTCTTAAAGTGTCATGATTTTCTCAATTAACAAGATTTTTAATCGGAGAACGGAATGCATTTTCGGGTTCTTTGGACAATTTTCCACTAGGAGAAGGTTAAATAAGTTTGTAAGTAATAAATAATATTTGTTTTTGAAACACAATTGAAAAAAAAATCTCTAAATTTATAAGCCATTTCAGTTGAACAAATTTCATGTAAAATGTGAAAAATTGTGATTCGTGCTTCGAATTCAGTATAAAATGCAATTTAAATCGATAATTTTATAAACAAAACTAGTTTAAAAAAAATTCAGGCAAAATTCCGATTTTTTAACAACTTTACCTAAAATATATATGCATTTTGTTAAAAAGCTTATAAACTTAGTTAACTAAATATAAACATTGATTTTTTTCTTCAAAACTATATCAGCTACTTTAGTGATGGTACATTTAACATACAAATAAAATTTGAACACGAGCAATTCTCTACGAAATCGGTCTTTTTTCTTCAATTTTAATTTTTGTATTTTTTAATCCGGCTGAAACTTTTTTGGTGCCTTCGGTATGCCCAAAGAAGCCATTTTGCATCATTAGTTTGTCCATATAATTTTCCATACAAATTCGGCAGCTGTCCATACAAAAATGATGTATGAAAATTCAAAAATCTGTATCTTTTGAAGGAATTTTTGATCGATTTGGTGTCTTCGGCAAAGTTGTAGGTATGGATACGGACTACACTGGAAAAATAATACACGGTAAAAAAATTTGGTGATTTTTTATTTAACTTTTATCACTAAAACTTGATTTACAAAAAAACACTATTTTTAATTTTTTTTATTTTTTGATATGTTTTAGAAGACATAAAATGCCAACTTTTCAGAAATTTCCAGGTTGTGCAAAAAATCACTGACCGAGTTATGAATTTTTTAATCAATACTGATTTTTCAAAAATCGAAATTTTGGTCGTAAAAATTTTTCAACTTCATTTTTCGATGTAAAATCAAATTTGCAATCAAAAAGTACTTTACTAAAATTTTGATAAAGTGCACTGTTTTCAAGTTATAGCCATATTTAAGTGACTTTTTGAAAATAGTCGCAGTTTTCATTTTTAAATTAGTGCACATGTTTGCCCAGTTTTGAAAAAAATATTTTTGAAAAGCTGAGAAAATTCTCTATATTTTGCTTATTCGGACTATGTTGATACGACCTTTAGTTGCTGAGATATTGCAATGCAAAGGTTAAAAAACAGGAAAATTGATGTTTTCTAAGTTTCACCCAAACAACCCACCATTTTCTATCGTCAATATCTCAGCAACTAATGGTCCGATTTTCAATGTTAATATATGAAACAATTGTGAAATTTTCCGATCTTTTCGAAAAAATATTTTGGAATTTTCAAATCAAGACAAACATTTTAAAAGGGCGTAATATTGAATGTTTGGCCTTTGTGAAATGTTAGTCTTGATTTGAAAATTCCAAAAATATTTTTTTCGAAGAGATCGGAAAATTTCACAAATGTTTCATATATTAACATTGAAAATCGGACCATTAGTTGCTGAGATATTGACGATAGAAAATGGTGGGTTGTTTGGGTGAAACTTAGAAAACATCAATTTTCCTGTTTTTTAACCTTTGCATTGCAATATCTCAGCAACTAATGGTCGTATCAACAAAGTCCAAATAAGCAAAATATAGAGAATTTTCTCAGCTTTTCAAAAATATTTTTTTCAAAACTGGGCAAACATGTGCACTAATTTAAAAAAATGAAAAACTGCGACTATTTTCAAAAAAGTCACTTAAATATGGCTATAACTTGAAAACAGTGCACTTTATCAAAATTTCAGTAAAGTACTTTTTGATTGCAAATTTGATTTTACATCGAAAAATGAAGTTGAAAAATTTTTACGACCAAAATTTCGATTTTTGAAAAATCAGTATTGATTAAAATTCATAACTCGGTCAGTGATTTTGCACAACCTGAAATTTCTGAAAAGTTGGCATTTTATGCCTTCTAAAACATATCAAAAATAAAAAAATTAAAAATAGTGTTTTTTTGTAAATCAAGTTTTAGTGATAAAAGTTAAATAAAAAATCACCAAATTTTTTTACCGTGTATTATTTTTCCAGTGTAGTCCGTATCCATACCTACAACTTTGCCGAAGACACCAAATCGATCAAAAATTCCTTCAAAAGATACAGATTTTGAATTTTCATACATCATTTTTGTATGGACAGCTGCCGAATTTGTATGGAAAATTATATGGACAAACTAATGATGCAAAATGGCTTCTTTGGGCATACCGAAGGCACCAAAAAAGTTTCAGTCGGATTAAAAAATACAAAAAAAATCGAATGACCGAAATCCTAGAGAACTGCTCACACCTTAAATATGATTTTAACAAGAAAAACTATGACTATCAAAGTCACCCCGGAATCTAAACTAAGAATTTTTAACGTATTTTTTTCTAAACACTATTGAAAAATCTTGTTTGCCAAAATAATGCATGGACTTTATGTGGCCTACCCTAGTACATGTTTTAAAAATAGTAATCTTGAGAAAAACCTTACCTGTTGCAAAATATTCCAAAAACAAATTGAAATCCTATCAAAATCACCCCGGTTTACGGTACTTTTCAAACGTGCAATAACCCAAAATGGTATTTTTTCATTTAGAACAAAATTTTTAATTTTAAAATTTCGTATTTTCTCTTATTTCTAAGGATTATTTTTTAAGAGTATAACAATATTCTACAAAGTTGTTGAGCAGACAACCACAAAAAAATATAAAAAAATATAACCATAAGAAGTTTACTTGTAACCATCTCAAATTATCGCGTATTTACAAAAAAAAAAAGTTTGTTTAAAAATATTTTTCCGTTTCTCTTTGTTTCGACGTTCGTGAAGGCCTCCACAAAGTCTGAGCCAAATAAAAAAATACAAAAAATAAAAATGGTCACTATCGATAGATTTCGTAGAGAATTGCTCACATGTTTAAGTTTAACCAAGTCAAAATTTTAAGTCAAAAACTTTAACCTTTTACACAACTTTTAAAACATTCAAAATTATACTAAATTCTAAAAAAATGCTTTGTTAAACATTTTGAGTCAATTAGACAATTAGAGAAATTTTACATGAACATGTGTTACTGAAAAAAAAACTTTTATTTGATGCAGTTCAAATTCAAGAATTACTAGGCTCGCAAAGAGAGAAATTTACTTCCGACCTTTCGATTTTTATTTTGTCAATCAGACAAACATTTTTCACGAGGAAACACTGCAAGTAAGAATACAATCACTCTGCTCCCATGCCCTAGATTACAGTCGGAGATTGCAAACCGATAGGAGACAACCTCGCACTAAAGGTTGTTTTAGAGTGCAAAAGAAATTACGCCATCCATGTCGGGATGTGTAATCAATCGCTTGCTTCCATACTATCATTTCACACTGTACGAGAAAGATGCATTACCAACTCTCTCGGTAGAGGAGGAGGACGGGTGTAGACTGATATTCAATACCCCCATTCGTGTATAGAGTCTACAGCCGAATGAGAGATGCTTCGCTATATTTGCAAAACAATCTGCCCATGAGAATCACACAATCGCCACCAGCACTTTATGCGTTTTATGGTCATCGGAACGGAGAGTTCAGGGCAGCCAGCTGCTGCAACTACGCATGATTGTTGACTCTATTTTTTTTCTTCTTTCGGCGATATCTGCCATGGCAATTTTCATTTTGGCTACCCTTTCTTTGTCGTTAAAAGAATCTGTGTGTTGTCCTAGTTTTTTTCAGGGGGAAAGTTTCACTTAGCCTAGATTCCTCCAAGGGCACCCCTTACCTGGGTAACACCGAATTTGGGAACGCGGCCACTCTGTGGCACACACAGCTGTCAACGACCTGCTCTGTAGAGAAAATGGTCGTCGTCGGCGGAACGACACATTCGACTAATCCGGATTGAACTGGATCTTTTCAGGAAAATAACACCCAATTGCACAGCCAGCTGGACTCGGTTCCCACGGGGGCACTTTATGACCGAGAGTGGGAAACCCTCTCAACAGGCACACTCTTCTCCGAGCAGCTTCTGTAAGCTAATAAGCTTTCTTATCATCCTTCAAAGAGGCAACAAAATAATCAGCACCTTTTATGGCCCCGAGATCTTCCGCTTCTTAAGTAAGTTGCCACTCAACAAACACACACTCCACGGAGCAGATAAGTGCACAGATTCCGACCGGAACAAACCGACGAACCGAATTATTCCAACTTTTAAACACGGACCGCGAGAATTCGCGTGCACTCGCGACGGCAGCTCGGATGGATGTGGCGAGTTTTGTTTTTGTTTTTGGTCTCGAACTCGAAATGACGGCCATCCATGGAATCCTGTTGGATTTTGAAGCTTGTTTTGAGAGTGGATGTGAAAGTTCTTTTTGACGAAGCTGTCAAAAGTTGCCGTGTGTTTGTCATAGAGTTTCGTCAAGTTTTTATGCTTGCGGAGGTCAATCGAAAAACTACGAAACATTCACAGCAAATTTTGGATTGCCATTTCAGTAAAAAAAAAGTTAACAGAATGCGATTCAGTAATTATCACTTTTGCTGAAATTCGGTAATGAACAAAAACATTGCTGAAAAATCAGTAACTGCATATCTGTCAAACTGAAATGTCACTTATGACTTATTGTTTGGATGCTGCCGAGAGAAAATCCTTTTCCAAACATTTTGTTTTTTTATTATTTTGTATTGTGATCTTTAGAAACCAAGGTAAGAAAAATGTTAATAACAAATGCCTAGATGCTAACCACCTGTTTTTTAGGTATTGACGATTGATGAAATAAATCGACGGTAACATTTCAAAAGACATCATGTACAATTTGACACTTTCTGGGTTATTGCATATTCTGAAAGTACTCCTAATAAGCTACCTCTCCACCAAAAATGAGCAAAAGTTACTTCAGTAAAGTCTGTTTAATCGTGATTTGAAATAAAGTAACATAAACAAAATCTCTGCCATCAGCAGTCCCTGTTTATATAGCCCTGTCAACTTGTCAAACAAAAGACTACATAAACCTCGTGACGAAAAAAAAGCATCATGAACAAAGCGCCATGCGAGGGGCGCGACAATAGTAAGAAATTAAATTATTTAATTAATTAACGGAAGAAATTAAATACATTAACGATTGTTTACGATCAAAACATCGCCACCTCTCCTTACACTACATTGATTTGACAGTTTGACACCGTGCGTGTTTGTTGTTGTTTTTGGTGCAAAATTTGCGTCCTCGAAGAGCAGGTCGAGCAGCAAAGTGCAAGCGCAGCACAGGCGAACCGGGAAAGTACGCAGCGCCATCCAGGGTGGTAAACAGGACGTGCTGGACGATATCGAAGCTGGCCTAGGCGGAAGATTCATTGGAGGAGGCCATCATGTGGCACATTGAGACACACCTGGATGCTGCGTTTGCTCCTCGACTTCAATTCTTCCCATGGGCCACATATTTCGGCAAAAATGGTCCTACGCGGCCCACCAGAAGTGGTTTCCCCTGATGTTGCGCTACCGTTGCCACCCTCATCACTGCCGAGTCTTCGACCTCCATTAGACCCGTGACGACCTCCATCACCCGACGGAAAAGCAATCGCCGGTTGAACGTAATGAGGACTCTTTCCGGGAACAGAATGTTGTATATTTGTTCACATCCAGCTTATGCACCAAAGTCCTTAGCGATCGGCAATGTGGCATTTTTGTTCCAGACCAAGGGGCCGACCTAGGAGGGGGAGGGGCAAAGGTCCCGTGCCCCCCTCCCCCCCATTTTGACCCTTTCCTTAGCGAGTAGGCTGCCCTCCAATTTGCCCCCATACTCAGTCGGATTTCGGCGCTGCTGTTCCAGACACTTCAAGAAATGACCAACTCAACACGGTTCCAGAATTGATACGATTTTTGTTGAAATAAATGAAACAACAGAGTTGAGTTATTTTATTTGTATATTTTCAATCAAATCTACCAAAAAGTCATCACCTAACTAAATGCCACTCCAAGAAACTAACCCTGGTAATGTTTGCTCTTCCTTGGCCCCCGGTCCTAAACCTGCGAGCGTTAAAGCGGCCAGCTACATGAATCATTTGTCGGACCGGGCGTAAATGCACATGATTTCATTTCCCCCGGTGCCGGCTTGTTGAAGGCATCGCTGTCACAAGCCACCACCAGCTGCAACGAAATATTGGTAGTGTCCGACGTCTGATTGTTGTTTTTAAACTTGAACTGCATCCTGCAAGGCGCATCGTAGGATCTTCGTAATCGATGAAACCGCACTATTGCCGCTTTTTGATTTGCTACTGGCCGTTGTAATCAAATTCTGCCGGCTTCAACTCTTTTCCGCCTATGGCACGTTTACACCGTCCTGCTCCAGAATCTTCTCCGCATCTTTCTTTTTTTATCCAACGCGACCAAGAATGTTGCTGGTTTATCGAAATATTCGATCTTACAATAATTAACAAGTCCATTTTTTTTACAAGCGCGAAACCAAAACAAACTTGACAGCCGAGCGCGAAAGAGACACGAAGCAAACCAATGTTTTTAAAGCAGGTGTGGCGCTGTCAAATCTCAAATGACATGAGGAATTTAATTCCTTAATGTATTAAATACCGAAAATTAATATATTAAGGCCTTTGTCACGCCCCTCGGCGCCATGTGCATTCGGCGAAGAAAAACGAATCATAACAAAGCGTCCAAGCCTAGGTCCAAGCGTCAATGACAGCAGGGTGATATAGACGTTGGTGATTTCAAAAGAAGTTATGTTTGTTTTTCTAAAATAAAACGACGGAAATAATGTTTTATTGAATTTGGATCACATTTTGTAGCATTTTTAAAGCGCTTTTTGAAATTAAATTAAAATTTTCCCAAGTTACAGCCGTCTCAAGATTTTTTTACGCTTTGAACCATTAAACTTTGTGTACCGATTTGCCCCACTTCCCATTGACCTAGAGTGCTCATATTTTGGCCAGATGATAGTTTTATTTTATTTTTTACGGGGTCTAAAAATCCGATTTTTTGCGTTACGTAATAAAAGAACGCTCACTAAAATTTACCAACATGCTGGCAGCCCTGCGCTTTCGTCAAGCCTGAACACAAACCCCTCAGCTTAAGTTTGACAGTCGACTCTTTGTTTAGATTTTTTTAGCTTTGTTTTTGTCGTTTTGTTCGTATCCTGGCCACAATCCAATAAGATTATCCTGCGCTTTAAGCTTCCGGATCCGAAAAGCGTTTAAAAATGGCCGCAGCTCTCCTGCAGGATCGCGCCGTGTACGAGCAGCTGTGCAAAGATTATCTCAATCTGAAAACGCTTGCCTGCGGCTGTTGCCACTCGCCGGAAGCGGTCCAACGGTGCAAGGAAGCACTGCGGGAGGAGATAAATTCGGCCCGGAAGCTGGGTCGGCTAAACCAGCTGGAGGAAGTGCTGGCTCTGTTGGAGGCTAGAAACGCATTAAGCATGATCAAGGTTGGGCTGTTGGGCCGGTTGCAGCCGCTGGTCAAGGATGATGAGTTTGGAAGGAGGTTGTCTGGTTTTAAGGTTTCGCTGGATCGAAGCTTCACTTCCGTCAGGAGGTACTATTTGGAAGGTAATCAGCGTAATCAGGCGAGAATGGTTTGAATAAAGTTGTTAAAAATAATTATTTTGTAGACCTTCGACACCGCGATCGGCGAACGCTGCTAGAAAAAGAACTGGAACAGGTCAAGCTTGCAGATCCTAAGGACATTCCAAAACCGGAAACGCCAACCAATCCGGAAAAGAGCAGCTCAACTCCCCAAATTGATTTCACAGCGTACCAAGTCTGTCGGCTGGGCATTTTTGACCTTCTGGCGAGGGAAATAAGTCGCGACTGGAACGCGCTGGGCCGGAATTTGCAGCTGAGTGCGGGCAGTTTGTACGCGATCGAGGAGCGACACCCGCGGGACGTTCGAGCACGCGTCCAGGAAGTGTTGGAGCAAGCCGAAGCGGAACATGGAATGGGGGCGGGATTTGTGCGGCTGCTGGGTGAGGCGTTGGTTAGCACGAGAAGAAAGGATTTAAAGCGGAAGTTGGACAAAATGTTGAGTTGATGAGTTTATATTTGGGAACATTTTAGGTATATTTAGTGATTTTAATATAGATTTCGCAAATGAATTGATTGTATTTTAAATTTAATGAATGTTAAAAATGACACAACCTTACTACCATTCTAGAATATCGAAAAAGCCTACTTTTATTCGCTAAAAATAAAAGTACTAAAAATTTCTTTTTGCAATTCCGTCGTGAAACTATTTACTTTTCCTGTCCTGTCAACACTGTTCAAAATAAATGCACAAAAGTACTACTTTTCAGCACTCAAATGGGTGCTGAAAAGTTGAACTTTTGAGCACTTGTTTCGAAAAGTAACACTTTTCAACATTTTTATGATTTAAACGATTTATTGACAAAATACATGAAAATTTGACATAAAATTTCACTCAGTGTGTGTTTTTTGGAATTGCAAAAAATGTTGTATGGAACTCGTTGCAAAACTTGATTTTTTCAGCACTCTTCGTATTTATCCAACTCGGTGAACCGGGTGAACCTCGTTGGATAAATGTACGACTCGTGCTGAAAAAATCCTCTTTTTGCAACTTGTTGCATAAACTACTATTTCAGCACCCATTTGAGTGCTGCAAAGTTTTACTTTTTGCACTTGTATTGAAAAGTAATGCTGTGGAAGTTTGACTCTTATCTTGAAGGCAAAAAACATTCAACACTTCACTGAAAAATCCAGTTCATATTTTGTTTTTATACCGGATTTTTTTGTATTGAACTCGTTAAACATTCGTCTTATTAACAAATGTACGAAAAAATATTCTTTGTTGCAACTTGTTAAATAAAAAATTATGCAACAATTCGAAATAACAAGATTTCTTTTAATCCAACGAGGTTCACCAAGTTAAATGAATACGACGAGAGCTGAAAAAATCCTGTTTTGCAACGAGTTGCCTTCAACATTTTTTGCAATTCCGAAAAGCGACCTTTGGGAAGAATTTTAAGCCAAACATCAATGTGTTTAGTCAATCCAACGTTGAACGTTAAATTGAAAAGTATAATTTTTCGAACAAGTGTTGAAAAGTTCAAAGTATAATTTTTCAAATTTCGTGTCAAAAAAGTATTACTTTTCGATTCTGTTATGTTTATTAGAGAGAAGTACGTCGTTTAGGAAAGACAAGAAAAGCATTTAGGTAGTATTTTTTTCAAGGGGATTGAAAAAGGCATTTCAAACCTGTGTCGGTGAATATTTGAAAAAGTACTGTAAACTGGGGCGAATAGGAACTAAAGGCTGAACAGGGACAGTGTCATAGACTAATAATTAGTCTATGGACAGTGTAGCATATCATACACCATCGAGAGGTCTCAATAAATATTTATAAAAAAAGAACATACATGTTTAAAAATACTTTTCAATAACAGTGTCTAGTATCGAAAAGTAACATTTTTGAATATTTTTTTATTGGAACAGTGCATTTACTTAACACATAAAAACATAAAGTTCCACAAAACAAAAATATGTGCGAAAAATTTTGTAATCAACTCTTTGCAAAACTTGTTTTTTTTTTCAGCACTTGTCATATTTATCGACGACTCGTGCTGAAAAAAATCTTCTATGCAACTTGTTGGATAAACTACTCTTCCATCCTGATTAGTTCTGGTAAAAAATAACCAACCACTTTGTTGAAGATAAAAAAAACGATTAGAAAGCTAACTTTATTCGAGTTGTAAAATACTCAAATTTTCACAAAAAAAAAGTTTTTTTACAAAAAAATCATATTTTTCCATTTGCAATACTCGTAACACGCAATGTACAGAGGTGGGTGGTGTTGTTTTTGTTGACGTTTCGTTTTGTTGGCCACAGTTGACGGATTTCACAGTAGGCGGCGAAACGACGTAGTCGGTTCCGGATCTAACGGAATTTAGTTTAGATCTCGTTTTCCTTCGCCGACGGCCATGGCGGCGGCCGCGAAGGCGGAAACAAAGAACTAAGGAGGGGAAGTTGTTTTACTGGACCAACGTTACCAAGGAGAGTGTGTGGAGAAACCGGACGGGTTTCCGGCGGAGAAGCAGCCGACGACGGACAAAAAGGTGGAGAAGTCTTCGGAACCGGGTCAACCAACCCCGCGCGTTCGCAAGTACCATGACCATCCAGGAGAACAGTGGGTCGGGTTTCTTCCGGCCGAAGTCCAAGCCACTGAACGTGATGCGGATTGTGGCGGACTTGGAAATGCACTACTCGGGCGTGACAGAAGTGACGAAGCTCCACCGGAACAAACTATGAGTTGCTCTCAACAACGCGAAGGAGGGGAACGGAATTGTTTGTGACCCGAAATTCTGCGTCGAATACTGAGTTTGGATCCCAGCGCATTCGGTGGAGATCGACGGTGTGGTCAGTGAAGATCATCTTACGGTGCAACAAGTGTTGAAGGGAGTTGGCCTATTCAAAAGAAAGAACCTTCCGACGGTACAGGTCATTGAGGTGAGGCAGATGGGCAATTCTGATGGCGAGGGGGAGAACAAGAAGTTCGTTCCAACGAACTCGTACCGAGTAACTTTTGCTGGCACAGCACTTCCCGACTATCTGGAAATCGGCAACGTGCTGCGCCTGCCAGTTCGCTTGTATTACCCGAAAGCTGGGCCACACCAAGGCTTTTTGCAACAACAAAACGATTTGCGGCAAGTGCGGAGAAAATCATCAGACTGGCCAGTGCAAAGCAGTGCCAACGAAGTGCTTGATTTGTGGAGGAGAAGTGCACGAAACTCGGTGCTGTCCGAAGTACCAGGAGCGATCGGACAAGTAAGCGATCCAAGCGGTCTTTTCCAGGGATCATGAAGACCAGCAAAGTCGAGAAAAACTACGCCGTCCTTGCGGAAGAAGAACCACAATCGGAGGAGGAAGCCTCCGAAGAAGAACTGGTCTATACCACACCAGGAGGAGGCCCAAAGCGAAAAAAGAAAATCAAGAAGAAATCCAGCAAAACACAGAGTGCGAAAACCGGAAATCCACCAACAGAAACTCGTCTGCCACAACCGGGAGCGGCAGCATTGAACCTGTTTCGAGGCAGAATGGGCAGCCTAAAGACCACCGAATACCGTTTTCCAAAATTTTGGAAATGGTTCTGACGGTTTTGAGTGAACCAACCAGATCGCTACTCGAGCCGTTGATACTAGAGACCCTAAATAGGGAGACTGGTCTAAGCTGGATAAATCGATCTGGCAACGTATGTTTTGAGCTTGGCAACACTGATAAGTTTTGCTGGGCGTAAAGGCAAATGCTCGTTTGGATACGTCAAACTCGTGTCTGTTTGGGTACGTCAAATTCACTTCGACCAGTCTCCCTATTTAGGATCTCTAGTTGATACCTTTCTTCAAGGAAGTCGCCAAGAACCTCGCAGTGAACTTGGCGTTGTCCACAGTTATTTTGTTGGATGTTCGATTATTTTTAGATTTAACTTCAAAATTTAGATTCCCGGTCCTAACTTGGTCTCAGCTAATACGCAAAGTTTTCTATGCATTTTCACTGTATTTTTGTTTTGTAAAATTCACGCAGAAAAATAAGACATATTGGAATCAACAACACATTTTATTGATTTGAAAATCAAGATTTTTGTTGAATCAACCTTAAACGTCAAAGCAACTTTTTCAAAACAACGAAAGATTTTTGTGGAATTGAGAAAATCAAGGTTTGTTTAAACGCAAAATCGACGTTGATTATATTCAATACATTTTTTTTATTGAATCAAACCTCATACAGACTGAATGTACACAATATTTTTCTGTGTGTACTCAGATCTTCTCAAAATACCGTATTTTTTTAGAAAAAAAATAAAATTTTCGTAAAATGCAATGTGGATTTCAAACGAAGTGAAATTTTTCACTCTATCAGTTGTCGTGATCTTTTTTTTTTTTTTTTTTTTTTTTTTTTTTCTCGCGTATTTATTGTAACCAGCCTCGATCCCTACATCAGTATTTGTCAAATACTAAAATGTCGATGAAAAATACGTAGAGCGTTAAATTTTCAGGGGTTACACATTTTCCGCCAAAACGGATAATTTTCAACCAATTTCCCGGAAAATTTCAAATTTATTAAAAATTGTTCAGATCTTGGCTCTGATTAATATAAAAAAAAGTAAATAAGTGTAAAATTTTAGATTTTTTTTTTAATTTCTGAAATTGAAATTCCGTTTAAGGGGTTACATACATGTATGTATGTAAAAATGTCCGAGGTTGGTGTGAGCACACATTTAAACTTTTTTATAATCTTTTTGCAAGGCATTTAAATGTACATTTGCATTTGCATCTATTAACAAAATTAATATGAAAACATTTAGATGTATGATTGCCGAGATATAGCTATTTTATGTAAGTAGTTTCAAAAAACGGGTGCCACGATATCTCAACACTGCATTGACCAAATCAGCTCAAAATGTTGGCGAAGACTCGATAAACCGGCCCTGTGTGCATGACGAAGGCCGATTTTCAAAAACCTAATTAAAAAAAAAAGATAAAATTATTTTCATGTTTTTTTATATAAAAAAACGTTACTTAATCCACCTTTAGGTGGTTGGTGCCTTCCTCATATTCATAAAGTCAATACATTCAGTAAAAATAGCAACATTCCCCCTTAACATGTTTAACAAATCAACTTTATTACTCATTTCTTTTGATATGGTTCGCAGACCATCAATATTTCTGGCTCATTGGCAAGGTCTGATAAAAATACCTATCCAACGATAGTTCGCATGGAAGATTCAGACAATATTTTTATCACAATATCTGAAATCAAACCTCTAAAAAGTGTATAAATAACACTTAAGTGCCAATAACTTTTAATAGGGTTGTCAGATCCTTGATGTTTTAGGCTCATTTGAAAGGTCTTTCGATTATCTAACTAACGATGGGTCGCATGATGGACCCGGACATCATTTTACTGAAATATCTGAGATCCGGCCTCCAAAAAGTGTATAAATAACACTTAAGTGCCAATAACTTTTGATAGGATTGTCAGATCCTTGATGTTTTAGGCTCATTTGAAAGGTCTTTCGATTATCTAACTAACGATGGGTCGCATGATGGACCCGGACATCATTTTACTGAAATATCTGAGATCCGGCCTCCAAAAAGTGTATAAATAACACTTAAGTGTCAATAACTTTTGATAGGTTTGTCAGATCCTTGATGTTTTAGGCTCATTTGAAAGGTCTTTCGATTATCTAACTAACGATGGGTCGCATGATGGACCCGGATATCATTTTCATTGAAATATCTGAGATCCGGCCTCCAAAAAGTGTATAAATAACAATTAAGTGCTAATAACTTTTGATAGGATTGTCAGATCCTTGATGTTTTAGGCTCATTTGAAAGGTCTTTCGATTATCTAACTAACGATGGGTCGCATGATAGACCCGGACATCATTTTTACTGAAATATCTGAGATCCGGCCTCCAAAAGTGTATAAATAACACTTAAGTGCCAATAACTTTTGATAGGATTGTCAGATCCTTGATGTTTTAGGCTCATTTGAAAGGTCTTTCGATTATCTAACTAACGATGGGTCGCATGATGGACCCGGACATAATTTTACTGAAATATCTGAGATCCGGCCTCCAAAAGTGTATAAATAACACTTAAGTGCCAATAACTTTTGATAGGATTGTCAGATCCTTGATGTTTTAGGCTCATTTGAAAGGTCTTTCGATTATCTAACTAACGATGGGTCGCATGATGGACCCGGACATCATTGTCATTGAAATATCTGAGATCCGGCCTCCAAAAAGTGTATAAATAACACTTAAGTGCTAATAACTTTTGATAGGATTGTCAGATCCTTGATGTTTTAGGCTCATTTGAAAGGTCTTTCGATTATCTAACTAACGATGGGTCGCATGATGGACCCGGACATCATTGTCATTGAAATATCTGAGATCCGGCCTCCAAAAAGTGTATAAATAACACTTAAGTGCTAATAACTTTTGATAGGATTGTCAGATCCTTGATGTTTTAGGCTCATTGGAAAGGTCTTTTCAATACCTTTCTGAAAATGTATAACATGACAGGGTTTCTTACAAAAACCACCCTTTTACAATCTTCCGGACATACGCCAAAATCGTTTTTAGCATAACTTTTGAAGTACTTTACTAAACTTCATAATTTTCAATAGGGACTTATGGGACCCCAAGACGAATCGAATGAGACCAAAACGGTCCAAATCGGTTAAGCCAGTGCTGAGATAATCGAGTGCATATTTTTTGGTGCACAGACCCACATCCCTACACACACACACACACAGACAATTGCTCAGAATTTGATTCTGAGTCGATAGGTATACGTGAAGGTGGGTCTACGAGGTCAAATTAAGAAGTTCATTTTTCGAGTGATTTTATAGCCTTTCCTCAGTAAGGTGAGGAAGGCAAAACGTATGTTTTTGATTTTTGTATTTTTTAAAAAGCAACATTTCAAAATCGGGCTTCGTCATGCACACAGGATATGTCTTGGGAGTCTTCATCCCGAATTTCAGCCAATTTGGTCCATACCATCTCGAGATATCGTGGCACCCGTAAATCAAATCAAAGTTTGACAGTTTGCTTTGCGCATGGCAAAATTGTGAATTTAAATCGTCTCTTACTCAGTTCCGTCATGAAATATCTTCGTGAAACTTTCAGGAGTGATTGAAAATCATGTTTTTAGTAAATTTAGAGGATTTTCTGTAATATGAAATTTTGTGATTTTCTACATGTATGTAACCCCTTACATAAAAATATTCAAAATTGTATTACAAATTACGATCGTAATTTCTCGATGGAAAGTCGTCATTTGTCGATGGTAGATCGAGATTTATCGATGGTAAGTCTTAATCTTACTATCGAGAAATCTCGATCGTGAGTCGAGAAATTACGATTGAGTGCAATAATCACCACGGTATACTTCTGCTTAAATATCAGGATTTTTTTCCCGGGACGGGAAATTGGACAGTGTAAAAATACGGTATGGTTATTTATGGAAATTTATATATTTTTTATGAAAATTTGAGTATAATCAAAATATACGGTATCCTGTTAAATTTTTTGATTATTTATACTTTGAAACTCATTACATTAAAAAAATATTATTTTTAATAGAAGCATTGAAAAATTTAAATAAATATCTGTTTAAATGTGCATTTTTGTAAAGCAAAGTTCAGGCTGGACCTACAGAAATAAAACACATTTTTATGCTAAGCTAGGAGAAAAAAAAAACAAAGTAAAGTTTATTTTACATTTATGATTACGAATATAACATATAAATTCCGTAGTAACAGTTCAATAGGGCGAATCTGCGTTTGTAAACAAGCAGTCTGTCCCCCTTTTACTTGACGTGAACTGTCACTTGAGCGAAAGGGATAGACTGTTTGTTTACAAACGCAGATTCGCCCTATTGAACTGTTACTACGGAATTCCGCAATATCTTTTCAATGTGGTTTAAAATTGCTGGTGTTTGCCCATGCCGTACTGAAAAGTTATTACGGAAATGGGTCATGTATAATGGTGTTGTCGATATTTTATTTGTATGGGTATAATTGTGTAGTATGTTTTTAAAAGAAAATTCGTGCAATGATGCAAAGAAAATTTTATAAATCGTGCTTTACACTGTTTAAAAATTGTTCATATATTTGAAAATAAGGCATGTTACAGCGTTCTATGAACAAATGCCAATAGTCATTTAGTTGAACTGTTATCAAATCTTTTTAAAAAAATAGGAAAAAGGACCAGAACATTTTTTGGGACAATTTCAATTTATAATCTCTGCGTATATCAAATATTTTTTTTTCAAGCAGAGATTCGATTTTTCATTAGTTTTTACTGATTTTGTAAATAAACTGTTAAACCTAAATTTCTGGAGTTCTTCGCAATTTTCATATCAGCGCAAAAAAAAATCAGAATGTAATAATTTTAAACGAAAAACATCGGATGTCCGTCGATGATTTCCGGCTTGATCTGCATCTTCCGGTACTCCCCAGCCAGGTCGTTCATGTTCAGACGGCGACTGAAACAACACAAGAAAAAAAAACCTAACATTAGAACAAGTTCGCATCATCCAACGCAGCGCAACTCACTCCTTGATGTAAACCCGGCCCCGGAAGGCGGCCAAATGCGCGTAATAGGTCGGTGCCGGATAGGACACGGCCCGGTTGCAGCGTGCAAACATGTGACAGAGCGCGTACGTGACCGATTGCAGCTCGTCCGGATCGGAGTTGACGTCGTCGTAGAGGACGCAGTACTTGGTCGGCTTGGCCACGCCCTGGACCGCCTGGTGGGAAATCAGGAAGAACTGGTACTGATTCGGCGCCGTGATGTGCTTGTCCACGACCGTGCCCGGGGGAAGATTCTGGTTACGGCCTTCGACTTCGATGGTTCCGCGGGTCGGGAAGAAGCGCGCGTGGTGTCGCTTCTGGACGACGATGAACGTGACGGCGACCTTGGCGCCCGGACTTGTGGAGGCGACCGCACTCTGGATCGCGTTCAGTTCGATGGTTAGGATCTCGGAGAATTGTCCCTCGGAGACGCCATCCCGGTAGTACATGATCAGATCGGGGAGCGCGCCGTTGCACGTCTTGAACTGCAGCAGCTGCTTCTTGATGATGTTTTCCAGGTCGCGGATCATTTCGTCCTTGGGGTTCTGCAGGCGGTAGCAGCAGTTGTACCGGAATCCTTCCAGGTCGTATGAAGCGGCCACGCCCACCACACTCGGGATGTTGGTTTGTTCGGGCGAGGGATGGGTTACGTCCGCTCCGACGTACATGACGCGTTTGCGGATGAGAGGCGGCTTGCATTCCGGCTTCAGCACGTGGTTCGTCCCGTTGGTTTTGGCGTTGATCTGCGGCGAAGTGGGAGAAAAAAATCAGTACAATTTGGAGACTTAAAAAGGAAACCCCAGCTTACCTTAAGCCAAATGTTGTTGATGGTGCTCATATCGCCCGCCTTCTTGTACACCGTGTCCCCCTTGATGCACTGCGTCAACAGACCGGTTACCAGCTCCGCTCGTTGCTTAACCTTCGAGTATTGATCACCCATGCCGGAAATGACCACGATGACAAAGTCCATCCTTTGCTTCTTCAAATCTTCAAAGATCGAGTCCACCTCACGGATGGCGTAGCGAAGGTCGCGCGGTTCGTAGTACGTCTGCTGCATCGAGAACGGCTCCAGCTGGATGCCATGCTTTCTGGACACTTGGAAAATGTTTTGCCCAAGCTGCTGGATCCCGGCCGGACGAGTGCGGTCGTCCAGGTTAAGGATTCTCCAGCGCAGCGGTTGCGGGTTGATCTGGATGAAGGACGCATTGTCCGCGCGCCATTGGCCTTTCGAGGGTGTGATTGTGACGTTGTTACGATACACCACGCTCGGCGGTCCAATGATGCGTCCGTCGACAACCTCGAACGAATTGCCCACGCCAAAGCCAAAGTCCTTAATCGTCTTGCTGTTGTTGTAATCGATTTGGTTGAAAATATCCATGATTTTGCCCTTCCGGGTGACCGTATCCGTGGCTGACCGTCGGATAATCATCTGGGTGCACTGATCCGGATGCTTCTTGATCAACGCCTGTCCCGGCGGAATCGCACACAGTTCCATCGGCACCATAATGTTACGGATGGTGCTTCCGACGTGCATCACCGGCAGATCCGGGAACCTCAGACGAACTCCCTGCTTCTGGAAGTACGCCGCAACGGTCGATTCCGAACCATCCTCCAGTTTAAACTTCTGCGTACTGGCCGGTCCCTTCAAGCTGTTGTACTTGAACGTCTTTCCCACTCCGTTAGGTCCAGTGTAAACCACTTCCATGCCCTTTAGATAGTCATGCACCTGCTGGGCCAACCAACCGGCGAGAGATGTGGGAAGAGAATTACGGTTCAGCGAGGCCACCACATCGAGCACCGGGCCACCACGTGGGAACGCCTTGTGCGACACGTCAATGTTCAGGAACGGCTTTGAGCCCAGCAGCGCCGACTGGAACAGGCCGTACCACAGCTCGTGGTTTGCGCCGATGTCTTCCGGTTTGGTCGGCACGACATAGATCGATTTGCGGAACTGAAACGAAAGACAGGGGTTGTTATTGCTAGGTTTTTGATTTTACTAACATTTCTCAAGAAAACGTATGGAAAGTAGGAATTCTGCACCAAAACCGGAAATGAATTTTATTTATATTTTTTTTATTTGGCTCAAACTTTTGGGGTCCTTCCTTATGACCAAAAACGCATTTTTTTGTCATTGCTTCACGCATACCCATAATTTTGGCAGCTGTTCATGTAAAATTGTACTTGAATATTCAGAAATCTTTAACTTTTGAAGGAATTTTTTGACCGTTTTGGTGTCTTGGGCAAAGTTGTAGGTATTGATGAGAATTATCCAGAAAAAAATGACAGACGGAACAAAAATTGCCGATATTTTAACTAACTCTTTTTGCCTTCCTCACGTTACTGAGGAAAGGCTATAAAATCACTTAAAAAATGAACTTCTTAATTCGACCACCTAGACCCGACCTTTACATGTAAATATCGACTCAAAATCAAATTCTGAGCAAATGTTTGTGGGTGTGTATGTCTGTAAGCCTGTGCACCGCAAAATATGCACACGATTATCTCCAGGCTGGCTGAACCGAGTTGGATCGTTTTGGTCTCACTCGATCCGTCTAGTTAACATTTTGAAGCTTAGAAAAAGTACTTAAAAGTTATGCTTTAAAAAAAGGTTTTGGGTACCCTTCTTGTTATAAATAGAGCGTCCAATTTCCCGTCCCGGGAAAAAAATTCCCGGGAATTTCCGAGATTTCCCGGAAAACAATATTTCCCGTTTCCCGGGAAATTTGTAAATTTCCCGGGAATTCCCGAAATACAAGCGGAAGTATACATTTTCCTACTTTTTTGGCACCAATGTTTAGAAATTATACAAAAAATAATAATTAGAAACCTGATTTATTTTATTCATTTCAATCTACTGTTTATATTGAACTCAGTTTGTCTGTAAATTTCATGTCAAGGTTTAATTCAGATAATATTTATTTTTGAAGCATTCACAACTAGGAATATTTTTTGCCTATATGTTGGGCAACAAAAATCACAAAAAAAAAATTTGTTATAGGAAATACGATATACAACTCTTCCGGCCAAGATTAAATTTGAGATATGTTCAACTATTTTGATTACCTCGACCAAATTGGATGGAAATTGAAATGATACAATTAAATTTTTCAAAAAGGGTTGTGCGAGACGAATTTGTTTAAAAGTATTCGAGAAATTACAGTTTGAAATTATAAATTTATTAAGCACGTGAGCTATCAAGGGCGTAAGAGGGTTAAATATGAACAAAATATCGTTTAATTTCAACCACTTCTACACTATAAAAAATATTTTTTGCAATTCCGTCGTGAAACTACTTACTTTTCCTGTCATTCTTGAACGACGAAATAGCCTACTTTTCTGTACCAAAAATAACAGAATCGAATAGCAACGCTTTTAAAAATAAATGCTGAAAAGTTCTTCTTTTCAGCACTGAAAAGTTGAACTTTTCAGCACTTGTTTTGAAAAGTAACACTTTTCAACATTTTTTTGATTTAAACGATTTATTGACAAAATACATGAAAATTCGACTTAAAATTTCACTCAATGGGTGTTTTTTGAAATTGCAAAAAATGTTGTATGGAACTCATTGCAAAACTTGATTTTTTCAGCACTCGTCGTATTTATCCAACTCGGTGAACCTCGTTGGATAAATGTACGAATCGTGCTGAAAAAATCCTCTTTTTGCAACTTGTTGCATAAACTACTATTACTTAACTAAAATCATAATAAATGAAACCATGAAAAATTGTTAAAAATTAACTTCGTATAATATGAAATTAATTAGAAAACTTTGAGTTGTGATTTAATGAAATAGTGTTTTAAGTTAAAAAGCGCTAGAAATTAGATTTTTAAGGCAAATTCAATAATTATCTATTTATTCACAAGTTGAAAATACTTGTTCTGGTATAAGTAATTTGCCATTATAAACATTATTTCTGTATGATTTTTTTTTTTTCATTTCAATTTTATGGTCACTGAGACAAATTTAAAAGCAATTTTATGTTGTGGAAAAAACACATTGATCAAAAAACTACAATTTCTCATCAAAAAATACTAATTATATTTTTTTTCTATTTGGTACGATTTAAAGACAGCATAAAAAAAAGAAAATTTATATATTTTCTCAAAGTTGGGTTATTTTTCACAAGCAGTTAAACCATTAATTGATCCTAAAACTTATTTTGACCATTAAAGTTGCTGTTCTATACAATTGTGTTGCAAAATATTGATCAGAAACAAAATCAGAATAATTTTCGTTGAATTTAAAATTTCCCGGGAATTCCCGGGAAATTTGTTGAAAATTTCCCGTTTCCCAGGAATTTTGTAACCCCGGGAAATTGGACGCTCTACATGAGACCCATCGTTGGATGGGTTATTAAATGAGTTATTATTGCAGGGTTGAAAGTGATTTTCTTAAATAAAAAAAAATCCAATGCAAAACCAATCGTTCCTAAATTTTCGAGAGTTGTTAAAAAAAAGGAGTTAAAGATTGTTGTTCTGGTAAAAATAATTTTTTAAATACAACCTAATATGTTATATCAATATGAGAAAAGAATCAACCTACTTAAGATGGATTAAGTCACGTTTTTCACATAAAAAAACAATTTCCTAAAATCCATATTTTTTTTCTGAAATTTTCTGATATGTTTTAAGGGACAAAAACCCGCAATTTTCGAGCAATAGAAAAAAGGACAAAAATTTTACCGCCGAGTTATGATTTTTTGAAAAAAAAAATCGAAGAGTTGAAATTTTACTCGAAAGAAATATGGATTTTGAGAAATTGAATTTTTTTTGTGGAGAAAAGGTTAATTAAAAAAATTATTTTTTTCCGTGTAGGTACATGTTTTCAGAATAAGTCTTCATCTGAACCTACAACATTGCCAAAGACACCAAACAGATAAAAAAAAATCGTTCAAATGATACAGATTTAAAAAAAATGTATGGAGCCTTGTATGGGTGAACCAATGACACAAAATGGCTTCTTTGGTCATTGGTAAGGTCCCCAAAAAGTTTGAGCCAATTCTACTTATGGTTTTGGTGGAGAATTACCACACCATAGCATAGCATTAAGGGTCTGCACCACGCTGTAGGGGGTGCCACAATGGTCAATTCAATATTCTTAGACAATTTGATTGTTAAAAAATGGCAGTGGAGGGTTTAATAAATAATATATGTTTTACACTTATTTATTCAAATTATTGACAACATGTCAATTATTTGGAATAAAAGCAATATTGATTCCCGAGAAATTGGAAATCTCGAGTATCAACACCCTAAATCTGAGGAAAACACCTACCTTAAAGTAAACTAAATAAATTTTGTATTCCATTTCAATATAGGAAAGCAAACATAATTGCTTTTGAAACCACAAACGCTAATGATTTTTTTTTTTGAAAGATAGTGATGTTAGGAAAATATTGTACATGTGAAGGAAAAACTATATTTGAGTTGAAATTTTTTTGAAAACAAAGCACATCTCAAAAATAATTTGAAACCCGAGAAAATTTACAATAATTTTATCTTTGGAACTATGGGTAATTCTCCGCCAACTCACACAGCAGTTGCCCCGACCCTCTTCGATTTGCGTGAAACTTTGTCCTAAGGGGTAACTTTAGTCCCTGATCACGAATGTGAGGTCTGTTTTTTTTATATCTCGTGACGGAGGGGCGGTACGACTCCTTCCATCTTGAACATGCGAAAAAATAGGGGAGTGTGGGGTAATTTGGACACCCTAAGGAAATTGCTCTGTTACGGGCTGTATGAATATTTTAAAGGAATGTGGATGACACCAGAGGATGATAGAGACCATATTTGATGGAAAAATTTCATTCATTTCGATAAATTTTGATGAAAAACCCGTTTTTATCGCAAAAGTTAAAAGGTGTCCAAATTACCCCCACATTTTTGTGTGGGGGTAATATGAACACCCCTATGGGGTAATTTGGACATGCCTTGTGGGGTAATTTGGACATGCCTTGTGGGGTAATATGGACATACCTTGTGGGGTAATATGAACACCTTTTGTGGGGTAATTTGGACACATGTTGAAGAATAAGTTTAACATTTGATTTTTTGAGCATGTTTTTTATCCTTCAACCTGTGTGTTGCTCACAATATTTCATCAAAGGTTTAAATAATGATTTTGTGATAGAACTATAATTCAATAGGAAGATAACAAATAGTTCAGTGTAGTATACATAATTTAATCATTAATACTGAAATGATTTAAACATTGATTCTGGATCAGGCACACTATACTTGTTTTTAGTGATTAAGGTATTGTTTATTTTTATATAAATCAATCTTTATATAGAATTTATTAGCCTGAAAATATCATTTTTTTTTATTTTACATTCTGTAGCCCTTCAAATTTAAGTATTATTGTAAACCAGCATAGAAATTAGAAATGTCAAAGAAATTAATTAAAAGCAATCAACATTAGAGTCTTGTTGAACGCCAAATGTACAGTAATCAGATTTTCATTAATTCGAATATTGGAATAAATTTATCAAAATTAAAAAATAGGGGTTTTGTGAAAGTTCTCATTGCTCACATTCATTTTTGATTGTTTTGACATATTGAATCCCTCTAAATTTACCTAAATCCCTTTAAAAACTCATCCAACCATGAAAGTTACTTTTTGTTGCCTGAAAGGTAGACTTTCAGGTATGTCCAAATTACCCCACAAGCCATGTCCAAATTACCCCCATAGCATATTCTATCATAAATTGCGATTTTTGATGATAAAAATGGATAAAATGCACAATTTTTATATGTACATATCTAAGGCATCGTCCAAGCAACCCCCTTAAACAAAAATTGACTTCTTTTTTGCCATATAACCCCTGCAAAAGCTTATTTCCCAACCCTCAAATATTAGAACTTAAGGCGGGGCCAACCGGCCTTTGGAATCTTTTACATATTATACCAAAACTACTTAACCTATTCCAACTATTTTGGTTTATTCATACTCCTAGGCCATTACTAGTACTAGCCTTATCACTTAAATTCCCGTTTTCACTTTATATCCGAAGAAAACGTGATTTTTAAAGGGGTGTCCAAATTACCCCCACTGTCCATATTACCCCAAACTCCCTACATGTTCTTTCAATAATTTGCAGCCTGAAACGATGATGAGATGAGAAGGAAATTTGGAGTCAAAGGGACTTTGATGTAAAATCGGACGTCCGATTTAATGGCGTACTCAAAATTCCGAAAAATCCGTATTTTCATCGAAAAAAACACTAAAAAGTTTTAAAAGCTCTGTCATTTTCCGTTACTCAACTGTAAAAAAGAAAAAAACAACCAACTTTTTCAAAACTTTTTTTTCGAAAAATCGCGATAACTCGTGATGTTTATAAGCCCCTTATATTTGAATATATATATAAATATATTTTTGTAATTGTCCGTTCTACAACTTTATAGAACATTGTTGCACTCTAAAAATTTACCCTGAAAAGTTAGAAAAAACACGACATTTTAAAGTGAAAATTTTTGTTCTAAATGAAAAAGTACGTTAAATTTCTCTCAAAATGACATGTTCCAAAAATAATTTACGGTTGAGTAACGGCAGAGTTTTTAAAACTTTTTCAGTGCTTTAAAAATTCGAAAAATACGTTTTTTTTTTCGGAACTTTAAGTACGCCATCAAATCGGGCGTCTAATTTTACATAAAAGTCCCTTTGACACCAAATTTCTATCTCATCACCGTTTCAGGCTGCAAATTATTGAAAGAACATGTATTTTTTTCGCATGTTCAAGATGGAAGGAGTCGTACCGCCCCTCCGTCACGAGTTAAATTAACCACTCACCTTGACAAATCTCGGATTGAGCTCGTACGCGGTGCGCAGAACCACGTCCAAACACTGGATGGCACGCATCGGCTTGACCAGGTTCGCATTTCCACTTCCGGCTTGCATGTAACTAGAGAATGTTTAAGTTCAACCAAATGTTGTCAGTTCATTCCTCCCCCTTCCAAGTTACTCACTTCTTCAAGCACTGCAAATCCACCACCGCCGCTTCCTTCATCGTAATGGTAAACTTGCGATCGCGGTTATCCTCGCGCGCCACCACCTCCTTTTTGTAGTGGTCCAGCTTGAGCTTTTTCGCCGTGTACGCGTTCTTGTTGCCGTCGAACGCGATCGGCTGTCCGGCCAGCGCTTCCACCTCGAACCGCTTGAAGGCGGCCCGTTGCCACTTGCGGGACGCCATCGGCTGGATGTCCACGTCGTAGTGGTACGCCGTCGAGACCATCTTCTCCAGCATGAGTGGAATGTAGTTGACCTCAAGCTTGGTGACCTTGCCACGTCTGCCGTGCGCTCCCGGACGGATCAGGACCTGGCGGAGGGCGGATTTGCCGCTTCCCTTGTCGATCTTCATGCCGGACAGATCCTCCTCGACGCGCTGGATCGCACCGTGGGTCGGCGAAAGCGAGCCCTCGGGGCTTGCAGTGGAACGCGATTGGGCAGCGGAAGCAGCCGCCGGCGGTTGCTGGGGTCGCTGTGCGGCCAGTTGTTTCTCCAGCTCTTGCTGCTCCTGTTGCTTTTGCTGTTGTTTTTGTCTGTTACAAGATAAAATTTTAATTATTAATGCAGTTCATTGAGTTTAGAAAACGTTAACTTACTTATACTTTCCACCGCCGCCACCACCCTTCTGCTGTTGGCCCTGCGCTTGTTTCGGAGGCTCAGCCTGAGCCTGGGCCGGTGCCGGAGCAGGTTGGGCCACCTGTTGCTGCTGCTGCTGCATTTTCTGGAGAAAATCACCATACTGCTGAGAACCGCCGGCCGGTTCCGATGGTGGTTGCGCTTGGGGCTGTTGCTGCTGCTGTTGTTTTTGCCTGAAAGATAATAATTTCTTTGTTGTAATTTTTACCTAATCAAGAAAACAAACACTTACTTGTACTTCCCTTTTCCTTGTCCCTGCTGTTGACCTTGACCATGTTGGGGCTGTTGCTGCTGCTGTTGACCCTTCTTGCCACCGCCACCACCTTTGCCTTGGCCTCCTCCTCCACCTCCGGAGCGGTCTCCGTCGCCACCACCTCCATGCTGTTGCCCATCTTGTGGCTTCTTTTTGCCACGGTTCTTACCACCCTGCTGATGCGGCTCCATTTTTATTTAATCAGAGAGATAACTGTGGAGTTGAAAAGGAAAGTAAATGCCACTTTACTGATTGCAAAGATTGATAACAAAATGGCATGATTTTAATAACATCGATGAATCATCATCGTCTACTCCGTTTGTAAATTTATTTATTTTTTACTCTTCTTGTAACAAGAGCTTAACTTAGTTTTTCATTATTATTCAAGATCGTAGTAAACCATGAAATAATTTCATAATAATTATTTTGATTTGCCCTGTCCGAAATATTTATAGATTCTTCCAGAAAAAAAAACTATTTTCTCTCTCAGCCAGGAAAAGACACGTACAGAAAAATATTGCATCAGCTTAAAAGTTTGCAAAAAAAAGCAGATATTGCAAAACGATGCACTTTGTTGCAATAATCAAAAGTAAAGGTGAACAAATCTGTTGATTTAATCGTTAAACCTACCTGATGCAGTATTGAAACTGAGGTTTTACAAAAAAAATCACTTTTAAAAATTTAACTTCAACTTCGGAAAAACTCGCAAACTTTTCAACTATTTGTTTTTATTTTTCTCAAAACTGACACCGCGATTGCGATTTTTGACAGAACGTAACGCAGTTGCACGCTAAAGTTGGTAACGCAAAATTGTCCGTTTAATATAACTCTGAAATGAGTTATTTTCACTCAGATTTCGTCAAAACCAAATCTGGAGCATGTTGATGCTTTTTGCCTTCCTCATTTAACTGAGGAAAGCAAGGGGAAAACCACTCTGATCAAAGAGCCCTGCCGGCTTTTGTTCTGCTTGATGCCGATCTCGACCATGTCCAGGATCTGTCCAAGGCTTTTCGGCCACGCGGAACAGATCTGAAACCAGCTTTTGGTCATCACCGAGATATTTAGTAAAAGGGTGAGCTGGCTGGGATCAGTTCTTAATAGTAGTAGAATGCTTCATTTTTTTCCCTGGAAAGACAAAGTTCTTTAGCTCACATAATGCTTCTTACCAATAAAGAAATAAAAAATCTTTGCAATACTAGAATTATTCCAGTGAATTAAAACTGGAAATTAATTTAATCTAAGCCAAACCAATAACTCAACACTGACAGGATTGACAAATTTTACAAACAAACATTTTAACACGGTTGCTAAGCTATGTTTTTTTTTATCTTGACTTCATCGCTCAATCGGGCACCCTCGGGCACGTTTGGGCAATTTTCGGGCACAGCCTACCCGCGGGCAATGAGCAGAGTGGTTTTCCCCAAGGGGGAAACCACTCTGATCAAAGAGCCCCGGGCACGTTTCGGCACCTCTCGGGCACGTTTCGGCACCTTTCGGGCACAGTTTGGCACAGATTTTGACAGCATATCAAGCAGACCCAAATGATCCTAGTAATCAGCATACAATTTGTAAACATTGTCATTTTGGAGAGGAAAATTTTGTTTGAAAAACTAAAACTTCAGCCAACGGGCCTAAAATTTGTTTCGAATAGTCAGTTTTATGTTTTTTTCAGTATTTTTCAATTCGTGATGACGGTGTCGAAGTGGTTTTCCCTCTATACGATTGTTAAGAGAATCATTTTGACGTGAAATTGCCCAACAGCGTCCGCTTGTGGAACAACAGCAATTCTAGCTTGCAACTTTGCTCAGCGGGCCAGTTATGGGATTCCTCCGGCGGAACATCATCACGACCAATGATAAAAAGATCGACTAAACTAAGCTGTTCAAGACGAACACCTCGCAGCGTTGATCAACAAGGCAAGGAGGTTCGCATCGTGAACCTGCCCCCCCTTTGATGACGTGCCACATAATGCGTACAGAAATCCGATGGATAACGCCCAGGACACGGCGAAGTATTACCTCCACTGATAGCTGACAACGGGAGAAAAGAGAGTTGATATACTGGCTAACATAAAAGCTAATAAAGAAAATGTCCAATTATAAATAAGTTTTATTCATGATTCAATTTCACAGAGTTTAGAAAATAATGAATTTATAGCCGAAATTAAGAGTAGGATCTCGAGTAGGACGGGAATCGTTGTCGCGATACTTCAGGATGTGGTCCTTGTACATGCCAACGTCAGTCTCGCATAGGCAGCACTTCCGCGATTCAAGCGTTTTTGTTAAACGAAAAAGTAGACGTGTTTAAGACTTGACGACGCACTTCTGCTGGGAAAACATGGCGCGCTTTCATTGCTCAAGGCTTTGCGCATGGCGCTCGTTTTCTTGGTGCGTATATCCAGGGACACTTATTTCTTTGTTCTCCCAAGGTTCTCCTTTGCCTTTTCCATGTTCCCCCGAGCAATGGCCTTGCGGACGACACGGATCTTGGGCAGCAAGGAGAAAACTTCAAATCTGTACCACGCGCAGCTTTAGCAGCTCAGTATTGAGCTCCTCGAGCTGCAGTTCCTTCTTTCCATGTTCCATAGTTCCGGGCACCGTTTCACGAGCTGTTGGAATCCACTCGCTACCTCCACAAAAAAGACAAATCGATTGGAAAAGAATTCTGGAAGCCAACTGACAATTCAAAAAAATGTAAACATATTTGATATGATGGTTGCTTAGCACTACCCATTGATTGTTGATTTTCACCTCAGGGCACCTTTGTTCGGGCACCTTCGGGCACCCTTCAGGCACCTTTGGGGCACAGCCTGCTTGGGGCACTGTGCAGGAGTGGTTTTCCCCTTGGAACTCCCCGTTCAGGCACTTCACTTTCCATCCGGGAAACGCCGATCACCCTTGCCGAATCTACAGTCAACTTCTCCAAACCTGTCCTGATGAAGGCCGGCAACGTGACCATCCTGCTCTACTTTGCTGTCGCGCGTCAAAACGTCCATCCGGAACTGTCAAGCTTGGGGTCTTCGGAAGTGACCGGTGGCGTACCATAAGAATCGGTACAGCTTGGACTCGGATTTTGGCCAGAAGCTTTAAATACAATAACAAAATGTCTTTTTTTTAACATACTATTTAAAACTTTTAAAAATAAACATAAAATCAAGCCCATTTTTCTGAAACTATCACTGTAGTATTAAATGTTGTTTATTTTTGCTATAAAAGGTTTCTTTTCAAATCAAAAGTGAAACACTTTTACCGATACAACCATTTTGTTCCATAAATGCATGGTAGTATCAAAAACTTTCCAACTTTTAAATTGAAAAGTTTGAACTTTCTACGAATATTCACCAACGCGAACTTTTAATCCAACGAACGATCTTTTTAAATTTAGAGTATTTTTTCTTTGTGTGCAACAACCGGTGAGTACACGGAATCGGTTGTTGCGTTTGAAACGAAATACGTAAATGATTCGAATTAAATACCGTTTCAGAATTCCGATTGAGTTGGCTAGGAACCGCCGGGGGTTGAGTGTAATTTCAAGATTACTGCATTTTCAGATAAGAAATATTGTGAACGCAGACAAAAATCAAAATACGAGCGCAACCCGAGGCGCAACATGTCAAAACTGGACATGTACACGCGGGTTTGTTTGCGCGCAACAGAAGTGATGCGCACTTCGATTTGGTGCAGCGTGCATAATTTTTAAGCATTTGTAATTTTCAGTCACATTCGAAATGAAATTTAAAACGTTACTTAATCCACCCTTAGGTGGTTGGTGCCTTCCTCACATTTAGAGGGTAATCCTTTCCAAAATAGCTACAAAAGGGCGAACCTTTCAGTGTTCTATCAACTTGATTCATTATTCATACCATCAGATTGGTTAGTCAGATCTTCATAATTCAGGGCACTTACGTGCTTATGACTTTTGACAGGGTTGTCAGATCTGCAATCTTTTGAACTTGTTGAAAATGTCTTATGATTACCTATCCAACGACATAGATCCGGACAACGTTTTCATCGAATTATCTGAGATCCGGCTTCTGAAAAGTTCATAAATAACACTTAAGTGCTTATAACTTTTGATAGGGTTGTCAGATCTGCAATCTATTAAACTCGTTGGAAAGGTCTTTTGATTACCTATTCAACGACAGGTCGCATGATAGATCCGGACAACGTTTTCATCAAATTATCTGAGATCCGGCCTCTAAAAAGTTCATAAATAACACTTAAGTTCTTATAACTTTTGATAGGGTTGTCAGATCTGCAATCTGTTGAACTCGTTGGAAAGGTCTTTTGATTACCTTTCTAAAAATGTATAACATGACGGGGTTTCTTACAAAAACCACCCTTTTTACAATCTTCCGGACTTTTGTTAAAATCGTTTTTTAGCATAACTTTTGAAGTACTTAACTAAACTTTATAATTTTCAATAGCGACTTATGGGACCCCAAGACGGATCGAATGAGACCAAAACGGTCCAAATCAAGGGGTTGGAAACTCTTAGAGCTATAATTATTATGTTAACCAGTATATCAAAATATATGTTAGTATACTTATTATTTCCTTTACATATCGCCAGTCAAGTCGCCAGTATACTTACCAATATACTGTGAGTATCTTAATATACTAACAGTTTATTGTTTTTCGGTTAGTATACTAACAAGTATACTGGAATATCGTTAGTATACTAAGTATTCCTAAGTAATATTAGAGTTTCCAGCCCCTTGGTCCAAATCGGTTCAGCCAGTGCCGAGATAATCCAGTGCAAATTTTTTTGATCAACATCCCACCACACACACAGACATTTGCTCAGAATTTGATTCTGAGTCGAAAGGTATACGTGAAGGTGGGTCTAGGAGGTCAAATTAAGAATTTCGTTTTTCGAGTGATTTTATAGCCTTTCCTCCTTGGGGAGTTCCCGATTCTGGAAGCGCATCCGGAACATTGGGTTGATGAGGCCCTCGGAACGGAATTCGATTTCGAGTACTTCATCCTCCTTCGAAAATGACACAGATTTTTTCGGCACGCTGTCCAGGTTCATTCGACTGGAGCTGCGCCGTCGTGAGATGAGCATTTGTGGGCGGTTAGTTGCTAAAAGAGATGGAAGTTAGTGAAATTGGCAAGCCACTGCACACATTCTCATTACTCACCGGTGTTGTAAACCGCCGGCACCGAGTGCAACATCCGCTCTGGCCACCTCCGATTATCCCGCTTCTCATCGTCCTCCTCTTCGTCGGCTCCTTCTCCTCACCGTGAAAATCACCTGCCTCGTACTTGTCCAAAACCCGGATGTTTATCTTCTTCAACGCAATCTCGTTGTTCACGCAACGCTTCGGCAGCGCCATCTCCTCGATGATCTCGCCCCAGTCCTCACGCGAATTGACCTTCAACCACCAATCCCGGGCCACCACCACCCAATACAACCGGTGCGAATCCACATTCCTACCTCTCCTACAAAAGCAAACAAAATCAATCACAAACCCCACAAAACACCCAAGCTTCCTTCTTACGCATTCCGGCCGTGGAACAGCTGCAGTTCCTGCAGGAAGCTGGTCTTGTCCTTTTCGAGCACTCGACCTCGTCCCGCTCCTGCACCACCTTCCTTCGAAGGCGTTCCGCTGCTGCTGTTTGGCTCACGAAGGTTTCCGCGTCCGAGTCCTGGCTGCTGCCGCGGTCGGCTTTGCTTTGCGTCCTAGACTCACCAGCACCGCCGGACTCACCAAAGTGTTTGTTTACATTTGCGACTTAGGCGTACACGGTTACACGAGAACGTCAAAATGAAAGAAATTTTACAGTCGAATTAAAAGTAAAAACTTTTAAATCAGTGAGCAATGAGATTTTTAAAAACTGTAGCAGTAAAAGTTTTCATTTTCAAAACAAGAAAAAAACTTTTAATGTAGCAAATTTTAACAACTTTTTAATTCAAAAGTAAGTTACTTTTGTCATTACCGTAATATTTTTTTGTGTGTGCGTTTGAATCGGAATTCGTCAAATCTTATGATTTGGGAAATATTAAGAATTTAAACTTGAATTTAAATTTTCTTTAAAATTCGAATCATCAAAAATTTCAATGTAAAAGAATTTGAAAACTGGTTTTAAAATATAAAAACCAAAAAATTAACGATTTCAACCTTCGGGAAGTCGCGTGTTTTCGCCTTTCTTACAAGTGCCATAACAAACTGTGTCAAAGTACACGTACGCGACCTCCGGTGGGTTTAATTTAAAATTTAAAAATACAAAAAAATATCAGCTAAAAGATATAAACTCAACTGAAAAACTTTAAAATCCAGCATTTGAAAAAATAAGGTTAAATTCAAGAATTTAAGAATTTAAGAATTTAAGAATTTAAGAATTTAAGAATTTAAGAATTTAAGAATTTAAGAATTTAAGAATTTAAGAATTTAAGAATTTAAGAATTTAAGAATTTAAGAATTTAAGAATTTAAGAATTTAAGAATTTAAGAATTTAAGAATTTAAGAATTTAAGAATTTAAGAATTTAAGAATTTAAGAATTTAAGAATTTAAGAATTTAAGAATTTAAGAATTTAAGAATTTAAGAATTTAAGAATTTAAGAATTTAAGAATTTAAGAATTTAAGAATTTAAGAATTTAAGAATTTAAGAATTTAAGAATTTAAGAATTTAAGAATTTAAGAATTTAAGAATTTAAGAATTTAAGAATTTAAGAATTTAAGAATTTAAGAATTTAAGAATTTAAGAATTTAAGAATTTAAGAATTTAAGAATTTAAGAATTTAAGAATTTAAGAATTTAAGAATTTAAGAATTTAAGAATTTAAGAATTTAAGAATTTAAGAATTTAAGAATTTAAGAATTTAAGAATTTAAGAATTTAAGAATTTAAGAATTTAAGAATTTAAGAATTTAAGAATTTAAGAATTTAAGAATTTAAGAATTTAAGAATTTAAGAATTTAAGAATTTAAGAATTTAAGAATTTAAGAATTTAAGAATTTAAGAATTTAAGAATTTAAGAATTTAAGAATTTAAGAATTTAAGAATTTAAGAATTTAAGAATTTAAGAATTTAAGAATTTAAGAATTTAAGAATTTAAGAATTTAAGAATTTAAGAATTTAAGAATTTAAGAATTTAAGAATTTAAGAATTTAAGAATTTAAGAATTTAAGAATTTAAGAATTTAAGAATTTAAGAATTTAAGAATTTAAGAATTTAAGAATTTAAGAATTTAAGAATTTAAGAATTTAAGAATTTAAGAATTTAAGAATTTAAGAATTTAAGAATTTAAGAATTTAAGAATTTAAGAATTTAAGAATTTAAGAATTTAAGAATTTAAGAATTTAAGAATTTAAGAATTTAAGAATTTAAGAATTTAAGAATTTAAGAATTTAAGAATTTAAGAATTTAAGAATTTAAGAATTTAAGAATTTAAGAATTTAAGAATTTAAGAATTTAAGAATTTAAGAATTTAAGAATTTAAGAATTTAAGAATTTAAGAATTTAAGAATTTAAGAATTTAAATTTAAGAATTTAAGAATTTAAGAATTTAAGAATTTAAGAATTTAAGAATTTAAGAATTTAAGAATTTAAGAATTTAAGAATTTAAGAATTTAAGAATTTAAGAATTTAAGAATTTAAGAATTTAAGAATTTAAGAATTTAAGAATTTAAGAATTTAAGAATTTAAGAATTTAAGAATTTAAGAATTTAAGAATTTAAGAATTTAAGAATTTAAGAATTTAAGAATTTAAGAATTTAAGAATTTAAGAATTTAAGAATTTAAGAATTTAAGAATTTAAGAATTTAAGAATTTAAGAATTTAAGAATTTAAGAATTTAAGAATTTAAGAATTTAAGAATTTAAGAATTTAAGAATTTAAGAATTTAAGAATTTAAGAATTTAAGAATTTAAGAATTTAAAATTTAAGAATTTAAATTTAATTTAAGAATTTAAGAATTTAAGAATTTAAGAATTTAAGAATTTAAGAATTTAAGAATTTAAGAATTTAAGAATTTAAGAATTTAAGAATTTAAGAATTTAAGAATTTAAGAATTTAAGAATTTAAGAATTTAAGAATTTAAGAATTTAAGAATTTAAGAATTTAAGAATTTAAGAATTTAAGAATTTAAGAATTTAAGAATTTAAGAATTTAAGAATTTAAGAATTTAAGAATTTAAGAATTTAAGAATTTAAGAATTTAAGAATTTAAGAATTTAAGAATTTAAGAATTTAAGAATTTAAGAATTTAAGAATTTAAGAATTTAAGAATTTAAGAATTTAAGAATTTAAGAATTTAAGAATTTAAGAATTTAAGAATTTAAGAATTTAAAATTTAAGAATTTAAGAATTTAAGAATTTAAGAATTTAAGAATTTAAATTTAAGAATTTAAGAATTTAAGAATTTAAGAATTTAAGAATTTAAGAATTTAAGAATTTAAGAATTTAAGAATTTAAGAATTTAAAATTTAAGAATTTAAGAATTTAAGAATTTAAGAATTTAAGAATTTAAGAATTTAAGAATTTAAGAATTTAAGAATTTAAGAATTTAAGAATTTAAGAATTTAAGAATTTAAGAATTTAAGAATTTAAGAATTTAAGAATTTAAGAATTTAAGAATTTAAGAATTTAAGAATTTAAGAATTTAAGAATTTAAGAATTTAAGAATTTAAGAATTTAAGAATTTAAGAATTTAAGAATTTAAGAATTTAAGAATTTAAGAATTTAAGAATTTAAGAATTTAAGAATTTAAGAATTTAAGAATTTAAGAATTTAAGAATTTAAGAATTTAAGAATTTAAGAATTTAAGAATTTAAGAATTTAAGAATTTAAGAATTTAAGAATTTAAGAATTTAAGAATTTAAGAATTTAAGAATTTAAGAATTTAAGAATTTAAGAATTTAAGAATTTAAGAATTTAAGAATTTAAGAATTTAAGAATTTAAGAATTTAAGAATTTAAGAATTTAAGAATTTAAGAATTTAAGAATTTAAGAATTTAAGAATTTAAGAATTTAAGAATTTAAGAATTTAAGAATTTAAGAATTTAAGAATTTAAGAATTTAAGAATTTAAGAATTTAAGAATTTAAGAATTTAAGAATTTAAGAATTTAAGAATTTAAGAATTTAAGAATTTAAGAATTTAAGAATTTAAGAATTTAAGAATTTAAGAATTTAAGAATTTAAGAATTTAAGAATTTAAGAATTTAAGAATTTAAGAATTTAAGAATTTAAGAATTTAAGAATTTAAGAATTTAAGAATGTATGAAACGGTGCGCCAAATTTGAGTATTTTTCGATGAGCGTGTAGGAAAAAAGTAACGCAATGGCGCTTCTGTTTTGAAAAATCTGGCATCACTGTCAAAGTTTTCTGCAAAACGTCAAAAATTTACACTCGGCCGCAGTGAATGTTTACATTTTTTCCAAGTCCGGAACGTTTTCACTGATTTTAGCAGTAATTTCCTTGCAAGATGGACCAAACCCAGCTTGAACCAGAGGATTTAAGGTGGGTTGCGTTTTATGCATTAATCAGCACCTGTTTTAAAGTTCGTTTCCCTCTGTCCGACAGTCTTAAACCTTCGACCCTCCCCGACGATCTCGATCCGTCGTTGGCAGCGGTGCCCGCTATCGAGGAAGTAGCTACCCGATACGCGGACCTGGAGAATCTGCAGGGCGTCCCGTCGTGGAGTGACGTCCGGCCGAGCCCGGTCCGTGAGTGGCGCGATGTCACGGGCGAATTTTTCGACTGCGTCAAAGAGCTGCAGCTGGGCGAACTCATCCACGACAACATGTTCGGGCTGTTCGACGCAATGTCCGCGATCGAGATGATGGACCCGAAGATGGACGCCGGGATGTGCTGCAACAAGGAGGCAACCCCGCTGACCTTCCAGACGGCCGTTGAAACCTCCAAGATGAAGCTGGCGAATTTGGAGTGCCGCGAGACGATCGGAATCATCGACGCCGTCTACTCGTGCACCGTGTCCTGGCTGGAAGGCCACTCGATGGCGCAAACGGTGCTGACCTGCCTGTATCTGCACCATCCGAACCAGATCGAGGACAAACCGATGAGGGCTTTTGCTTGTGCCATCCACAAGTTGGTCAACCTGATTCGGAACTTTATCCTGCGCGCTCGCGTCTACGAAGAGGAGGACTTCCAGCCGAGCACGTACGGGTACGATCTGTGCTGCGATCTAACGGAAACGAAGGCTTGCAACATGCTGAAGAGCGCCGAGGAGGATCTGGTTAGGAAGCTTAAGGACACCGAGGGCGAACGGGAAAAGGAAGAAGTTGGGGCGTTGCTGAGTCGACTCAAGTTCACCCGGCTGCTGCTGCAGTGTCTGGTGTCGCTGTATCCGACCAAGGTGACTACTCGCAAAAGTTGTTTCGATCTTTTTCTGTTCTGTATCCGTTTTGTGTTAAATTGTAGCAAAGTTCTTCCTGGAATTCCACCACGGTCACTGCCAACCCGGTAACTGTAATTGTCTGCACTAAAAGCTTCAAACTTTTTCATTGTTCAACCCCAAATCAAATTCCTCCCTTCCTTCCAGAACGTCTCGCCAAACAAAACGGAAATGATCGACATCGTGAAAACGCTCAACGGAGCGCACGAGCTGACCCAGGTGATGGAGAAGACCATCGAGTACGGGACGCAACCGGAGCCGGACTGTGAGGCACTCTCCAAAAGCTAACAATTTCACCAAAAAATAACATCTTTTCTCTTCAAGCCGACACGCCCAACCCGATGGGCTTCTCGATGATGGTGAACCAGCGGCTGCTGCCGCCGACCTTCCCGCGGTACACCAAGATCAAGGAGCGCGCGACCTGCATCCAGTACCTGGCCGAGCTGATCCAGCGGCTGAAGCACGTGTGCAAGATTGTACATTGTACGAATTATCATAGTGCGCTGGTGAGTATTTTGTGTTATACTTTTCCATATTGCATTTTTTTCTCCATATTCTGGAAGTACCCCCAAGTGGCTAGGAAGGTTCATAGAACAAGAGATACAGGTCGTCAAAGTTGAGGTCTCAAAAAGTTCTTTTTTCGGTTGTAGCAGATTCCCGGTGGCCACAGTGACCAAATCCGGGTTTCCAGATCGGTTTCAGAACAGAGACATCCTAAGCATTCATTTGAGACCAGTAGAACCAGATTTGTTCAAAAACTGATATGTTGAGCCTTCGAGAAGAATGATCAAAAATTCTGCCGCCAAGTTATAAAAAGTAATTTTCGGAAAAAAACGAAATTCATGCAAACATTTTTGTTGGCCTATTATTTTTATGTACTTTACAGCCCCGTTTTCAAGATATAGCCACCGAAAGTTTATTTCTGCGGAATATTTGCAGTTTTACGATTTTTTTAAATAATTAATTTTTTTTTGAAGTTCAGAAAATCTATCTATATATTTAAAAAATTTCGACGGTTTTGTTCGAACGCGAATCAATTCAACACGGAAATTCAGATCGAGGTGCTCTTTGTTGCGTTAGGTTCGTATGAGACCAAGGAAGGTTCTTACGCCAAAAAGTTACAACTTTGGCCACTCTGGAACCGATTCCAGAAAATCTGCAGATTGTATGGGAAAAGTTACGTAAAATCAAATTTTGATCACTGGAGGCTAGATAAGCAAAAAAGTTGAAAACGTCAACAAACGAAAAGAAAGGCAGAACGAAGTTTGTCGGGTAAGGCTTGTTTGCTATAAAATTGTCTAAGAGACATTGAAGATTGGGCCTCTGGTTGCTAAGATACAGCGTCTTAAAGAAAAATAAACATGAAAATTGAAGTTTTCTAAGTCTCACCCAAACAACCATTTTCTAATGTCGATATCTCAGCAATTAATGGTCCGATTTTCAATGTTAAAAAATGAAACATTCCTGAAATTTTCCGATCTTTTCCTAAACAATATTTTTTTGAATCAAGACTTACATTTCAAAAGGGCGAAACATTCAATATTACGCCCTTCATCCATCCATTCACTCCGGGATTCGAACTGACGACCTTTGGATTGTGATTCCAACTGCCTAGCGAGTGACTTTTAGATTTAATCTTCTGTAATTTACAGAAAATCATATAACTTTTGGAGATTTTTGGAGTCATACTTAAGGACAGTGACCGAGACGAAGACCCAAACATTAAAAAAAATCGTGATTCAATTATCTACTAGGTTTTACGCCGACTCGATTTGGAGGTTAGAAAGGAGTGCACTGTTTACATGGACTTAGCACAGTTCGATGCGGTCGTCGATTTTGTTCAGGGAAATTCGTCGACAATCGACGAAGACCATGTAAACAGTGCACACGAGCTGTCAAATGACGTCACGGTGTAAAACCTAATTAGGTTTTACAGCGTGACGTCACGAGCGCACACGCACACACATTTTACTTAGACACACGTGCTAAAAATGTAAACAGTGCAGCCGAACTGTCAAATTTCTAACCTAAAAATCGAGTCGGCGTAAAACCTAATAGTGAGATTTTGACGAGTAGGTACTTCAGATAATCGCGTGTGGACTGTATTTATTTTGTCTATCTCTCGTTTTTTAAAAGTACAGTAGTTGTTCGGTAACTGGGCTGAGAACGTAGCCCAGTCACCGAATGCTGCTCGTTAACTGGGCTGAACAAAAAATAACGAGGGGACCACCGATGCATAATATTTTCCAGGTGAAATATAAAAATAAAAGTTGCTCAAATTTATTTACAATGCTTACTTTTCATTTTTCTTTAATTGTAACTTGAAATTAAACAAAAGTTTTTTTATTTATTGAACATGATTTTTGCATCCATTAACCCCTCGGTCATTTTGGTTTGTTTTGGTTTTTTGACGTTTGTCTGCTTTTTAACTGGGCTACGGCCCAGTTATCGAGCGCCCAGTTAAAAGCAGCCCAGTTAAACAACGCCCAGTTACCGAACAACTACTGTATTTTTATATCTTCAATGGTTCTTAAAACTCTAAACTGTGGCAAATGGGCAGTATTCATGATTGCTGAGAGTCGCAGGACTCTCGCCCTTTGCTATTAGTACAGTGAGTCAAATATTTGTCCGTACCCCCCCGTACGGAAAATGTTTGTGATATAAAAGTACATAAAATTCGACTAAAGTGCCATGTTTTAAACATCAATCGACGCGGCAGAATATCCTCTTTAAGACACTGTCATTGGATTTGCAAAAAACTTTTTCTTAAAAAATACAAAAATAGTTTACTGAAAAAAGTCAAAAAAAGAGGTCAAATAATTGTCCGTACCCCTAGTAAAAGTACAAAATCTGATCGATTCAAGTGAATTTATTTATGAAATGTTGTTTCTGTGTCAAATACTAGTACCTCTAGCCAGTTTGCGACAACTTTGAACTTCTGATAAC